>NC_140012.1:14267113-14958363 GCF_964263955.1 Coregonus lavaretus | reverse complement strand
TAGCAAAGGCTAGGGATTTTTTTTTTTTTGTTTGATAAAAATAAACAGAATAGAGCTAAGCACAGGCAAAATCCTAGAGGAAAACCTGGTTCAGTCTGCTTTCCAGCAGACACTGGGAGACAAATTCACCTTTCAGCTGGACAATAACCTTAAACACAAGGCCAAATATTCACTGGAGTTGCTTAACAAGATGACATTGAATGTTCCGTAGTAGCCTAGTTACAGTTTTGACTTAAATCGGCTTGCAAATCTATGGCAAGACTTGAAAATTGCTGTCTAGCAATGATCAACAACTAACTTGACAGAGCTTTTTTTTAAGAATAATGTGCAAATATTGTACAATCCAAGTGTGCAAAGCTCTTAGAGACTTGCCCAGAAAGACTCACAGCTGTAATCATTACCAAAGGTGATTCTAACATGTATTCACTCAGGAGTGTGAATACTTATGTAAATGAGCTATTTCTATATTTAATTTTCAATCAATTTGGTAACAATTTATTTTAAGGTACACATATTACACACTAATTAGTAGTTTATAAGTGTGTATATAAGTAGCTAATAAGGTCTTTATTCTGTGTTATTAGTCATGTATTAGGCATTGATTAAGTATTTTCTTATTCAAACATTATAAGTCATATATTACTGGTCAATCATTATCTTCAATGTTAGCCATAATAAAGACTTATTAGTTGTTAATTAAGAGCAAGGTACACAAGAAACAGACTGTTAGTAAGCTGTCTCAATATTGAACTAATAAGTACATAGTACCTTAAAATGTGTTCTCTATTCTGAAGTGTGACCACATTTTTGCTTGAATACATCTTTTCCAGAAATACCTCATTGGAAAGAAAGGGGCACACCTCCCCACATATATGTCATACGGCCAACATTCAAGTCAAAGTTTGACGTGAACACAATTAAACCATAAACTTCCATATGAATGCTGGCTGTATGCCGTATATTATGTAACATGAAATACAAAAGGGGCACACCTCCCCACACATGAACAAAAGCATATCATTCTTGCATGAAACTGAACATTTTTGTAATTTCATGAAAGACATTTATTCATATATATGCCATATAGCCAACAATCAAGTAAAACATTTGACATAAACAATTAGCATCTAAACTTGTACCCACATATACATATTACCTCAATTACCTCGACTAACCTGTGCCCCCGCACATTGACTCTGTACGGGTACCCCATGTATATAGCCTTCCTACTGTTCTTTTATTTTACTGCTGCTCTTTAATTATTATTTCTATTTTCGATACTTAACTATTTTTTACTTAACACTTATTTTTCTTAAAACTGCATTGTTGGTTAATGGCTTGTAAGTAAGCATTTCACTGTAAGGTCTACACCTGTTGTATTCGGCGCATGTTGCAAATCAAATGTTATTTGATTTGATTAGTGTGTCTTTCAATCAGAATTATCATAATATTAGCACTCGTGTCAAGTATATCTATGGACGTTTGGTGGCCAATTGTTTATGTCAAATTTTGACTTTTGCTGGGATTCAATCTGATCGCGCGCTGCAGCATGCTTGACTTTTACAGGTAATTTAATGCTAGCTGTTCCTGTAGACTTCAAGTAATTTCGCTAATGCTAGTTACTAACGCTAACTTCCTTCATACTGGACACCACGGGTTGGAACCGGTTCAGGGTACAGAACAGAAAATCAGAAACTAAAGAACATTTTTCAAGAAACAGAAACAAAACCTGGAACAAAAGTGATCCATACTGTTCCAGAACAGAACCGTTATTTTAAAAGCATGGGAACCGGTTAATAATGTTATTTTATGTTCCAGGCATTTTTTCTAGTCCCCCCAAAAAATGCAACAGAGCGCCTATGCAAAGCCCTCACTCAGAAACGTATTCTAGTGTCGTGACGTGACTCTCATTATTGTGATGACTATTATTTATCGAATAATTACCTACTATGTTTAATTGTTACTAGATTAAATTAATCATGTAACAATTAACTCATTAGGAATTTGGGGCACCACGGGAAAAGTTGTTTAACGAGTTACCGTTTCCCAAATTAACTCTAAAGATATCTAGATATCTCTTATCGTGTAACAGTCATTTATTAATAATTTACCTCATATCAGTCTCATTCTGAAAGTTGTAGACTTTAAGTCTGCATGAACCCGGGTCTTACTGATCATTCCATACCACACAAATTGATTTAATTATTTATTTACTAACTAATTAAAAATGATAACACAAGATACAAACACGTACACAGTATAGGTAGGGATTAGAAACTTAATACAATGAAAACGGGTCCCTAGTGGACTAACACAATATGACACTTGTTACAAAAGATGATGAGTTAAAGAGAGAGAAAGAGAGCGAGAGAGAGAGAAAACACTTGGATACACATGGACCTACGCTCACAGTAATCATAACACTTTGCCACGAACTGCCGCTGTTTGGGAAGAATGCATGTATTTACACGTTGGAGGTCTTCGTCATGTATCTCTGTTGGACCCAGGCCTTCGTGGGAAGGGGTCGATTGGGCCTTATCTTTTGGATGGCCTTTTAGATGTAAGGCTCAGATTGTCCACAAGAGGTCACAATGTCCTTCTTCTTAGTTGTCTGTTTACTTTCACTCGTTCTGGAAGTGGTCTTCTGAGGACGGCTAATCAGTCGTGTCGATGATCCCCTATGGGGTGATGAGAGCAGTGTAGTAGACAATGGTTTGAAGAGAGTAACAGGATGGTCCCACTTAAATTCACCTTCTTAGACACAGTACTTAGAACAGCTACTCAGCCGTAACATTGATTGTTAGTGGAGGCAACTTTGTCGTCTTCACCTCGTGTTGATTTTCAGGGTCGGGACCAATATGGACAAAAGCTTCAGCTTGAGGTCCGTCAAGTCTGATCTGATAATTCTTAACTCAATCCTTTATGCATTCTGGAAAAGAGGGGCGTTTCCGTCATCGTGTCGGGCGTGTCTAGTTACGAGGCAAAAGTATTATCATCACTATGATCTTGTTAGAAAGCTAAAATCACATTCCTATCTTCACAAAAACATTATCTTCCTCTTTGATATTTTCGACAAAACATAAAGGATGTTAACCTGATATACACAGTATAAAAGCTCTTCAAGTCACAATGTTTTCGTTATAACCCCTTTATACCATTTTTAATGACATCACAAAATAGACATTCATTTTCCATATTCCATTTCTCATCATTCCCAACGTTTGGATGTTGAAATATATTGTCCCAATTTTCATTGTTGGATGTTGAGGTTTTTGTGCGGCAAAAAGTATCTGAAACAAAGGCATGCCTTGCACCATACTAGAGGGCCAGAGATAGATGTTCCTTCTCTCTAATTTATGGCAGTGTTAAGGTGTCAAGACCGGCACATTCCCCCCCCCCCCCCCCCCCCGTGGGTAAGGGGGACTGGTTGTTGTCGGCCATTTGCCAAGCTGATGTGAAGTCTTTGATCCTCACCCAGGGAGAGTCATGACATTAGGATCTGCCTGTAAACTGAAAATCTTTGCCAGTGTGTGTGCGCCGTCCCCCCTCCGAAGCATAGGCTACTGTACTGACGTTATAATCGTGATTCAGAAGATTGGGAAAGAGAATGGATTAACTTGTTCAATGCTAGTTAATGATACTATAGGCCTAGTTATCACATTTCACGTTGGATTTATTAACTACAAAAAGGTAACACTTCTTTTAAATTCTGGTGCCGCTCTGCACAAAAAATCTTGTTAGCTAGCTAGCTCAAGCTGGTTAGCTAGCTAGCTAGCTCAAAGGACATGCAAAGTTCCTCCATGGGCACCTGGTCTGATACTTCCACTGGAGGACCAGCTCGTGCCTACCCGATTGGAGGTCTCTGCTACTTCCTCTCTCCCCCGGAGTCCTTTGATTCTGTTCTAGATGACCCCATCCATGCTGCAATCTACATCGTCTTCATGCTGGGTTCCTGTGCCTTCTTCTCCAAGACATGGATTGAGGTTTCAGGGTCCTCTGCCAAAGATGTAGCTCAACAGGTACATCCCCACGGCTGCAGCCTTCGGTAGCTTATGCATAGGTGGGCTGTCTGTCATGGCTGACTTCCTGGGCGCCATCGGTTCGGGTACTGGAATCCTATTGGCTGTCACCATCATCTACCAGTACTTTGAGATCTTCGTCAAGGAGCAGAGTGAAGTGGGCAGCATGGGCGCGCTGCTATTCTAGAAACCCCCCTCCAACACATACCACAGACAGACAGCCTCCACCCTCCACAAATTCTTACTTTTTATTTTGCATTGTATCTAATGCGCACAAATCAGTACATTCTACCTCTGGGATGCATCTTCTTTCTCAGCTTCTTTGTGTTCCCAGTACCAGTAGCTCTTGAGGGTTTATATGCAGACTGGATCTCATTGGGGAAAGAATGTTAGCATTTGTCCCAGTGTTCAGCATGGAATTGCACCTGTTCTGTCCCATTGTTGTTTTTTCAATACCATTTTACCGTCCTCTCTTGATCTGACCAGCCAGGCTACTCTGCTGACTGTCATCTCCTATAGACAGGTTAAAAGCACAAAGGTCTGACATGATGTCGTTGACGGACATCAAGCGAGGTTGGCTGAAGCGTGCTCAAGGAAATTGAAGACTGAGACACCATCTAAAGGAGTCTGCTTAAACCAACACAAGCACTACACCTGGACATGTTTGGAGAGTGGAAAGAAAGCCATGTCATGTCCATTTCAGGTCATCGCAAGCTGTGCATGGAGTTTGAAGAGCCACATATTGAGGTGAAAAAATATGAATTAAATATATTTGTACATGTATTGTATTCCTTAAATGGATCTGGAAATTTCCAACAAGTCTTGTCATTTTATATATATTTTTTAAATCATGGAATATATTTGTATTCGTGCTGGTCTTAGCAAGGGCATATGTTTGTGCTTTCATCTCCGAGTCCTAAAGGGAAGGGTTTGTCTGTGTCGTATGAAATAATGTATGCACTCACTAACTGTAAGTCGCTCTGGATAAGAGCGTCTGCTAAATGACTCAAATGTAAAATGATAGAAGCCGCTCCTCCGAGGTATAATTCTGTGGACCAAATTTAGATAATACACGTCAAACAAGATGCCCAGCCCTTCAACCTTCTCTTGCTCTCTCCCCATAGGCTACACTTGTCTGTCCATCACGCATGTAAACAACAACACTGATAGGTGAAGTGATTTAATGAGCTAAATGTAACCTAAATGGTTAGAACAAGTTCAGAAAAAAATTGGGGTTCTGTTCAGAACGAAACAATTGGAAAATAATTTCAGTTCCAACCCCTGCTGGACACAGAGACATATAAATGGTATCCATAAATTAATCTGACTCTGGGGGAGTAGATAAAGGGCTTCATTGCCAAATTCGCTAACTATGCCTTTAAAAGGCGCATTATCAACATTGTGCGATCAGATTGAATCCCGACCTCGAATGTGTTGGCTATATGGCATATTTATGAATACATTTCTTATCTAATGAAACAACATAAATCCTAAGATTCAGGCAAACAATATATGCTGTTGCTCATGGGTGTGGGGAGTTGTGCCCCTTAGGGTTTCATAATACATAATATATGCCATACAGCCAACATTCATATGGAAGTATAAGGAAGTTTAGTTGTGTTTACATCAAATTTTTACTGGAATGTTGGCTGTATTGCATATATATGAGTAGGTGTGCCCCTTTCTGTCCTCCCTCGCCCTCCATTTGGAAAATCTCACCATAATTCTATCCTCCTGATTCCTGCTTGCAAAAACTAAAGCAGGAAGCACCGGTGACTCAGTCAATAAAAAAGTGGTCAGATGAAGCAGATGCTAAGCAACAGGACTGTTTTGCTAGCACAGACTGGAATATGTTCCGGGATTCTTCCGATGGCATTGAGGAGTACACCACATCAGTCACTGGCTTCATCAATAACTGCATTGATGACGTCATCCCCACAGTGACTGTACGTACATACCAAAACCAGAAGCCATGGATTACAGGCAACATCCGCACTGAGCTAAAGGGTAGAGATGCCACTTTCAGGGAGCGGGACTCTAACCCGGAAGCTTATAAGAAATCCCGCTATGCCCTCCGACGAACCATCAAACAGGCAAAGTGTCAATACAGGACTAATATCAAATTGTACTACACCGGCTCCGACGCTCGTCGGATGTGGCAGGGCTTGCAACCTATTACAGACTACAAAGGGAAGCATAGCCGCGAGCTGCCCAGTGACACGAGCCTACCAGACGAGGAAAATTACTTCTATGCTCGCTTCGAGGCAAGTAACACTGAAACATGCATGAGAGCATCAGCTCTTCTGGACGACTGTGTGATCACGCTCTCCGTAGCCGATGTGAGTAAGACCTTTAAACAGGTCAACATTCAGACGGATTACCAGGACGTGTACTCCGAGCATGCGCTTACCAACTGGCAAGTGTCTTCACTTCCCTGTCTGAGTCTGTAATACCAACATGTTTCAAGCAGACCACCATAGTCCCTGTGGCCAAGAACACTAAGGCAACCTGCCTAAATGACTACCGACCCGTAGCACTCACGTCTGTAGCCATGAAGTGCTTTGAAAGGCTGGTCATGGCTCACATCAACACCATTATCCCAGAAATCCTAGACCCACTCCAATTTGCAAATCGCCCTAACAGATCCACAGATGATGCAATCTCTATTGCGCTCCACACTGCCCTTTCACACCTGGACAAAAGGAACACATATGTGAGAATGTTATTCATTGACTACAGCTCAGCGTTCAACACTATAGTGCCCTCAAAGCTCATCACTAAGCTAAGGACCCTGGGACTAAACACCTCCCTCTGCAACTGCATCCTGGACATCCGCCACGCTGATCCACAACACAGTGTCCCCTCAGGGGTGCGTGCTCCGTCCCCTCCTGTACTCCCTGTTCACTCATGACTGCATGGCCAGGCACGACCAACACCATCATTAAGTTAGCCGATGACACAACAGTGGTAGGCCTGATCACCGACAACGACGAGACAGCCTATAGGGAGGAGGTCAGAGACCTGGCCATGTGGTGCCAGGACAACAATCTCTCCCTCAACGTGATCAAGACAAAGGAGATGATTGTGGACTACAGGAAAAAGAAGAGGACCGAGCACGCCCCCATTCTCATCGACGGGGCTGTAGTGGAGCAGGTTGAGAGCTTCAAGTTCCATGGTATCCACATCACCAACAAACTAACATGGTCCAAGCACACCAAGACAGTCGTGAAGAGGGCACGACAAAACCTATTCCCCCTAAGGAGACTGAAAAGATTTGGCATGGGTCCTCAGATACTCAAAAGGTTCTACAGCTGCACCATCGAGAGCAACTTGACTGGTTGCATCACTGCCTGACCGCAAGGCACTACAGAGGGTAGTGCGTACGGCCCAGTACATCACTGGGGCCAAACTTCCTGCCATCCAGGACCTCTAAATTGTCAAAGACTCCAGCCACCCTAGTCATAGACTGTTCTCTCTGCTACTGCACGGCAAGCGGTACCGGAGCGCCAAGTCAAGGTCCAAGAGGCTTCTCAACAGCTTCTACCCCCAAGCCATAAGACTCCTGAACATCTAATCAAGTAGCTGCTGCTACTCTCTGTTTATTATCTATGCATAGTCACTTTAATAACTCTACCTACATGTACATATTACCTCAATTACCTCGACTAACCGGTGCCCCCGCACAATGACTTGCTACCGGTACCCCCTGTATATAGCCTCGCTATTGTTATTTTTACCGCTGCTCTTTAATTATTTGTAACTTTTATTCCGTATTATTTAATATTGTATTTTTTGGGGTATTTTGGGGGGGATTCATTCTTAAAACTGCATTGTTGGTTAAGGGCTTGTAAGTAAGCATTTCACTGTAAGGTCTTCACCTGTTGTATTCGGCGCATGTGACAAAAAACATTTGTTTTGATTTGATTCGATTTCATTAGCTGCTTATATACACACTTCTAAACTACTAATTAGTGACTAACATGTGTACCTTAAAATAAAGTGCTACCGAAAATGTTTCTAAAAACATGTTTTCACTTTGTCATTATGGGATATGGGTAGATGGGTGAGAAACAAAAATAAATGTAATCCATTTTGAAATTAGGTTGGAACACAAAAAAAAGTATAATAGTGAGGAGCCCAGGCTTTTGCCATAGATGGTAAAGTTCTCGTCTCTGGACCACACAAGCTTTAGATTGCATTCAACTAAGGCACTTCTCTCTCGACATCGGTCAGTTACATTGGTGACCAGGGTGGGATCCTTTCGATACGTCTATGGGGCCTGGGCACACAAATGCTCCTAGAGAGAAGGGGGAATACTGAAGCAAGCGTTGATGACAGTTCTACAGCCTCCATCAGAGGTCCAGGCTTTTGGCATAGATGGTAAAGTTCTCGTCTCTGAACTGCAACATTGTGGGATTGTGCCCTCCACTGCACTTCATATACACTACATGACTAAAAGTATGTGGGCACCTGCTTGTCGAACATCTCATTCCAAAATCATGGGCATTAATATGGAGTTGGTCCCTTCTTTGCTCCTATAACAGCCTCTACTCTTCTGGGAAGGCTTTCCACTAGATGTTGGAATATTGCTGCGGGGACTTGCTTGCATTCAGCCACAAGAACATTAGTGAGGTCGGGCACTGATGTTGGGTGATTAGACCTGGCTCGCAGTCAGTATTCCAATTCATCCCAAAGGTGTTCGATGGGATGGCGGTCAGGTCTCTGTGCAGGCCAGTCAAGTTCTTCCAAACCGATCTCGACAAACAATTTCTGTATGGACCTCGCTTTGTGCATGGGGGCATTGTCATGCTGAAACAGGAAAGGGCCTTCCCCAAACTGTTGCCACAAAGTTGGAAGCACAGAATCGTCTAGAATTTCACTGTATGCTGTAGCATTAAGAACTAAGGGGCATAGGCAGAACCATGAAAAACAACCCACACCATCATTCCTCCTCCACCCAACTTTACAGTTGGCACTATGCATTCGGACAGGTAGTGTTCTCCTGGTATCCACCAAATCCAGATTTGTCCGTCAGACTGCCAGATGGTGAAGCGGTATTCAATGGCGGCGAGCTTTACACCACTCCAGCCGAAGCTTGGCATTGCGCATGGTGATCTTAGGCTTGTATGCGGCTGCTCGGCCATGGAAACCCATTTCATGAAGCTCCCGACCAACAGTTATTGTGCTGACGTTGCTTCCTGAGGCAGTTTGGAACTCGGTAGTAAGTGTTGCAACCGAGGACAGACGAGTTTTACAAGCTACGCGCTTCAGCACTCGGTTGTTCCGTTCTGTGAGCTTGTGTGTCCTACCACTTCGCGGCTGAGCCATTGTTGCTCCTAGACATTTCCACTTGGTGGCAAAAACGTTGTTGGCAATCACAGAGGTCAGACATTTCTTGTAGTTGGCCACCAGGTTTGCACACATCTCAGGAGGGATTTTGTTCCACTCCTCTTTACAGATCTTCTCCAAGTCATCAAGGTTTCGAGGCTGACGTTTTGCAACTCGAACCTTCAGCTCCCTCCACAGATTTTTTATGGGATTAAGGTCTGGAGACTGGCTAGGCCACTCCAGGACCTTAATGTGCTTATTATTGAGCCACTCCTTTGATGCCTTGGCCGTGTGTTTTGGGTCATTGTCATGCTGGAATACCCATTCACGACCCATTTTCAATGCCCTGGCTGAGGGAAGGAGGTTCTCACCCAAGATCTGACGGTACATGGCCCCGTCCATCGTCCCTTTGATGCGGTGAAGTTGTCCTGTCCCCTTAGCAGAAAAACACCCCCAAAGCATAATGTTTCCACCTCCATGTTTGACGTGGGGATGGTGTTCTTGGGGTCATAGGCAGCATTCCTCCTCCTCCAAACACGGCGAGTTGAGTTGATGCCAAAGAGCTCGATTTTGGTCTCATCTGACCACAAAACTTTCACCCAGTTCTCCTCTGAATCATTCAGATGTTCATTGGCAAACTTCAGACGTCCCTGTATATGTGCTTTCTTGAGCAGGGGGACCTTGCGGGCGCTGCAGGATTTCAGTCCTTCACGGCATAGTGTGTTACCAATTGTTTTCTTGGTGACTATGGTCCCAGCTGCCTTGAGATCATTGACAAGATCCTCCCGTGTAGTTCTGGGCTGATTCCTCACCGTTCTCATGATCATTGCAACTCCACGAGATGAGATCTTGCATGGAGCCCCATGCCGAGGGAGATTGACAGTTATTTTGTGTTTCTTCCATTTGCGAATAATCGCACTAACTGTTGTCACTTTCTCACCAAGCTGCTTGTCGATGTTCTTGTAGCCCATTCCAGCCTTGTGTAGGTCTACAATCTTGTCCCTGACATCCTTGGAGAGCTCTTTGGTCTTAGCCATGGTGGAGAGTTTGGAATCTGATTGATTGATTGCTTCTGTGGACAGGTGTCTTTTATACAGGTAACAAGCTGAGATTAGGAGCACTCCTTTAAGAGTGTGCTCCTAATCTCAGCTCGTTACCTTTATAAAAGACACCTGGGAGCCAGAAATCTTTCTGATTGAGAGGGGGTCAAATACTTATTTCCCTCATTAAAATGCAAATCAATGTATACAATTATTTTGTTGTTATTCTGTCTCTCACTGTTCAAATAAACCTACCATTAAAATTATAGACTGATCATTTCTTTGTCAGTGGGCAAACGTACAAAATACTTTTTTCCCTCACTGTATATATAGTGTACATAAATTGCCTGGAATGGAGTGAATGGAATGGTATCAAAAACATGTTTTTTTTGTGTTTGATACCATTCCATTTACTCCATTCCACCCATTCTACTCCATTCCAGCCAATATTATGAGCCGTCCTCCCCTCAGCAGCCTACACTGCTATCTACATGCTTTTATTTGGGTTTCTATGCAGAGTACAGTGCATTCGGAAAGTATTCAGACCCCTTGACTTTTTTCACAATCTGTTACGTTACAGACTTATTCTAAAATGGATTAAATGACTTTTTTTCCTTATCAATCTACACACAATACCCCATAATGACAAAGTGAAAATAGGTTTTTAGAAATGTTTGCAAATGTATTAAAACTCAAAAAACAGTAATACCTTATTTACGTAAGTATTCAGACCCTTTGCTATGAGACTCGAAATTGAGCTCAGGTGAATCCCTTTTCCATTGATCATCCTTGAGATGTTTCTACAACATGATTGGAGTCCACTTGTGAGAAATTCAATTGATTGGACATGAGTTGGAAAAGCACACACCTGTCTATATAAGGTCCCACAGTTGACAGTGCATGTCAGAGCAAAAACCAAGCCATGAGTTAGAAGGAATTGTCCGTAGAGCTCCGAGAAAAGATTGTGTCGAGTCACAGATCTGGGGAAGGGTACCAACACATTTCTGCAGCATTGAATGTCCCCAAGAACACAGTGGCCTCCATCATTCTTAAATGGAATAAGTTTGGAACCACCAAGACTCTTCCTAGAGCTCTCTTCCCAGCCAAACTGAACAATCGGGAGAGAAGGGCATGTCAGGGAGGTGACCAAGAACCCGATGGTCACTCTGAAAGACCTCTAGAGTTCCTCTGTGGAGATGGAAGAAACTTCAAGAAGGACAACCATCTCTGCAGCACTCCACCAATCAGGCCTTTATGGTAGTGGCCAGACGCAAGCCACTCCTCAGTAAAAGGCACATAACAGGCCGCTTGGAGTTTGTCAAAAGGCACCTAAAGGACTCTCAGACCATAAGAAACAAGATTCTCTGGTCTGATGAAACCAAAATTTAACTCTTTGGCCTGAATGCCAAGCGTCACATCTGGAGGAAACCTGGCACCATCCCTACGGTGAAGCATGGTGACGGCAGCATCATGATGTGGGGATGTTTTTCAGCGGCAGGGACTGGGAGACTAGTCAGGATCGAGTGAAAGATGAACGGAGCAAAGTACATAGAGATCTACTCCAGAGCACTAAGGACCTCAGACTTGGGCGACAGGTCACCTTCCAACAAGACATCAACCCTAAGCACACAGCTAAGACAATGCAGGAGTGGCTTCGGGACAAGTCTCTGAATGTCCTTGAGTGGCCCAGCCAGAGCCTGGACATGAACCCGATCGAACATCTCTGGAGAGACCTGAAAATAGCTGTGCAGCGACTCTCCCCATCCAACCTGACAGAACTTGAAAGGATCTGCAGAGAAGAATGGGAGAAACTCCCCAAATACAGGTGTGCCAAACTTGTAGCGTCATTCCCAAGAAGACTCAAGGCAGTAATCGCTGCCAAAGGTGCTTCAACAAATTACTGTGTAAAGGGTCTGAATACTTATGTAAATTAGATATTCCAGTTTTATTTATTGTTATACATTTGCAAAAATGTATAAAAACCATTTTTTTGCTTTGTCATTATGGGGTATTGTGTGTAGATTGATGAGGGTGGAAAAAACGATTTAATCAATTTTAGAATAAGGCTGTAACATAACAAAATGTGGAAAAAGTCAAGGGGTCTGAATACTTTCCGAATACACTGTATATGATTGAATGTTTCTTAAAGCCTGCAGCTATTTACTTGAAATGAGACATATAATCATGCCAAAACATTATTCAAAAATGTAGTTCACTGACAGAGAGATAGCTAATGAAACACACATTGACTTTTACAGTAGCTGGCTAGGCTGGTCAAACTGCAACAATAGCTAGCTTTCAATAAATTGGCTAGATAGAAGCAGGCCATTGGCTGCCTTCATCACAAGGAGTATGTGCAGGAGTTCTGATTGGTTCCAAGTTCAGCAGTTCGGCACATTTGGATGAATTGAACGTGCCAACACATGTTATAGTCATCATAAAAATGTTTTACTGTCATATACAAAAAATCTGCTACTCCCTCGACGGGGATCAATCAACTTCAAGTTTTTGCTTCGGACCACCACCTAGGTGGTGTTATCAGGATTCATATGCTAGTAAGGCTACAAGCAAAGATAAACAAAGCAGACGAGCTTAAGATGAAGGCCACAGTAGGTGTTTGTTTAAGCACTAATTCTCTGTAAATATGTATCTCTTTTTAGTAAGGGTTCAGGGTAAATCCTTGCATGGCATTCTCGCCAGGCTTACGCAATAGCTGCCGTTAAATGAGCAATCGCGGAGTTCACTTGTTTGGCTTAAGTTGTTGACTGTAGCAGATAGGATCTGCCAGATGGAGACTAATTAATTGATAACACTTTATTACATGACTTGGGCAGATAGTAGGGGTGACTGATTTGGGAGTGGATTTGTCCTCCGTTTCCTCCACTCAGAAACCCATGCACTCCTGGGGGAACTGTTTGTATAAATAAATCTGTCTGGGCTCATGACGTTCCTGCATTCTGCAGGGTGTCTCGATAATATCATCACTCATTTTGAATGACACAGCGAGTGGTAAGGGAGCGCTAAAAGTAATAGGAGTTCTAGGAGTGACTCAGCTGATTTCGATCCAGACATCTCCTTTCCTCCACCTCGTCCATAAATGAAATCACCTCCGCAGGCTGATATTTGTTTATTTATACTGAGGCTGGCATTAATAACAGGACAGTGGGCATTAAGAACTGCTACAGTAATCACCCACCCTCACTTTACGGCCTGTGATTCATAAAGGCACACCACTAAATATAATGAAATTGCTGCGGACCAAACGTCTAGACTGGGAAAATACAGGTAACTGCCAAAAGAAAGTGTCTTAATAGGGCATTGGGCAACCACGAGCCAGAACAGCTTCAATGCACCTTGGCATAGATTCTACAAGTGTCTGGAACTCTATTGGAAAGATGCAACACAATTTTCCCACGAGAAATTCCATACTTTTGTGTTTTGTTGATGGTGGTGGAAAACGTAGTTTCAGGTGCCACTCCAGAACCTCCCATAAGTGTTCAATTGGGTTGAGATCTGGTGACTGAGACTGCCATATGGTTTACATCGTTTTCATGCTCATCAAACTACTAACAGCGCCGGAGAAGATGGCTGCCGTTTTACAGCCCTCTAACCAATTGTACTATTATGTGTGTTTTTCCGCGTTATTTGTAATTTATTTTGTACATAATGTTTCTGCCATCGTCTCTTATAACCAAAAAGAGCTTCTGGATATCAGGACAGCGATTACTCACCTCGTATTGGACGAATATTTTTTCTTCAACGAGGCGGCCGCGAAGGATATCATACAGACACCCGACAAGGCCCAAATCCCCGTCATTCGCGTGAGGAAGAGACGGAGATATCGTGGACGTAGATCCGGGTGCCTTGTAAGGATCCGACGGCGAGCGAGTAAACTGCCTCTCCCATCAATCCTATTAGCCAACGTTCAATCATTTAAAAATAAATTGGATGATTTAAGATTACGGTTATCCTACCAACGGGACATTAAAAACTGTAATATCTTATGTTTCACCGAGTCATGGCTGAACGACGACATTGATAACAAAAAGCTAGCTACACTACATCGGCAGGATAGAACGGCTGACTCCGGTAAGACAAGGGGTGGCGGTCTGTGTATATTTGTAAACAACAGCTGGTGCACAAAATCAAATACTAAGGAAGTCTCGAGGTTCTGCTCGCCTGAGGTAGAGTATCTTATGATAAGCTGTAGACCACACTATTTACCAAGAGAGTTTTCATCTATATTTTTCATAGCTGTCTATTTACCACCACAAACCAATGCTGACATTAAGATTGCACTGAATGAGTTGTACAAGGCCATAAATCAACAGGAAAACGCTCATCCAGATGCAGCGCTCCTAGTGGCCGGGGACTTTAATGCAGGGAAACTTAAATCCGTTCTACCTAATTTCTACCAGCATGTTAAATGTGCAACCAGAGGAAAAAAAACTCTAGACCACCTTTACTCCACACACAGAAACGCATACAAAGCTCTCCCTCGCCCTCCATTTGGCAAATCTGACCATAACTCTATCCTCCTGATTCCTGCTTATAAGCAAAAACTAAAGCAGGAAGCACCAGTGACTCGGTTAATAAAAAAGTGGTCAGATGACGCAGATGCTAAGCTACAGGACTGTTTTGCTAGCACAGACTGGAACATGTTCCGGGATTCTTCAGACAGCATTGAGGAGTACACCACATCAGTCACTGGCGTCATCAATAAGTGCATCGATGATGTCGTCCCCACAGTGACTGTACGTACATACCCCAACCAGAAGCCATGGATTACAGGAAACATCCGCACTGAGCTAAAGGGTAGAGCTGCCGCTTTCAAGGAACGGGACTCTAACCCGGACGCTTATAAGAAATTCCGCTATGCCCTCCGACGAACCATCAAACAGGCAAAGAGTCAATACAGGACTAAGATTGAATCGTACTACACTGGCTCTGACGCTCGTCGGATGTGGCAGGGCTTGAAAACTATTACAGACTACAAAGGGAAGCACAGCCGTGAGCTGCCCAGTGACACAAGCCTACCAGACGAGCTAAACCACTTCTATGCTCGCTTCGAGGCAAGCAACACTGAAGCATGCATG
Source organism: Coregonus lavaretus (assembly GCF_964263955.1). Taxonomy (NCBI): domain Eukaryota; kingdom Metazoa; phylum Chordata; class Actinopteri; order Salmoniformes; family Salmonidae; genus Coregonus; species Coregonus lavaretus. Next base: position 14,942,880 of record NC_140012.1, on the reverse strand, counting down.
AGAGCACCAGCTGTTCCGGATGACTATGTGATCACGCTCTCCGTAGCCGATGTGAGTAAGACTTTTAAGCAGGTCAACATTCACAAGGCCGCAGGGCCAGACGGATTACCAGGACGTGTACTCCGAGCATGTGCTGACCAACTGGCAAGTGTCTTCACTGACATTTTCAACATGTCCCTGACTGAGTCTGTAACATGTTTAAAGCAGACCACCATAGTCCCCGTGCCCAAGGACTCTAAGATAACCTGCCTAAATGACTACCGACCCGTAGCACTGACGTCTGTAGCCATGAAGTGCTTTGAAAGGCTGGTCATGGCTCACATCAACAGCATTATCCCCGAAACCCTAGACCCACTCCAATTTGCATACCGCCCCAACAGATCCACAGATGATGCAATCTCTATTGCACTCCACACTGCCCTTTCCCACCTGGACAAGAGGAACACCTACGTGAGAATGCTATTCATTGACTACAGCTCAGCATTCAACACCATAGTGCCCTCTAAGCTCATCACTAAGCTAAGGATCCTGGGACTAAACACCTCCCTCTGCAACTGGATCCTGGACTTCCTGACGGGCCGCCCCCAGGTGGTAAGGGTAGGTAACAACACATCTGCCACACTGATCCTCAACACGGGGGCCCCTCAGGGGTGCGTGCTCAGTCCCCTCCTGTACTCTCTGTTCACCCATGACTGCATGGCCAGGCACGAATCCAACACCATCATTAAGTTTGCCGACGACACAACAGTGGTAGGCCTGATCACCGACAACGATGAGACAGCCTATAGGGAGGAGGTCAGAGACCTGGCCGTGTGGTGCCAGGACAACAACCTCTCCCTCAACGTGACCAAGACAAAGGAGATGATTGTGGACTACAGGAAAAAAAAGAGGACTGAGCACGCCCCCATTCTCATCGACGGGGCTGTAGTGGAACAGGTTGAGAGCTTCAAGTTCCTTGGTGTCCACATCACCAACGAACTATCATGGTCCAAACACACCAAGACAGTCGTGAAGAGGGCACGACAAAGCCTATTCCCCCTCAGGAGACTGAAAAGATTTGGCATGGGTCCTCAGATCCTCAAAAAATTCTACAGCTGCACCATCGAGAGCATCCTGACTGGTTGCATCACCGCTTGGTATGGCAACTGCTTGGCCTCCGACCGCAAGGCACTACAGAGGGTAGTGCGTACGGCCCAGTACATCACTGGGGCCAAGCTTCCTGCCATCCAGGACCTCTATACCAGGCGGTGTCAGAGGAAGGCCCTCAAAATTGTAAAAGACTCCAGCCACCCTAGTCATAGACTGTTCTCTCTGCTACCGCACGGCAAGCGGTACCGGAGTGCCAAGTCTAGGTCCAAAAGACTTCTCAACAGCTTCTACCCCCAAGCCATAAGATTCCTGAACAGCTAATCATGGCTACCCGGACTATTTGCATTGCCCCCCCACCCCATCCTTTTTACGCTGCTGCTACTCTGTTAATTATTTATGCATAGTCACTTTAACTCTACCCACATGTACATATTACCTCAACTAGCCGGTGCCCCCGCACATTGACTCTGCAACGGTACCCCCCTTTATATATAGCCTCCCTACTGTTATTTTATTTTACTTCTGCTCTTTTTTTTCTCAACACTTTTTTTGTTGTTGTTTTATTTTTACTTTTTTGTTAAAAATAAATGCACTGTTGGTTAAAGGCTGTAAGTAAGCATTTCACTGTGATGTCTGCACCTGTTGTATTCGGTGCATGTGACCAATAAAATTTGATTTGATTTGATTTGAAATGATTCATTGACCACTCGTGCCCTGTGGATGGGGGCATTGTCATCCTATGGGGGCATAGCCATGGTAGCCAAAATAATTAAATATACTTTGCATTTCTCATTTACTCGTGTTTGCATTATTTTGGCAGTTACCTGTACATGCTAAAGCAAAATTAGGCCAGAAGTAAATTAATAATTCCAGCTAGAGTGCTAAGAGGAAAAGTATTAGCACATCAGGTCAGGCACAGGGAGTGTTGAACTGGTGCTGGACTTCAATGCCCTGCATTCAAGGCAGTATCTAGAGTGTCAGTATAGGTTAGTGCATGCTAACTCTGATAGTGATTATTAAACTCTTATGCGAACCCTGAACCTGTGTATCCACTCAACCAGTTAACCCTGACCCCTATAAATGACCCCTCACCAACATAAAAATACACTGAGTGTACAAAACATTAGGAACACCTTACTAATATTGAGTTCAACACCCTTTTGCCCTTAGAACAGCCTCAATTCGTTGGGCATGGACTGTACAAGTTGTCGAAAGCATTCCACAGAGATGCTGGCCCATGTTGACTCCAATGCTTACCACAGTTGTGTCAAGTTGGCTGGATGTCCTTTGGGTGGTGGACCATTCTTGATACACACAGCAAACTGTTGAGTGTGAAAAACCCAGCAGCGTTGAAGTTCTTGACACATTCAAACCGCCTGGCACCTACTACCATACCCCGTTTAAAAGGCTTTTGTCTTGCCCATTAACCCTCTGAATGGCACGCATACACAATCCATGTCTCAATTGTCTCAAGGCTTAAAAATCATTCTTTAACCTGTCTCCTCCCCTTCATCTACACTGTTGAAGTGGATTTCACAAGTGACATCAATAAGGGATCATAGCTTTCACCTGGATGGTCTATGTCATGGAAAGAGCAGGTGTTCCTAGTGTTTTGTACACCCAGTGACATACTAGCAGGTAACTACTGAAATCAGGATTGGGTCAATTTGAATTGAAGTCAGTCAATTCAGAAAGTAAACTGAAATTCAAATTCTATAATTGAAAAATGGCATCCATTTTCAATGATTTGTCAATAAACGGAAAAGGAGAAGCTATTTATTTCAAACCTTTTCCATTTTTTAATTCAAAGCACTTACTGAATTGACCCCAACCTTGATTGAAATGACCCCCTATAACTCAAACATACTAATAAACACTGAGTGTACAAAACATTATGTACACCTTCCTAATATTGAGTTGTACCGCCCCCCTTTGCCCTCAGAACAGCCTCAATTCGTCTGGGAATGGGCTCTACAAGGTGTCAAGCGTTCCACAGGGAGGCTGGCCCATGTTGACTCCAATGCTTCCCACAGTTGTGTCAAGTTGGCTGGATTTCCTTTGGGTGGTGGACCATTCTTGATACACATGGGAAACGGTTGAACGTGAAAAACCCAGCAGCATTGCAGTTCTTGACACAAAACTGATGCGCCTGGCACCTACAACCATACCCTGTTCAAAGGCACTTCAATCTTTTGTCTTGTCCATTCACCTTCTGAATGGCACACACACACAATCCATGTCTCAATTGTCTCAAGGCTTAAAATCCTTCTTTAACCTGTCTCCTCCCCTTCATCTACACTGATTGAAGTGACATCAATAAGGGATCATAACTTTCACCTGGATTCACCTGGTCAGTCTATGTCTTGGAAAGAGCAGGTGTTCTTAATGTTTTGTGCACTCAGTGTATAGGCCTACTACAGCATGTCAGCTCCAGACAGCATTGTAAACCATCAGGCAGAAACAAAGGCAGCAACCCATGTACAGCAATGTCAGGTCAGAACCCTGTGAGTCAACACACATCATCCAGACCTCATTGCTTTTCACCTCACTCTCCCTTGTTTTTTCTTCTGTTTTCACAAAGTCAGGAGGCTTTCGTTCCCGCTGGCTAACAGGTGCCTCTTATTGGTGCTGATGAAAACAGGAGGTCCCAGTATACGTCCCAAATGGCACCCTATTCCCAAAATAGTGCACTACTTTTGACCAAAGTTCTATGGAACCTGGTCAAAAGTACTGCACTATATAGGGGAGAGGGTGCCAATTCAGACACAGACACTGACTGCAGCCAGCCTCAACCCAGCCCGCCTGTCTGTGATTGGGAGTCCATATTTGATGTGGTACTAGCTACTGTGTCATGCTTGGTGGAACATTCGGCGGAGCCGCAGCGCGAGCCAAAGCGGAGCAGATCAATGCAATGGGCAAATCAATTCAATGAACTGTAGCTGTGGTGTGTTTTCGCACTTCTCTCCACATTTCTTCATTCTGTCTAAATCCTAGGTCCCAACGCCTCCCTCAGGATAATGACATTCCATAGCCCAGCCAATGCCCCTATAAATCAGACATCAGTAGGGGAGATATGAGCCTCGTTCCTGGCCGAGGCTGGAGAGCTGTGAGGCGGAGAGATGGTGAGGCAGAGTGGGTCTTGTTTGTTAAAGGTGCAATATGTAACTTTTTGGGCGACCCGACCAAATTCACATACAATTGTGAGTTATAGATCTGTCATTCTCATTGAAAGCAAGTCTAAGAAGCGGCATATCTGTTCTATGTGTGCTATTTCTATGCTTCACGTTCTTAAGTTTTGTTTTTGCGTCTTTTACTTTCAGTTTTGTACACCAGGTTCAAACAACTGAAAATACAATATTTTGGGTTATGGGAAAATATATTTCACAGCGGTTAAGATGGTACAATGATTCTCTGTACTATACTTGCTTGTTTTGTCACATAAACTGAAATTATTAGAATGTTAGTAATGGTGGAGCGATTTCTGCATAGTGCACCTTTAATTAATTAATTAATTAATTCATTACTCACTCTGTTATTTTGCACAAGACTGACACCATGTTCAAAGCAGTGCTATGTAGCAAGTGTCGTGCATGGTATAACCAAAATGACTGCTTTCACAATCAGCTATGATGGCGAATAGCCTGGCTGACGCGACCCGGGTAAAGTCAGGAGGACTTCGAGTTAGATGTTAGCCAGACTACATGGAGACAGCAGAGCAGTAAATGTTGTTTCAGCAGTTTACTAACCATATGCCAAACAAAAACGGTCTACTCCACACTGTTTATGGGACTGAAGTAAAAAAATAAAAAAATGCTATTTCTGCATTTCAAGCAGCATCACTGCCCACATTTCTAAAACAGGTAGAGGGATTTGCCCTTTTGTCCTTTTGTCAGCAAGCAAGAAGAGGGAATTGTCTGTGCTTTAAGGAGCGAAACAGGATTTCCATGAGGAGGTGTCTGAGAAAAAGAATGAGAGAGAGAAAGCGAGAGAGAGAGTGTGACAGCAAAATAAACAGAGAGAGAGAGAGAGAGAGAGAGAGAGAGAGAGAGAGACACATAGACAGAAAGCGAATTAGAGTGGAAGGCGAAGAGAGAGAGAATGCGAGACAGACAGAATTAAAGAATTAAAGGGAGAATGAGCATGGAGGTTAAGAGAGGGCAGGGTAGGCAAGGGAGGCAGGGGAGGCAAGGGAGGCAGGGGAGGCAGGGGGGAGAAGGGGGAGATGGGATGGAAGCAGCAATGCAATCCAAGGTCTCTCCTTAATCATTATCATTCAGCTGTCAGGCCTGGGCCAGGCTGGAGCCAGGCTTGGACAACCAAACCCAGACCCCATCTGTTCCTAATAAACTTAAACAAAGGCCTTAATTTGAATAAATGTGCCTTTTTCTCCTCCCCTCACTTTTTAATGCCTTTGCTCATCAAAGGGAGGGATATTGTTGAGGCTGGGTTTGGGGGGATGGAGTGGTGGGGAGGAAAAAGCTGGCTTGGACATGCCTGTCTATGCTCAAACTCATTTGGTGAGTCAAATGGTTCAGTGACAACCATTTTGTTGTGCTCTGTTATGACCTTCGATTGTAAAGTATAGTGTTGCGTAACCCTCTTTTGTAACGTCCACATGCATGCTTGTTTACCTTGAGAACAGGAAGACATTATGCATCCTCTACGGCCTCTAAAACTCTTTAAAGTACTAGCAAAATATCCCACTGGTTGCAAAACCTAATAGAACTGCATACAGGTAAGAGGTCAGGCGGTGTCAGAGGAAGGCCCCAGTGCATCAAGTGTGGAACCAACAGGACCCTGAACAGCTTCAACCCCCAAGCCATAAGACTGCTAAACAAGACTGTTAAATAGCCAATCAAATGGCTACAAGGACTACCTCATTGACCCTTTTTTTGCACTAACTCTCTTGCGCTGACTCTATGCACATACACTGGACTCTACCTACACAGTCACACTACTTACACTGACATCCCAACACACACACCCTCGCACTACATACACCCACACACACACATAACATGCGCACACATGCATACTGGCGCCACACACACACACACTTTCACACTCACCACATACGCTGCTGCTACTGTCTATTATCTATCCTGTTGCCTAGTCACTTTACCCCTACCTACAGTGAGCTCCAAAAGTATTGGGACAGTGACAAATTATTTTTAATTATGCAATGACTATGAGGTAAAAGTGCAGACTGTCAGCTTTAATTTGAGACATGCTAACCTCTCATGATTACAATAACAGGTGAGTTTAGCATTTTTTGGGGTAATGATATTTATGCGTCTGTAACTTTCTCAATCATCATTATTCACGATTCATTCAGGATTATCCGTAATCATGGTAGCATCCACATTAATGTAGAAGTGTTTAGAAACATATTGTATTCTTATTTACAATAAAAGTGACTCAAAAATGACAATACATTATTTACCATTAATTTCTATTGGGCACAAAATAATCTGAAACACAACCAAAACAAACTGCAAATGCATCCAACAAGTTTGTAGAGTCACAACCTTGATGTAATCATCGTGTGCTAGGAATATGGGACCAAATAATAAACGTTTGACTACTTTAATACACATAAGTGAATTTGTTCCAATTCTTTTGGTCTCCTAAAATGGGGGGACTATGTACAAAAAGTGCTCTAATTTCTAAACGGTTCAGAATTAAGCTGACAGTCTTCACTTTAACATCATAGTCATTGTATCATTTCAAATCCAAAGCGCTGGAGTACAGAGCCAAAACAACTAACAATTTGTCACTGTCCCAATACTTTTGGAGCTCACTGTATATGTACATAGCTACAGTACCTTGTACCTCTGCACATAGACTCGGTACTGGTACTTCCTGTATATAGCCATGTTATTTTTACTCCTTATTGATATTCACTGTTTATTTATTCCTTGTGTCACTATTTCAATTTTTTAATGAAATGTTTTTTCTTTAACTCTGCATTGTTGGAAAAGGACCCGTAAGTAAGCATTTCACTGACAAATACAATTTGATTTGATTAATTGGCTAAAACTACCTGGGGATGATGCAACAAGCTATGTGCAGAACTCCATAGGAATTAAAGTTATATGAAGATACTGTGGGGAAATCTTTTAAGGATTCACATTAAACCAATCCTCTACAGACTAACCCTCTATATTCACTAGCTATCTTAATTGCCTTAGAAGTACATTTATATCACTTGCTTTCTTAAAAGTATAGGATGCAATACAAGCTAATACAGTGAAACAAACAGGTTTATGAATGCAATTAAAACCATTAATATTAGAATGCCACATTTACTAACACAACAAATTAAGAACCACAACACATTAAGATATAATACCCATTTCTAATCTCTTCTTCATATGGATAGAGTGCCGTATCAGTATGTTTTTGATGAATAACAGATTAACAGCCAGATTATCTTACCCCTACCATGGCCTATGCCACCCACACATGCACTGCAATCTGCTATACTGTTCTGAGAATCCACATCCCATATTGAAGAACTGAAAGTCCCTCATAAACTGCGTTTAATTCTGATATCTTTTTCACTAATTGGTCTTTTGACCAATCAGATCAGCTCTGGAAAAGATCAGAATGTTGTGCTAGACATGTTGTGCTGCCAGGTTCTATTGAAAACAATCTCAGGTTTCATCAGCTCTAGAAAAGCAGTGGAACATGCCGGTAAGCAGTCATCCGACAATAATTAAATAACCTGGGTAATACTGATAAAGACCCTAGTTCAAGGGCATCACTGAAGCAAACCAAACATAGACAGGTTGAACTTCTGAACTTTTCTGTTGCCTCTCTATACCTTCACAAATGTAGACTCATATAGACCTATAATGGAACAATATAAAATAGGAAATTGTATTCTAATCTAAAAGCATTGAGCTGCAAGGAACATGCTGTAAAATCATGGATCCAATCACGGAGCTGCTGTATAGTACATTTCATCATACATTTACATTTGTCATTTAGCAACTTACAGAGCAACTTACAGTTAGTGCATTCATCTTAAGATAGCTAGGTGGGACAACCACATATCACAGTAAGTACATTTTCCTCAATAAAGTAGCAATCAGCAAAGTAAGAGGTGAGGTGGTGCTGTGGTATTATTTAAGATGGGGCTTCATTGATTGGAGCACCTGTGTCGTTGGAAACACCCCACCCTTCACCCCTCACGCCCATACCCCTCGTCATCAACCTCCTTCCACCATGCTCCAGAATCCTTTTAGCTCCAGCTTTGAAGCAAGTTCACTAGCTAGCCACAGCGGGCGTCACTCTGTACTCCACACTTACCGTACTCATTGTCATAAAAGACAATGAACTTCTGCCAGCGCAGCTCGCCGACCAGCGTGAGCATGACTTCGTTGAGGTGGACGGGCGGGCGCGCTGCTAGGGTGTAGCGCTGTCCGTCAGGACTGGGATTGAGCTGGCAGGCGGTGCGTGGAGAGCCCTCACCGCTGCGCTGGACGTACAGGTGCGGGATGTGCATGGCGTCCGTCAGGGATTGGAGGGCGCTGGCCGAGGCACAGCCCGTAGAGGTGACCAGAGCCAGGATGCCCTGGGTCATCAGCTCACAGGCTGGGAAAGGAGGTAGAGAGAGAGAGAGAGAGAGAGAGAGAGAGAGAGAGAGAGAGAGAGAGAGAGAGAGAGAGAGAGAGAGAGAGAGAGAGAGAGAGAGAGGGAGAGAGAGAGAGAGAGATAGGATTAGTACGGTAGAGTAAGCAGCCCATCAATCTAACTATAAAACACATACTGTATATTGTCATAAGAGGAAAATATAATATTATGAAAATCGAATTCTAGTCTTCAGTGAATCCTAATGCTCACATTACAGCTTTGAATGCATTGCCTTAGTCAACATAAGGAAATTATTAAGAATAATGATTAAGAAGAAACAGTTATTATAAAGAGAGTGACTGAGTCAATTGCTTTGTGACTTCCATTTGTAATCCCTCAGTTTAGATACACAACCACTGCCTGTAATAGCCTGTGTAGGCTTTGACAGTTCTACAGTGGACAGCTGACACAGATGATGCATTACATTACAGTAACTATAAAGGGATCTGAGTCTCAATCCCCTGTAAAATCTCCTCGCTCTCTCCTCATGATTAGTGTGACCTTTTTCTGAATCTTCTCCACTATTTAGCTCACACACTCCTCACACACTCCCTCGTCAGACTTGGCAACCCTGAGCACTGACTGTTCTTCATTTTAGAGGTCCTGCAGAGTTAGGGATAGTTATTTCCGGATGAGGGATTTTAAAAGTTTCTCTAAAGGTCTTTAAAAACGAGACACACAGGACTCAGAGTGATCTCAAGCCCATCCGTTCACAGCACCATGAGTCTGCAACAAAGGAGAAAAGCCAGTCTCACGCTAACACTCGCCCACTGCAAAGGGCTTATGTTACGTTGTCCGCCACAGCTTGAGTAGGACCTCCAGAGACTATGCTGCGTGCCAAATGGCACCCTATTCCCTACATAGTGCACTACTTTTGAACAGAGCCCTATTGGTCCTGGTCAAAAGTGGTGCCCTATATAGGGTATGGGGTGCCATTTGGGATGGAACCCTAGGCTTGGACTGGGTGAATCCACAGAGTATAAGAGCATCGCTTTGGCTTTAAAACAAATACTGCTAATGAGGAAGTAATCAAAGAAAGCACAGCACTATTCACAGCCCTAAAGCATGATGGGATTGATCTGCTTCACTTCCCATGTCTTTCAAATAAAATCCCCCCTGTTCCTTTCCCCTGCTCCCCTGGTGACAACACATCCCAGGGCAAACACCCGGGAGCCCAGCCCAGGCCCCTAACCTCCACATCAGCCAACATAATGGATCTGCCAATTGGATTTTCTTGATTGTTTTAAAGCTACTCAAATGGTGTCAAATGACAATGAAATTAAAAGTGCCTCTAAAACCCGGCTGGGATCGATACAGGGTGAGGGGAAAATAGCGAGCAAAATTGTTTTTAATAAAAAGAGTGAATGGGGTCAAGCTGGGGTGAGAAGGAGGATTCATCGAATGAATGCCTGACACAAGACAAAAGAGATTGCTCATTGTCTGGCTGGCTATTACTCAAGGCAAATTGAGTTTTAATTCCTGTTACACTGAATTAAAAGCTCTGGTTTGTTGGTGGGTCTCCATGAATAGGACCTCTGCTCACTGTCTATGTGCCCCCTGATCCCCCTACATACAGGCTTTTACACACACACACACACACAAAGTATTGGGACAGTGACAAATGTTTTGTTGTTTTGGCTCTTTACTCCAGCATTTAGGATTTGATATTGTGTGAACCGTTTAGAAATTACAGCACTTTTGTACATAGTCCCCCCATTTTAGGGGACAAATTCACTTATGTGTATTAAAGTAGTCAAAAGTGTAGTATTTGGTCCCATATTCCAAGCACACAATGATTACATCAAGATTGTGACTCTACTAACTTGTTGGATGCATTTTCTGTTTGTTTCAGATTATTTTGTGCCCAATAGAAATGAATGGTAAATAATGTATTGTTTCATTTTGGAGTCACTTTTATTGTAAAAAAAATAATTGAATATGTTTCTAAATACTTCTACATTAATGTGGATGCTACCATGATTACGGATAGTTGTGAATTAATTGTGAATAATGATGAGTGAGAAAGTTACAGACGCACAAATACACTATATATACAAAAGTATGTGGACACCCCTTCGAATTAGTGGATTCGGCTATTTCAGACACACCCATTGCTGACTGGTGTATAAACTCAAGCACACAGCCATGCAATCTTCATAGACAAACATTGGCAGTAGAATGGCCTTACTGAAGAGCTCAGTGACTTTCAACATGGCACCATCATAGGATACCACCTTTCCAACAAGTCAGTTTGTCACATTTCTGCCCTGCTAGGGCTGCCCCGGTCACCTGTAAGGGCTGTTATTGTGAAGTGGAAACGTCTAGGAGCAACAACGGCTCAACCGCGAAGTGGTAGGACACACAAGCTCATAGAACGGGACCACCAAGTGCTGAAGCGCACAGAGCGTAAAAATCGTCTGTCCTCGGTTGAAACACTCACTACCAAGTTCCAGACTGCCTCTGGAAGCAACGTCAGCACAAGAACTGTTCGTCGGGAGCTTCAAGAAATTGGTTTCCATAGCCGAGCAGCCGCACACAAGCCTAAGATCACCATGCGCGTAGGCTGGAGTGATGAAAAGCTTGCCACCATTGGACACTGGAGCAGTGTAAACGCGTTCTCTGGAGTGATGAATCACGCTTCACCATCTGGCAGTCCGACAAACTAATCTGGGTTTGGCGGATGCCAGGAGAACGCTACCTGCCCGAATGCATAGCGCCAACTGTAAAGTTGGGTGGAGGAGGAGTAATGGTCTGGGGCTGTTTTTCATGGTTTGGGATAGGCCCCTTAGTTCCAGTGAAGGGAAATCTTAACGCTACAGCATACAACGACATTCTAGACGATTCTGTGCTTCCAACTTTGTGGCAACAGTTTGGGGAAGGCCATTTCCTGTTTCAGCATGACAATGTGACCGTGCACAAAGCGAGGTCCATACAGAAATAGTTTGTTGAGATCTGTGTGGAAGAACTTGACTGGCCTGCACAGAGCCCTGACCTCAACTCCATCGAACGCCTTTGGGATGAATTGGAACGCCGACTGCGAGCCAGGCCTAATCGCCCAACATCAGTGCCCAACCTCAGTAATGCTCTTGTGGCTGAATGGAAGCAAGTCCCCGCAGCAATGTTCCAACATCTAGTGGAAAGCCTTCCCAGAAGAGTGGAGGCTGTTATAGCAGCAAAGGGGGGAACCAACTCCATATTAATGCTCGACAAGCAGGTGTCCACATACTTTTAGTCATGGAGCGTATCATACCCCCAAGACATGCTAACCTCTCACCATTAAAATGTATTTTATTTATTTTATTTCACCTTTATTTAACCAGGTAAGCCAGTTGAGAACAAGTTCTCATTTACAACTGCAACCTGGCCAAGATAAAGCAAAGCAGTGTGCTAAAAACAACAACACAGAGTTACATATGGGATAAACAAAACGTACAGTCAAAAACACAATAGAAAATCTATATACAGTGTGTGCAAATAATAGGCAGAAAAAAAATAACAGAGGTTAGAATTTTTTGGGGGTATGAAATTTATGACTCTGTAACTTTCTCACTAATCATTATTCACGATTCATTGATTATCCGTAATCATGTTAGCCTCCACATTAATGTAGAATTGTTTAAAAACATATTCTATTCTTATTTACAATAAAAGTGACTCCAAAATGACACAATACATTATTGACCATTCATCTCTATTGGGCACAAAATAATCTGAAACACAACCAAAACAAACAGCAAATGCATCGAAACAAATTTGTAGAGTGACAAGCCTGATGTAGTAACTTTAATACACATATATGTGAATTTGTTCCAATACTTTTGGTCCCCTAAAATAGGGGGACTATGTACAAAAAGTGCTGGGATTTCTAAATGATTTACCCGATATGGAGGGAAATACTCTCAAATTAAAGCTGACAGTCTGCACTTTAACCTATTAGTCATTGCATTATTTCAAATCCAAAGTGCTGGAGTACAGAGCTAAATCAACAACAACATTCTCACTGTCCAAATACTTTAGGAGCTCCCCGTAGTTCACTAAACACCTCACCCCATGCTCTTGGGGCCTGAGAACAAATTAGTGATTGAGGCTCCAGCACAGCATCCCATTAGTGAGTAATCCATTTTCTTGAGTCTAGACACGGCACTCATGTCCTATTGGAGTGTTATAATTGCTAATGAGTTTTTCTCCAAAAAGTGCTAACGTGTGCATCAAAATTAATTATCTTTATAAAATACCATTCTTTCACACCACCACAACATGGCTGTTTTTAAGCATTGATTTGCTGAGTCATACCATCATGGTACTTTTGATATAAATGCATCGGATGGTAGGCGCCAAAAAAAGTATTCCACAAGAAATGTTATGGAGAACGGGAGTAGACTTCAGAGGAAAGAGAATCGTCTCGAGAGCTGAGGGCACATATCCCAATGTCATTTTCCATTTTCATCCTCCATGCTCAGGTACAAGAAATCAGGCCAGGAAATCAACATGATTCAAGAGACTAGTTAATGTGACATCCAGGAAGATATCATTGGATTCACAGAAGAGGGGTACACCAGACTGCTGTAAATTGAACACATGCTTCACCGGATTATGGTAAATGGGTTTCATCTGCTCTAAATCAATTGGGTCCCAAAACAGAGCAGAGAGGGAAACAGCATCCCTAAGAAAATGCAACCTGAAATCTCAGGTGTCTGCAATCTCCCCAATTGCTTATTCAAGAAATAGGATGACCCTGTATTCCACCAATCTAAAGTCTGCATACTGATCTATATTCATCAAATGCCCTCACTCCAACTTCAGCGGGCCCCTGTGCCATTACTGTAGGTAGACAATTAGCTTCATTTCATTTCAGCGCCAGTTCACTTCAGATGCAGCACCAATGGGTTGAAATTCTAATCTACAGCTTAAATGTGTCTGTCTGTCTGTCTGTCTGTCTGTCTGTCTGTCTGTCTGTCTGTCTGTCTGTCTGTCTGTCTGTCTGTCTGTCTGTCTGTCTGTCTGTCTGTCTGTCTGTCTGTCTGTCTGTCTGTCTGTCTGTCTGTCTGTCTGTCTGTCTGTCTGTCTGTCTGTCTGTCTGTCTGTCTGTCTGTCTGTCTGTCTGTCCGTCCGTCCGTCCGTCCGTCTGTCTGTCTGTGTCCTCCTCCAATTCATTCCCCAATCTTCCTTTGGTTCATTAGTGTGAGAGAGGGAAATGTCACAGGCAGATTGTGTGCGGCATGAGCCTCAGCTTTGATGTGTATTCCACAGACGACACAGGCTGCGACGCTGTGCCGTGACAGCCACTGGAGGATGGGAGCGTCATTGGTAAGAAGTAATGATCTATTAACGAGTGGAGGAGGCACTAAGACATGCCAGAGGCCCTCATCCATCACCCATAGACATCTCAGGGACAATGCCATTTTTCACCAGCAAAACAGGAGGAGGCAGTGTTTGGGGGAAATTCAGGCTGATGACACGTGTTCCAGGCTGCGTCCGAAATGGGCACCCTATTCCCTACATAGTGCAATACTTTTGGCTCTGGTGGGACGTAACCCCAGTTTATCCTCAGAATCCATTTCAGTAACGCCACAGAACATAAAAGGATCCTAATTATTATTATGTGAATACGAAGAGCTGCAGAAGGTTTGAATTGTCAACAATTTGCCTATGTGTCCCACATTTGCATATCGTTTTTTACTGTGTTTTCTAATTGAAATGATGCAGTAATAATTTCATTTTGATTTGTCTCTAAGCCCTCCATCAGAGTCTCTGAAACCATCTATTCAGTGGATTAGGGTAATGTAACATCAACAGCATTGTCTCTCACAATTAATCCCACTCACTTGAACTACATTAAAATATTAAAGAATAACAATTATTGGGTTCAAAGCAGACACTTCATTCATTAACTTTGGAATGTCTGGTTTTAGTTGAAAGATACAACAATAAAACAAACATACAGTATTCCTACACTAGAGGGCTTCTGAATGCCTCGTGGCACAATCAGAACTCTCCTAGCCTGGTGGTCCAGTCTGTTTGTGCCTCTCTGCATTCGTTCATTGACATGCCAGACATATAATAAGTATATTGTATGTACTGTATAACAATGGTAGTTGGCTACATCACATACAAAGTAGGACCAGGCAAGAATTATCCATCCTGTCCAGTAATTGACATGCCAAACATGTACACTACATGGCCAAAAGTATGTGGGCACCTGCGCGTCGAACATCTCATTCCAAAATCATGGGCATTAATATGGAGTTGGTCCCATTTTGCTGCTATAACAGCCTCCACTCTTCTGGAAGGCTTTCCACTAGATGTTGGAACATTGCTGCAGAGACTTGCTTCCATTCAGCCACAAGAGCATAAGTGAGGTCGGGCACTGATGTTGGGTGATTATGCCTGGCTCACAGTCGGTGTTCCAATTCATCCAAAAGGCGTTCGATGGGGTTGAGGTCAGGGCTCTGTGCAGGCCAGTCAAGTTCTTCCACAATGACCTCGACAAACCATTTATGTATTGACCTCGCTTTGTCCATGGGAGCATTGTCATGCTGAAACATTAAAGGGCCTTCCCCAAACTGTTGCCAGAAAATTGGAAGCACCGAATCGTCTAGAATGTCATTGTATGCTGTATCATTAAGATTTCCCTTCAATGGAAATAAGGAGCCTAGCCCGAACCATGAATACCAGCCTCACACCATTATTCCTCCTCAACCAAACTTTACAGTTGGCACTATGCATTTGGGCAGGTAGCGTTCTCCTGGCATCCGCCAAACCCAGATTCAACCGTCGGACTGCCAGATGGTGAAGAATGATTAATCACTCCAGAGAACACGTTTCCACTGCTCCAGAGTCCAATGGTGGTGAGCTTTACACCACTCCTGCCGACGCTTAGCATTACGCATGGTGATCTTAGGCTTGTGTGCAGCTGCTCGGCCATGAAAAGCCATTTCATGAAGCTCCCAACGAAAAGTTATTGTGCTGATATTGCTTCCAGAGGCAGTTTGGAACTTCGTAGTGAGTGTTGCAACCGAAGACAGACGATTTTTACATGCTGCGCGCTTCAGCACTCAGCAGTCCCGTTCTGTGAGCTTGTGTGGCCTACCACTTCGCAGCTGAGCCGTTGTTGCTGCTAGACGTTTTCACTTCACAATAACAGCACTTACAGTTGACCGGGGCAGCTCTAGCAGGGCAGAAATTTGACTAACTGACTTGCTGGAAAGGTGGCATCCTATGACGGTGTCACGTTGAAAGTCACTGAACTCTTCAGTACGGGCCACTCTACTGCCAATGTCTGTCTATGGAGATTGCATGGCTGTGTGCTTGATGTGGCTGCAGTAGCTGAATCCACTCATTCTAAGGGGTACTTTTGGCTATGTAGTGTTTATGTACTGTATAACAATGATAGTTGTCTAGAGGACGTACACAGTAGGACAAGGTTAGAATTTCAGAATTCTCCATCCTGTGAAGTGACTTTGAGAACACACAGACAGAGCCAGTCTCTCTAAATGCAGCAGTGTGTGTCTCTCAGTGCGGAGAGAGAGAGGGGGTAAAGGTGGACTCCAGGCCCCAGCAGGAGAGGGCTGCCGGGGGAATAAGAGGGCTTGCACGGAGGCCTCAAATCAAGGGCACACTCATTTCTCCTCTTCCACACAATCAACTCCAGAGCAGAAGGATGGAAACCCTCAATGACCTTACAGTACCTCAGAACCTCCCACCTAACCAGAGTATAAGAACTCCCTAGAGAGGCTCAAACAGACTATATGCATGGTTATTAGAAGGAAGGGGAGGAATATCTTAATAATGTATTGACAAAGGACTATTCATTTACATAATATCAGGGAATTGCTTGATCTATATAATTGGACGTTTTGATCGTGATTGTTGCTGCATCACCCCTATGTCAATATCAATCCTCTTTGATGAGGGTTAATAAGACAAAATATATAGATAATATCTCAAAACAAGACAATACTTATTTACGTGTACGTCAGGACAATCAATTTCCCATTGAGCAAATCAATGTTGATGGCTGAGCCCTTCTCAGCTGTAAGTGGGCATTCAATGCCATCTTTCCCTTTTACGCATGGCCACAGCAATGCTTTTAAAAATTCCTTTGTGCGATTCTGAGCAGCTAGAAGATTAGAGCAGCATTTTGTGTGAAATGCAACGCTCTGATTCCCCCTTTTGTTGACTGCTGTATTCACATCTCCTTCACGGAACACTTGCCATCCAGGCAGAAAGCAATGCAGATTATTGTGAGAGTGAATGGCCATTTGAATACAATTTGAATACCAATCTCCTCACAATCATACGATACAAGATGAAACAACCCTTGGTGTCATGATCACAGAATATCTTTTTACCGTCACCACCGTGCCTCGATGCCTTAAAAACAATGCAACGGTTTAACGAGGCAGTAACACCTGCACATCTAAATCAAGGAGATGAGGAAACATAATGCTCAACCGAGGAGACCAGCTGATTTGAAAGCACAAAAGCACCACTGATCTGAATGAAAGGGGGCTCTTTCTCTCCTATTCAGAGATGCTGCATTGTGAAGAACTTAGCCAGATCATAAAGCAGAGCTACTAATGAGTTAGATGATATCAGAGTCCTCATCAATATGATATCTAATTACAGACATTAATTTATGACAAAGAGGGGATCAACCACGGGTGCAGTGTGGCATCTGGCCTTTGTGTTGTTTAGTGTCTTTGTTAAGAGCTGATCACAAAACAGATGATAGAGTCCAGTAGAGTGACACTCAGCTGGCTGCATCACTCTCTAATGTTTGATATACAGTGGCTTGCAAAAGTATTCACCCTCCTTGTCATTTTTCCTATTTTGTTGCCTTACAACCTGGAAATAAAATGGATTTTTGTGGGGTTTGTATCATTTGATTTGCACAAAATACCTACATGACTTTGAAGATGCAAAATATTTTTTTTGGTGAAACAAGCAAGAAATAAGACAAAATAATTGAAAACTTGAACGTGCATAACTATTCACCCCCCCCAAAGTCAATACTTTGTAGAGCCACCGTTTGCAGCAATTACAGCTGCAAGTCTCTTGGGGTATGTCTCTATAAGCTTGGCAATTCTAGCCACTGGGATTTTTGCCCTTTCTTCAAGGCAAAACTGCTCCAGCTCCTTCAAGTTGGATGGGTTCTGCTGGTGTACAGCAATCTTTAAGTCATACCACATATTCTCAATTGGATTGAGGTCTGGGCTTTGACTAGGCCATTCCAAGACATTTAAATGTTTCCCCTTTAACCACTCGAGTGTTGCTTTAGCAGTATGCTTAGGGTCATTGTCCTGCTGGAAGGTGACCCTCCGTCCCAGTCTCAAATATCTGGAAGACTGAAACAGGTTTCCCTCAAGAATTTCCCTGTATTTAGCACCATCCATCATTCCTTCAATTATGACCAGTTTCCCAGTCCTTGCCGATTAAAAACATCCCCACAGCATGATGCTGCCACCACCATTCTTCACTGTGGGAATGGTGTTCTCGGGTGATGAGAGGTGTTGGGTTTGCGCCAGACATAGCGTTTTCCTTGATGGCCAAAAAGCTCAATTTTAGTCTCATCTGACCAGAGTACCTTCTTCCATATGTTTGGGCAGTCTCCCACTTGGCTTTTGGCGAACACCAAACGTGTTTGCTTATTTTTTTCTTTAAGCAATGGCTTTTTTCTGGCCACTCTTCCATAAAGCCCAGCTCTGTGGAGTGTGCGGCTGAAAGTGGTCCTATGGACAGATACTCCAATCTCTGCTGTGGAGCTTTGCAGCTCCTTCAGGGTTATCTTTGGTCTCTTGGTTGCCTCTCTGATTAATGCCCTCCTTGCCTGGTCTGTGAGTTTTGGTGGGCGGCCCTCTCTTGGCAGGTTTTTGTGGTGCCATATTCTTTCCATTTTTTAATAATGGATTTAATGGTGCTCCATGGGATGTTAAAAGTTTGATATTTTTTTATTACCCAATCCTGATCTGTACTTCTCCACAACTTTGTCCCTGACCTGTTTGGAGAGCTCCTTGGTCTTCATGGTGCCGCTTGCTTGGTGGTGCCCCTTGCTTACTGGTGTTGCAGACTCTGGGGCCTTTCAGAACAGGTGTATATATACTGAGATCATGTGACAGATCATGTGACACTTAGATTGCACACAGGTGGACTTTATTTAACTAATTATGTGAAGGTAATTGGTTGTACCAGATCTTATTTAGGTGCTTCATAGCAAAGGGGGAGAATACATATGCACGCACCACTTTTCCGTTATTTATTTTTTAGAATTTTTTGAAACAAGTTATTGTTTTCATTTCACTTCACCAATTTGGACTATTTTGTGTATGTCCATTACATGAAATCCAAATAATCAATAATAATAATCAAATCAAAAATTAGAGGTTGTAATGCAACAAAATAGGAAAAATGCCAAGGGGGAAGAATACTTTTGCAAGATACTGTATACTGAACAAAAATATAAACTCAACATGCAACAATTTCAATGATTTTACTGAGTTACAGTTCATATAAGGAAATCAGTCAATTGAAATAAATTCATTAGGCCCTAATCTATGGATTTCACATGACTGGGCAGCGGCGCAGCCATGGGTGGGCCTGGGAGGGCATAGGCCCACCCACTGGGGAGCCAGGTCCAGCCAATCAGAATGAGTTTTTCCCCTCAAAAGGGCTTTATTGCAGACAGAAATACACTTCAGTTTCATCAGCTGTCCGGGTGGCCAGTCTCAGACGATCCCGTAGATGAAGAAGCCGGATGTGGAGATCCTGGGATCACTAAGAGGAATGTGAACAAATTTGTGCACAACATTTGAGATAAATGTTTTTGTGCGTATGGAACATTTCTGGGATCTTTTATTTCAGCTCATGAAACATGGGACCAACACTTTACATGTTGCGTTTATATTTTTGTTCCGTATATATAATAACAACCCGCCCCTTTGAAATGATGGTTAATGAGAGAAAAAGTGGTGCACAGTTTGTGACATCCTGATGAAGGCATTGAACGACAAAATTAGTTTGATTATTATCATAAGCATTATTTTTCATTGAGTTCCAAAAGTGGCTGAATATCTCCTACAGTTACTCAGTTCCTTTGTTGGACTGTACAGTACAGAACGTGACAACCTACCTGAGTTAAATGTAAAATAACAGTAATAATAGAAAACACATCGTACCAATCACTCAACGATGGTGTGTGTGATTAGAGTATTAGGTAACACTTTACTGTAGGTGCCCTTATTCGTGCATTTACAAACAGCTATATAACACATTAGAACATTTGTCATAAGCTGCCATAAGTAGTTTTCAATAGTATGGCATAAGATGTTATAAAACTAGTTATAATGGATGTTATAGATGACCGTTCATCCTGTTGTCTTATGCTCTATTGTCAACTGTTAATAACTGCTATTACACAGTCTGCATGACAACTCATGTCATATGTTATTACATACTACTTAAGGGTCTTGAAAGCGTTATATAATTTACTAAACTCTGTGTCACATTAAATTGAATGGAATGATGGTTGTCATGACCATGTCATATGCCGTTATAGAGTGTGCACAGACACCTTAAGCAAAGTTACATTATTTAAAGTGTTTTAAAACTGTTATGAATTTACTTTATACCATAGGATGAGTTGAGAGTATCTCAAAACCATTCAGGATCTCCAAGAAACAAATGGGAGCACATACAGTGCCTTCAGAAAGTATTCACACCCCTTGACTTTTTCCCCCCAAAATTGTGTTGCAGCCTTAATAAAAAATTCATTGAATTGAGATTGTTTAGTCACTGGCTTACACACAATACCACATAATGTCAATGTGGACTTCATAATTAAAAATTAAAAACTTTAATGTCTTGAGTCAATAAGTATTCAACGCCTTTGTTATCATTTTACATTTCAGTCATTTAGCAGCCGCTCTTATCCAGAGCGACTTACAGTTAGTGAGTGCATACATAATTTGTTTATTTTTCATACCCCCCATGGGAATCGAACCCACAACCCTGGCGTTGCAAACACCATGCTCTACCAACTGAGCTACATCCCTGCCAGCCATTCCCTCCCCTACCCTGGACGACACTGGGACAATTATGCGCCGCCCCATGGGTCTCCCAGTCGCGGCCGGCTACGACAGAGCCTGGATTCGAACCAGGATCTCTAGTGGCACAGCTAGCCTAAATAAGTTCAGGAGTAAAAATGTGCTTAACAAGTCACATAATAAGTTGCATGGACTCACTCTGTGTGCAATAATACTGTTTAACATATCTTTGAATGACTACCTCATCTCTGTACCCCACACATACAATTATCAGGGGATGTAGCTCAGTTGGTAGAGCATGCCGTTTGCAACGCCAGGGTTGTGGGTTCGATAAAATAATGTAAGCACTAACTGTAAGTCGCTCTGGATAAGAGCGTCTGCTAAATGACTAAAATGTAATGTAAATGTAATCTGTAAGGTCCCTCAGTCGAGCAGTACATTTCAAACACAGATTCAACCACAAAGGCCAGGGATGTTTTCCAATGCCTCACAAAAAGGGCACCTATTGGTAGATGGGTAGAAAATAAAAATAAAAAGACATTGAATATGACTTTGAGCATTGTGAAGTTATTAATTACACTTTGGATGGTGTATCAACACACCCAGTCACTACAAAGATACAGGCATCCTTCCTAACTCAGTTGCCAGAGAGGAAGGAAACTGCTCAGGGATTTCACCATGAGGCCAATGGTGACTTTAAAACAGTTGAATGGCTGTGATAGGAGAAAACTGAGGATGGATCAAGAACATTGTAGTTACTTCAAAAAAGCAATTAACTTTTTGTCCTGAATACAAAGTGTTATATTTGGGGCAAACTCAATACAACACATTACTGAGTACCACTCTCCATATTTTCAAGCATAGTGGTGGCTGCGTTATGTTATTATGGATATGCTTGTAATCGTTAAGGACTGGGGAGACTTACACAAAGGTGCTTCTACAAAGTGTTGACTCAAGGGTGTGAATACTTATGTAAATTAGATATTTCTGTATTTTATTTTCTATACATTTGCTAACATTTCTAAAAACATGTTCTCACTGTCATTATGGGGTATTGTGTGTAGATGGGTGAGGAAAACAATTTATTTCATCAATTTTGAATTCAGGCTGTAACACAACAAAATGAGGAATAAGTCAAGGGTTTGAATACTTTCTGAAGGCGCTGTATGCATTTAGGATTTTTGCTCTGGGGTACAACTGGATTTGTGACAGCTAGGGATGTGAGAAATGGAAAACAATTATTCTGTTTAAAATGCATTTTTTTCAATTGGTTTTCCGTTAAAACGATAAGAAAAAATTCCCAATGCAGCTGCGCTGCTACCAGCTGGTTAAGCATTGCACCTGTACTACCATTACTGTACCTAAATTCCACCTCGCAAAGTTTGCATTTCCTTCTCATTTAAATTCACAAAGTATTGCCATACTGGACATCGCTGCTGTCGCTTGCCTTTCTCTGATATTTTTCCAACTGTTAACGACGATGACGTAGTAGTGGAGGGTCGACTCCAAACCACGTGTTTGATGTATTTGATACCATTCCACCTATTCTGCTCCAGCCAATACCACGAGCCCGTCCTCCCCAATTAAGGTGCCACCAACCTCTCTGCGTGCAGTTTGAAAGAAGTTGCTAACTAGCGCTAGCGCAATTGCTAACTAGCGTTAACGCAATGACTGGAAGTCTATTGCGCTAACGCTAGTTAGCATTAGCTCACGAAACTACTAACTTCCTTCATACTGGACACAGAGATCCATGAGTGAATCTGCCTCCGGGGAAGTAGATAAAGGGCCTCATTGGCTAAATCCCGAAGTATTCCTTTAAATTAAGGTCAGGGTTAGGCATTAGGGTTAGCAGTGTGATTAAGGGTTAGGGTTAGGCATTAGGGTTAGCAGTGTGATTAAGGGTTAGGGTTAGGCATTAGGGTTAGCAGTGTGATTAAGGGTTAGGGTTAGGCATTAGGGTTAGCAGTGTGATTAAGGGTTAGGGTTAGGCATTAGGGTTAGCAGTGTGATTAAGGGTTAGGGTTAGGCATTAGGGTTAGCAGTGTGATTAAGATTCCATTCCATTCAATGTAATAATGTCACACAGAGTTTGGTTAATTATATAACACCCTGTTATAATATCTGGTATGTAGACACTTATGTAGCATGTAATAACATATGATATAAGTTGTCATGCAGAATGTGTAATAGCAGTTGTTATTAACAGTTGACACTAGAGCATATGACAACATTATAACATCCATTATAACAAGTTTTATAACATCTTATGCCGTTCTCATAACTATTAAAACCACTTATGACAGCTTATGACAAATGCTGTAATGTGTTATATAGCTGTTATAAAGGCTTAATGAATGCATGAATAAGGACACCTACAGTAAAGTGTTACCG
This sequence comes from Coregonus lavaretus, assembly GCF_964263955.1. NCBI lineage: Eukaryota > Metazoa > Chordata > Actinopteri > Salmoniformes > Salmonidae > Coregonus > Coregonus lavaretus. The sequence continues at coordinate 14,919,721 of NC_140012.1, read as the reverse complement.
AGTATTATATAAAACCTGTGTAAAATGTGAAGTACGAGAGTCAGAAAGGCTGTTTAAAACACCCACCCACCTCTTTACTGCTTACATTTCTAAAGTAATCAGCCCAAAACGCAGTTATCTTCTGCCTTTGTAATGGGCGAGGACTTTCAAAAGAATGTTTAATTATGTTTATCCTATTAGAAATACAGGGAATACATTTCACCAGTCAATTTTTGCCACCAACACTTTAGGAGAAGTGTAGCATGAAAGAGTGGTGATGCCTTGAAGTGTTATCAGACTTAAAGAAAGCATCAAGGCTATAGAGATGAAAGCCAAAAACTAAAAATGAACAAACAACACAGACAGGAGGGAAGAGGACAGCTCACAGGGTAAATATAGACACAGGTCGTCTCTGAGACGTCACCCCGTGCTAGCATTGCGCACTTCTCAAAATGCTACTGTCATCAGAAGTACATTTTAGATCCCATAGGTTTTGATCAAGATCTTCAGAATCACACCAGCCATCCTTTTCCTATATCTGCCTATCTATCTTTACTGGCATTAACAGTAGTGTCTGAAATGGACATGAATAGTGTAGACTTGGCTCTCCATCTCTCTCAGAGGACCTGTCCTCGCTTTCACATTACCATGTTGAGCGGAAGCTCAGTGCACTCCCTTTCAAAGAGGTTCCTCCAGTCTGCCTGGCCAGATAAGAGGAGTCCAGGTCAGAGGACACCTGGAGACAAAGCCTCTCACGTCAGCAACAAGACAAAAACACTGCCCTTTACTGAAGATGAGAGAACGCCTGCCGAGTCTAGAGAGACACCACACACACACACCCACATGTACGTAAGCTTACATATGCCTGCGCTCGCACAAAAATAGCTTTTTTCTATTTTATCTACTGTTCCTTAGAGAGCGGAGCCTGGGGCATTATCTTTGTGTCTTGGTGGGTGTTTTTTCCCTCTCTCCATGTCTCTATTTTGAAAGTTACTAGGTTATCCACACACATGCCAGCTGAGCTTGTTACTCCAGAAGTCTGGACAGTTCGGCTGTCCTGTAGCTCAGTTGGTAGAGCATGGCGCTTGCAACGCCAGGGTTGTGGGTTCGTTTCCCACGGGGGGCCAGTATGAAAAATGTATGCACTCACTAACTGTAAGTCGCTCTGGATAAGAACGTCTGCTAAATGTCAAAAATGTAAATGTACGTCAAAATGTAGCACAGCAGAGCCTCTCTGTTGGCCCTTGCCTCCACCCTGGAGTCCAGAGATGAGAGAGAGATTCCCTTTCAACCGATCAGAGCGCCAGTCTAGGCTATGGGACAAATTAGCTCAGCAGCATTTGGCAGACGTACATGTATCCCCATCACCGTAGAATGTCAGCATGTTTAAATTGGTCAAATGTGTTGGAGCCTGATAAAGCAGATTGGTTCCCGTAATAGACCCTCATCGGACGTGTGATGCATGTGAACCAATTTGGGTTGGCCGAAATGTAGATGCATATGGATATACCCAGAAGGTTCCGCAAATCAATTGACATTGAATATCTTAGGACAGCAGTTCAAATTACCAGATCCATGAAAGCTTTAAATGACATACAATTTGAGGTCTTAGGCGATGGATATACTGTAGATGTGTCTGCTCGAAATTGAATTCTGACGATAATAGTTATTGTTATAATATTACATTTGTCATGGAAAGAGGCAACATTGACCTTTTGAGAAGGAAGGCAACAAAATTGGTGGAGGTAGCCTAGCGGTTAAGAGTGTTGGGCCAGTAACCAAAAGGTTGCTGGTTTGAATACACAAGCCGACTAGGTGAAAAATATGCCGATGTGCCCTTGAGCAAGGCACTTAACCCTAATTGCTCCTGTAAGTCGCTCTGGAAAAGAGCATCTACTAAATTACTAAAATGTCAATTCAGATGGTGAAATAGTCTTTCCCGTGTAGTTACAGACAGTAAGTCCACTTTCAACAGAAGACATTCTCTCCCCACAGCACAGTAAACCCATGCCTTCCCTAACACACCAACTCAATATGCACAGTGCATCACTCTTCAATGCCCCTTGCTTCACCTGAATATGCAGCAGCATCCAGACAAACAAACGGTGCCATTCTTCATTTTTTTTTTTTTTTTTTTTACTGGGGCTTTTATGGGTCTATTCAAACCTTGAAAAGTCCTGCTGCCCTCCGAGGCTCACTCTCTCAATGTGTACCCAGGCACAATCAGCTGCCTAGTTTCATTAGCAAGGGTTAGAGAAAGGTAGCAGTTCTGGGGGTTTTCAGGGGTTTCATCCATGTTTTCAGGGGTTTCATCCATCTTTAACATCATTAGGACTATGCGAGCTAGCTGGGACCTCTAATTTGGGAACCTTTTGCAGGAGCTAAGGTAGTGAATTATTCCATTGTCTAGTGGTATGTAGTCTATGTAGCCTTTTCAGGTGCACAAACAGTGCTGTCACCATCACTACATCACTCGCCCGTACACTAGAATAATACAGTCATTAGTAGTCCTGATGATATTGGATCTCATGTCAGCCAGTGAGATGGGCTTTTTGAGGCTCATCTCTGGGCACTGAGAGAGAATCATTTTGCATTCACTATGGAGCAGGGTATTCGTGTTCACTGCAAACGTAATTTGGCTCCATTAGAACACCTTCCTAATATTGCGTTGCACCCCCTTTTGTCCTCAGAATAGCCTCAATTCGTACCAACAGGCTCCGAGACAGCTTCTACCCCCAAGCCATAAGACTGCTAAATAGCCATAAGACAGCTAAATAGTTCATTAAATGGTTACACAGACTATCTGCATTGACCCCATCTTGCACTGACTATATGCACACTCACAAGACTAGACACTGAGTGTACAAAACATTAGAAACACCTTAATATTGAGTTGCATCCCCTTTTGCCCTCAGAACAGCCTCAATTCGTCGGGGGATCGACTCTACAAGGTGTCGAAAGCGTTCCACAGGGATGTTGGCCCATGTTGACAGATGTGTCAAGTTGGCTGGATGTCCTTTGGGTGGTGGACCATTCTTGATACACACGGGAAACTGTTGAGCGTGAAAAACGCAGCAGTGTTGCAGTTCTTGACACATTCAAACCGGTACACCCGGCACCATACCTCGTTCAAAGGTACTTAAATCTGTTGTCTTTCCCATTCACCCTCTGAATGGCACACATACACAATCTATGTCTCAATTGTCTCAAGGCTTAACAATTATTTTTTAAACCTGGCTCCTCCCCTTCATCTACACTGATTGAAGTGGATTTAACAAGTGACATCAATAAGGGATCATAGCTTTCACCTGGATTCACCTGGTCAGTCTACGTCATGGAAAGAGCAGGTGTTCCTAATGTTTTGTACACTCAGTGTAGATTGAAACAGAGAAATGGATTTGATTGATTGATTTGTGATGCAACGCCTTGAGAATGCAACATTTTGCTGGATCCTTCGTATCTACACAGCTATCTAGGACATAAAAGGGTTCTTCGGCTGTCCCCATAGGAGAACCCTTTGAAGAACCCTTAATGGTTCCAGGTAGATCCCGTTTGGGTTCCATCTTGAACCCTTTCCACAGAGGATTCTACATGGAACCTAAAAGGGCCTACTTGGAACTTGGAAATGGACAGCCATTTGGAGAATGTTAAGGGAAAATATTTAACGATCACATCCCCATCAATGACTACCTAGATGATAACCATAATGATACATATTTAAGTAAAATACATAATTCTTCCCTAAAGGGAAAGAATATTAATATGTGACAGGCGTATTAATTTCATTTAAATTCTCCATCCATATGCACCAGTCAGTAGCGGTGCGGTATATTCAATCCTGGAGGCTAACAGGAATGTATCACCTGTTTTCTGATTAAGTAATTCAAGCCAAACCCCTGACTCTATTCTCTATTCTTAGCCTGATACCTTCAACAATGCAAATTGGCTTCATGTCAAAAAAGAATGTCACCAAACAGTCTTCTTAGCTTTGGTCCAAGCTCCGTTTTCATCTAAAAATAAGCAGCCGTTGCTTACAGGTTCCTGGAAATACATATGCAGATAGATACAGTATATGTCAGGCTTTGTTCACTGAGGTCTGTGGCGTCTGCTGAGAGTGGTGACGATGACAATGTCTGAATAAGAAGGGAGGAGGAAGGCTTTCTAAGATCTGACGAAACCAGCGCCATTGTGACTCCAGGCCCAGCCTCGGACATTGTGCTATTGATTAAAGGTTATAAAATCAGCTGACATTTGAATTTCATTTGGCCTGTATTTTTTCTCTGAGAGCTTTTGAGAATAAGCAGGTGTATTGGCAGCTTGTGACATTTGTTAAGTCAACTTCCCCTTTTCGTTTGGCTTCCCTTGGAATCTTAAACGCTCAGGCAGTCTTTTTTTGTGGTCCAGGGCACAATGAGAGCTCAGCTCTGCCCTGGGTGGGGTACAGAGGCGAATTCGGGATTTGTACAGAGGCGGATTCGGAAATGAATAGAGCCGACGCTTTTACTATTTTAATATTACTCTCTGTGCTCCTTTGTTGATTACAATGGAGGCAAATGCAAGGTTAAAGGGGTGAGAACTTTTAAACAAATTGCCACTTATTGGTCTATTTCATGACTTCCTGTCCACTGCCCACCTTCTGAAGAAGAACAGCGTTTTATAAAAATTGTGGTAAGTTAAATATTCCCAGTAATTGTAAAAATTATTAATAAAACCGGTCCAAAAACACGACTGTGTAATCTCACACTAAGCATCCAGCGATCACACAGGGACTTTTTGTTTAACACAAATGTTTATTATATTGTATTTCTGCACTGTTGCTCAGAGCAACACTGAAAATACTTTACTTTCGACTGCGCCTAATTGAGCAAGTCATTGGATCTCATAAAAGCGTGTGATTTCATATTGATTCAGTCTAAACAAAACATAGCACTTCATTTGCTAAACAGCATCCTGTGCATATGCATTGGAACTGGCAACTCGCCTCACTTCTGATTGTGTGCTCACGCAAAAAAATACTGAAATTAAACCATAGATTTTAGAATCCCTCAATGAGGAGAAGATCAAAGTGTCCTGTTCCCATGCAGAGAAGACCAGTGTGTGTGGAAAACCAACTACTGCTTTTTTCCCTCACCAGGAAGTGTGTCCAGGGGCTACAGACAGTGACAGCCAGGGCAGAGACAGAGACAGAGAGGAGGTGTGGGTGAGATGTGTGGCGATGTGAAATTATTACCAGTGACCTTGGTTAGGTATGTGAGCTGTTCCGGTATATACAAACTAAGGCTTGCGCTTGTCCAAGGCTACTTGGTTAGACACCATGGGTCTGTGGGCTGGAGTGCACGAGCACAAATAACCTGCAATGAAATTAATGTGTGTCTGGATGGGTGTCACTTACATGTTTCTCATTGTCTAACACCTACAATATGGCTCACGCCATTAGTGGCTAGAGGGGATGCCGTGGTTGGTGTGCAAGAAGTTGATTGGTGGGCCTATACAGTTAGAAGCAGGAGTGGGGCAGAAATAGCAGTGGGTGTAAGAGTGTTTGAAGCAATAAAACTCCTTCCATTAAGCTACATTCCCCTAACTGCAAGGTGTGTGATTTCAAATCAAATCAAATCAAATTTTATTGGTCACATGCGCCGAATACAACAGGTGCAGACATTACAGTGAAATGCTTACTTACAGCCCTTAACCAACAGTGCATTTATTTTAAACAAAAAAAGTAAGAATAAAACAACAACAAAAAAAGTGTTGAGAAAAAAAGAGCAGAAGTAAAAATAAAGTGACAGTAGGGAGACTATATATACAATAGAATAAAGTGACAGTAGGGAGGCTATATATACAGGGGGGTACCGTTGCATAGTCAATGTGCGGGGGCACCGGCTAGTTGAGGTAGTTGAGGTAATATGTACATGTGGGTAGAGTTAAAGTGACTATGCATAAATACTTAACAGAGTAGCAGCAGCGTAAAAAGTATGGGGTGGGGGGGCAGTGCAAATAGTCCGGGTAGCCATGATTAGCTGTTCAGGAGTCTTATGGCTTGGGGGTAGAAGCTGTTGAGAAGTCTTTTGGACCTAGACTTGGCACTCCGGTACCGCTTGCCGTGCGGTAGCAGAGAGAACAGTCTATGACTAGGGTGACTGGAGTCTTTGACAATTTTGAGGGCCTTCCTCTGACACCGCCTGGTATAGAGGTCCTGGATGGCAGGGAGCTTTGCCCCTGTGATGTACTGGGCCGTACGCACTACCCTCTGTAGTGCCTTGCGGTCAGAGGCCAAGCAGTTGCCATACCAGGCGGTGATGCAACCAGTCAGGATGCTCTCGATGGTGCAGCTGTAGAATTTTTTGAGGATCTGAGGACCCATGCCAAATCTTTTTAGTCTCCTGAGGGGGAATAGGCTTTGTCGTGCCCTCTTCACGACTGTCTTGGTGTGTTTGGACCATGATAGTTCGTTGGTGATGTGGACACCAAGGAACTTGAAGCTCTCAACCTGTTCCACTACAGCCCCGTCGATGAGAATGGGGGCGTGCTCAGTCCTCTTTTTTTTCCTGTAGTCCACAATCATCTCCTTTGTCTTGGTCACGTTGAGGGAGAGGTTGTTGTCCTGGCACCACACGGCCAGATCTCTGACCTCCTCCCTATAGGCTGTCTCATCGTTGTCGGTGATCAGGCCTACCACTGTTGTGTCGTCGGCAAACTTAATGATGGTGTTGGAGTCGTGCCTGGCCATGCAGTCATGGGTGAACAGAGAGTACAGGAGGGGACTGAGCACGCACCCCTGAGGGGCCCCCGTGTTGAGGATCAGTGTGGCAGATGTGTTGTTACCTACCCTTACCACCTGGGGGCGGCCCGTCAGGAAGTCCAGGATCCAGTTGCAGAGGGAGGTGTTTAGTCCCAGGATCCTTAGCTTAGTGATGAGCTTTGAGGGCACTATGGTGTTGAATGCTGAGCTGTAGTCAATGAATAGCATTCTCACGTAGGTGTTCCTCTTGTCCAGGTGGGAAAGGGCAGTGTGGAGTGCGATAGAGATTGCATCATCTGTGGATCTGTTGGGGCGGTATGCAAATTGGAGTGGGTCTAGGGTTTCTGGGATTATGCTGTTGATGTGAGCCATGACCAGTCTTTCAAAGCACTTCATGGCTACAGACGTCAGTGCCACGGGTCGGTAGTCATTTAGGCAGGTTATCTTAGAGTTCTTGGGCACGGGGACTATGGTGGTCTGCTTGAAACATGTTGGTATTACAGACTCAGTCAGGGACATGTTGAAAATGTCAGTGAAGACACTTGCCAGTTGGTCAGCACATGCTCGGAGTACACGTCCTGGTAATCCGTCTGGCCCTGCGGCCTTGTGAATGTTGACCTGCTTAAAAGTCTTACTCACATCGGCTACGGAGAGCGTGATCACATAGTCATCCGGAACAGCTGGTGCTCTCATGCATGCTTCAGTGTTGCTTGCCTCGAAGCGAGCATAGAAGTGGTTTAGCTCGTCTGGTAGGCTTGTGTCACTGGGCAGCTCGCGGCTGTGCTTCCCTTTGTAGTCTGTAATAGTTTTCAAGCCCTGCCACATCCGACGAGCGTCAGAGCCAGTGTAGTATGATTCAATCTTAGACCTGTATTGACTCTTTGCCTGTTTGATGGTTCGTCGGAGGTCATAGCGGGATTTCTTATAAGCGTCCGGGTTAGAGTCCCGTTCCTTGAAAGCGGCAGCTCTACCCTTTAGCTCAGTGCGGATGTTTCCTGTAATCCATGGCTTCTGGTTGGGGTATGTACGTACGGTCACTGTGGGGACGACATCATCGATGCACTTATTGATGAAGCCAGTGACTGATGTGGTGTACTCCTCAATGTTGTCTGAAGAATCCCGGAACATGTTCCAGTCTGTGCTAGCAAAACAGTCCTGTAGCTTAGCATCTGCGTCATCTGACCACTTTTTTATTAGCCGAATCACTGGTGCTTCCTGCTTCAGTTTTTGCTTATAAGCAGGAATCAGGAGGATAGAGTTATGGTCAGATTTGCCAAATGGAGGGCGAGGGAGAGCTTTGTATGCGTCTCTGTGTGTGGAGTAAAGGTGGTCTAGAGTTTTTTCCCCTCTGGTTGCACATTTAACATGCTGGTAGAAATTAGGTAGAACGGATTTAAGTTTCCCTGCATTAAAGTCCCCTGCTACTAGGAGCGCTGCATCTGGATGAGCGTTTTCCTGTTGATTAATGGCCTTGTACAACTCATTCAGTGCAATCTTAATGCCAGCATTGGTTTGTGGTGGTAAATAGACAGCTATGAAAAATATAGATGAAAACTCTCTTGGTAAATAGTGTGGTCTGCAGCTTATCATAAGATACTCTACCTCAGGCGAGCAAAACCTTGAGACTTCCTTAGTATTTGATTTGGTGCACCAGCTGTTGTTTACAAATATACAGAGACCGCCACCCCTCGTCTTACCCGAGTCTGCCGTTCTGTCCTGCCGATGTAGCGTATAGCCTGCTAGCTGAATGTTATCATTGTCGTCGTTCAGCCACGACTCCGTGAAACATAAGATATTACAGTTTTTAATGTCCCGTTGGTAGGATAACCGTAATCTTAAATCGTCCATTTTATTCTCCAAAGCTTGAACGTTGGCTAATAGGATTGATGGGAGAGGCAGTTTACTCGTTCGCCGTCGGATCCTTACAAGGCACCCCGACCTACGTCCACGATATCTCCGTCTCTTCCTCACGCGAATGACGGGGATCTGGGCCTTGTCGGGAGTCTGTAGAATATCCTTCGCGAACGCCTCGTTGAAGAAAAAGTGTTCGTCCAACGCGAGGTGAGTAATCGCTGTCCTGATATCCAGAAGCTCTCTTTGGTTATAAGAGACGATGGCAGAAACATTATGTACAAAATAAATTACAAATAACGCGGAAAAACACACATAATAGTACAATTGGTTAGAGGGCTGTAAAACGGCAGCCATCTTCTTCCGGCGCAGGTATCAGGGAATACCCTCATGGACTGAAAACGATAGGCAGTAGGAGATCCAGGTACAGGCCGGCTGCATTAGTATGGTTGCTCCTTTGCCCTGTTTCGGGGCTGCTGTTGGGAAAACTGTAGGGAGATATCAAAGTCTAAAGACGTGTTGTTCGGGTTGGATTAGACATCAAGGAGTAAACTGGGAACCCCTGTTGGTATTAGCAGGGGGATGTGTAAAAATTGGGCCTTGTGCTGTTACTCTCATCCATAGTGATTGTGTCCATGGTGTGAACGCCTTGCACATATTTGATCTTTCATTACCTCTCCACTGATCCGCCAAAGGTCCTGTGTTGACTGAATGCTAATGACAAAGGGGATTTGTCTAGGGGGAACCTTTACACACTCACAGATGCACTCCCAAACTCACCCAAATACGCACACATCCATGCACTCACAGATGCAGCCATGCACACATGTGCACGCACACGCAGACTCATACACACAGACACATACACGTGTATACACAAATATACACTCATACCCATTCTCTCAATGAGGATGAGCCCAGAATGAGAATAGATGAGAAATGCTAAAATGTCCTCTGTTTTCCTCATTATCCTGCCACATTATAAATGTGTATTTTTAGGGAACATTCTGCTACTTCGTGACTTCTCTCTGATAATGATAACACTTAATTACAGTTAGAAATGAAAGCCTGTCGGTAAATGCTGGTATGTCAAATTTACTTTGCCAAAACATTGTACTTGCTCTGAGTCAAATTAACTTTGTCACATTGTATTTGCTCTTGTTAAAGACAAATCAAAAACTTTAATCTTGATTTAATTACCTCACAGGATTACAAAGCTTTAGAAAATGGTAAACAGGAAATATTATTTTATTACACTCTTAGAAAAAAAGGTGCTACCTAGAACCTAAAAGGGTTCTTCGGCTGTCCCCATAGGAGAACCCTTTGTGGAACACTTTTTGGTACTAGGTAGAACCCTTTTGCTTCCAGGTATAAACCCTTTTGGGTTCCATGTAGAACCCTTTTCACAGAGGGTTCTACATGGAACCCAGAAGGGTTCTACCTGGAACCAAAATGGGTTATCCTATGGGGACTGCCGAAGAACCCTTTTGGAACCCTTTTTTCTAAGAGAGTACCATGGGAGCTTAGGCTTTCTCTGACGTGGTAAAAAGACTGAGGCGAGACCATAACTCATTGCAGAGTGACAGCCTGGGCTAATATGATCAAGACCACCAACACGCAACCTTCGATGGGAAATTACACCTAATTTAGCTTAATATGTGTCATGATTCCTGGCCCTTTTCTGCTCATCTGCCACTTAGTGTGGGAGGAGAGAGTGGCCGGCTGAGGCGCAGTGAATAGCGTTGCTGAAGAGATGGCACGACTCCCACAAAACGCAGAATGGCCTCTTCACAGCTCATGATTACTTAGCATCTTCGGCATACTGGAAATGGAAGGGGAGGGCACAGTGCATGGCTGTTCTCCTCAGTGGCTGCTTGGTTCGAAAGAAAAAAATAAGCAGCACAGCATTGTAAAGTGTAAACCATAATGATACTGCAGTATTGTTAGTGGAAAGGGAGCCGTTCTGAGTATCTCTTTAACTCTCAATCTCTCTATTTCTCTTTCTCCCTCCCTCCCTCTTTTCTCTCCGTCTTTCTCTCCCCCTCCCTATGTCTCTCTCTCTTTCTCCGTCTCTCTATTTCTCCCTCCACTATGCCGGCACCACAGCCCACAAGTCCTTGGTTTATTTTACCACAAGGCACACTTAGGCTGCTTGCACACAGACAGTAGGAACAGAGCGGGAACTATTTCACTGGCAGAGGGCGGCTCTGGAGGGCTCTTTTAAACTACGCGCAGCAGCGTGACTGCCATGTCTTCTTAGACACAGTAATACCATGGCATGTTTATCTCATGAAACCGTGCTTGCTTTGGAACAGTAAAGCACATGACATGCCAGGGGGATATGCAACAATACAATACAGAATAGTTCAGCAGCAGGCTGGGTTCATTGTGTCCTTTTCCATTGAATGCAAACTAATCTAGTGTGCATAGATGACCGACTCCCCTCTGTGGTTATCCGCTCTGTGGCACCTATTGAAATGTGTGAACAAGGATTGATGTTGAGTATTATACACACTACCGGGACCCCATAGAAAACTGTGATGAGACTGATCATGTTTATATAACATGTCAGTGAGTTGATATACTGTAATAATGACTTTGGATGGCAACTGGAAAGAAACAGTTGTACTTCGATATAACTAGATACCAATTTCTTCTGGTATCTCTACTAATATAATATTTTCATAATTTTTCGAAGGCCTCTCCGTGTGTAAGCAACAACAAGCAAAGAGACCTCTTTTCCCAGCGTGATAAATGGTGAACACAGCATCGATATCGTTTTGTTTTGATCACACATTCACAGCAACATTGCTGTTTTTGTTGTGTGTGTTGCTGTGCTGGCTGTCTCAACTAACAATGATCCTCTCTGACAATACAAGGATCAGGCAACTCCCAGGCTAATGAGCAGTCAGTCGTGTCTTCAGCCTCAGTGCTGGGCCAGATAAATTAGAATGTATGGAGAGGATTTAAAAGGTCTCCCAGTCCCAGTATACTATTACAAAAAGTATACAGATGTAGGATCTTAATTTAATCACTCTTTTGTTGCTGAGAATTTTCCTGCACTGCAAGAAATACAAACTTGTAGTGTATTTGAGTTTTAAAAAGGCTTCTAAAGTTTGTTATTTCCACTTTGAAAATTCAAACTTGATTTGCCCTAACGAAAACTGTATCAACCCCTACAAAAATGTATATTCATTATAATCCACATACTGTAGCAAACTGGCTCAAATTAAGATCCTACATATGTAGGAGGACATGGGCAGGAACATACTGCAGGCTTCAGCTAATAAGATATTGGCACTAGGAGAAGAACTGGATATTGCTTAGATGTTCTCTTCTCCTCTACTATCTACTGTCTCTCCTATATCTCTCTCTCGCATGCATTTATGCATACAAAAACGCCAACAAAAATATATAAAAGACAAATCCCTTCAGATATGATCCAGATCTATAAATTACTACTTTTCAACACTACTCAAAAGCAGCAGATTTCCATATTATTCATGTGTACATTTGCCTTACCCATCACAAATCCATACATGAAACTCTGAACATCATGCAGGCTGATTCGCAGCTCCAAGCAAAGTGACTGACAACTAAACAATATTTTATTATCTGTACAAGGTGAGGAAAAATGATCAAATGTGATCTCTCTTCTCCTCAAGTATTAAAACCAGGACGCTTCGCACTCCCACACACATATCAAAAGGAAAGGACAGAATCTATTTCCCCTTTGTCGTAAATCTCACAGAATATTGAAAAATTAATTTTTTTATGTAGTTAGAAATGAAAGGGGGTGGATATATTACTTCCGAGTGGCGCAGCGGTCTAAGGCACTGCATCTTAGTGGTGTCATTACAGACCCCCTGGTTCGATTCCAGGCTGTATCACAACCGGCCGTGATTTGGAGTCCCATAGGGTGGCGCATAATTGGCCTAGCGTCGTCCGGGTTTGGCCGGTGTCCGTCATTGTAAATAAGAATTTGTTCTTAACTGACTTGTAAAATAAAATAACAATTACGTCTCCGCCTCCTTGCCAGGCATTGAGAGATACACTACATGATAAAAACGTATGCACTCACTAACTGTAAGTCGCTCTGGATAAGAGCGTCTGCTAAATGACCAAAAAAAAAAGTATGTACACAACTGCTCGTCGAACATCTCATTTCAAAATCATGGGCATTAATATGGAGTTGGTCCCCCCTTTGCTGCTATAACAGCCTCCACTCTTCTGGGAAGGCTTTCCACTAGATGTTGGACTTGCTTCCATTCAGCCACAAGAGCATTACTGAGGTCGGGCACTGATTTAGTCATTTAGCAGACGCTCTTATCCAGAGTTAGTGAGTGCAAACATTTTTCATACTGGCCCCCCGCGGGAATCGAACCCACAACCCTGGCGTGGCAAGCGCCATGCTCTACCAACTGAGCTACACGGGGCCCATGTTGGGCAATTAGGCCTGGCTCACAGTCGGCGTTCCAATTCATCCCAAAGGTGTTTGGTGGGGTTGAGGTCAGGGCTCTGTGCAGGCCAGTCAAGTTCTTCCACACTGATCACGATAAACCATTTCTATATGGACCGCACTTTGTGCACGGGGCATTGTCATGCCGAAACAGGAAAGGGCCTTTCCCAAACTGTTGCCACTAAGTGTTTGCTCCTACACGTTTCCACTTCACAATAACAGCCCTTACAGCACTTACAGCAGCTCTAGCACGGCAGAAATTTTACGAACTGACTTGTTGGAAAGGTGACATCCGACGACAGTGCCACGTGTTCTTCAGTAAAGCCATTTAACTGCCAATGTTTGTCTATGGAGATTGCATGGCTGTGTGATTGATTCTATACACCTGTCAGCAACGGGTGTGGCTGAAATAGCCAAATCCACTAATTTGAAGGGGTGTCCACATACCTTTGTATATATAGTGTATCTGAAAAGGCTCATGCCTCTCTGACCTTGAGAAAAGTGAGGCGTGGAGCTTGCTGTGTTCACAGACAGTGGAAATGCACCTGGGATAGCCGTTAGAAGTTGATGGAAAATGGAATTGAAATGTTATGGACTGAAACTCAACAGGGGGATAGCTAGGACTCAGGAGCGGAGCAAGGCTTAGAGCATAGTTAATTACATTTCGTGGCAGAGACGCTTTAGAATAGCTATTACCCTTCATTAAAGGCAACGTTTGATTGTTAAAGGAAATAATACCCCTACTCATTGTGAGATTCCACCCTCAGGGGGAGAGCAAGCATGTATCAAGAGAGGTGTGTCGCAACACAGTAGGGCATTTCTCTCTGCGATCATTCTGAGTATTTCACTCAACTGAACACACCTGAGGTAAATGTGGTCCTAAGTGGCTCAGTTGGTAGAGCATGGTGAGTTCAGTGTCAGGGTATTGGGTTCTGTTCTTGCTGTGGTCACTAATATAAAAATGTATGCACTCACTACTGTAAATAGCTTTGGATTAAAGTGTCCGCTAAATAGTATTTTTTTTTTTTTATGCAGGCATAAAGATTCACATGTATTTCTACTATTCACTTATTGCTCCCATCATGTGTTCGTTATTTTGGGTATGCCTGTTACTCTTACACGTAATACCAAAGATACACAACAAGTATGTCATTTTTATCTCCATCTTCTAGAGAGCGCAGAAAAAGAGAATATCTGAGCAAAGGTGTTGCAATCTCCCAAACACTTTGATCTTCTTCAGAAACAGCCACAGGCTGGAATTTTATTGGGAATATAAAGATATATAATATTCTCACCTACTGACCAAGGAAACAAACAAAAGTTTCATTCCAATGCCCTTGAGGAAATGCCCATGGCTTTTCAGCACACAAAACATGTCTTATTTACCTTCTACAAACATCATAAATAAACCTTATATAATAAATAAATAAATGAACCATTATGAAATGTCAGATACATTCCCTATCCTATACCACAATGCATCTTTTTTTATATAGTGTACTGGATAAATAAAAGTTGCAGTTCAACAAGTCTGACTTGGAGATCGATTTCACAAAGGTGATAGGCAGTTGACTTTCATGAAGATAACGAGGCAATTTATATGAATTATGAGCCCACTCAATATCGATCCAGATTTGTGTTGACTGTGTCATTTACCGAATCGTTATGAAGAAAGAACACAACGTGTATTGAAATGGCTGAAACGGACAGATAATGTAAATATAGTAACATATGACCATAAACAACCATGTGATTAGCTTGACAACGCTCCATGCTGTACATTCAACTTTTTGCGCATGAGTTCCAAATATCTCTAACGGTCGGCCCAACGTGAGTTGTTTTATGCACTCACTGTTCCAAAATGTGATTGTTACGCAACAGGACAGTTAACCTATAGATAATTAGCAGGCAGTGTGGGTTATGTTTCACATTGTCAATTTCAAATTATTTTCTAACAAGTTTTATTCCACACTGTTGCGGATAATTTATGTTTGAGGCTTTACTGAGCCGGACAAACTTCTCCCTTTGAGGAGAGCCCAAGCACTTCCCCATTGTTTCCGCAGATCAAGTATGCAGACATTTGCGCAGTCTTGCACTAACTTTTTCCCCCTGGCACATTATCTGGCTGGTGCTCGCATTGCCTTCATTGTTGTTTTCCTTACAAATAATAACTTTGGACATGTGTGCGTTCCTATCAAAGTAAGTCCCTTATTTTCTGTATAACGTGTTGTCGTTTCTACTGTAGCATATGTATGTATGTACGGAGCATAATGTATTTACAGTTTTATTCACATTTTCAAGTACTGGTGACAAATAATGCATTCCGATTATTGCATAGATTGTAAAGGACACCTATGATGTGTGTAAAATACTTTTTGGAATGTTGTACTGATTATGATGAGCTAATGCTAAGCTATTTGCCAGCTGTGTGTGGCGCCATGTTTGTTGACATTATACAATGCATTATGGGTGTCACGTAAACGTCTGTCAGACCAAAGATGTTATACTGAGGTGTAAACTTCCGGAATTGAATGAAGGGAAGTGAATGATCGTAGACGACACACCCCCTTCAACATGCATACTGCAAATAGACCAAACTCATCTTGTCTCCTCTTATTATCTTTGGTTGATGAAAAAAAAAAAACATGGTGGTGTGCACAAAATACCCATCGTCTGATTAATTTATATTTCTAGAAAGTGTTTTCCTCAGTTATTTCGATCAATGGTCACCCGTGATGTGATGAATTGTAAATAGTAATTGCTATTAGCTAATTCATTTTGTGGTTTCTGTCAGCCAAGAGTAAGCTAAATATGACCGCTTGTGTTTCGTCAATCTTTCCTCAGTTAGCGCTAGGACTACATTTTCCAGTTTGGATGATTGTGTTATGCTGTCGCTACTTCTGTGAATGTCTGAACATTGCATCCAAAATTAAAACTGGTCACATTCAGGACATAACTTTGTAAGGACTGTGTTTGTGCAAAATGTTTCTGTGAAAAAACAGTGTGGCCAACTCAAAAGCTGACTGTTGCGTCAATCGAAACTGGACAATCTAAATAAGCATTCTAATCACACCGGTTTGAGCGTACGCTGCAGGGACCACTGTAGAATGATCACACCCGTTTGTTGGTACGTGTCAAAGGGTTAATCACATTGAAGTCCAAACTGTTTCATCAGAATGCTATCGTGAGCTTTGATGCCCTATGCGCCAGCCGGCGCGAAAGGAATGAGTGAGTGAGTGGTAGCATGAGCTATAGCATTTCAGTCGAGATCCACTTATGCTCATTTCACATCAGTTGAGAGTACACACCTGGACAAGTGAGGAAAATAAACATAACAAACCTGAGAGTCATTAACTGTACATGGGTTATTTGTCATTACTGTTGATGACAAAATACGTTACGGTCTACCTTGATGATTCTGACTGATCCAGGATCAGTATCAATGAGATGATATGTCATTGACACTGACTGCACCATGTGCCACTGTTCTCCCCTCCCCTCCCAGTCCCATCTGTACCTACTACTGACAGTGTGACTCACTAGCATTGTAGCAGTGTAATAACAAAAACAGCCATCACATTCATTAGCACACTCTCCATGTGACCAGGCACATTCTAACATTCGGTAAATGGGTGACACGCATGCCTGTAGGTATAGGAGATACAGGAGTGGGTGTGTCAGGTGTGGTTCCCACATCAGCCATTTTGGTTCCAGGGCTGTTCTAGTGTCTTGACACTGTGACGGGCCCCTGAGGAACACGATTGCTTACAGGAGAGGGTGTTTCAGGTGTGGGTCCCACATCAGCCATTTTGGTTCCAGGGCTGTTCTAGTGTCTTGACACTGTGATGGGCCCCTGAGGAACAAGATTGCTTACAGGAGAGGGTGTGTCAGGTGTAGTTCCCACGTCAGCCATTTTGGCTGATGGGCTGCTCTGGTTTACTGATACCTGCCCCCTGAGTAAAAGGGCTAGGATAAATTCCATGGTAGTACCTTAGGTGACCTTAGCCTTTGAGACTACATCAGAGCTGAAGAAGGGTGATTCTGTATTTGATTTATTTGATTTGGTATGAGCATGGCCCATGGCTGCTCCAGGACCCAACCCGTAAAATCTCTGCTAAATGAATTCTGTCTTTGATTAATGACTGGAAAGAAGTGACAACACAGCCAAAGGCTGTCCTAGAAAGTCGCCATTAAAAATGCCTCTGTATTGAAATACACCCCTGCAGTGCTAAGATGGAAAGCTTCATTGTGGCCCATTAAATTATATTCTGATAGAAGGTAAATATGGTATGGTGAGAGCATACGTCAATACACAACAATGAGACTCAAATTAAGTTCCGTACAGTACATCGGATGAAGAGGCAGCAGAGGTGATTTCCAGTTTCCCCGGCTAAAGAAATGAATCCATCAACCGACAACGATCATGTGCAACAAGAAGATTGGAATAGTTCTGTCAACATTTAATAACAGGAGAGAATCACCGCCGTCACATATTATCATTAGGTTGGCCTTTTTCACTTATATCATGGCTGGGAAGATGCACTTCCTCACTGGACGTGCTACCTTGTCCCAGACCTGCTGTTTTAAACTCAACCTCTAAATGCCTGGCTATGAAAAGCCAAATGACATTTACTCCTGATGTACTGACCTGTTGCAACCTCTACAACCACTGTGATTATTATCTGACCCTGCTGGTCATCTATGAACGTTTGAACATCTTGGAGAAAAATCTGGCCTTCAATGCCATGTACTGTTATAATCTCCACCTGGCACAGCCAGAAGGGGACTGGCCACCCCTCAGAGCCTGGTCCCTCTCTAGGTTTCTTCCTAGGTTTCTGCCTTTCATGGGAGTTTTTCCTAGCCACCGTGCTTCTACATCTGCATTGCTTGCTGTTTGAGGTTTTAGGCTGGGTTTCTGTATAGCACTTTGTGACATCTGCTGATGTAAAAAGGGCTTTATAAATTAATTTGATTGATTGATTGACTTCTCCATGTGGAAAGGAAGCAAATCAAGATGCTTTGCTCTGGTAACAAACAAACTGGGGCTGGATGAAAACTTAAAGGCTGTGTGACGTTGGTGGATTGACATTGGGAGAGAGCCATGTGTAATCTTGTCCGAATCAATCACCCTGAAACCAAAACAGGCCAAACAAATGACACCTCTCTGGAGCGACCTCAGCCTGCAGTAACGACCAAGGCCCACTGCTTGTTTAACATTCACCAAGCACCATGTCATATTAGCACCTCCACCTTGCAGCCACTAACAGGCCAAAGGAAGAAAATAATCTCTCTCCCTCTCTCCATTAGCAGAGAAAGACCACAGCATTCTCCTAGGGCCATAAATTGTGTATGGGGTTTAAGGGTGTATGTGATGACGTGGGTATACGGGAAACACTGACGACTGTTCAAAACAACAGTAAGTGAATGCGACATCATCATTGTTAATCCTATGATTGCAATTATGCAGGGCTAAGCTGCAGATGTGGAGTTTATTTGGCAGAGCGGGAGAGGCGGGAGAGGGACACAGAGGATCGCCAGTGGTGATAGTACTGACAGGTCACAGACGGGACAGAGGGGTGCACGAACACAAAGAGTCTGGGACACACTGCAGGAACTGGCAAAAGGTTGGAGCTAACACGCAAGCACGCACACATGCACAAACACATGCATGTACACACACACATAACCACACTCACAACCACACACACACACACAAACACTGTTTGCCACATTCAACAATAAGATCTGGGTGGTTAAATACATTCCACGGCTGCCGGCCATTTGTGGAAAAATGCCAGCCGAATAAAACTTATATTAAGAGAAACTGTGGAACACTTTGCTGCAATATGAATCACAGTGATATACAGTATCATAGAAATAGTACTATTTAAAAATGTCTGGGTAAAATAAATCAATGATCTTTAAATGTGTTAAATGGGAAGCAAAAGTAAGGAAATTGCTATAGTCCTAATCTTACATGGTGCCTTCGAGACCAGGCTGAGCAGGAATATTCCAGTGGGTTGGCAGGGCTTTGGACAAGAAATAGAACAAAGATACGGTGGGTTCTGTCAAATCAAGTCAGTATCATACTGATGAAATAGTTTATACAAATCTGTGCTGTATGGCTAAACTGACACCTTTACAGGGATTATGAACAAGCAAAGCACTAGTGGAGCCCAGTTGAAGTTATAAATGATTACTAAGAGACTTAAGGAGAATACGTAATGTGCTGATGATACACGATATATACAAAAGTATGTGGACACCCCTTCAAATTAGTGGATTCGGCTATTTCAGTCACACCCGTTGATGTATAAAATTGAGCACACCGCCATGCAATCTCCATAGACAAACATTTGTGGTCCTCTGTAGCTCAGCTGGTAGAGCACAGCGCTTGTAACGCCAAGGTAGTGGGTTCGATCCCCAAGACCACCCATACACAAAAAAATATATATTTATGCACGCATGACTGTAAGTCGCTTTGGATAAAAGCGTCTGCTTTTTATTATATATTATATTATATTTGCAGTAGAATGGCCTTACTGAAGAGCTCAGTGTCTTTCAATGTGGCACCGTCAGTTTGTCAAATTTCTTCCGTGCTAGAGCTGCCCCGGTCAACTGTAAGTGCTGTTATTGTGAAGTGGAAACATGTAGGAGCAACAACGGCTCAGCCGCGAAGTGGTAGGGCACAGAAGCTCACACAACGGGACCACCGAGTGCTGAAGCGCTTTGCGCGTAAAAATCATCACAACACTCACAACCGAGTTCCAAATTGCCTCAGGAAGCAACATTAGCACAATAACTGTTTGTGGGGAGCTTCATGAAATGGGTTTCAATGGCCAAGCAGCCGCACACAAGCCTAAGATCATCATGCGCAATGCCAAGCGTGGTGTAAAACTTGCCGCCATTGGACTCTGGAGCAGTGGAAACGCGTTCTCTGGAGTGATGAATCACGCTTCACCATCTGGCAGTCCGACGGACAAATCTTGGTTTGGTGGATGCCAGGTGAACGCTACCTGCCCCAATGCATAGTGCCAACTGTAAAGTTGGAGGAATAATGGTCTGGGGCTGTTTTTCATGGTTCGGGCTAGGCCCCTTAGTTCCAGTGAAGGGAAATCTTAACGCTACAGCATACAATGACATTCTAGATGATTCTGTGCTTGCAACTTTGTGGCAACAGTTTGGGGAAGGCCCTTTCCTGTTTCAGCATGACAATGCCCCTGTGCACCAAGTGAGGTCCATACAGAAATGGTTTGTAGAGATCGGTGTGGAAGAACTTGACTGGCCTGCACAGAGCCCTGACCTCAACCCCATCGAACACCTTTGGGATGAATTGAAACTAATCACCCAACATCAGTGCCCAATCTCACAAATGCTCTTGTGGCTGAATGGAAGCAAGTCCCCGCAGCAATGTTATAGCAGCAAAGGCGGGACCAACTCCATATTAATACCCATGATTTTGGAATGAGATGTTCGACGAGCAGGTGTCTACATACTTTTGGTCGTGTATATGAGCAATAATACCTCTGCAAACTAAGATGACATATTCAAAGATCAGAGCTACTTGCCTTATTGAAAAATGACACTTAGATGCAAGTAAATCATCAATGATATTTCCAACAGGAGATAATGGATTTTTGTTTTCCAATTAGTTTGCCTAAATAAAGCCATCGCAGTTCAACAAAACAATTGAATTGCTTGTTGACACACGCACCACACTTCTTCATGGCGTAGCTGCTCTCTTGCTGACAAGCACAGCGACTTAGAGTGCATACCTAATACATCATTCTCCATGGAATACAACCACCATATTGAAATGTCACTCATGCATACCATACCCCATGCAATAACCATGCAACCCATGTATAGCTCATTATCATATTCAGGGCATCACACCTGATCTGTGGAATGAGAGCAACCAGAATAGAGCGAGAGGTGATATAATGAGTGCCCTTACATGATCATTAACTGAGTGGGAGTATAGTATTCTGATGGGTCAGGATACTATAAATGAAAGGTCCAGGCCTCCTGGGTCTCCACAGTGACAGAAAGAGAGGGAACGAGGGAGAGAGGGAGTGAATGAATGACAGGACAAAGGAAAGGAAAATTACAGCCCTCAGAGCAGCCAAGCCTCTAATTTCCTCCATTTCGGTTGATAAGGATAACATTTTTATGAAAATCAGAGAATGGTTCTGTTAAAAATGTGTCAAGATTACCGTCCTTACCGGTACCACCGCATAATTAATGTTCTTCCAGTTGCAAGAACAATCTCTGTTACCTTTCACTTTGTTTTAATTGTCAGATTAGCTGAAATTCAATTAAAAACCCAAGGAGCCAGTATAATACAGTATTTTTAACGGTGTGGCTGGAGAAGAGAATTGCAGATAATAAATCAGAGATTTCTGGGTTTGGAGAGAGCTTCAGCTCTGCTCGGCGCCTTCCTGCCTGCCTGTGAGCCTGTGAGCCTGAGCCATCAAACTCCACTAAACAAATTAGCGCCCTGATCAAAAACTTGACATGATATAGCTTTCTAGCGCGCTGTCTGTCGAGTACAATGTTCCTCTGGTGCTCCGGCAGCTCCCGGGGACCCCAGGGATGAGGTCTAGCTTATTTTAGAACAGAGGAGAGCCTCACTGCGCCCCACAGAGACACACTTCTATCACCATTGCAATTAGCTGTGAAAAGCTATTTCATGCCCAGATTGAAAGAGAAGCCTATCGAAGACCACAGTGACACTCCTCATGCACCTGTGCGCCTTATACAAATTAGTAAGAGTATGGTATAGCACCCTAACATGCAGGTTTGCCAACATTGTCTGCAACTTTGATTGAAGAGTAACTTAGATTATTACACACATAAATGGCATTTGGACAACAATTACGTATGCTATCTACAGTCTATAAAACCCGTCCTCTCCAATGAGTTGTTTAACCCTGAAAATTGCCTTGGAATAATTCTCATTCATCTCTATGGTGACGTGACGGGGTTAGGGAGAAATCTGGTGGAGGCCATGCTGGAATGCTCTTGAGGATGCAACACTGGCTCCTCAGTTGTCATGACAAAGCTGTCACTCCTTATATAGAGGCGCGGAGAGAAGAAGCGCTAATTTAATAGCGAGGGGAGTGGGATGAGCGGGAGGCACACACACACACAGCCAATCAGTGTGGGCTCTTTCTGCCATCAATTTGGGTGCAGCAGCACTGTCTGCGTCTTAAGTCAACAGCAGATCCCGAGGTCGGTGAATTAGGTGATGGCATATAGGCAATCACAGGTCCTCAAGCTGTGTCTACATTTCAGACACAGGTACAGAAGGCTTTACCGCTGTAGTGCACATCATAATGCTGCATAAATAGACTATTAGAAATGTAGCTAGAACTAGGTTTGCAAAGGGAGGGTATATTACTGGAAACTTTAGAATTGTGGTAAACTACTTGAATTGTTGTATCTTTCAAGGACGTTCTGTAATCTATCACAAGACATCTAGTGGCCCTTTTGGGTACTTCAGTTTATCACAGGTGTCTGTAATAATCTCTGGCCCTCTGTGTGGCCTTATCACATGTAAAATATATGAAATAATTTAATAAGATGATTTTAAATAAAAAATAGAATGACAAAGCTGTAAAATATTATCTTAAAAATAAACCATCAACTTAGTGAATACCATTGCTGTTTAATATGAGGGTTTCGGCATGAAATATCCTTAACATATATTTCTTTACAAACTTTTATTAATTTATTTCACTATGTCAATATGTATTTGTTGTCGATGTTCTGGAATCAAACTGGTGGTATTTGTGAAAGTCAATAGTTGGAAGAGTTGCAGAGTTAATTGAAAATAATGGCATTGTTGATTAGATGCTTTCTTCATTAATTTGGCTATTTTCTCTTGAACCATATGGTCTATCTACTAGAAACTCACGGACAATATGGACACATATATAATAAATGATTACAATACACTAATATGTTTTTAAAAAAAAGTTATTAAAGTATAAATTACCAAAACTTACAACAGATTGCCATAGATTCTGTTAATTGCCCAAATTACTGAATATTCCTGTAATTTTGGTAAATTACCGGTAAATTACCGGCAACCCTAGCTACAACTCAAAGCAGGGTTTCTATGTGACTGCCAATGGTATTATACATAGGGTATGGGGTAGGGAGGGGAGCATCAAATCATTTCTGATCAATGTAATATAAATAGGCTTCATATTAAAACATGCTGACAAATTGGAATACAGTGTGGATTAATTACTTTCACATGATATGCTATATGATGAGATGGAAATGGTAGCCAGCCGCAGTATCCATTATCCTCCCATTTCAGTCTCATGCTAAAGCAATATCTTTTGCTATGTTTTATACGTTAGCTCATTAAGACCTGTGTGTAAGTGTATGTGGCACTACAGGTGGGCATGGTGTGTGTCGCTGCAATGAAATGTGAACTGAGGTATATCCTCAAACTGAAACTGCCATGCACACACATAGCCAAGGTTTCCCACGTTATTTGAATTAACACAACAAATATGTTTTAAGTGAAATATTAGCTTTAGTCTGAAGCAGAAAAAGACAGGAAATTCAAAAGCTAATTTGACCTATGCACTAACAAGGCTTTTCAGCATAGACAGCTTGACCAATGCTAGAGGACTGTATCTTTATTGATCTACTGTACTTCAACAAAATATGTACTCACATTGGATGGGTTGATTAGGATTCAAACCTTCTCTCAAACAGCCTAATACATACTCATAGAGTAGGTTTGCTCCATTAATGTACTTGGCAATGTAAACATATTTTTCTTGTAAAACATAATCCCATTCCACTCATTTAAACATTATGGGAGGTTTTCCCGGACACAGATTAAGCCTAGTCCTTGGCTAAAAAGCAAGATCAATGGAAAATCTCCAGCCAAAATTATTTATAGTCCAGGACTAGGTGTAATCTGTGTCTGTGAAACCACTCCTTAACTCTACATTTGACCAAGCCTAATACATTAACCTACTGAGATAAGGGAGTTTTTTAACATATTTTGAAGCTATACATGGTTTATGTTCCTGTTATAAACAATGAAGTAATGTAACCTTATATATTGGGTTAAGATAGGGTAAGACAGTTGCACTATGCTCTTGAGACATTTATAAGTCATTGTGTTTAAAGGGTCAATCTGTGATTGCTTCATCCATTTTTTGACTTTTAAATGATTTACACACACCCATTGATTCTTGAAGAATATAACTTATATAATGAATGATTCATGAGCTAAGTCCAATTGTCATACCCCATCAGAACCCAAAATATATGCTTGTTCTACTCAATTGTTTGTAAACAATATAATTTGAAACAAACACTGTTTAGCCTCTGAATATGGTTAAAATTGTCATTCTGTATCCATAGCTCTATCAATGAATTTGAGAATGGTTACATTTCTCCACTCCCAATTCTTCAGCTGTTTACTGCCGATTGCCCCTTTAAGAACTGCAGATCGCCCCTTTAAGAGCCAATTAGTGTATATCAAGATTATGAACATTAAACAGATTCCCAGATGGCAGATTGCATGTGTGTGTTACATGAAAAAACATGTTTAGATTACCAAGTACATTAATGGAGTAAACCTACTCTAAGAGTATGTATTCGGCTGTTTGAGAGAAGGTTTGAATCCTAATCAACCCATCCAATGAGAGTATATCTGTTGTTGAAGTACAGTAGATCAATAAAGCTACAGGCCTTTAGCAGTAGTCAAGCTGCTTATGCTGAAAAGCCTTGTTAGTGCATACTGTAGGTCAAATTAGCTTTTGCATTTGCTGTCTTTTTCTAAGATAATATTTCACTTAAAACATAATTTGTTTGTATTCATTTCCAGGGTTTTTTCCCCAGAAGGTCTTATAATAGCACAAGTCCTACCACCAAATATTATTCCTGTGCATTATAACTATTGGAAATTGCATAAAACAACATGGCTGTCAATGGTACCCTAAGTTTTCTTGTTGCAGTGTGATTTGTTAATATACTTGGGAGATCAATTTGAGGGCACAAAGACAACAAAGGTTGCAGGAAATATAGGAAAGGTAGAATCAGTCAGAGTTACCAGGAGTAGTTTTGTTCTGATTTCATGCAACTCAGAAGAGCATAACAAGAAAGCTTTGTGGCTCCATAAATTGGCAACATCTGAAGTGCAGAGATTAAATGTTTGATATCAGGAGTATCGCTGGATATTGAGGTTTCGTGGTTTAAGAAGAAGATTCCAGGAGTGGTGGGAGTACGGCGCCTGCACCGTGTAGTGGATGGAAAGAAGGAAGAAAGTCATTCAGTTTAACTAATGTTTGATGAAGAGTATCTGCCTACACATGTAAAGATGGGATACGTGAGATATGCTGTAAATAAAACCGCTACAGTGTTGTCATGACTCTCCTGTCAGTGGATCAAAGGACTCAGATCATCTAGGCAAATGGCTGACAACAAACAGACCCTCTCACCCACAGAAGAGGGGAGGGGGGTCTGTGCCGGTCTTGACAACTTAACACTGGGTCGTAAATTTAAGCAGGAGAGAACTCTCTCCCTGGCTCTCTAGTATTGAGAAAATAATATCTTTGTCTAGAGAGAGAGTTTTGCCGCCAAAACCTTTTTCCCTAAGAAGTGAACATTGTAACATTTATTTATATCATCCGAATGTTAAGAATGGTCAGGGGGACCTAAAGAATAATCATGTCATATTGCTTATTATTTTGTGATGTCATTAAGGATGGTATCAAGAAATAACTGTAACTCGGAAAATGTACACATTCTATTTTGTCTACTTTACATCTAAAGGTTGTATAAAATATATGATTAAGTATGAGAGTATTTTTGTGAAGATAGGAATATGATTTTAGTCTTCTAATGAGATAATTGTTTTTCATATAAACTTTTGCCCAGTAAGTAACCACGCCCAAGTGAGCACAGACATTGTGTCGGCATGATGGAACGCCCCCTTTTTACCTGAGGATAAAAAGCCTTGGTAGCGAAATTTACCTCAGACCAGAAAATGTGAGAGTGGCGACTGCACGGTTAAAATGGATAGACCAGAAAGACCAACAGACGTGAAGTGTGAGCTAAACGTTACAAAATGGTTAGACCAGGAAAACCAGAAAGCGTGTAGCTGTGGCTACACGGCTGAAAATTGTTAGAACTTTGAATCTCTACACAAGGTGAAGAAGATAAACTCATTAGACCAAAAAGCATTGGCAGTCTGCAGCTCTACATGTAAAGTAGTCTAGAACTTTGACTAAAGACACGAGGTGGGAAGAAAGGAGAATCCCATCTCAGACAACCATTGGTGCATCTGAAGTATCTGTCTAACAAACACTTCACTACCAGAGAAGCTCTACAAAGAAGAAGGACATTGTATACAATCAGAGCCTTACAAGTGAGCTGAGCGAAGACCCAGCCAAAACCTCCTTTCCAAGAGGGCTTGGGTAAACAGAGATAGACGAGCGGCAAACATGTAAATACATTCATTGGTTCTTACTCTGAACGGGCAGTGGTTAGGGTGCTAAGTATTCTGATTACCGTAAGCGTAGTTTCCAAATGTATGTGCGACAAGTTTGACTCTCTTTGTCCCTCTATCCCTCCTTCTATTGACCCCTCCCTTTTTGATAACCAAGCAGTCATGCTGTTGTTAGTCCACTAGGGACTTTTCTCATGTATTAAGTATGTATGTATTCTGTGTTATTATTTAGTTAGCTAGTAAATAAATGATTAAGCCAATTTGTGTATTGCTGACTCATAGGTAAGGTTAGGGTTCTTGCGGATTCAAGGATTATGCGATGTTCAGAATGAGACTGATATGAGGTAATGATTAATAAGTGACTGTTATCGATATATAACATATATATATATATATATATATATATATATATATATATATATATATATATATATATATATATATATATATATATATATATATATATATATCTTCTAAGAGTTTAATTCGGGAGATAGTAACTCATTAAACAACTTATTCCGTGGTGCCCCAAAATCCTATTGCATTCATTGTTACATGATTAATTTAATTGAATGACAATTAAACATAGTTATTTGATTTGATAAATAACAGTCATCAGATTAATGAAAGTCACATTATGACAGTGCCGAAATTGCAAAAAGAATGGCCATGTCTCAAGTGTGTGTCAACAGAATCAACATGTAGTTGAAGAATCTGATGATGTACTGTACGCTGTACCAGTTGTAGTGGAAATCACATTGCCGAATTCCCGGAGTGTCCTGCTATAGTAAAGGAGTTTGAAGTTGCAAGGATCCGAGCTGTATAACAGGTCTTCTACAGAGAGGCGCGGGAAATAGTTTAGGAGCAATTAAGGAGCAAGTGGAGCTGAAGAAGCTATGGCAGTAGATGACTCGCCGCTGGTTCAGAATGTCGCTCAACAGTTGAGGGATACTGATATATTGATTGTAAAGAAGGTGGATTTTGTGACGTTTATTGCACAGGTGATTAGCTGTACCGCCCCCAAAAAACAAGAAGTCTAAGAAACTTTACAGAATTGTAGGTGCGGCTGAAAGGTTTTTGAGTCTGCGGAATTAAAAGGTTTTTATTGTCACACACACCGGATAGGTGCAGTGAAATGTGTTGTTTTAACAGCCCGAAGCATTGCAGGGAATACTAAATGAAGATGTCTCCCCCCCCCCTCCCAGGCTCTTGAGCCTGTGTAGGTATTTGATTTGGATTGGACTGTGACCGAACGAGTGGGATGGTTTTTTGTATTTATCTGTTGTTGTTTCTTTATACAATTTAAATTACATTCCGCAATGGACATTTGTTCTACACTTTACTACCCGTACAATAGGTGGCGGAATGCACATTAAATGTGTGTGAAAGCCATTATACCAGAGAAGAAGAAGAAGTAACGTTCATGCCTGGAGTTGTAGACGCACGTCGTTTAACCCGAATGATTGACGGAAAGAAGGAAGCAAGCCTATCAGTTTTGCTGTCGTTTGATTATGTTTTTCTACCGACTCATGTAAAATGTGGGTATGTGAGATATGCGGTGAGACCGTATGTACAAAAGCCTCTTCAGTGTTATAATTGTAAAACCTTTGGACACGTGGCAAGTGTTTACAGAAGAAACAAATATGTTCTTGTTGAAGAGTCTGAGGAAGCACGGTGCTGTAATTGTAATGGGAATCAACCTCCCGGGTTCCCGGAGTGCCCTGCTAGGGTAAAAGAGGTTGCAGTAGCTAGGATGAGGGCACTGCTCTCCAATGTGGAGGCAGTGCAAATAGCGGAAGGAGCAAGTGGAGATAAGATGAGAGTAATTCCCCACAGCCTTTAGTGAATGTCTTTCATCAGAGGGATCCTGAGATATAACAGTGAAGGAGGTAGACTTTGTTGTGTTTATTGCGCAAGTGATAAATTGCACTGGACAAACTAATAAAAAAAATAGAAGAAACTAGAAATCATTGTGAAGGCGGAAAAATATTTGGATATCTTCAGGACTTCACGGCCAAAATGTTACAGGGAATACTGAATTAAGAGGTTCCCCCCTCTCAGGCTCCTGAGACTGTGTAGGAATCTGAGAAGACATTTGAATCTGACTGTAAAGTTTTTGTTTTTGTTCACCCTTCCCCCTTAATTTCTGCATAGGTGGCGGCATGCACCTCTAACGTTGTTTGCGGACCGCCATAATACCATAGAAAAAATAATTTAAAAAAAGAATGAGAAAAAATATTGAACGATAAAAAAGAAGGGAAAAAAGAAAAAAGATAAAAGAAAAAAGAAAAATGAAGAAGGAGAAGGAGCAGAAGAAGAAAGGCTGTGTTTAATGAGCTCTCATGGCCAACAATGAGCAGGACAAACTGCGCTGGTGGAAGAACACCCACAGAACGGACATTCCCACTGACTGGTCTCAGTTCCAGGTGCAACACACACACAGCGGGCTAATGGAAGTTAATGGGGCCTAATGGAGTGTACTGTAATATGGGATGATGTAGACTTCAGCCCCTTTGTAATTGCCAGAGTTAGTCTAATGTAGTGAACAGTATTACAAGCTAATGTAGCAGACTGTATAACAGTACTGCATTGTCCTACAATGTGACCATTATTAGAGAATTCTGGAGGGTAATATACTGGACCAGCCTGCCTTGTAGTTCAAAGGAGTCTAATGAAACCTCTTACACAGCCTGGAGGTGTGTTGGGTCATTGTCCTGTTGAAAAAAAAATGATAGTCCCACTAAACCCAAACCAGATGGGATGGATTATCGCTGCAGAAAGCTGTCGTAGCCATGCTGGTTAAGTGTGCCTTGAATTCTAAATGAATCACAGACAGTGTCACCAGCAAAGCACCCCCACACCATAAAACCTCCTCCTCCATGCTTTACGGTGGGAACTACACATGCAGAGATCATTCGTTCACCCACACCGCTTCTCACAAAGACACAGTGGTTTGAACCAAAAATCTCACATTTGGACTCCAGACCAAAGGACACATTTCCACCGGTCTAATGTCATTTGCTCTTGTTTCTTGGCCCAAGCAGGTCTCTTCTTATTATTGGTGTCCTTTAGTAGTGGTTTCTTTGCAGCAATTTGACCATGAAGGCCTGATTCACACAGTCTCCTCTGAACAGTTGATGTTGAGATGTGTCTGTTACTTGAACTCTGTGAAGCATTTATTTGGACTGCAATTTCTGAGGCTGGTAACTCTAATGAACTTATCCTCTGCAGCAGAGGTAACTCTGGGTCTTCCATTCCTGTGGCGGTCCTCATGAGAGCCAGTTTCACCAGAGCGCTTGATGGTTTTTGCGACTGCACTTGAAGAAATGTTCAAAGTTCTTGAAATGTTCCGTATTGACTGACCTTCATGTCTTAAAGTAATGATGGACTGTCGTTTCTCTTTGCTTATTTGAGCTGTTCTTGCCATACTATGGACTTGGTCTTTTACCAAATAGGGCTATCTTCTGTATACCCCACTACCTTGTCACAACACAACTGATTGGCTCAAACACATTTAGAATCAAATCAATTCCACAAATTAACTTTTAAGAAGGCACACCTGTTAATTGAAATGTATTCCAGGTGACTACCTCATGAAGGTGGTTGAGAGAATGCCAAGAGTGTGCAAAGCTGTCATCAAGGCAAAGGGTGGCTATTTGAAGAATCTCAAATGTAAAATATATTTTGATTTGTTTAACACTTTTTTGGTTACTACATGATTCCATATGTGTTATTTCATAGTTTTGATGTCTTCACTATTATTCTACAATGTAAAAAATAGTAAAAATGAAGAAAAACCCTTGAATGAGTAGGTGTGTCCAAACTTTTGACCTGTACTGTAGCTATAACATTCTACTTCTGTTTGATGAAACTGTCGTGGCATTGATTTGATTAGCTAACTAGCTAGCTACAGTGGAGAGGTTGGTTTGATGCAATAAAATGAACGTTTGTAGCCAATCTGAGCTGATGCCTGTAAGTTCATCAGCCTTGAATATAATTGTGAATATGGCTGAGATAATTGAACAAAATAAGTATGTTGAGGGTCAATGTTGTCAAGGTACAATGAGTTAGCGAGCAAGCTAGCATACTTGTGCCATAGTTGGGCTGCTCAGGCGTGACTTGAACCCGGGCGCCTGGCTAGCAACGGACATTACAATATCAACTAACAAAACAGATTCAATTTCAATAATGTAGGCTGGCTTGAATAACATTTTGAATATGGCTGAGAACAAAAATATATTGCGTTTCAATGTTGTCGGGATATAATGTTAGCTAGCTAGCTAGCTAAAAACTTGTGTAGCTAGCTACTGTAGCTAGGAGACGAGAGAGGGGCTAGGTTTCAGTTTAGCGCCACTGCTCGGTACATAGAACATATAGATTTCCAATGAGGACATGCTGCATTTCTCACTTTGAATGAGACTGTATGATCTGTAGTCTTTTTCTGTTTCTCCTTCATCAAAAATGAAATATTAGCCTGTTAGCCCCCATGTAATTTAGTTAATTTAGTTAGCTTACCTTCATTCTTTGCTTTAATAGATAGCAGAGAAAATATAGTTTTTTAATTACATCAACACAACCTTTCTCGGATATTCAAACGGAAGGCACTTCCGATATATACACTTTCTCGGTCATTCGAGTGTCACTGTGACAAATTAGTGGATTTTCTTAAATATGTTCTTAGAGAATCCCTACGGAAGAATGCTAAATTTATATACATCCTTCCAGCAAGAAAACTAGCGAGCGGATCGCGGCGCCATCTGCTGACCATTTAGAGAATTGAGTTCTCAACCGGAGTGCCAAAATTCGTTCTGTAATATGGTCAACACTATTGTCGCGTCTATAATAAAGAATCCACCAACCTTGACACACTGGCCTTTATTGTACTAACAATCTCAGTGACAGAGCTCAGACAAAGAGACACTATCTTACTCTTTCTCTGCCACACGCTTACACACACATGCACAGTTGACATGGACACGCAAACAAAGTAAACACCCAAATAGAGATATAGAGCTGTCTGAAGGTGTGGAGTCCTGACCCTTCTATGTGTCTGTCCATCCATCCTCCAACCTGCGGCTCCATACAGCAATACAGAGATCTGGGTGTATAGCGTGGCACACAGCATCTCATTATGCCTTCCCCACTCATCTTTATTTCATGGCTGGCAGACGTAAGAGGCTGCCCGCTGGCACATGAAAGGGTGAATTTCCACATTAATTATTCTCAGCCTGAGGGCTTGCCGCAACCATGAACAGTCGCCTCACACACTGCACACACACATATGCACACAGGCACATATACACAGGATCTTGGGGATGAGTTTCATCAGTGTAAACATAGCAGATAATTGTCTTCGCTTTCAGTTATTGGCAATTTGAAAGGTTAATGATCAAATTGGCAAAATAGTTTTTTTGGGGAATATATATAACATGTCGTTTAGCCCGTTTTACAATATGACACGCTACAAGGCAAACAGGCATCCTACTACAGTACTACCACTTATAACCTTGTATATTATTCAGTTAATCAGCCATAAAACCCAAGTCTTACATATATTTGGTGGACACCTGCGGATCAATAGGTCTTTCCAACTGATCTCACCCTAGACACTCATTTCTGTTTAAAACAAAGCCTAGATCCCATGAATAGTCTACACTTTCACTATTTCTGCGGCAGGCAGGCAAAGCGAAAAATTTAAAGTCAACAGATTGCGTTGGTTCCGATTTCCCCAAAGCGAAACAACACTTGAATTGCACTTCATCTTCTCTCTCCATGAAATAAGGCGTCAGTCAGAGGGCAGCCATATTGTCTGGACAACCAAAAACAGCTCTATTTAGCAAGTGCCAAGGCCTTCGTGACTCGGAGCACAAAGACTGAAAGCAGAAGAACGTGACAAAGGACACATCCCAAATTGCACCCTTTTCCCTACATAGTGCACTGCTTTTGACCAGGGCAAATGTAGGGAATAGTGTGCCATTTGGGAAGCACAAATGCTCCTAGATCTCTATTGACTGTGGTGGCTGGCTAGAAGGTTGATGGCCACTACCATGGTACACAGGGCCAAAGGCATTCAAGGGCCAATCCTACCCACTGTGACAATGTGTGTCCATTTCCACTCAAATGACAGTGGCCTGCTTTTACCATATGTGGCCTTCTGCTCGACATATTCCTTTCACTCTGAGTTCCACCACCAAGGTCACATAGGTACAGGAAGCTATCCATTTGTAAAGAGGGGAAAAAAGGACCACACACATACACACATACACCCTATCTATCTGAAATTGCTTATGAAGATAACATCTTGAATGAAAAAGGTGCTATGGAACCCATAAGAATGTACAGTTGAAGTCGGAAGTTTACATACACTTAGGTTGGAGTCATTAAAACTTGTTTTTCAACGACTCCACAACTTTCTTGTTAACAAACTATAGTTTTGGCAAGTCGGCAAGTCGGTTGTGCATGACACAAGTAATTTTTCCAACAATTGTTTACAGACAATATTTCACTTATAATTCACTGTATCACAATTCCAGTGGGTCAGAAGTTTACATACACTAAGTTGACTGTACCTTTAAACAGCTTGGAAAATTCCAGAAATTGATGGCTTTAGAAGCTTCTGATAGGCTAATTGACATAATTTGAGTCAATTGGAGGTGTACCTGTGGATGTATTTCAAGGCTTTTCTTCAAACTCACTGCCTCTTTGCTTGACATCATGGGAAAATCAAAAGAAATCAGCCAAGACCTCAGAAAAAAAATGGTAGACCTCCACAAGTCTGGTTCATCCTTGGGAGCAATTTCCAAACGCCTGAAGGTACCATGTTCATCTGTACAAACAATAGTATGCAAGTATAAACACCATGGGACCACGCAGCCGTCATACCGCTCAGGAAGGAGACGCGTTCTGTCTCCTAGAGATGAACGTACTTTGGTGTGAAAAGTGCAAATCAATCCCAGAACAACAGCAAAGGAACTTGTGAAGATGCTGGAGAAAATAGGAACAAAAGTATCTATATCCACAGTAAAATGAGTCCTATATCGACATAACCTGAAAGACCTCTCAGCAAGGAAGAAGCCACTGCTCCAAAACCGCCATAAAAAAGCCAGACTATGGTTTTCAACTGCACATGGGGACAAAGATCGTACTTTTTGGAGAAATGTCCTCTGGTCTGATGAAACAAAAATCGAACTGTTTGGCCATAATGACCATCGTTATGTTTGGAGGAAAAAGGGGGAGCTTGAAATAAATCATTCTCTCTACTATTATTCTGACATTTCACATTCTTAAAATAAAGTGGTGATCCTAACTGACCTAATACAGGGAATGTTTACTAGGATTAAATGTCAGGAATTGTGAAAAACTGAGTTTAAATGTATTTGGCAAAGGTGTATGTAAACTTCCGACTTCACAATTGTCGGAGTGAGTTCGTTAAAAGGGAATAGATGGGAGGGATGAGCTGACACAGAATCCCTGTGGTCAGTGGCTTTGGAGCCATGCCCCTGGCCAGGACTGAGCTGAATCCAACACAGAGAGAGAGAGAGAGAGAGAGAGAGAGAGAGAGAGAGAGAGAGAGAGAGAGAGAGAGAGAGAGAGAGAGAGAGAGAGAGAGAGAGAGAGAGAGAGAGAGAGAGAGAGAGAGAGAGAGAGAGAGAGAGAGAGAAAGAGCAAGAAAGAGATAGAGTAAACGAGACAAAGAGAGAGAGAGACGAGGTGCAAGAAGAGAAGCCTCATCAGCATGCAGAACACATAGAGCACAGAGAGGAAGGAAACTATTGGAGCACCTAGAGGAAGGAAACTATTGGAGCACAGAGAGGAAGGAAACTATTGGAACACAGAAAGCAAGGAAACTATTGGAGCACAGAGAGGAAGGAAACTATTGGAGCACAGAGAGGAAAGAAACTATTGGAGCACAGAGAGGAAGGAAACTATTGGAGCACAGAGAGGAAGGAAACTATTGGAGCACAGAGAGGAAGGAAACTATTGGAGCACAGAGAGGAAGGAAACTATTGGAGCACAGAGAGGAAGGAAACTATTGGAGCACAGAGAGGAAGGAAACTATTGGAGCTCAGCAGAGGAAGCACTACTCACCCTTAACAATGGTGCAGTAATAGCTATCACTAGCCACTGATGTTCCTGTACAATACACCTACCATCCTGTCTGTCACTCACCTCCCCCATACAATACAACAGTCATTGACCCAACAACCTTAGCTAGCAGTCTGTACCACTACCCTCTCATTGTCCACTGCGTGTGTGTGTGTGTGTGTGTGTGTGTGTCTGTGTGTAGGCTTTGTGCTGACAGGTCTGTCAATCTTTTCTCCCTCAGCTGTTTCCACACTCATTAGTCACTGTTTGTTTGTGTGTGTGCCATATCAAGATATTAGATCAGAAAGAACAATCATGCTCAGATAAGGATAGGGCAGAAATGTAAAGTCAGTAAAAAACATGGTTAAGAAAATAATGGTAATGTCAGTCATAGTAGAAACAGGCATTTTTCATGGTTTAGATTGAATTATCACTTGCAATGTGTGTCATTTCAATACCCTCATGGATGCCAGTGCCTGGAGCGAGTTCTGGAATACTGACAAATGGAGCATTGTCTTGGTGACATGCAGTTCCTTGCTGTCAAAATGTTTTATGCCGGTCCTCCTACAGTGTGAATGTATTATCCAATTCACTGAAAGGCAGAAGCCAAGTTTCCACAGACAGAAATATGCACCACTGCAGATGGCCTATTAGCATGCAGCACGTGACACTACACAAATTCACACAGACAATACACACATGCAGGCAAGCAAACACAAACATACACAGACATTGGGGAATTGTATGTGACACAGACACACACTCTGAAAAATGCAATCAAACCAATATCAAAATGAACCCAGGCCTGATCATCTCACTCACATCAGCATATATTGTGGAATTTTGTAGCTAGAATACACTCAAGCACACAGACACACACATTCACACTGAGTCCCAAAGGCCCTGGAAAGGGCTCATTGTAGAGAGGGTGTGCTCTGTGCCCTCCCCGGCCCTCCTTCCCCATCTCTTCTGGGAAATATTCCAGGTCGTCTCCTGCCTTGGTCAGTATGCTAAAGCCTGCAGTAAGACACTGACCGAGTAAGAGAAATCTCAACTGCAGCACTGTTTCACATGATAGCAGGTGTGCATACACACATATACACATATTCATATATACACTTAAGCACCAGTCAACAGAATACTGTCTTGTCAATCCAATATCTTTCCATCGAGATTAACCCCCTAAGAGCCAGAATCGTCCATAGTGCCACACAGCCAGTGAGCTTATGGACAAGAGCACTTGGACAGACAATGATACGGATGAGAGGGCGATTACACCAATAATAAATATTACTGATCATCAGGGTGAAATATGTCTGTGGGGGAAGAGAACCACAATATGGTGGCCCCACCTCACCATCCTGTGTGTGTGTGTGTGTGTGTGAATGGAGGCTGGTGGGAGGAGCTATAGGAGGATTGGCTCATTGTTATGGCTGGAATGGAATAAATGGAATGGTGTCAAACACATCAAACATATGGAAACCACGTTTGACTCTGTTACATTCCAGCCATTACAATGAGCCTGTCCTCTTATAGTTTCTCCCACCAGCCTCCACTGGTGTATGTATGTGCATGCGTGTGTGCATTTGTGCGTGTGTGTGTGTATCGGCAGTGAATATCCCCACGTCGGGTGGCAGGTTTACGCAAGCCAGAGAGACATCGGGCTCCCCCAAATGTGACAGGGACAGATTGTGTAACATACAGGCCATCTATTCTCCCTGCCGAGCCTTGATGGGACGAGACGTTTTAATTCACCAGGGTCAGGATGCAGGACTCGACAACTGTACTGTTGTCAGATCAAACAGCAACATTCTTTGTGACTCCTATCGTTTAGTTTATCTTTTTCCTTCAAATTACAGAGGTGGATGGGTTTGGAGAAAAGGTCCTTTGATTTGTATAATCTAGGTTAAAGCTGTAATATGTCACTTTTTGGGCGACCCAACCAAATTCACAAAGAAATATAAATTGTAGGTCTGTCATTGTAATGAAAGCAAGTCTAAGAAGCGGTAGATTCATTCTATGTATGCTCTTTCTATGCTACCCGTTCTTAAGTTTCGTTTTTGCATCTTTTACTTTGGGTTTTGTACACCAGCTTCAAACAGCTGAAAATTCAATATTTTTGGTTATAGAAACAGCTGAAAATACAATATCTTTGGTTATGGAAAATAAATTTCACAGTGGTTTAGATGGTACAATGATTCTCTACACTATACTTCCCTATTTTGTCACATAAACTGACATTTTTGCAACCTGGTGTCACGAGTGTCAGTGTAAGGCGGTGGATCGAAGTCAGGCGCAGGACACAGAACTCAATGAAACGTACTTTACTGAATAAGTAAAGAATCCAATACAAAATACCTCCACACAGGGAGGAACAAACCCGCTCACCAACGACACACGAAACGAAAAACAAACACGCACAAAACACATTGGGAGCCACCGGGTTAAATAGGGAAGGAGTAATCACGTAATGGGAAACAGGTGTGTAACAATCAGACTACAGGTGCAACATAGATCGGCAGTAGCTAGTATTCCAGTGACGACGAACGCCGAAGCCTGCCCGAGCAAGGAGGAGGGGCAGCCTCGGCAGAATCCGTGACAGTACCCCCCCCCCCCCCCCCCCGACGCGCGGCTCCAGCCGTGCGTCGACACCGGCCTCGGGGACAGCCAGGAGGACACAGCGCGGGGCGAGTCGGATGACTGCGGTGGAAATCACTCAACATGGAGGGATCGAGGATGTCCCTCCTATGGACCCAGCACCGTTCCTCCGGACCATACCCCTCCCACTCCATGAGATACTGCAGGCCTCCCACCCGCCGCCTCGAATCCAAGATGGAACGGACCGAGTACGCCGGTGCCCCCTCGATGTCCAGTGGGGGCGGAGGAACCTCCCGTATCTCAGACTCCTGGAGTGGACCAGCTACCACCGGCCTGAGGAGAGACACATGGAACAAGGGGTTAATACGATAATCAGGAGGAAGCTGTAACCTATAACATGCCTCGTTCAATCTCCTCAGGACTTTGAATGGCCCCACAAACCGCCGACCCAGCTTCCGG
This sequence comes from Coregonus lavaretus, assembly GCF_964263955.1. Taxonomy (NCBI): domain Eukaryota; kingdom Metazoa; phylum Chordata; class Actinopteri; order Salmoniformes; family Salmonidae; genus Coregonus; species Coregonus lavaretus. The sequence goes on along the minus strand of NC_140012.1, from coordinate 14,882,065 downwards.
CAGGGCAGGCGAAGGGGCAGGTTTCGGGTCGAGAGCCAGACCCGGTCCCCCGGGGCATACACCGGAGCCTCACTGCGGTAGTGGTCGGTGCTCGCCTTTTGCCGCCCGATGGCCCGTTGCAGGCGCACATGGGCAGCGTTTCAGGTCTCCTGCGAGCGCCGAAACCATTCATCCACCGCAGGTGCCTCGATCTGGCTCTGATGCCAAGGTGCCAGGACCGGCTGATAACCTAATACACACTGGAATGGAGTAAGGTTAGTAGAGGAGTGGCGGAGTGAGTTTTGGGCCATTTCTTCTCAGGCGAGGAAAACCGACCACTCTCCCCGCCGGTTCTGGCAATACAACCTCAGAAACCTACCCACCTCCTGGTTGACTCTCTCCACCTGCCCGTTGCATTCGGGGTGAAACCCTGAGGTCAGGCTGTCCGAGACTCCCAGACGTTCCATGAACGCCCTCCAGACTCTCGAGGTGAACTGGGAACCCCTATCAGACACTATATCCCCATAGTGCCGGAAGACGTGTGTAAATAGGGCCTCAGCAGTCTGTAGGGCCGTAGGGTGTCCGGGCAGAGGAATGAGGCAGCAGGACTTAGAAAACTGATCCACAACGACCAGGATCGTGGTGTTCCCTTGTGAGGGGGGAAGATCTGTCACGAAGTCCACCGATAGGTGGGGCCACGGTCGTTGTGGAACGGGTAGGGGTTGTAATTTCCCTCTGGGCAGGTGTCTAGGCGCCTTACACTGGGCGCACACCGAGCAGGAGGACACATAAACCCTCACGTCCTTAGCTAAGGTGGGCCACCAGTACTTCCCACTAAGACAATGACTGTCCGACCGATACCAGGATGACCAGAGGAGGGTGACGTGTGAGCCCAATAGATCAAACGATCGCGGACCTCCAGCGGAACGTACACACGACCCTCTGGACACTGGGGAGGAGTGCGTTCGTTACGCAACGCCCGCTCGATGTCCGCGTCCACCTCCAACACCACCGGTGCGACCAGACACGACGGCGGAAGTATGGGAGTGGGCTCCACGGAACTCTCCTCCGTGTCATACAGTCGGGACAGAGCATCTGCCTTAGCATTCTGGGAACCTGGCCTGTACGAAAGGGTGAAAACAAAACGGGCGAGAAACATGGACCACCTTGCCTGGCGAGGGTATAAACTCCTCGCCGCCCAGATGTACTCCAGATTGCGGTGGTCAGTCAAAATGAGAAAAGGGTGTTTAGCCCCCTCAAGCCAATGTCTCCAAGCTTTCAGGGCTTGGACCACAGCCAACAGCTCCCGGTCCCCCACATCATAGTTGCGCTCCGCCGGGCTGAGCTTCTTCGAAAAGAACGCACGGGGCGGAGCTTGGGTGGTGTGCCCAAGCGCTGGGAAAGTGCAGCACCTATCCCAGCCTCTGACGCGTCCACCTCAACTGTGAAAGCCAAGGAGGGATCCGGATGAGCCAGCACTGGAGCCGAGGTAAACAGGTTTTTCAGATGACTGAACGCCCTGTCCGCCTCAGCTGACCACCGCAGACGCACCGGTCCCCCTTTCAGCAACGAGGTAATGGGAGCCGCTACCTGACCAAAGCCCCGGATAAACCGGTAGTAATTGGCAAACCCCAAAAATCGCTGAACCTCCTTCACCGTGGTTAGAGTCGCCCAATTACGCATGGCCGAAATGCGGTCACTCTCCATCCTCACCCCAGACGCAGACAGGTGGTGCCCTAGGAAGGAGATGGACTCCTGGAAGAACAGGCATTTCTCCGTCTTGGCATACAAGTCATGCTTCAACAGTCATCCAAGCACTTTAAGCACCAGGGTCACATGCTCGGCCCGTGTAGTGGAGTATATGAGAATGTCATCAATATACACCACTACACCCTGTCCATGCAGATCCCTGAAAATCTCATCGACAAAGGATTGGAAGACTGATGGAGCATTCATCAACCCATATGGCATGACGAGGTACTCATAGTGTCCTGAGGTAGTACTGAATGCCGTCTTCCACTCATCTCCCTCCCGGATACGCACCAGGTTGTACTCGCTCCTGAGATCCAATTTCGTGAAGAAGCGCGCCCCGTGCAATGATTCCGTCATACAAGCTATCAGAGGTAATGGATAGCTGTACTTGATGGTGATCTGATTAAGACCACGGTAATCAATGCACGGGCGTAACCCACCATCCTTCTTCTTCACGAAAAAGAAACTTGAGGAAACAGGTGAAGTGGAAGGCCGAATGTATCCCTGTCTCAGAGATTCGGAGACATGTTTCCATAGCCGTCTTCTCCTCCTGTGACAGAGGGTACATGTGACTCCGGGGAAGTGCAGCGCCTACCTGGAGATTTATCGTACAATCCCCCGGACGATGGGGTAGTAATTTAGTCGCCCTCTTTTTTACTGAAGGTGAGAGTCAAATTGGCATACTCGGAAGGAATGTGCATTGTGGAGACCTGGTTTGGACTCTCCACCATAGTAGCCCGTAAGGAAACCCCTACACACCTCCCTGAGCACTGACTGGACCATCCCTTCAGAGCCCTCTGTTTCCAGGAAATAGTGGGGTCATGAGTGGTTAACCAGGGAAGTCCCAACACCACAGGATACGCAGGAGAATCAATCAGATAGAGACTAATCCTCTCCTCATGACCCCCCTGCATCCTCATTAAGAGTGGTGCTCTAACCTCCCTGATCAGGCCTGATCCTAACGGGCGACTATCTAATGCATGTACAGGGAAGGGCACATCAACACGAACAGTGGGAATCCCTAAACTAAGTGAATACTGATGATCAATGAAATTCCCAGCTGCGCCTGAATCTACTAGCGCCTTATGCTGGGAATGAGGAGAAAAGTCTGGGAAAACAACCTCTATACACAGCTGACCAACAGGGAGCTCTGGGTGAGTCGGGTGCTTACTCACCTGAGATGGTCGACCAGTGCTCTGCCTACTGCCTCGACTCCCTGGGGACCCTCCCCAACACCGACCCGCAGTGTGTCCTCTGCGGCCACAGTTGGTGCAGGGGACGGCCCCTCTCCTGGTCTCCCTAAGCGCAGCACCTCCGAGCTCCATGGGGGTAGGGTCGGAGGTGCTGGGAGATGGAATGAATGGGCCCTGATCAGAACGTCCGCGGGTCTCCAACAGGTTATCCAGCCTGATGGACATCTCCACCAGTTGGTCAAGGTTGAGATTGGTATCCCTGCAGGCCAGTTCCCGCCGAACGTCCTCCCTTAGCCTGCAGTGATAGTGGTCGATCAGGGCCCTCTCATTCCATCCTGCGCTGGCTGGCAGAGTCCTGAACTCCAGCGCAAAATCCTGGGCGCTCCTCCTCTCCTGTCTTAGGTGGAACAGACGCTCGCCCGCCGCTCTCCCCTCTGGTGGATGATCGAATACCGCCCGGAAGCGGCGGGTTAAATCCTCGTAGTTGACAGATGAAGAATCAATTCCTCCCCACTCGGCGTTGGCCCACTCGAGCGCCTTCCCCGACAGACAGGAGATGAGGGCGGACACGTTCTCGTATCCCGAGGGCGCCGGGTGAATGGTTGCCAGGTAGAGCTCTACCTGGAGAAGGAAATCCTGACACCCGGCTGGTGTACCGTCATATGCCCTCGGGAGCGAGAACCGAATCCCACTGGACCCAGGTGGCGAAGGGGTGGACAGTGGTATGGGTGGTTGAGTGGTTGGAGAAGGTGTAGGGAAGCCACCTCTCTCCCATCGGTCCATAGCATTCACCACCCTCTCCATAGCGGTGCCAAGAGCCTAGATCATGCTCTCCTGTCGTTGAACGCGTTCCTCCATCGAACCGGACTGACTGGCTGTACCTGCTGACTCCATCTTTGGTGCGTGTTTCTGTCACGAGTGTCAGTGTAATGCGATGGATCGAAGTCAGGCACAGGACACAGAACTCAATGAAACGTACTTTACTGAATAAGTAAAGAATCCAATACAAAATACCTCCACACAGGGAGGAACAAACACGCTCACCAACGACACACGAAACGAAAAACACGCACAAAACACATTGGGAGCCACTGGGTTAAATAGGGAAGGAGTATTCACGTCATGGGTAACAGGTGTGTAACAATCAGACTACAGGTGCAACATAGAAACATAGAACATAGATCGGCAGTAGCTAGTATTCCGGTGACGACGAACGCCAAAGCCTGCCCGAGCAAGGAGGAGGGGCAGCCTCGGCAGAATCCGTGACACCTGGAAATGCCGGAGTGATTTCTGCAGAGTGCATCTTAATGCTACTCGACTCCTGCTGTTGGACCTTGGAGGGCTATTGATAACTGTTTCCTTCCCGTATGAATGCAGATACCCGTGCTACCGTAAACAATATCATCACCCCTCATATCTACACGTTCTTCTCCTTATCTCTTGTTGAAATAATGTTGCATACGGAATAAATGTTTAATAATGATATGCTGGAAAGCATGAATCATTTTCTGAGTGAGCCTTTCTCTGGTATAAAGCTCCTCAAGGTATTGTACAATAATACTATCATAGCATTGGGTAGGCCTAATCCTGACCTTTGCTTTAATTACCTCTCTGTGGACCTAGCCTGAAATGACACTCCATAATCCAGGGGATTAGAGCCTGTTTATTTCAGATGGCATATTCTTAATATATTCTACTCTCCACAGGGCCCCCTGTTGACCAATCGGAATCAAGTTCAGTTTGATTGACACACTATATACGTAAACATAGGACATGTCACAGCTTCCAAGGAAACCGAGACAGACAGCGACTGTGTTTCATTACTCTGTGTTTTATGTGTACCTGTGTGTGTCTGTGAGTGACTGTGTCTTTTCACACCCACACACTGAAAGACACAGGCAGCGACAGCATGGATCCTGTGATCCTATATTAAGCATTGATTTCTAGTACCTCAAAGCCAGACCAGAGAAATGTGACCCTGTTCCATGTAATTACACATGATAGGAAGCTGTGCCGCCACGTTCACACCTCACTTCCTGAGTGAGCTAACTGGCCTTGTGTGTCTTACCGCTTGGCACATGGATGAAAGAATGGAGAGATCATTAGGCCTACATGTGTTAAATAACATTGATCAACCCCAATTAACATGCCTGATATAACTTGTATTTTTGGCCACAAAACACACCCACCACTGTGCTAATAAACAGAACTTCACCTCACACAGAGTTTTTCTGTTCAAACTGAGCTTCATAACCGTGGGAGAAAATACTATTCTATTTTATATACATTATATACATTTTGGGGTTAAAATAGTATTTTCAGCTCATTACATCCTTGTATAGAATTCATTCCACATTATTTGCAGAGTAAGAGCCATCATCCATCTACAATACTGTGGCAGAATTTTTTTTTCCAATTAAGAGGGATGGAAAATATGAGTTTTCAGTGTAATCAGGGTCCTGTTATTGATTGGGGATTTGACTGGAGTGCATAGGGAAAATACCAGAGGAGAGGTCCATGCCATTGTCAATACCTTGGTAAGCTAAAGGATAACAGCTACCAACTACTAAAGAGGGAGCCATGCTCAGTTGAGCCCAAAGCCTGTTCAAACCAACTTTGAACAAAACACTATGGAATGGACTCTGGATGATCTATTACACAGTAATGAGGCCTGTGTCACTGGCTCATCTTACAAAGAAACTGGGACAAAAACACATGCATACACACAACCGCCACACAGACTTCATAGAAACCATTAGGTTACTGTGGAAAACACTCTCTTCAATCTACGACCCAAAGCGGGTCAAATTAAGTCATGCTCAAAGAAATGCCTCTGTCCCTTAAACACAGAGCTTTCTAATTCGGTCCCTATGCATGACTGGTCAGACGGAGGGCAGTAACAGCCTCTCCCTGTGTCCCATTACTGCGTTGAACTAGTGCTATCCATTAACCACCATCCTCATTAAAGTCAAACAAAATGATGCTTAATTCAAATAAGATGGCTGTGATGTCAGAAGAGAGCATTGTGGAAGTGAGTTGCAAAACAAGGTTGCCTAACTCAATTACAGGAATAAACCAGGGAGGGAGGCTGACGGAAATTCACACATACAGACGAAATACAGCGTGGGGTGGCTGAAACAATCTGGACCCTTTCTTTTTAAAATAAGCCGCCGAAATTGTCGTAACCCCTATTACCAGCCTGTTCAACCTCTCTTTCGTATCATCTGAGATCACCAGAGATTGGAAAGCTGCCGCGGTCATCCCCCTCTTCAAAGGGGGTGACACTCTAGATCCAAACTGTAACAGACCTATATACATCCTGCCCTGCCTTTCGAAAGTATTTGAAAGCCAAGTTAACAAACAGATCACCGACCATTTCGAATCCCACCGTACCTTCTCCGCTATGCAATCTGGTTTCCGAGCTGGTCATGGGTGCACCTCAGCCACGCTCAAGATCCTAACGATATTATAACCGCGATCGATAAAAGACAGTACTGTGCAGCCGTCTTCAGCCAAGGCTTTCGACTCCGTCAATCACTGCATTCTTATTGGCAGACTAAATAGCCTTGGTTTCTCAAATGACTGCCTTGCCTGGTTCACCAACTACTTCTCAGATAGAGTTCAATGTGTCAAATCGGAGGGCCTGTTGTCTGTCTCGTTGGACCTCTGGCAGTCTCTATGGGGGTGCCACAGGGTTCAATTCTCGGGCCGACTCTATTCTCTGTGTATATCAATGATGTCGCTCTTGCTGCTGGTGACTCTCAGATCCACCTCTACGCAGACGACACCATTTTGTATACATCTGGCCCTTCATTGGACACTGTGTTAACAAACCTCCAAACGAGCTTCAATGCCATACAGCACTCCTTCCGTAGCCTCCAACGGCTCTTAAACGCCAGTAAAACTAAATGCATGCTCTTCAATCGAACGCTGTTTGCACCCGCCCGCCCGACTAGAATCACTACTCTCGGCGGGTCTGACTTAGAATATGTGGACAACTACAAATACCTAGGTGTCTGGTTAGACCGTAAACTCTCCTTCCAGACTCACTTTAAGCATCTCCAATCCAAAGTTAAATCTAGAATAGGCTTCCTATTTCGAAACAAAGCCTCCTTCACTCATGCTGCCAAACATGCCCTCGTAAAACTGACTATCCTGCCGATCCTTGACTTCAGCGATGTCATTTACAAAATAGCCTCTAACACTCTACTCAGCTAATTTGATGTAGTCTATCACAGTGCCATCCGTTTTGTCACCAAAGCCCCATATACTACCCACCATTGTGACCTGTACGCTCTCGTTGGCTGGCCCTCACTACATATTCGTCGCCAAACCCTCTGGCTCCAGGTCATCTATAAATCACTGCTAGGCAAATCCCTGCCTTATCTTAGCTCATTGGTCACCATAGCAACACCCACCCGTAGTATGCGCTCCAGCAGGTATATCTCACTGGTCATCCCCAAAGCCAACACCTCCTTTGGCCGCCATTCCTTCCAGTTCTCTGCTGCCAATGACTGGAACGAACTGCAAAAATCTCTGAAGCTGGAGACTCTTATCTCCCTCACTAACTTTAAGCATCAGTTGTCAGAACAGCTTACTGATCACTGCACCTGTACACAGCCCATCTGTAATTAGCCCACCCAAGTACCTCATCCCCATATTGTTATTTATTTTGCTAATTTGCACCCCAGTATCTCTATTTGCACATCATCTTCTGCACATCTATGATTCCAGTGTTAATACTAAATTGTAATTATTTTGCACTATGGCCTATTTATTGCCTTACCTCCATAACTTACTACATTAGCACACACTGTATATATATATGTTCTATTGTGTTATTGACTGTACGTTTTGTTTACCCCATATGTAACTCTGTGTTGTTGGCTTACCTGGTTAAATAAAGGTGAAATAATTCATTTAAAAAAACAATGCTGTTAAATAGGCTTGAAAGGTACAAGAGGCGAGGTACAGTATGTACAAAAATCGCCCCCAGGCCCTCTCATAGCAGGGAGTTTTCCTTGAGTCAACAAACGAATGGCATTAACAACAATGAATCAAATTAGCACTCAAGGTTGCAGTCTATATCCTCTTTCTCTATTTATAAAGCATTCACTCACAGATGCTGTGAATATTGTTTTTAACATTTGTTTTGGACTGATGCTGGAGTGAGCATTCTACTCAATGTATTGTCAATGAGCACAGTGGCTTGGAAATACAATTACATTTCAAAAAGAGGCAAATACTTAGTAGCAAAACCTTTTGTCATCTTTTTGACGTCACCAGATTGACTTTAGATGCATTATACAGTGGGGAAAAAAGTATTTAGTCTGTAATTTTCATCATAGGTACACGTCAACTATGACAGACAAATTGAGAGAAAAAAAATCCAGAAAATCACATTGTAGGATTTTTAATAAATTTATTAGCAAATTATGGTGGAAATTAAGTATTTGGTCACCTACAAACAAGCAAGATTTCTGGCTCTCACAGACCTGTAACTTCTTCTTTAAGAGCCTCCTCTGTCCTCCACTCGTTACCTGTATTAATGGCACCAGTTTGAACTTGTTATCAGTATAAAAGACACCTGTCCACAACCTCAAACAGTCACACTCCAAACTCCGCTATGGCCAAGACCAAAGAGCTGTCAAAGGACACCAGAAACAAAATTGTAGACCTGCACCAGGCTGGGAAGACTGAATCTGCAATAGGTAAGCAGCTTGGTTTGAAGAAATCAACTGTGGGAGCAATTATTAGGAAATGGAAGACATACAAGACCACTGATAATCTCCCTCGATCTGGGGCTCCACGCAAGATCTCACCCCGTGGGGTCAAAATGATCACAAGAACGGTAAGCAAAAATCCCAGAACCACACGGGGGGACCTAGTGAATGACCTGCAGAGAGCTGGGACCAAAGTAACAAAGCCTACCATCAGTAACACACTACGCCGCCAGGGACTCAAATCCTGCAGTGCCAGACGTGTCCCCCTGCTTAAGCCAGTACATGTCCAGGCCCGTCTGAAGTTTGCTAGAGTGCATTTGGATGATCCAGAAGAGGATTGGGAGAATGTCATATGGTCAGATGAAACCAAAATATAACTTTTTGGTAAAAACTCAACTCGTCGTGTTTGGAGGACAAAGAATGCTGAGTTGCATCCAAAGAACACCATACCTACTGTGAAGCATGGGGGTGGAAACATCATGCTTTGGGGCTGTTTTTCTGCAAAGGGACCAGGACGACTGATCCGTGTAAAGGAAAGAATGAATGGGGCCATGTATCGTGAGATTTTGAGTGAAAACCTCCTTCCATCAGCAAGGGCATTGAAGATTAAACGTGGGCTGGGTCTTTCAGCGTGACAAGGATCCCAAACACACCGCCCGGGCAACGAAGGAGTGGCTTCGTAAGAAGCATTTCAAGGTCCTGGAGTGGCCTAGCCAGTCTCCAGATCTCAACCCCATAGAAAATCTTTGGAGGGAGTTGAAAGTTCGTGTTGCCCAGCGACAACCCCAAAACATCACTGCTCTGGAGGAGATCTGCATGGAGGAATGGGCCAAAATACCAGCAACAGTGTGTGAAAACCTTGTGAAGACTTACAGAAAACGTTTGACCTGTGTCATTGCCAACAAAGGGTATATAACAAAGTATTGAGAAACTTTTGTTATTGACCAAATACTTATTTTCCACCATAATTTGCAAATAAATTCATTAAAAATCCTACAATGTGATTTTCTGGATTTTTTTTTCTCATTTTGTCTGTCATAGTTGACGTGTACCTATGATGAAAATTACAGGCCTCTCTCATCTTTTTAAGTGGGAGAACTTGCACAATTGGTGGCTGACTAAATACTTTTTTCCCCCACTGTATGTCATGGAAAGAGCTGGTGTTCCTAATGTTTTGTACACTCAGTGTATATGCTCAATACTTTTTTTCCCCACTGTACCTCATGGTAAGCTGCAGACCTTTTATCTACCAAGAGAGTTCTCATCCATAAATATCACGGCTGTCTACATCCCCCCACAAGCCAACACCACTTCGGCACTCAATGAACTGTATGGGGCTATAAACAAACAAGACATCACAGACCCAGAGGCAGCTTTACTGGTGGGCGGCGACTTTAACGCAGGGAGACTTAAAACCGTTCTACCAGACTTCTACCAACATGTCTCCTGCGCCACTAGGGGCGCTAAAACTCTAGACCACTTTTATTCTACCCACAGAAACACATACAAGGCCCTCCCTCACCCTCCCTTCGGCAAATCAGACCGTGACTATCTTCCTGCTTCCTGTTTACAAACAAAGCTCAAACAGGAAGTACCAGTGAGACGCGCAACACGGAAGTGGTCCGATGAAGCAGACGTGAGGCTAAGCTAAGGATCCTGGGACTAAACACCTCCCTCTGCAACTGGATCCTGGACTTCCTGACAGGCCGCCCCCAGGTTTTAAGGGTAGGTGGTAAGGGTAGGTAACAACACATCTGCCACACTGATCCTCAACATGGGGGCCCCTCAGGGGTGCGTACTCAGTCCCCTCCTGTACTCCCTGTTCCCCCATGACTGCATGGCCAGGCACGACTCAGTCGTCCTGGTCCCTTTGCAGAAAAACAGCCCCAAAGCATGATGTTTCCACCCCCCTGCTTCACAGTAGGTATGGTGTTCTTTGGATGCAACTCAGCATTCTTTGTCCTCCAAACACTACGAGTTGAGTTTTTACCAAAAAGTTATATTTTGGTTTCATCTGACCATATGACATTCTCCCAATCCTCTTCTGGATCATCCAAATGCACTCTAGCAAACTTCAGACGGGCCTGGACATGTACTGGCTTAAGCAGGGGGACACGTCTGGCACTGCAGGATTTGAGTCCCTGGCAGCGTAGTGTGTTACTGATGGTAGGCTTTGTTACTTTGGTCCCAGCTCTCTGCAGGTCATTCACTAGGTCCCCCCGTGTGGTTCTGGGATTTTTGCTCACCGTTCTTGTGATCATTTTGACCCCACGGGGTGAGATTTTGCGTGGAGCCCCAGATCGAGGGAGATTATCAGTGGTCTTGTATGTCTTCCATTTCCTAATAATTGCTCCCACAGTTGATTTCTTCAAACCAAGCTGCTTACCTATTGCAGATTCAGTCTTCCCAGCCTGGTGCAGGTCTACAATTTTGTTTCTGGTGTCCTTTGACAGCTCTTTGGTCTTGGCCATAGTGGAGTTTGGAGTGTGACTGTTTGAGGTTGTGGACAGGTGTCTTTTATACTGATAACAAGTTCAAACAGGTGCCATTGATACAGGTAACGAGTGGAGGACAGAGGAGGCTCTTAAAGAAGAAGTTACATGTCTGTGAGAGCCAGAAATCTTGCTTGTTTGTAGGTGACCAAATACTTATTTTCCACCATCATTTGCAAATAAATTCATTAAAAATCCTACAATGTGATTTTCTGGATTATTTTTCTCAGTTTGTCTGTCATAGTTGACGTGTACCTATGATGAAAATTACAGGCCTCTCTCATCTTTTTAAGTGGGAGAACTTGCACAATTGGTGGCTGACTAAATACTTTTTTCCCCCACTGTATGTCATGGAAAGAGCTGGTGTTCCTAATGTTTTGTACACTCAGTGTATATGCTCACTATGTACACACTCACACACACACTACACTGACACTCTCACACAAATCCCAAACACATTCACTCACGCATACCGACAACACACACACATGCACATACACACACATTAACACACACACTCATCATATGCTGCTGCTACTTTATTCTTACTCTTATTATTATCTATCCTGATGCCTAGTCACTCTACCCTGCCTTTATGTACACATCTACCTCAAATACCTCGTACCCCTACACATTGATCTGGTACTGGTTCTCCTTAGCTTAATTCTTGTGTATTTTATTCTTCCTGTGTTACTTTATTATTCTAATGTTTTATTCTGCATCGTTGGGCAGGGCTCGTAAGCAAGCATTTCACGGTAAAGTCTACACTCGTTGTATTCGTTGTATGTGACAAATTTGATTTGATTTGTTTGTCAATTTTGGTTAATAGCCTATGTCACTCTTGGGGTTTAGATCTGTTGGATGGTGAACTTGGGCTTCATCAAGGTTTATTTGTGAGTAAATCTGGCTTTGATAATAGCCAGTGCTTCCCAGCCACCGACCTCACCGCACGTCACTGGCTGAAGTGGATTGTACACTTCTGCATAAGCACCATCCACACACAGAAAGAACCAGAAACAAGGTCTTACATGTGCCCATGGCTCTGTGAACAACATAGAATTCTACTGTACGTTTATGGACTCAAGTTTTAAAGTAACTGCCCAGTGTTTCCATATTTCCATGAAATATGACTTATAATGAATTACAATATGAGTTAAATAGTTTTCCTTCCATAAAATGGTAATTAAGTATGTTAAAAAGCAGGGAGATGCCTTATCACTGAATCTGTTTGCTATATTTCTTAATGACTTGGCAAAATAAATTAAACATTTAAATGTTGGGGTAAGATATGATGATGAAATGCTAAGTATCCTCTTATATGCTGATGATATTATTTTGATGGCAGAAACTGAAGAAGACCTGCATAAAATTGTATTATGTATAGGCTTGGTGCAAAAGATGGAGACTTATGATCAACCAGATAATGCATTTTAGAAAACCAGATACTAAGATAAGTGTTTTTCAAGTTTGTTTGTTTACTAGCAATTATAAATATTTGGGTCTTTATTTTATGAACATACAGTTGAAGTCGGAAGTTTACATACACTTAGGTTGGAGTCATTAAAACTCGTTTTTCAACCACTCCGCAAATTTCTTTTTAACAAACTATAGTTTTGGCAAGTCGGTTAGGACATCTACTTTGTGCATGACACAAGTAATGTTTCCAACAATTGTTTACAGACAGATTATTTCACTTATAATTGACTGTATCACAATTCCAGTGGGTCAGAAGTTTACATACACTAAGTCGACTGTGCCTTTAAACAGCTTGGAAAATTCCAGAAAATGATGTCATGGCTTTAAAAGCTTCTGATAGGCTAATTGACATCATTTGAGTCAATTGGAGGTGTACCTGTGGATTTATTTCAAGGCCTACCTTCAAACTCAGTGCCTCTTTGCTTGACATCATGGGAAAATCAAAAGAAATCAGCCAAGACCTCAGAAAAAAAATGGTAGACCTCCACAAGTCTGGTTCATAATTGGGAGCAATTTCCAAATGCCTGAAGGTACCACGTTCACCTGTACACCATGGGACCACGCAGCCGTCATACCACTCAGGAAGGAGACGCATTCTGTCTCCTAGAGATGAACGTACTTTGGTGTGAAAAGTGCAAATAAATCCCAGAACAACAGCAAAGGACCTTGTGAAGATGCTGGAGGAAACAGGTACAAAAGTATCTATATCCACAGTAAAATGAGTCCTATATCGACATAACCTGAAAGGCCGCTCAGCAAGGAAGAAGCCACTGCTCCAAAACCGCCATAAAAAAGCCAGACTACGGTTTGGAACTGCAAATGGGGACAAAGATCATACTTTTTGGAGAAATGTCTTCTGATCTGATGAAACAAAAATAGAACAGTTTGGCCATATTGACCATTGTTATGTTTGGAGGAAAAAGGGGGAGCTTACAAGCCGAAGAACTGCATCCCAACTGTGAAGCACGGGGGTGGCAGCATCATGCTGTGGGGGTACTTTGCTGCAGGAGGGACTGGTGCACTTCACAAAATAGATGGCATGATGAGGAAGGGAAATTATGTGGATATATTGAAGCAACATCTCAAGACATCAGTCAGGAAGTTAAAGCTTGGTCGCAAATGGGTCTTCCAAATGGACAATGACCCCAAGTATACTTCCAAAGCTGTGGCAAAATGGCTTAAGGACAACAAAGTCAACTTATTGTGGGAAGCTTGTGGAAGGCTACCTGAAACGTTTGACCCAAGTTAAACAATGTAAAGGCAATGCTACCAAATACTAATTGAGTGTATGTAAACTTCTGACCCACTGGGAATGTGATGAAAGAAATAAAAGCTGAAATAAATCATTCTCTCTACTATTATTCTGACATTTCACATTCTTAAAATAAAGTGGTGATCCTAACTGACCCAAGACAGGGAATTTTTACTAGGATTAAATGTCAGAAATGGTGAAAAACTGAGTTTAAATGTATTTGGCTAAGGTGTATGTAAACTTCCGACTTCAACTGACCTTTCTATACGGCACATCTGCCCTGGCAAGTAGAGCTCTTGGGGGAGTTATTGGAAAAACAAAAACACTCAAAGATATTGGTTATGCCACATATTCCAAACTGTACTTGGGAGAATAGATCTGAGCAGGTATTTTGTTCTGTGTAATCTCATTGCAGAGAACACAACGTTCTTGATATGGACTGTTAGGAGTGCCCCTCAGAATTAATCTCAGGTACAATCTTCACAGGTTTAATATAATGATAGTTATCTCTCAGTAATAATTGATTAATATTATAGATAATGTAGGAGTTACAGGCACAATGGAGGAAAGCTACAGTTAGATACAGAAAATGTAAAATGGAATTTTAAAAACTTTGCATCAAAAAAGATTTTGTGCTGAAGATGAATCTTTGAAAGAGAGGATCCATTTGACGTTCTTAACTATGATATTATATGAATCTGGTTTAAATGAAACAACCATATAGAACATGATATCCCTGAAACACAGGGTTAAGTGCATATCAATTCCTGTACAGTTTGACAGCAGTCGAACAAAAGCTTTTCTAATTATTCTGTCTACATGTCCACCAGGAAAAGTAATCCAAACAGGCTTTGCTTTATCACTGTCTTTCCTTTATTCGTTTTTTGTCCAATCATAATTGAGTTGAACTACACAAGGACATAGCAGGAACCATAGCAGAAGAAAAGTAGTTTTGCTTCCTTGCGGCAGTCTCTGGGGTCTGGTCACATGACCAGGCCAAGGGAGTGGGAGCAACGGTAATCACAACCAGAATGTAATTGAAGGTTTGAATGACAGCTGTCTGGCGATGATAGGTGGCAGTAATGTGATTATAGACATGGTCTCTGCAACTCTCACTGCCTTAATCACATTGTAGGCCAGTGCCTGTGTGTACAGTAGTGGTGGTGGAAGCCTGTATTCACACATCACATCCCACACAGTCCCTGCTCTGCTCTGCTCTAGACCAAGGTAGAGGAGAACTGAAGCAAATGGGAATTCTTCGTCTCAATAGTAGTGAGCGACCGTGGAAACCCATTAATCACAACAAAATAGCCTTTCAGCGAGAAGGTATAGGGCAGGTAGGTACAGAACTTAATGAGTCAGATTGATACACCTTATTCAATTGAGGAGCCCCTATGGTGTCGGTCTAATGCATATCTGAATCAAAATTTGCAATGTGTGTGCTTGACACACAATTTTGCGCATATCTCCTATTGACATCAATGCATGATTTAAAATGAAAACTCTAGTTACACACACACACATGTCCGAAGATAGTAACTATCCACTGGCATACTGGACACCCCCGTAGCCCCCGCAAGGCGGGGGGCCTACGAGCTCTGAGGGCCCATGCGCCCGTCATCGATGTCCATTTTTTAAAACATTTTTTATAAATAATTTAGACAGTAACCCTCCAAAAAGTCATTCATAAACCTTTCTGATTTCCATATGTACTACGAACCTAAGTGTTTGTTTCTTGGGCTTCAGGAATGTGACTGCAAAAGTGCCTCAGGCCTTAAAAAAAATATATTAAACTGATTGAAAGTATAAGGGGATATCAGTGAACAAATGCCGTGATCAAGGCTACAATGGCGCCAGTGCAATGAGTGGAGCTTACTCAGGTGTTCAAAAGTGCATATCAGACTGAGAGCTTAATGCTTCTTAGGTAGTTCTTTATGAGTTTTAGTTTAGAAAACGATCTCTCTGCAGAAGCAACAGTTACAGGGAAGGTAAAAACAGCTTGATTGCAGTAGCAACATCAGGGAAACTGTGGTTGCAATATCAACAGTCCCTTATCTCTGGTATATCTTGGCATGCATCATTCACAACACTATCTCTGAGTATTGTTTGAGTCAGTGTGTAAAACAAAAAGTTTCAACATCCAAAATCCTACTGAAGCAATAAACTTTTTGTATTATGGTTTCTCCATTGTCAAGGCATATTGTATGGGATTGGCAAATATTAGGCCTAAATCGATGACACAATAGACAAACTCAGAAATGTTTATAATACCGCAGTAACCCCACTGTTCCATAATTGTCCAGTGGAATTAAGCCTTGCCACAGGACAGTCAATGAACTCCACAAAGCCAGCGTGACTGATGTGTGTGAAATACATCTCTATTTCAAATTGCAAAACACCAAAGCAGGTGAGGGGAAAGGTGGGTGCAGTGGAACGGATTGATGTCAACACAACAAAACCCCAGTTCCCACCTCATCTCATCTCCCTGCCTCTGCTCAGCCACGCTCTTAATTCTATCACAGATTTAAATACGACGACACACAGGGCCCCTCTTCATCTCCCGCCTCATAGAAATGCATAAACTAAAAGCCAAAATCCATGGACAACAGACAATTGATATCTTCCCATCCAACCGTCTTTCACTCCCTCTCTCACTACTCTGCTCTCTCGCTCCGACCTAAAAAAATAAAAGGAAAATAGTCAAGCTGGCGATCTTGGAATTCCAATTACAATGGCAGAAAATAACTGTGGTTCTCACAATTATGATCTGGCCAACAAGTGAGTGAAGTGACCCTACCGCCGCAGCTTTAACTAGCTCTATAATTCCTGAGAAGATATTCTCTCCTCTCTGTTCTCCTCCTTGGAGCTGAATTAAATAACTGATGCTGAGGAGGACGATGATGAAGAGGAAGGAGGAGGAGGAGGAGGAGGAGGAGGAGGAGGAGGAGGAGTAGGAGGAGGAAATGAGAGGGGGAGGAGGGGGAGGAGGGGAGAAGGAGGAGGAGATTGCTGCATGCGTTTGTTTCCCCCATTAGAGTTTGCCGGTTACAGAACAGAACGGCAGCCGTTACAGCTCCTGCAGAGCAACACTGTTACTACTACTGTTAGTACTGATAGTAATGCTCCAATGCAGGTCTGATATGATCAGAGCTCGCATGCTCGCTATGCAAGGAATCTAAACACTTTCATCATCTGTTGTTGTCCTTTCCTGGCCTAACAAAGCTTATCTAGACTCATTTATGCATCTATTTAAGATCTATTTTTCTTTAATAATTTCTTAATAATTAATTATTTATCAATCAATAATACATTACTATACTATTTCTCTGTAGTAGTCTTATAACTGACTCTAAAAGCTCATGTGGTGCTTGGTATGTTTCTTCTTGGCTGTCTACCACTAAAGAGCAGAGGTTCATTCTCCTCCTGACATTGCCATAATATCTTCAGTATTTGACTTCTAATGCCATGCTAAACAGTTTGAACCTGGTAGTATATATGAGCAAACATACATTTCTGTACGGTATACAGTGCTACTCTGCCTTGGGATATAATGCTACTGTTATTTCAGTTGAAGATATAATAATCTCTAAATAGCTTTATGATATACTATTCAAATGCATTTAGAGACTTTTGAATTGAAAACAAATGCATTCGTTTCCCAGGTGGATGAGTTCCTTCTAGCTCATAACTGACATGTGCCCCCATGGAAATAGGCAGTCTTATATTAAGAGCCTGAGCCTACTATTGACCATTCGTTAAGCCCCGCCCCAAGAATATTGGGCAAGAAGTCAGAGCGCTCCAATGGATAGCAACTGTCGTCGAGTCCGACACCTCGGACAAGATCACGTTTTCATACGCATGAAAGCCAGTGAGACCAGTGGGGAAAACAGAGTAATTGTTTAAATGGCTAAATAATTGAACAGTGGACTAGAGTTTCCTGAGTAGCAAGGGGTAGTTTGTGTTTAATTTCATTGTGTACTAAAATGTTGCAACAGTAACCAAGGGGGTCTGGGATTAGTGACGGGTCAATTATGATGCAAATTCCACAAAGACCATATGGTTCTGCTTAATATGGGTCCTAAATTGAGGAATTCAATAAGGCCGTTATTGGTTTTGTAGTTAAATGGTATGGTTGTCATAATCATTTAGCTCTGCCTTCTTTTAGGAATGTAGAATTTGGGGCATATGGCACTGCAAAATATTAAGCAGAACGCTGAAACACAATTGGTCAGCCAAATGGTTCGAAACCGAGTTAGGGAAAGGGGGATACCTAGTCAGTTGTACAACTGAATGCATTCAACTGAAATGCGTCTTCCGCATTTAACCCAACCCCTCTGAATCAGAGAGGTGCGGGGGGCTGCCTTAATCAACATCCACGTCATCAGCACCCGGGAAACAGTGGGTTAACTGCCTTGCTCAGTGGCAGAATGACTGATTTTTACCTTGTCAGCTCTGGGATTCAATTCAGCAACTTTTCAGGTTACTGGCCCAACGCTCCTACCCACCAGGCTACCTGCCGAGTTAGACCTTTTTTAAAAGAGAGCAGAACACACGTTTTTAACATAAACTGTGAGTCTGATTATATTGGTTTGTTTGAACCACAACTGGATGGCAACATTACCCCAGATGAAACTGAAAAAGCAGTCCTACCAATTAGTACCATCACATGACTAGAGCAGAAGTCACAGGTCAACATCCTTCATGTCATTACTCGTGGTAACAAATGCTATGGCTAAACTGTCACCTCTACTGATTACTTTAGTTTGCTTGGGTCTCTGTCTCTCCCTATATAATACGGAAGGTAAAGGGTTAGGCAGCCCTCAGTAGGAAAGGAAAGCACAATACTGTATTTCAATTGTGAGTCACTGAATAGAGAAATCATCTATTTAGCTACAGGTTGACTGGTGTCTTGGGGTGTGTTTTTTATCTCCTTGGGTGACTTTCTTCATTGCTCTCTGTCTTGCCTGTTCAGCAGTATATCAGCCGTGTAACGTAACATTGCCAAGCTAAATGGATCCAACTACAGTGCAGTACCCCGCAGGGGAGGAGTGTCCATTAAAACACAAGGGAGTCAGATCACCAACTACTTGTTAGTGAGAAAGGGAAATCAACATAAAACAATGAATCACGTATATACAGTTATCTAAATGATAAAAAGGAAACAGTAAGAGTGACATTGCAGTACCCTTCCTTTCTCCTGTTGCACAACCTGGTCCTCTCCCCTTAACCTTGAGCTGATTGGTCAGGATTAATCGTATCCTTCCAGGGAGGATTCCCCTGACTGGTTAACTAGGGTCTCGGGGGGGGGGGGGGGGGGGCTCTTAATACCCAAGTGCTGTAATTAAAAGGAGAGAAAGGGTAGAAATATGAACCCTTCATGGCAAAGCCATCTATCCATTAATTTGCAACGGGTGGCAGTAACAAACGACCATCTTTGTTGGCTCCAACATCACTTGCCCCCGCCATCCCCCCTCCCAGTCACCCCATCACCGACTCTCATTCAGTATGATAAATTATGCATGATAATCCGTCAGTAGTCCCCCCACCCCAACCCTCTTCCAAAGGAGTCTGGCTGACATGTGAGATGTAGTGTACAGAGAGGTCGGGTCTGGACTAAAGTCTCCCTCTCTCCAGTACAGTAAGTGGAGTTGACCCAAGTAGTGGACCATGCCATCTGAATTTCCATTTAGCCTCCTGGTCCATGTCCAATGGTAATGAGCAAAACCCCTGACCACTTTTCATCCTCTCGACAGACAGACAGACAGACAGACAGACAGAGAGAGAGAGAGAGAGAGAGAGAGAGAGAGAGAAAGAGAGAGAGAGAGAGAGAGAGAGCATGGCAGGATGGGTGTGTTTGAAGGTGACACCTTTGCCAGTTAAACACGACGGACTTATAAGTGGTTTTAATTAACTGCCTCCTTTTTAATCCTTTGATTGATATTGTTTCAAGGGAATGAACAAGGGACTTTGTTAAATGTAGTACATGTGTCATTGACTGATGAGCCGCCCCTTCCTGTCTTTCGATGAATGAGTTTAAGTCAGAAACGTATTGGCCATAGCCATTGACAAATTAACATAAAATAACAAGTTGTTACAATAAGATGCAAAGACATTCTGCCAATGGTATGTCCTTCACACGATATGCATCGGAACAATTAGCAGTGGAACAATGGGATACATCTCATCCAAACCAACATTAGATCCTATTCCTGGGAAGGACTGCGAAGATCTTGGAGTTGAAATTGGGGAAGGACAAGTAATTGTTTACATGTGACGGTGAGATTGAATGGTGAGGACGCATGGTGGTCTGGGCAGACAATACTATCAGGAATGTGCGCGCACACACACACACACACACACACACAATGGGGCACAGATGGTGCTGCTCGTTTTGGACGCTGGCGTGCCATCATTGCTGATTTGCTTAACCCATATGGTCACAGGATCTCTGTGCATTGATATTTATGCCTGTGAGAGAGAGGGGAGCGAGAGCAGAATTTGAGATGAGAGTGCATTGTTAAGAGGGGGGAAACACTCAGGCAAATTGTGTCTTGTGAGGTGGAGCGTAGCAGAGCAGTGGTTGGAGGGGCGTTAGATTTGGACTGGCATACCCTGGCAGCACAAGACAAGGGGGGGCACGATGCCTGCCTCGCCCACTCCTCCCTGATTAACCCTCTTGCCAGAGATGGATTTCAACAGAGAGAGAGAGCACGCAAACACACAAACACAGACCAATCAATCACAGAGAAAGCACATAGTGCCCACTTGAAGTAAAAAGTCGCCTCACAACCAGATTCATCTGTGTTTATGAGTGCTGATTACTATCCTCCCACTGAGCACAGACGTCAGTTCAACGTCTAGTCTTGATTTACACTTGGTTGACTTGTCAACTAACATGAATTCAATGAAAAAAAGAAAAGAAAAGGTCACCATGTCATTGGATTTAGGTAAAAGGTAGTGTCAAACTTTTTCCGAAACGCAATTACGTTGATGACTTTTTGAAAATCCAATCTGTTTTCCACGTTAATTCAACGTCATCACATATATTATTTGGGTTGCAATGACGTGGAAACAACGTTGATTCAACCAGTTTTTGCCCAGTGGCCTACTTCTCTACACATAAACCACAACAGACATATAAGCAGGTCTGGCTTTGACAGGGTTTCTGACAGCTAGGGC
Organism: Coregonus lavaretus; assembly: GCF_964263955.1. Taxonomy (NCBI): domain Eukaryota; kingdom Metazoa; phylum Chordata; class Actinopteri; order Salmoniformes; family Salmonidae; genus Coregonus; species Coregonus lavaretus. The sequence continues at coordinate 14,861,019 of NC_140012.1, read as the reverse complement.
TAAACAAAAGACCTCCTGCCACATGGAACCCCTGGTTAGAAAATGAACGAACCAAACCCTGTGAGAGCACATTGTGATTGATGGGGTTGACTCTGTAAAGCTATTGTGTGAAATAAAATAGTGTTTTTGTGAGGACTGGTGCGATGTGTTTTTCTGCAGCAAAGAGAGAGAGAAAAAGAGGGGGGACGAGAGAGAGAGAGAAAGGGCGAGAGAAAGAAATACAGTGCTGCATCAACTGCACAGGCAGGAAGGATGAGGAGGAGGTGGTGGTGGTGGTGGTGAGGGGAAGGGGGGGGGGGTCCTATTGGCAGAGAAGAGCAGTTGGGATATAACAGCAGAAATGATTGGCCAAAGCTGCTGCAGCCAATGTGATCTAGTATCCCTGAGCAGACCATTGGGGCGGCCAATTGCCTCCTGCCGCTGTGTACAGTACTGTACAGTATGCAATCCACAGATTGCAAAATACAATATATTTATTATGTACATTACTGAAATTGCCCTATCAAAGCAAATCCACTCATTATCCTCTAAAAGGGGGTATTAAGCTAACATATGGAATTGTTTTAAGACGGTCATCCCATGGATCATTTAGCTATTTGATTTTGAATTTTAGGAACCCTTTAGGTATCAAAGAAATATATAAAAAACATTTTTTATAAAGTATTGAATTTGGCCTACTACTATAGCCAATAGAAATGCATTGAATAACACATTCATAAATGGCAAAAAAGACAGTAAATTAAATAAATCATAAGGAGATATAAGAAAGCTCAGGAAAAAAAATAATATTTTTTTACACATATTTAACCCTATATTCTTTTGGCCACAAAACGACCTCCATACCTACCTTCAGACGAGTCCCGTGACACTTGGAGAAAGAGAAAAACTGAGAACAACTGAGAACTGAGAAAAACTGAGAACACCACCGTTCGGATGCTAAAGACGCTTTAGTGAGAAGACCGATTTTTGGGATGTCTCATGGTCTGACAAACACTGCTGTAGCTCGGCCACCTTCCACCGCAGATGAGGAAGGCTGACATAGGCGGATGCGGTGGATTGAGACGCAGCCCATGCTGCAGATATCTCTAGTTTAAACTGACGGATTTTGATGGGGATTTTTTTATTATGTTACTTAGATTGACGCACAGGTCCGCTTAAGGATTAAAGCATTCCAAATAAACCGGACATCAAAATGTCTTGATGAAAAAGATGTCAGATAAGGAACAAAAACAGAACATTCTCACTAGAGGCAGTTTTACAGCTGCAATTTCAGGCTACCACAGTATTGAATTTGAGCTTTAAACCTTTATTTTCAGCAAAGGCTTTTTTATGGATGCCTGCAGCACAAGCCACTCATCGATTAAACCTAGCATCAGGCTCCATTCAATACGTATGTTTCTTTTCTTGCACAAAACACTGAGCTTCACTGTGTACCTTGCTTTATAACATTGTGGGATTTGATTGGTTTCAACATCTAGGCCCTGTCCAGAAACAACCTCTAGCCCCTTTACCCCCTTTTATGTCAACTACACACAAACAAAAACAGTGTTTAGTGTAGTGAATGCCACAGAAATCTACTACTCTTGTAGTGCAAGAGTTGTGCTCTTTTTTTCACAAGAGTTCCTTAACTAGGGACGGGATTCAATCCAATCACACTTTGTCTGCTATACACCTTTTAAAGGCAATGTTCCCGTGTTTGCGGAGACTGCATTCCTGGTAAACGCTGCATATGTCGGCTCAATCGGAAATTACCTTTAAATGGCTCATAGTCAACAAAGCGTGATCGGATTGAATCCTGGCCTAAATGTACACATTCTTGTTACTTCAGGCTGTAACAGTTCAGCCTTCAGCCACTGAGCAAGACATCGATTCCACACTGATAGAAAACAACAGCACAATATCGTATTAACAGACCAGCTAAGGCTGTCTTGTCTTCCAGCTGGGTGAAGGGCATAGAGCTAAAGTGACATTGCCCAATTGGTTTGTTAAACAATCATGTCTTATATTTGTGATTAATTCATAGAACACCCCATAGTGGAGTTAGTAGCGGGAGAACATAACAAATGCACTCATAATCTAATCCACGGCAACTTCGGTTCGCTCAATCAACAGCCTCCCTGCGTTTCCCTTGGCACAGGGACACTTCCCAATCAACAGCCTCCCTGCGTTTCCCTTGGCACAGGGACACTTCCCAATCAACAGCCTCCCTGCGTTTCCCTTGGCACAGGGACACTTCCCAATCAACAGCCTCCCTGCGTTTCCCTTGGCACAGGGACACTTCCCAATCAACAGCCTCCCTGCGTTTCCCTTGGCACAGGGACACTTCCCAATCAACAGCCTCCCTGCGTTTCCCTTGGCACAGGGACACTTCCCAACTGCCATCATTTACTATAAAAATGGTCCTCTAAAAGTCCCATGCTGATTAAAGGATATAATCATTAATGTGTTGCCCACTTAAATAAACCAGCATTCATTGCTGCAGAAAGATGAAGTCGGCTGGGGGATATGTACTGTAAATGGGGTCTGACCATTGGCTGGCTGGCCTCTTCATTAATTCATTAATGGTGTGTGTTTCTGCAAGAAGTATTACACTTATTATGCAATGAGCTTTGAGTATATTTTTTATAAATGATTAAGAATTCTAGTTCAAGGATGGATTATTTTTAAATGCCAGAATTCTTGCTTTTTAGAATGTCCATCACTGTTTCTTGATGTCGTACAATATTAATAAAGCATATCGGTGGGGAGGGTTCTTCCATGGTGCAAGGTTAGCAACTGTAAATGACATTGATCTCATTTTCACAATCTTGAAAATCGTTCTCCTCTCCTCCCTCCCCTTACATTGATCTGGACTTGAGTAGCTGCCAATGTCTTTGAAAAGTCCTAGGAAACATCCCAGTATTCCTGTGTTTATTTATGGTTCACTGTCAACAACCTCTACCATGGGCCAATGAATGAGGCGGAGTTTAACCTCTGAGCTCCCACATCCACTTTCAGGGAGCAACATAAGCCGGTTAAATCCCCCTGATTAAATCTCCTCTCTCACACCAATCAGTTGTGGTGTGTGTGTGCTTTCTCTAGTGTGCCAGCTTTTCCTCACAGTTGTCTTACAACTTAATAGACTATGCTTAGACTATGCTTGCTCACAACGTCCTTGTGATGTTCCTTGGATGACACCTTTTTGTTTGCGTATTCAACACCCCCTGGATAATCTAATGCAGTGCAAGCTGTATCAACACCTGGTATGTAAATCCATTCAGATATCAGCTTGGAATAACTAAACTACGCTGTCCTGCTGGAGAGGGACAGATGTATCAGTTTGGGTAATAGGTATACAGATTACAAAAAGATAATGTGTTAACACAGTGTTAACTAAAAGCTGAGTTTTAGGGTAGATGGGTGACATTAACATACAAAGTGTTGAAGCCCAAAGCATGAACACCTTAAAAAGAGGCTAAACAACTCACTTTCCCCAAATTTGACCTCCCACTTATCCACAATGCCCTACCCTTTGGTGCTGTAGTCAGCTAGCCCAGAAGCACATTATAAGGTTATTCAGACTACAAGTCCTTGGGCCAAGCTCAGAAGAATCAGTCTACCTAATAGGTGCTATACACGTGGAACTTCACACCAGCCACACTCAACTGTAATAGGAGGTAATCCTCTGAGATGTCCCAGTCCAGGTTTCAGGTCATCCCACATTAACCAAGTAGTCCTCATCTCAGCGTGATGATGAGTATTGTTAAGAACAATATTTTAGAGGTACCCTTTCTCAGGCCAGAGGTCACGATAAAGTAGTCCTCAGTAACTGGTATCTGGGCCCCTGAGCCATAAAAATAGGCCATTGGTGTCCTTAAGCGATTATGCTGTTTCAAATGTATAGTCTATTCAACCCCAAGGTCTCTGCCTTGATTTAATGCTATGGCACCGGGCACGGAAGGGTGAAACCGCGAACAGATGAGACAAGAGTATTTAGGTCAGCCCTGCCCGCTGGAGGGGGAGAGATTTTCTGCGAACCTCTTAGAGGAACGTATCTGTCTTCCCATATGTACATGTCTTTGTCTTTTAAACCTTTAAATATAGAAGTTGTTCGCCTTATATTTTGCATCTAGCATTTCTCCACACCATAACAATATTTTCAATTCCTAACAGTATGAAGGGGCATCCCCCAAGGCTCTGTCTCGGTGCCTGATGTATTCTCACCAGAAGCACGGAGCCATAAAGAGCTATAAAGTAAGCTCTGATTTGTTTTCACACTCCGCTTGGTGAGGTTTGATTTGCAATGATAAGAAATAATGCAGTACCTGGGGAGACGTTTCCTAAAATTGCAATTCTTCGCACAGACAAATGAATTATTTTTTGTTTGTCGTGTTGGTCGGGAGGGAGGAAAAAATCTTTATGTGAAAAATAAAAAGGGAAGGAATTTGCATGGCATTGGCACTGACATATATTATGTCTTTGTGATGATTAAATCAGCTGGTGTAAGTTGAGATTTGCCTCTGTTGTTTGGTTTTATTGTCCCTCACTAATGGCTCCAGTGGTACACTATCAACAATATGAATGCCTTTCAAGGGGCATCAAGGGGAACTATGTGGCAATTGGCAAACATCCCGCTTATATTTCTAAACTAAACTCATCAGAACTCATGAAGAGTTTGTATTCTAGATGAATTCATCACAAAAAAAATTATCCAACGCTCCGTTCCCCATAGCAAGTAATGTCAGAGCTTCCTTTTAAAATGGTCCCCAAGGTGGATGGGAAACAGGAGAGGGACTCACAGAGACACTTCAGCATCACCAAGCACAGACAGTGGACTGAGTGCACTCCAGGCCCTAGGAAAACAATGGTACCTCCGTCAAAAAAGCTGAGAAGCTATTGGCGTGAAAAGGTATGTGTACTGTAGCGTGAATGTGACTGGAGAAGCGGTATTGTAGGGCTGGGGAGGTCATTGGAGTTCTGTTACAGTATTTAACGGGGGGGGCATCATCAACAGGCCGCAACACACTACACACTGTGCCCAGCAGTGTCAGTAAACAATGGGGTCATGTTTGTCGGGTCTTGTATCCAAACCAACCACACATTGAGCAATACGAGTGAAACAGTAGACAATGGACATGTCTTCCTTTCTTCTTTTGAGTGATACTTAATTTTTATCACAGCAAGACGCAAGATAAGTGCAACATTTCCATGCCGCTTAGAGTGGTGATTGAGCAGTAGGAAACAGAGAAACAAGGACGTGTTTTTTTATTTTATTTTGAGTGATATGCTACTTACAGTATAGACTACACGGCCAAAGTATCTGGACACCCCTTCAAATTAGTGGATTCTGCTATTTCAGCCACACCCGTTGCTGACTGGTGTATAAAATCAAGCACAAAGCCATGCAATCTCCATAGTAAAAACATTGGCAGTAGAATGGCCCGTACTGAAGAGCTCAGTGACTTTCAACATGGCACCATCATAGGATGCCACCTTTCCATTAAGTCAGTTCGTCAAATTTCTGCCCTGCTAGAGCTGCCCCGGTCAACTGTAAGTGCTGTTATTGTGAAGTGGAATCGTGTAGGAGCAACAATGGCTCAGCTGTGTGGTGGTAGGCCACACAAGCTCACAGAACGGGATCGCCGAGTGCTGAAGCGCATAAAAATCGTCTGTTCTCGGTTGCAACACTCAGTACCGAGTTCCAAACTGCCTCTGGAAGCAACGTCAGCACAAGAACTGTTCGTCGGGAGCTTCATGAAATGATCACCATGCGCAATGCCAAGCGTCGGCTGGTGTGGTGTAAAGCTTGCCGACATTGGACTCTGGAGCAGTGGAAAAGCATTCTCTGGAGTGATGAATCACGCTTCACCACCTGGCAGTCTGACGGATGAATCTGGCTTTGGCGGATGCCAGGAGAATGCTACCTGCCCGAATGCATAGGGCCAACTGTAAAGTTTGGTGGAGGAGGAATAATGGTCTGGAGGTGTTTTTCATGGTTCGGGCTAGGCCCCTTAGTTCCAGTGAAGGTAAATCTTAACGCTACAGCATACAATGACATTCTAGACGATTCTGTGCTTCCAACTTTGTGGCAACAGTTTGGGGAAGGCCCTTTCCTGTTTCAGCATGACAATGCCCCCGTGCATAAACTGAGGTCCATGCAGAAATGATTTGTTGAGATAGGTGTGGAAGAACTTGACTGGCCTGCACAGATCCCTGACCTCAACCCCATCGAACACCTATGGGATGAATTGGAACGCCGACTGCGAGCCAGACCTAATCGCCTAACATCAGTGCCCGACCTCACGAATGCTCCTGGCTGACCTCACTAATGCTCAGTCCCGCAGCAATGTTCCAACATATAGTGGAAACCCTTCACAGAAGAGTGGATGCTGTTATAGCAGCTAAGGGGGGACCAATTCCATATTAATGCCAATGATTTTGGAATGAGATGTTCGATGAGCAGGTATCCATGTACTTTTGGCCAAGTAGTGTATCTAATATAACAAACAAGATTAGTGGAATTTCACTGTTAGTTGTATAGCTTTGATGTTGCATGTCTCACAGCATCCACAGTTGCCAGATAGTAATGGAGGAGGTTTATATTGACTCATGTAGGATGTTTGTGTTCCCAGATCCATACATTAAATGCATGGATCAGGGATTTCAGAGAGAACGCAAATACATGGGAACTGTCTGAGCAAATGTCAACAAGCACCATCTATATGTAAAGCACTACGTTGTCTAAAACCGTCTTGACATAACATTGAGCAGCAAGCTCTTTCTTTAGACAAATGGACAGATAAGACAGAAAGAAATATGGAGCATGGAATTTCTCATCTTCTCATTGTACATTGTTGTGCAGTTGCCATATGATCATAAATCTACGATATCCACATTGTCAGATAAGCCAATCCTTCTGCCTTGTCAAAACCAACTTTTGTCTGCTAAGCTTTGGGAGCAGACTGTTGATTGAATGTGACATGATTTATGATGCCTCCAGACCTTTCTCCCACGTGGCTCTGCCTGCTTTAGATGGCCTCCTCCACTCCCTATCAGACCCAGGGCTGAAGGCCACTGGATGGCGCAGGGTAGAGACTAGACCTCAAATCCCTTCACCATGCACCAACCAATGCAGATGTCACTCATCTATCTATGTTAACAGACTTTCCTGCTCAGCTAATGATATTATGATGGCTGACTGTCAGCTTACATTGTGTTTGAGAGCTAATATAGCTTTCACCGGCCTGCATTGATGATTTACATCATGAAATTAGGAAGTGGAAAACAAAGCCAATGCTCCACTTATGATAATCACTCATTAGCACGTAAACTCCCAAAGGCACGTCATCCACTTTAAAGTCTCCAGCAAGTTTTAGAGGAATTTGAGTAGACTTAATTGAACATCAAAAGTAAAATATAAAATTGTTTAAACTCATGAGTAACAACAGAACACACAAATGAAGGAAGATGGAGGACAACCTTAGGCCTGGTGGTGAGATTCCAAACCACAATTAAAATCGGTAAACAGAGGGTTATGTATCATAGAAAGAAAAAAACAGAAATTCAACAGCAAAGCAAAGGGGGGAAAAAATCTCCAAACAGGGTTTCTAGACCAGGGCTGTTCAATTTCGGTCCTGGGGGGCCAAAACACTTCTGTTTTTTGTTTCTACCTGGTAGTTAATTTCACTCACCTGGTGTCCCAGGTCTTAAATAGTCCCTGATTAGAAGGAGAGGATGAAAACCAGAAGTGTTTCAGCCCTCCAGGACCGATATTGAACATCCCTGCTCTAGAATCTGTTGAGACAAGACGTTGGATGAGAAGGACCTGTGTCGCCATCCTCCATCCCTGAGGGACGTTAAAGAGGCCCCATGAACTCTGAGTCCGCTCCTGATTCATCCAATGAAGACACCACAGAGACACCCCTATCAGCCAATGCCTCTGGGACTCCACTCCTAATGATCTCCACTCAGAAGCGCCTCTGCTGCTCCTCACTGGGACTAAATGATCAGATAGACATCAAAGACCTGGGAGTCTCACTCATGGCACGCTGCCCAGAATGGATGAATGGGAAGGATGTCTTCTTCAGAGAAGAGGGGAATAAAATGTTATGTTTCTCCCATTGAATCCAATAATATCATACTCCTGCACCAGCCTCAGACCAACGGTAAACTGTAATCTATTGTGCCAAGTAATCATACTGTAGCCTACTGCACAGAAACTGAGAATAAAGACATGGGATACTGCCCTGGGGAGTGTCTTACTTGAAATGGTGGATCAACTGTCAGAATGATGAAAACATTTCACTCATCTTCCTGTTCGTGTTTTGTTATTGCTGTCAAGCCAAACTGTGGGTGTTGTTTATTTCACTGACCTTAGCCATCCTGTCATGAATAAACAAATAAGGACAACGGTGAGCTGTAAATAAACCTGCCCACAAACACAGTAATTTCATCAGGGAGGCTTCAGTGGTATTTTTAGTGGTAACTCATAACTCAGGTCACCTGCGAAGGTTGTACTTCAGTACTCAGAGGAACAAAACGTTTTCAAGGTGAACAAACTATGACTAGACATTTCGGATTGAAAAGAAATTCACCATTACTCCCATTTCTTATCTCAACAAATGTTAATTAGCTTGCCAACTAGCCAAAACCTTAATTCCAGGCATGGAACTAAGCCTTGACGTATGGTTTAAACAAGTTCTGCTAAGAACAATCCGAGACGGAACACAGACTGAGACTGAGACTACTGTAGACCTTCAATGCAAAACAGTGTGTTTTAATCAATTATCTGGTGACGTGAATATATTTAGTATAGTTTTATCTAAAAAGGATAACTTTTTTTATGTTTCACTATTTTTATTTTTATGAATTTCACTAAGGAGGATGGTCCTCCCCTTCCTCCTCTGAGGAGTCTTCACTGCTACCAGAGTGCAGTTTTCTCCGCCAGAATGGTTAGCTAATGCTAACAACAATATAGAACCCCTTTGCCTACATCAGATTCAAACTGCGCAACACAACGAGAAGGTAAGAAGAAACAGGGTCACAAGCAGCATATCGGCAAGACTTGGCTTTTACTTAGGGGCACGACGAGAGGGAAAGTTCAGCTAACAAGGGCAACTACAAGGAGCTTGTAGAGGGAATTGCACGTTACAATGCTTTACTTTCTGAGCATATGGAAGTTTGTACTGTCTTCTCTGGGATGTTGAAATCAATTCAGAATGACTAGATCGCTTCCATCGCATCATCCATTCAAAGTGAGATTACAAAGAGAGGTTGACGTGTTGCATTTTTTTCATGCTTGCTCAAGTAGGCTTTCCACTTTCCTCCGGTATTTATTTAGCAAAGGTAATAACACACCATCACTCCGGACAGACACAAGCAAAAACTTTTTACATACATTTTGCAGCAGCCTAGGCACACCTAAACATTAGAGATCTAACATGCTGTATGGGATGAAAACAAGACGATTCTTCAGTCTGATCAACGGTAGGCTACTAATAATAGCAGCTGCATAAAGCCTATGCACCCTGTCCATCTGGTCAAGGTAAACAAATTGGTAACGTTATGTATTTATAGTCCACTTGTTTGTCAGGAGAAGATGTGAATGTGATCATTTTTGGTTTATATGCAAACTTGGGCTGTCTAGACTTCCTAGACCTTTTTAATCCAAAATTATTAACTGGAATTAATCAATCAACATAATAGTGATGACATAGTCTGTGAGTAAATGTTTTATTAGGCTTGCAGTTGCATAGGCCTGCACTATGCAAACATGCATAAAGAAAGCTCAGCCCTGTGAGTTTTATTGTCCATCAGTTGTTGTCTTTGTATCTGGGTAGAGGAAACCCCCCTGTTAGTCTAGTCAAAATATAATTAATGTGAACAAGTATAAAGTTGCTGCAGTTTGACAGGGTTTTCATTCTCCCCAGGGCCAGGAGTTTTTTCCAGTCGTTTTTTGAAACCATGTGACCTGATTAGAAAGACTGGTCCCATCATAGCCCGTATAAAACATTTTTATAACTGATTAATCACTGCCATACCCTATAGGGTCTGGAGTTTTCCTGGTTAGGTTACCAGATAAGGAAAAACTCAGGGTACCAGGGGGAATTATTGTCCCACCACTCTGGGACTATGGTGCCACCAGTCTGCTCGCAGTTGTCAGTTATCGTCAGGTATATGGATGATCAGGGCTTTGTCCAGGAACATCTCTTGGACTACTTTGATGTGTCAAGTGGGCGAGATGCGCAGTCTGTGTTTGACTTTGTGAATTCTGAGATGTCCGAGTTTAACTTCATGGAGAAACTTGTTGACCAAACCTATGGTGTCACTGCTGTAAGGGAATGTATATGCTATTTGTATCTACAGTGTGTGTTGTATTATTGGGTTTTTTAGGCTTATGATCAGCTTACCTCTGTCCTGCACTGAAGGCAAGCCTCTGAACACCTCAACTCATGCCTCATACCCTCATTCAATCACTGCTGTGATCCCTTCCCAACTGTGTAAGTAGCCCTCTCATCCCATTCCCCATAATATTGTACTATACATTTTTTAAACACGCTATGTTGTCTCCTTGCGGTCCTAGCCTATACCATGAATCACCCATCCTCCTCAATTTTTCAAGTCACCAGCCTCCATTGGAACTAGTGGAGCTACAGAGGGCTTCACCACAACAGGCTGCGGCTGTACACTATTGTTCCCACACGTCACCTGACACATTTAACACTTGGGTTTTGGCCAAGGTTTGGAGAACAGAGGTCGGCAGAAGGAAGACACAAATTACACACGCAGGACAAATTAGCTTTGAGGCCACAAAAAACAATATAAAACGACAACTAAATAATATACTTTGTTGGATTTAATACATTTTTGGTTGGTACAAATATAATGTGTTTATGTGTAAGCAGCAGGTGCCTTGGGGGAAAGAGTTGTACAAGTGATGGAAATACAACAGAAATATGTGCAGCATATAAACAGAATAATATATTATATTATACTCATGATAAGAGAGAAAATGTCATTTGCATACTGATTTAAGACGCTTCTGTAAGTTAAGTTGGTAGATAGACCAAAGCGATGTCTAATCAAGTGCTTTCCTTAATCATGATGGCAGGCACAACACAACAACAACTGCGTTGTAATTTACAACAATGTAATTTAGACACCCAACTAAAGAATCAACATCAGATGGAAAACTTTTGCGTATGAGCCTATTATTTAAAAAGTGTTTTGTTCAATGTGGCATATAGATTAGACAAATAATTGGACAAAGGGAATGGGATCCTTGCCTTTCAGACCACCTCTAAGTAAGCATCTGCATTAAGGTCACTGCTGCAGTCCAGCCCCAGCTCCCAGCCAAGGTAATCAGTGATCACATTCAAGCTGTGATAAAAGCCACTACAGCTCTCTCAGCCTAGATTGTCTGCTATTGATTTGCCTTTACAGTTTAAATGAAATGTCGCCATTCACCTCTGCGTGGACGCTAGCAAGTAGCTACTTCTTCTTATCCGGTTGGAACTCTCCAGTGTCCACCACGGAATGGAAATGAACAGGCACCCAAAAACACTGCTGATGTCATTTAGGCTGTGAACTGCACAGCTCAGTGACCTAATCCATATTTACTACTCCGCTTTTCCCTCCATTCTGCCTCATATTGAGCCCCTTAACAATGGAGCTCAATGAGGCCAGGATTAATAGGATGACTTGGACTACTGAGTGCAATATAAAGCACTTAATAAACGCTGCCATGGCAATTAGCACTGACCTGAGGAGGTGCCCATGCCAGCCTGTGCCCACTGGGCCTAATGGTGCCACCCGCTGCCCTTTCCAAGTCTTCCAGTAGACTGTTACTCTGGTGTTAGCTATAAATGTACTACTCTCTCCAGCCTTTGGCCCAAGTCTGGCCTCTCGCCATTCTAGGTCAAGTCCATTTAGTTGTGCAATGGAAGGCACATTCGCCAGCTTGGCTTTTGACCCCTTAAGAGACCTCTTAAGTGGCGGGATTTCAGGAAAGAAGACGTGTTTTCACCCGTTGGCGACTGATATGAGAGTGTGTTTTGAGGGAAGCAGCTGGACAGATACAGCAATGCCTATATTATGTGTTCTGTACTGGCAATAGTGGGACAAGATTAGACTGAAACTGTGAGTGCAATACTTGCAATTGCTCTATTTTTGGTCATTATTTGCAAGAACTTGTTTGCACTGCTTCTTGATGTTTCCCAAATATTTCATTAAAACCAAAAGAGTAATTCAAAGACTCAAGGTTGTGTACAGTATTGTATATGTTCAGCTGGTTGGGAGACCATTCTCCAGCCAGTGTGGGTGCTTTGAGACTTCCTGTGTATTGCCAAATACAAATGCATTCATAAAATGACAGCATGTGTATGCCCTCTGTATGTGCAACAATCATTTCCCTCTAACTGCAATCCTGTAGCTTACCCCTTTATCCGTCAAACCATCAACGCTGATTATGTACTTAGTGTAACATAAATGCTTACTTGCAGCTATGAGAGAGAGGTACATTCATACCTATTCAGTATTGAATTATCGGCCCCATATCAAGACTATGAAATAATAATTTTGCCTACTGCAATTGGAAATAGAATTAGCTCCTGTTGAAATGCAATTTAATTAGTCTTTGTTCAGTATAATGGCCTCACAGTATTCCTATTGGCATAGTTTGACATTTTGAATTTAAAGCCCCAGATAGGTGACTCTTATTTTCCTTCCTCAGAATTCAATCAATGCAAATGGGCTTCTTTCAGCAAAGATCTACTACATTTTGGCAACCTGTATATAGAAGAGCCAGGAAAAAGATAGCGTTTCTCATTCAGATTGGCTCATAGCGAGATTGCTTGAAAAGAGATGAACTGATTGTCAATGGAATGCATTGACTGTGCTGAATAAATTGTATTCAATCAATCAAGTTCTGTAATGCAATACAATGGGTATTGATGTGTCTTTGAATTACGGTATTGAATCAAATTGAATATTGAGTATATGGCAAAATGAAATCAATCATCATTTCATAATAACTCTTTTGATTTAATCAAATCATTAGTGACAAAACAAATTAGGAGTAATCCGATAAGCATCATATTGTTGGTTGTTACTTATTTCATACTGAATGGCATAGCATGCCATCCAGGACCTCTACAGTGTATCAGGCAGTGTCAGAGGAAGGACATCGGCTCTCGGACCAACAGGTTCTGAGACAGCTTCTACCCACCACACCATAAGACTGCTAAATAGTCATAAGACTGCTAAATGTTATGTTTCCCCCATTGAATCCAATAATAGGACTATCTACATTGACCCTATCATGCACTGACTATATGCACACTCACAAGACTACATACAGTATACACACTCACTCACTCACACACACTACACGGTCACACAAAACCCACACACATTCACATACACTACATACGCACACACATAACACACACACACACTTTCACACTCATCATATGCTGCTGCTACTCTGTTCTTTATTCTTACTCTTATTATTATCTATCCTGATGCCTAGTCACTTTACCCTGCCTTTATGTTCACATCTACCTCAAATACCTCGTACCCCTGTACATTGATCTGGCACATTGGGAAGGCAATCATTTCATGGTAAAGTCTACTAGAGCTCTGCTACCCGACCCGAGCCGACCCTATACATCGGGTTAGGGTCGGGCAGGGCCTGTTTTTCAATAACTAGGGTACGGGCAGGACTGGGCCATTTGATCACTAACATTTTGAAGGTGAGCCATTTTTGCTTGCTCTGCTGCGCTGTACATTCATATCTGACTAAGATCATAACATGGAGTCAGAAGTGCTTCAACCTCATCAAATATAAAACAGGAGAGATTATTTCACAGAAAATAATAATGTTCCTTGAGTTTTGTCAGCGTTTAGAGTAGCTAACAGCTAACTGCTCTCTCGTGTCTCTTCATTATGCAGAGCAGCCCAAGCGGGAGCCGTTGCTATGGATACTAACAGACTCAGAGCACATGCACAACGAGCTGAGCGCAGGGAGCGAGTGACAAACAGAGAGGAGCAGCTAATGGATTTGCTATCGGAGGAAGTTATTTCTGATTCTCTGATTTCGGGGCAGGGCAGGGCCTTAAATTTGGCAGAAGGAATCGGACCTGGGTATTGCCTGAACATCAGGGGCATGGGTAGGGCTCGGGCTTAAAATTCAAGCCTATGCAGGGCTCTAGTCTACACCCATTGTATTCAGCGCATGTGACTAGTTATGTGGGGCAACATCGAAACAGTTACATATCGGGATATTATTTTTGACGATATATCGTATTGTTTTGACAATATCACTATATTCTTTTTGCGCTAGTTGGCTGTACCTGCACCAAAACTCCAGTATTTGTCCTTCATTGCTTGTTCTCCATCTTCTTTTTAAATAGGTAGCCTGTTTGATTTTTACCACTTTTATTTCCTGACTGATCCAAAGTTTTCTTCTCATCCCACTCATTCAACATCATTTCATTGACATGACGTGGAAACATTGTTGATCTAACCAGTGTGTGCCCAGTGGGATGGCTCTCGTCCCTCTGAGCAATATATTTGGAACATGGAATCGCAATAAAATCATAGTATCGAATCGCAATACATATATAGAATCGTGAGAATCACACTATATATCGTATCGCCAACAAAGTATCGTGATAATATTGTGAGGTCCCTGGCAATTCCCAGCCGTACATGTGACAAATACAATTTTATTTTATATCATTTGAGCAATGCATGTGAATCAGTGTGCCTTAACTCTAATGACATTACTAAGCCCAGTGTCTACTAGCTACCATCAATCTCCCCCAGACAAGAAGTTCCATGGTGAGCCACGCTTATAAAAGCCCTTCAGTCTAATGAATGCTGATGCTGGATTTTTAGATAGGATGAGTTCATTTTAGATGGCCGTCAGGGGTTCCACTACAGAACCCTCATAAGTCTGATAGCAGCTATAGTGTAATTTACATCCCAGGATGCATCAGAAACTTTCCCCATGATTATGTTTTATTTGGAGGGAAAACACAGACGGTGACAGTGGTGGTAGAGTGTATTACTCCAGAGCACCATAGTAGAGAATACTGTTCTGTTCCTCTCACTGATTAGGAGTACAGCTAAACCCCAGCCATCCCCTACCATTCTTAGGCTTGTTTGAGAGGTACTGATATCTTGATATTGACCGATGTGTGAACCCTAAAAATGCCTAACTATATATACTTTTTTCTGACAGATATGAATCAAGGTGGATAACCAGATTGAAGGTACAGTACATTGCTTATCTGAGTTGCTTTTATGGATAGTATTCCTGCCATTTATGTTTTTCCAGTACTGGAAGTAGCTGACTGGGAGTACTGGAAATCCTCTTCATCTAAATCCTATAACCAATGTTATAAGGTTGTCAGAAATGTAAGCCTATTATTTAAAAAAAACTGTCTTTTCAGATTAAGAAGGTGGAGGAGAAGTACACCCCTTCAAATTAGTGGATTCTGCTATTTCAGCCAGCACACAGCCATGCAATCTATATAGAGAAACATTGGCAGTAGAATGGCCCATACTGAAGAACTCAGTGGCCCCGTCATTGGATGCCAACTTTCCAAAAAGTCTGTTCGTCAAATTTCTGCCCTGCTAGAGCTGTTATTGTGAAGTGGAAACGTCTAGGAGCAACAACGGCTCAGCCGCGAAGTGGTAGGCCACACAAGCTCACAGAATGGGACCACAGAGTGCTGAAGTGCGTAGCGCGTAAAAATCGTCTGCCCTCGGTTGCAACACTCACTGCCGAGTTTCAAATTGCCTCTTGAAGCAACGTCAGCACAATACCTGTGCGTCGGGAGCATCATGAAATGGGTTTCCACGGCCGAGCAGCCGCACACAAGCCTAAGATCACCATGCGCGATGCCAAGTGTCGGCTGGAGTGGTGTAAAGCTCACCACCATTGGACTCTGCAGCAGTGGAAATGCGTTCTCTGGAGTGATGAATCACGCTTCACCATCTGGCAGTCTGACGGATGAATCTGGGTTTGGCGGATGCCAGGAGAACGCTACCTTTCCGAATGCATAGTGCCAACTCTATTTAAAAAAGATATATATATATATATATATATATATATATATATATATATATATATATATATATATATATATATATATATATTCACCTTTATTTAACCAGGTAAGCCAGTTGAGAACAAGTTCTCATTTACAACTGTGACCTGGCCAAGATAAAGCAAAGCAGTGCGATAAAAACAACAACAACACAGAGTTACATATGGAATAAACAACACGTACAGTCAATAACACAATATAAAATCTATACACAGTTTGTGCAAATGTAGTAAGTTATGGAGGTAAGGCAATAAATAGGCCATAGTGCAAAATAATTACAATTTAGTATTAACACTGGAGTGATAGATGTGCAGAAGATGATGTGCAAATAGAGATACTGGGGTGCAAATTAGCAAAATAAATAACAATGTGGGCTAATTACAGATGGGCTGTGTACAGGTGCAGTGATCGGTAAGCTGCTCTGACAACTAATGCTTAAAGTTAGTGAGGGAGATGTGTCTCCAGCTTCAGAGATTTTTGCAGTTCGTTCCAGTCATTGGCAGCAGAGAACTGGAAGGAATGTCGGCCAAAGGAGGTGTTGGCTTTGGGGATGACCAGTGAGATATACCTTCTGGAACGCATACTACGGGTGGGTGTTGCTATGGTGACCAATGATCTAAGATAAGGTGGGGATTTGCCTAGAAGTGATTTATAGATGACCTGGAGCCAGAGGGTTTGGCGACAAATATGTAGTGAGGGCCAGCCGACAAGAGCATACAGGTCACAATGGTGGGTAGTATATGGGGCTTTGGTGACAAAACGGATGGCACTGTGATAGACTACATCGAATTTGCTGAGTAGAGTGTTGGAAGCTATTTTGTAAATGACATCGCCGATGTCAAGGATCGGTAGGATAATTTGTTTTACGAGGGATGTTTAGCAGCATGAATGAAGGAGGCTTTGTTGCGAAATAGGAAGCAGATTCTAGATTTAACTTTGGATTGGAGATGCTTAATGTGAGTCTGGAAGGAGAGTTTACGTTCTAACCAGACACCTAGGTATTTGTAGTTGTCCACATATTCTAAGTCAGACCCGCCAAGAGTAGTGATTCTAGTCGGGCGGGCGGGTGCAAGCAGCGTTCGATTGAAGAGCCTGCATTTAGTTTAATAGCGTTTAAGAGCAGTTGGAGGCCACGGAAGGAGTGTTGTATGGCATTGAAGCTCGTTTGGAGGTTTGTTAACACAGTGTCCAATGAAGGGCCAGATGTATACAAAATGGTGTCGTCTGCGTAAGGTGGATCTGAGAGTCACCAGCAGCAAGAGCGACATCATTGATATACACCGAGAATAGAGTCGGCCCAAGAATTGAACCCTGTGGCACCCCCATAGAGACTGCCAGAGGTCCAGACAACAGGCCCTCCGATTTGACACATTGAACTCTATCTGAGAAGTAGTTGGTGAACCAGGCGAGGCAGTCATTTGAGAAACCAAGGCTATTTAGTCTGCCAATAAGAATGCGGTGATTGACAGAGTCAAAAGCCTTGGCCAGGTCGATGAAGACGGCTGCACAGTACTGTCTTTTATCGATCGCGGTTATTATATCGGCAGTTTTCCAATCTCTGGGGATCTCAGACGATACGAAAGAGAAGTTGAACAGGCTAGTAATAGGGGTTGCGACAATTTCGGCGGCTAATTATAGAAAGAAGAAGGGTCCAGATTGTCTAGCCCAGCAGATTTGTAGGGGTCCAGATTTAGCAGCTCTTGTTGGAGATTTTTTAGCGGACTATGAGAGTTAATCATGAACATATAGTTAACATTCTCTGTGGCTAGGCAAGAACTTAATCATGTGGCCTTTTGACTCTCTCCTCAAACAAAGTGATAAAGAGCGGTGCCAGGGTTGAACAGAGTTTAAACTAAATATGAGTCTTTTTGCAAGATAAGAGATTGATTGAGTGTATTACTATTGATTCTGAACTGAATGAAAGTCGAATTTAGCCGCCACCATAGACAAAGGGAGTGGGCGGAGCAATAAAAGAGCGGAAAACTGAAGAGGGAGGGATTTTAAAGCTAGGGTGTGTGGAGGGCACTATATAAGATGGAGAGAGAGAGGGAGAGGGAAGGCTACTCTGCAGACCAGCTTCCTTTTTTGAAGTTCAATAAAGTAAATCTTGATTCAACAAAAACTCTGTAAGAAGGAGAAGTGGGGGGGGGGGGGGGGGGGTGGCCGGGGTAGGGGTAGCCAGGTGGAAAGCATGACAAGCCGTAGCAAAATGCTTATTGAAATTCTCGATTGTCGTAGATTTATCGGTGGTGACACTGTTTCCTAGCCTCAGTGCAGTGGGTAGCTGGGAGGAGGTGCTCTTATTCTTATTCTCCATGGACTTTACAGTGTCCCAAAACTTTTTGGAGTTAGTGCTACAGGATGCACATTTCTGTTAGAAAAAGCTAGCCTTTGCTTTCCTAACCGATTGTGTATATTGGTTCCTGACTTCCCTGAAAAGTTGCATATCGCGGGGGCTGTTCGATGCTAATGCAATACGCCACAGGATGTTTTTGTGCTGGTCAAGGGCAGTCAAGTCTGTGGTGAACCAAGGGCTATACCTGTTCTTAGTTCTGAATTTTTTGAATGGGGCATGCTTATTTAAGATGGAGAGGAAAGCACTTTTGAAGAACATCCAGGCATCCTCTACTGACAGAATGAGGTCAATATCCATCCACGATACCCGGGCCAGGTCAATTATAAAGTTTGTAGAGGAGGAAAAATGGTCTGGGGCTGTTTTTCATGGTTCAGGCTAGGCACCTTAGTTCCAGTAAAGGGGAATCTTAACACTACAGCATACAATGACATTCTAGACGATTCTGCACTTCCAACTTTGTGGCAACAGTTTGGGGAAGGCCCTTTCCTGTTTCAGCATGACAATGCCCCCATGCACAAAGCGAGGTCCATACAGAAATGGTTTGTCGAGATTGGTGAGGAAGAACTTGACTGGTCTGCACAAAGCCCTGACCTCAACCCCATCGAACACCGTTGGGATGAATTTGAACGCTGACTGCGAGCCAGGCCTAATCACCCAACATCAGTGCCCGACCTCACTAATGCTCTTGTGGCTGAATAGAAGCAAGTCCCCGCAGCAATGTTCCAACTGGCTTCCCAGAAGAATGGAACCTGTTATAGCAGCAAAGGGGGGACCAACTCCATATTAATGCCCATGATATTGGAATGAGATGTTCGACGAGCAGGTGTCCACATACCTTTGTACGAGACAGGGAAAAGAGAGAGGGAGAGAGAAAAAAGAGAAAGGGAGAGAGTGAAACAGGCAGACGGGGCAATCTCTATCCTCTATTCTATCTACACTCTTCTCTCTGTGGGACCTTTTCACCATTCAGTGTGCAAGAAAAGATCTCGACCCATCACTGCTCTACTTATGATGCTGTTAAATCAAACCCACAGTGCAGCAGCAGCCTTTAGACTCCTCTACACACTGCTGTTGGTTCTGCAATTTCCAGCTTAAACATTTTGCAGTTGGTTTCACATCATAGTCTACAGCATGTATACCATTTCAAACAGCTGACGGATGTCAAACTTTTAGTATACTGTATCTTAAATAATCATACTAAAATATGATGAAATATAAGAAATGTACGAAACGTTCATGGGAAAGTTTATGGCAACACATACTGGTTACTCAATGTTACCCAAGTAGCACAGTTGGAAACTTTCAGTAAGTTGCTGCTTCCATTGTAGTTTGGTTTGAGGTAAGCAGGTCAGAACAGCAGTTTTAGATTCTCTCGGGGTTTTGTTGTACTCAAGATCCAAGCATGAAATTCATGAATTGGCTTTATTTATCAAACCTGACTGGCGGCTGCAGAACCAATTGGATGAAACATAAGCACCTTATTGGAGCTTGAAAACCCCTCACAAACACAAATTAAACTTTCCATTACCCTTGTCTTGAAAGGATGTCTTGGCAAATTGCCCACTATGGGGTGAGGTAAATGGATGCTTTCTTCCTTTTTGAAATAGCTTCAACCCTGCAAACAGGGGACATCCTAAGTTCTTTCGGCGATGTTCCCATTAGGTCCTTTAAAGGGTTTCGGCAAGACGTTATCCATGGAACCTTCAATGACCACAAGGGGATGTTTCATGATGGTCAAGGGGACATTGAATGATGGTCCCAAGGGAACGTTCTCTGGGGGACCTTTGTGTAATTCTCTGTAAGTTCCCAGGACATCACTGAGGACCATGTCAGAACTTTTTTGGGATGTTCTCAGGACTTTCATTTTACTAGTCCTTAGGACGTTATGTGATGGTCCCAAGGGAACGTTCTCTGGGGGACTTTTGTCTAGTTCCCTGTAAGTTCACAGGACATCACTGAGGACCACGTCAGGGCATTTTTAGGACGTTCTCAGGACTTTCATTTTATTAGTCATTAGGACATTGAGTGACCAAAATGTGTCATTAGGACGTCCCCGGAACATTACGAAATGGTCGGCTAAAGTGGTCAGGACGTTGTGTCATGGTCCCCTGGATGTTTTGTCTAGTTCCCAGTTTGTCCCGGAGACGTCCCCGACGACGTTTTTAGTACGTTCTTGGGACGTTGTGTCATGTTCACCTGGATGTTTTTGGCCCGTGATTGTCCCAGGTGTCCCAAACCATTATAAGTGAAGTAATTAAATGGTATGGGGGTTTTAAAGGTACAATGCAGCTGTTTTTTTATCTCAATATCAAATAATTTATTGGTAAGAATTAAGTACCTTACTGTGATTGTTTTCAATTAAAATGGTCAAAAATAAACAAAAATAGCTTCTTAGAAAATATCAATTTCTCAAGGAAGAATTTTGCTAGGACTGCCTGTGAGTGGTCTGATTAGGGAGGGGAAAACTGAACATTTGCTGTTATTGGCATAGAGATTTAGAACTCTACTTCTTATTGGTCTATTAACTAATTTATCACCTGGTGATGTCACCAGGCAGGCCAAAACTCAATCCCACCAAAACAGACAGTCTTTTCAAACAGCTCTTACAATAAAAGGGCAATATCATAATTTTCTAAATTTCACAGTATTATTCCAATTTTCCATACACACAAAAAGCTTATTTCTCTCAAATTTTGTGCACAAATTTGTTTACATCCCTGTTAGTGAGCATTTCTCCTTTGCCAAGATAATCCATCAATAAGCTGATTAAACAGCATGATCATTACACAGGTGCACCTTGTGCTGGGGACAATAAAAGGCCACTAAAATATGCAGTGTTGTCACACAACACAATGCCACAGATGTCTCAAGTTTTGAGGGAGTGTGCAATTGGGATGCTGACTACAGGAATGTCCATCAGAGCTGTTGCCAGACAATTAAATGTTAATTTCTCTACCATAAGACGCCTTCAATGTTGTTTTAGAGAATTTGGCAGTGCGTCTAACCGACCTCACAACCGCAGACCACGTGTATGGCGTCGTGTGGGTGATCGACGTGTACGACAGCATGTTCCGCCATGCAACTTCGCACAGCCATTGAAGAAGAATGGGACTACATTCCATAGGCCACAATCAACAGCGTGATCAACTCTATATGAAAGAGATGTAACGCGCTGCATGAGGCAAATGGTGGTCACACCAGATACTGACTGGTTTTCTGATCCACGCCCCTAAACATTTTTGGGGGGTGTCTGTGACCAACAGATGCATATCTGTATTCCAAGTCATGTGAAATCCATAGATTAGGGCCGAATGAATTTATTTCAATTGACTGATTTCCGTATATGAACTGTAACTTAGTAAAATCTTTGAAGTTTTTGCATGTTGCGTTTATATTTTTCAAATCATGTTTTTGACTGGCCTTTAATGTAAGTGGTATGCTGTTCAGCTAAAATAGTATAAAAATCTTTAATCGATTACAATGTGATTACATTTTGCATAATCACTTACTACTGACCCTTCAATATGACCCCACCCGGGATTTGAACTCACAACCTCTGGATTTGGGGAATGCTGATCTTTCTGCTGCGCAACACAAAGTCTGTAGAATTTCAGAAGTCCCCTAGACATTCATTACTTATAATACATCTCCGCACTTAGCAAAAGAGTGCCATCTGCACTGCTATTTTAGTTATCAGTTAATCTGACTATTCTCTCATCATTTATTTCATTTACTTACAGGTAACTGCCAAAATAAAGGACACACTTGAGTACAAGGGATATAAAGGTGTTTTCTTTATTTTGGCAGTTACCTGTATTTCAGAAATTTGAGTTTGGGTTTTCAGTATAGTTGTCTAATGTTGGTGGGGCATATTATTCTGTTGTAATGTTAATACTGAATCACTATAATAAATATAATAGTTTTTCTTGACTGTATTTTTAACAGAGCTGAGATTTACTTTGAAGTGCAAAGTGTAGTAATACAGGTGAAATCAGTCATTGACACAGACATGGTGGCGTAGCAGGAAGATCGTAATGCCGTGAGTTTAAATCACAGGTGAGGAGATGTTGAATAATAATGACTGTATAAAGAAACCTACACAATGTAATCATGTATGTCAAAGTGTGTCAAATATGTAAGTTGAAAACACTATGTTAAAAGCACTGTTTGTGTGTGGGTGTCCCTAGCATTGCAAAAAGAGAAAGAGCTGTGAATGGTTCAGTGGTTCACCGATCAGGGCCTTGACGGGCTTGGCAGTAGTAGTAACGAGGGGTGATGTGTAATGATGAAGAAAAAAAAAACTATTGGAATGTTTCTTTGGGACCATAATGAAACTAGGGTGTGCGTGCCCTGGGTAGAACATAAAAAAATAATAATTGGGGGGGCAGAACGTTTATTTTGAGACAAACCATGAACCTCTAGGGGACCATGAAACAACGTCCCATGAACGTCCTTAAAACGAACTAGACAAAACCGCCAGGGGACCATGACACAACATCCTGACCACTTTAGGCAACCATTGTGACGTTCCGGGGACGTCCTAATGAAACTTAATTCTTTGCAAGGAAGTCACCCTGCTGTAAAATAAAAAGGACATCAAAAGCATTTACTATTTTAAATTGTATAAAAGCTTGGCACTTGTAATAATTTGATTGAAAAGTTAGATTCCGGTGACCACTTTCTTCCCCTTGTCCCACTGGACCAGGGAACAAATGTATCTAATGACCGTCCCGGCAATACAAATGAGCACAGAGCAATAACTTTAGTGCACACAGCTCTGTGCATTAGGCTATATTCTATAGAGTCTTGTGTCCAGGGATTTCAGAAACGGTCTGATGGAACAGTTCTGGGCCCGGTTTCCCAAATGCATCTTAAAGCCAAGTTCTTCGTTAGACATCAATTGATGCTTTTGGAAAAACCCGGGCCACGATCAGTACAGGGCTTGTTAGAGAATGAATCTGAAGAGGACCGAATACAGTACCTTACTGAACTCCTTGCCTCCCTCAACCCTTTTTCTAAAGAGAAGTTCTCCTGTGTTCTTCCATATCACACCTGCTGCTCTTGTTCCTTTCACAGATGAATCATCATTCGGCTCTGCCATCTCCACTGAGAGACCTACACTCACATTCACACTCCCACACACTCCAAAAAAAACTCAGCAGACGCCTCAGTTCAAATAAAGTTTTGTCTCCCACAGCTGGTTTGGGACCACACTGTAAAAGCTTCCATGCTCCAGCACCAGCGGTTATACTTTGGTTCGAAGTCTAGATCGCATTATGCAAAATTAGGTAACGCCAATTGGCTCTTCAACTCCATCAGTGACCATAGCAACACACTGAAATAATGAAGATATGCAACAATCAACGACATTGTGTTTTGTCCTTGATGAATGTCTAGATGGTTTCCACTCAACAATATATTTATGATCTCCTTCCACTATACAGAGAGTACTCACAGCTATTTCATATGCCATCATCTGCCAGCCATAAAGTACATCTCGTACATCACAGCCAGAGATGACAATTACATGTGAAAAGCACCCTGAGACTGTCTAATTTATAGCCATGGCTCGTTTATGTCTGAGTGAATTAATTACCCACCAGTGTTTCAGAGCACTTTGCCACAGTGACATAATCTAAGTCCAAGCCCTCTCTCTCCAACACACAAAAATACATTGGGATGTAATGTCCAGAGCCCGATAATTGCTACTGCTAGAACAATAGGTGGTTGGAAAAGAAACCAAAATAAATGTCCACCTTCATCATAAAATACAGTTCAGAGTATACCTCTCCTGCTTCAACATTTGGGTATCTCTTCAGTTGCCCAAAGTTGCCCACAGTTCCATCAGTCTACTGTTCCAAAGTTCCAACTCCTGCCCCAGTGAACAGATTTCAGATTTGTCAGTCTAATGAAAGCAGCCTGCTTTTCAACAGTGTGTTTAGGCCTCTCCCAAACTCTAACTAATGATACCGGGCGAAAACATCTGCTGTGCCCTCCAAAGACACACTGACTCCACAGCTTGCAATGGCTAGAGAGGCATCAGCGTGCCTTTGTTGGTCCTGTCATACCAATGTGCCATGCTGGCACTGTGTCCTGGCATTGATTGATTTTGCAGAAAAGCGTGTAACAGTAATTTAAGTCTGTTTTTATGCATCGGATTGATGAATGTTCACTTGCCAAGGGCATCTTCCCATTGAAATGGATGAAGATTTATAGCATGCATGCGCTGTAGAGTGCACTTCTGTTATCCAGAGAGTGCCCATTACTTACTGTATGTAAGAGTCTTTGGGTAGCCATTCGTTACTGGCATATTACATGTTATTACTACAGTAATAAGCCTACATTACACCATAGGCTGGTACCAGAAAGGAAATTGGGGCGTAACAACATACATTGATTACCTACAATCTGAGCTAAGTTCTTTGAACAACAGTAGTTTGGTAGGTGGTTCAATTAGAGCTTGCTGATCAAGCCTCTCTAAGTAAAATTCTCCAAATGATAACCAACATGGCAATTGCTTAGCGTTGGGGTTCTTTGACAGTACCATCTATTGCGGTATTGCACAAAAACACTTACAATTTCATCCACAGCTGAATATATTGTCATGAGATGAAGCCAGCTACAGAGCTAAGAATGAGACAACACTGACAAAGAGACTCACACACACTGAAGGCCAATACTATTAAATAACGGGAGGGGGGAGTAGCCTTCAAGGTCTAATGAGCACTATTTCATTAAATGATCTATATTAACATTAAATATTTGATGTCTTCATCTGTACTGTGCTTATGCGCAATGATGAAGAGAAATAACAAGGCAGAACGGAGGAGAGAGAGAGAGGAAGGGAGGGGGGAGAGTTTTTCTGTCTTTCTTTCTTTTCCATCACAGCGAGTGCTGCTTGAGCTTTGAATGGCGAGATGAAGGGGACTTGACCATTCTGCTTGTGTGGGTAGAGAGTGAGTAGCGACTACTCCATAGGCTAGTGGTTTACAAACAGCCCTCTCTGCCTGACAATTATAAAATCCAACTCCTATTCTATCTCTTCTCAAGAGCTTGGACTGATGTGTGTCAAGGCCACTGATCTGTCCAAATTTTTTTTCCCCCATCTCATGTAGTAGTCTCTAATAATGGTGTCCTACCTCGCAAGTTATCTTCAATCTACTTGAAATGACTTACAACAGCACTGACAGGTTAGTATAGTGCATGCATTTTACTAAAAGTCTGCTCTGAAATAATACATAACATATAATTATTGCATCCCTTGGCTTCTGCAGCCTACGGTCAGCATAAATAGCCCAACAAAACACTGGAAACATTTTAGATCATTATTCACTACAGACACATCCATAGCGCGTGCACACATACACACACACACACAGACACAACACATAGTAAACCCTGGGCAGCCTCAGTCGGAGTCACTGAAAAATGAGTTGGGAAAGTGGAGGCGAGAGTAAGAGATTGTAGTCTCTCTCTATAATGTCCAGGCTGGCTCCCAGGAGGCTATGGTGTGTGCTCCTCGCTCAGCGATACAGCCCCTCTTAATGGGTTATTATTGTCCTCTGGGCTCCCTGCACTCCACACTGCTTCCCACACCACCACAGCCACTGGTGCTGCTGCTCCATGCCTAGGAGCCGGCTCGGCGGTTCTGAAGACAATGGGAACCAACCAGTGTTACTAGCTAGGCAAACTAAATATCTCATCCCAGTTAAAGTGCATTAGGAGACTGCCGGGCTGCGTGGAGGAACGCAGAGGGACGAAACGGGAAGGTTGTTTTCAGAGCAGAGCGATGGCCTGGCGCTGCCTCGCCTACTGCATGTCAATTTTATCTCTCTGGTGTGACTCATTGAAAGGAGGGAAGAGGGGACTAGGAATAGAGAGGGAGGGGTTCATTTCCTGGCCATGCTCTTTCCCCTTGTATGGAGCAGCAGCCTCTGGAGTGTCAGAGAAGAGAGGAAGAGAAGGACGAGACCAGGAAATTCCTCCTCCTGGGTGCATCATGTCATGGCACTGTGCTTGTAGATGTGTACTGTGTCCGTGATACAGTACCACAGTGTAGCTGGGACTATGGAGGTGTACAGACAGAGAGGCCTCCATGTGCTGTCGAAGCTCTTTGGTGACGTTAAGGTTTCTTCTTGGTTGGTCCATAAGGGATGAGCATGGAAACTACAACCACATGTTAAATACACGCAACAATTTGATCGACCACATATGACAGTGTGTTCAGTCTGACTACAAGCTACTGTAGGCCTACACATACTGTCAAAATATACAGACCCAATACAACAAATTACTGGTATCATGACTATAGTCCGAAAAACGCTTAGCTCCTTCCACAGTGATGTCATCCCTGGTATGGTTTAGGTGGTGTTTGAAAGGGGTACTGTAGTTGAGACTTTGCCAAAGGGCTCAGTATGCCTTGTCTACTCTATATTTGAGTGGAACTTGAACCTGCCAGATAAGGAAGAGGAAACATTGAGTTTGACATTTCAAAACTCTGCCTCTTTCTCTTTCTTTTCCCACATCAAACAGCATAAAGCTAGTAGAATCGGCAAAGCTTTAACCCCAAAGTTAAAAGCTGGGAAAAGTTTTTGAAAGCCGCCTATCATTTCCTTGAAACTCTTCTTCACAGAGACGGTATGGGCTTCTGCTTATTAGAGCCTGTGAACACTTGTAAAGGTTGACATGGATTTCTGCTTCCCTGATAATACCTGTATACATTAGGATGTCAACACATATGACTGATTCATGGGCTGAACCAGCTTCCTGCTTTCATTTGATCCAGGATACCTCAATAATAAATACAGTTTATATGCCATTACATAATCCTGCCATATCATTCCACACATCAGGACGGTTTGAATAAACTGATATGGGTGAAATCGTGGACTGTTGCCAGAAGGCACTCTATGGAATGAATACTGTATGTCATGCAATAAAATGCAAATTAATTACTTAAAAATCATACAATGTGATTTTCTGGATTTTTGTTTTAGATTCCGTCTCTCACAGTTGAAGTGTACCTATGATAAAATAGGTTATTAAAATTATAGACCTCTACATGCTTTGTAAGTAGGAAAACCTGCTAAATCAGCAGTGTATCAAATACTTGTTCTCCCCATTGTAGTTCTAACCTCTTCATAGAGAAAGATAAGGCTAGCCTGGAAGGTGTTGAATATGAATAAAACAATAATAAATGCTAATCGTTTTTCGTCGCGTAAATCAGTATAAATGATGCTTATGGCTTATGCTATGTTACAAGTATAATTGTACTATTTTAGTCACTCTTTTTATACCCAAGAGGGAGGAACAATACCCATCTCTTACCTTGAGTCAGAGAGGGAGAACCAGTGCCAATGCTGTGCTCAGCCAGAGCTTCTATATGACGCTGCTTGGCCCAAGGAGTTATTCAATTCCCTTAAATAGGATGGGACTGATCAATGAACCTCCTTCTGCTACCTGGGCACCCTAAGCCCCTGCCAAACACTGCCATCTCCATCCCTTCTACCCCTCTCCCCAAACCCCATCACCACCCCCAACCCACTCCAACTACTCCCTGTAAAACGATCCTACAATGCGTTGCACAGAGAGCTCTGAATCATTATTCGGAGTAAAGAAGGCAGGATGTGGGTGGGTTGAAAAATGCCACAAGAGACAGAGATGGTAGTAATTTACCATTACGTTCTTCCATGTCTGCTATGTTTTTTTTTTGCACAGAATCTCATGAGGCGGGAAAATGTGTTTATATTGCAGTACAGTATATCAGCGTTGAAAACAAACAACAACAAAACATTCACTGACAAAGTTAACAGTAAAGGCATTCCAGTGTTTAACATGTTTTTAAACAAAATTTGGTGGCCCTACAGTAATATATTGGAGTGATAATACTGGCATTACACACCTGGCTAAAATATTACTGTAGCTCTGTTGGAATCACTTTTATAGATAACTTTGACACCTTCTGAAAACAGAAGATACTCTACAGGAATGATGGAGCCAAGACCAGCTCAATTAATCCCTATCATTGTGACGCTGAGTTGCCATAATGCTGCATCAAATGTAGATTATCCCAGGGTCGTTGGCAGACAATGTCAGTAACTTAATTTATGTCCCCCTAACTGCCCTGAATACATCTGTTGATCCTACAGCTATTATATGCAGTAATCATGTGCCTATGAACCAGAGTTACACTGTTGGCACTGAGGCGGTGTGTCCTAGTAGGAAGTCCACCGTGTGCAGCTCACCGCGTACTATCAGCTACAATATAAATAACAAGTCTACTTTTGATAAGCTTCGCAGTAAAGCATTAAAAACAATCGAGCAACTCAGAAAAGTGCTAAAAATAGCCCATATTAACATATGTAGCCTAAGAAACAAGGTTCATGAAGTCACGCCCCCATTCTCATCGACGGGGCTGTAGTGGAACAGGTTGAGAGCTTCAAGTTCCTTAATGTCCACATCACCAACGAACTATCATGGTCCAAACACACCAAGACAGTCGTGAAGAGGGCACGACAAAGCCTATTCCCCCTCAGGAGACTGAAAAGATTTGGCATGGGTCCTCAGATCCTCAAAAAATTCTACAGCTGCACCATCGAGAGCATCCTGACTGGTTGCATCACCGCCTGGTATGGCAACTGCTTGGCCTCCGACCGCAAGGCACTACAGAGGGTAGTGCGTACGGCCACTGGGGCAAAGCTTCCTGCCTTCCAGGACCTCTATACCAGGCGGTGTCAGAGGAAGGCCTTCAAAATTGTCAAAGACTCCAGCCACCCTAGTCATAGACTGTTCTCTCTGCTACCGCACGGCAAGCAGTACCGGAGTGCCAAGTCTAGGTCCAAAATACTTCTCAACAGCTTCTACCCCCAAGCCATAAGACTCCTGAACAGCTAATCATGGCTACTCGGACTATTTGCACTGCCCCCCCACCCCATCCTTTTTACGCTGCTGCTACTCTGTTAATTATTTATGCATAGTCACTTTAACTCTACCCACATGTACATATTACCTCAACTACCTCAACTAGCCGGTGCCCCCGCACATTGACTCTGCAACGGTACCCCCCTGTATATATAGCCTCCCTACTGTCACTTTATTTTACTTCTGCTCTTTTTTCTCTCAACACTTTTTTTGTTGTTGTTTTATTTTTACTTTTTTTGTAAAAAATAAATGCACTGTTGGTTAAGGGCTGTAAGTAAGCATTTCACTGTAATGTCTGCACCTGTTGTATTCGGCGCATGTGACCAATAAAATTTGATTTGATTTGATTTGAATAACTTGCTTGTAACAGATTACATTCATATTCTTACTATCTCTGAAACTCACTTCGATAGTACCTTTGATGAAACAGTGGTAGCAATACATGGTTTTAACATCTACTGAAAAGACAGAAATGCCAATGGGTGCAGTGTTGCGGTCTATATTCAGAACCACATTCCTGTAAAGCTTAGAGAGGATATCATGTTAAATACCGAAGTAATATGGCTACAGGTTCATTTGCCTCACCTAAAGCCCATTCTATTGGGAAGCTGCTATAGACCACCAAGTGCTAACAGTCAGTATCTGGATAATATGTGTGAAATACTTGATAGTGTATGTGATCTCAACAGAGAAGTATATTTTCTGGGTGATTGAAATATTGACTGGCTTTCATCAAGCTGCCCACTCAAGAAAAAACTTAAAACTGTAACCAGTGCCTGCAACCTGGTTCAGGTTATCAGTCAACCTACCAGGTTAGTTACAAACAGCACAGGAATGAAATCATCAACATGTATCAATCACATCTTTACTAATGCTGTAGAAATTTGCTTTCAAGCAGTATCCAAATCCATAGGATGTAGTGATCACAATATAGTAGCCATATCTAGGAAAACCAAAGTTCCAAAGGCTGGGCCTAATATAGTGTAAAAGAGGTCATACAATAAGTTTTGTAGTGATTCTTATGTTGATGATGTAAATAATATTTGCTGGTCTGTGGTGTGTAATGAGGAGCAACCAGACGCTGTACTTGATACATTTATGAAATTCTTTATTCCAGTTACTAATACGCATGCACCCATTAAGAAAATGACTGTAAAAACTGTTAAATCCCCTTAGATTGATGAGGAATTCAAGAATTGTATGGTTGAGCGGGATGAGGCAAAAGAAATGGCAAACAAGTCTGGTAGCACAACCGATTGGCATACGTACTGCAAATTGAGAAATCGTGACTAATCTAAATAAAATAAAATAATAAACTATACTATGAAACAAAAATAAATGACATAAAGAATGATAGTAAAAAGCTTTGGAGCACCTTAAATGAAATTTTGGGAAAAAAGGCGAACTGGGCACCATCATTCATTGAATCAGATGGCTCATTCATCACAAAACCCACTGATATTGCCAACTACTTTATTGTTTTTTTTCATTGGCAAGATTAGCAAACTTAGGCATGACATGCCAGCAACAAACGCTGACACTACACATCCAAGTATATCTGACCAAATTATGAAAGACAAGCATTGCACTTTTGAATTCCGTAAAGTGAGTGTGGAAGAGGTGAAAAAATTATTGTTGTCTATCAAGAATGACAAGCCACTGGGGTCTGACAACCTGGATGGAAAATTACTGAGGATAATAGCGGACGATATTGCCACTCCTATTTGCCATATCTTCAATTTAAGCCTACTAGAAAGTGTGTGCCCTCAGGCCTGGAGGGAATCAAAAGTAATTCCGCTACCCAAGAATAGTAAAGCCCCTTTTACTGGCTCAAACAGCCGACCAATCAGCCTGTTACCAACCCTTAGTAAACTATGGGATAAAATTGTTTGACCAGATGCAATGCTATTTTACAGTAAACAAATTGACAACAGACTTTCAGCACGCTTATAGGGAAGGACATTCAACAAGCACAGCACTTACACAAATGACTGATGATTGGCTGAGAGAAATTGATGATACAAATATTGTGGGGGCTGTTTGTTAGACTTCAGTGCGGCTTTTGACATTATTGAGCATAGTCTGCTGCTGGAAAAACATATGTTTTAAGGCTTTACAACCCTTGCTATATTGTGGATAAAGAGTTAACTGTCTAACAAAACACAGAGGGTGTTCTTTAATGGAAGCCTCTCCAACATAGTCCAGGTAGAATCAGGAATTCCCCAGGGCAGCTGTTTAGGCCTCTTACTTTTTTCAATTTTTACTAACGACATGCCACTGTCTTTGAGTAAATCCAGTGTGTCTATGTCTGCGGATGACTCAACACTATACACGTCAGCTACCACACCGACTGAAATGACTGCAAAGCTTAACAAAGAGCTGCAGTTAGTTTCAGAATGGGTGGCAAGGAATAAGTTAGTCCTAAATATTTCAAAAACTAAAAGCATTGTATTTGGGACAAATCATTCACTAAACCCTAAACCTCAACTAAATCTTGTAATTAATAATGTGGAAATTTAGCAAGTTAAGGTGATTAAACTGCTTGGAGTAAACTTGGATTGTAAACTGTCATGGTCAAAACATATTGATACAACAGTAGCTAAGATGAGGAGAAGTCTGTCCATAATAAAGCGCTGTTCTGCCTTCTTAACAACACTATCAACAAGGCAGGTCCTACAGGCCCTAGTTTTGTCGCACCTGGACTACTGTTCAGTAGTGGGGTCAGGAGTCACAAATAGGGACTTAGCAAAATTTTAATTTACTCAGAACAGGGCAGCTCGGCTGGCCCTTAAAAGAACACGGGGAGCTAACATTAATGATATGCGTGTCAATCTCTCATGGCTCAAAGTGGAAGAGAGATTGACTTCATCACTACTTGTTTTTGTAAGAAGTGTTGACAAGCTGAATGTACCGAGCTGTTTGTTTAAACTACTAGCTATATAAAAACAAATAAAGGGAGTCGCACACTCTATGTATAAACTCCCGGGTAATTTATTGGGTAAGAAACCACCAACGGTTTGGTATCACTGTGCCTTCTTCAGGGTGTTTAAACTACTAGCACACAGCTCGGACACCCATGCATACCCCACAAGACATGCCACCAGAGGTCTCTTCACAATCCCCAAGTCCAGAACTGACTATGGGAGGCGCACAGTACTACATAGAGCCATGACTACATGGAACTCTTTCCACATCAGGTAACTGATGCAAGCAGTAGAATCAGAAAAAAAGCCCAACTAAAAATACACCTTATGGAACAATGTGGACTGTGAAGAGACACACACACAGGTACAGACACACGCATACACACACAAACGCTAGCACACGCACTCTACACAAGTACCGTGTAATATTGTTGTATGGTGGTATTATACATTTTGTATTGTAGATATGTAGTGGTGTAACAATGTTATATGATGTACTGTTTTATCTTTTGTTTGATATGTAATGTAAGCACCTTAATGTGTTTGGACCCCAGGAAGAGTAGCTGCTGCCTTAGCAGCAGCTAATGGGGATCCCTAATAAATACAAATCTCCTCTAACTTTGGGTTCAAACAAATGTAATTGTCTCAAACTAACCTCATTATACAAATATAGTAGTATTGTGATGTATATATGCTAATGATATTCAAATACATGCAGTATCATGGAACAGCAAAGGGGTAAATCATATCTCGTAAATCTAATTTTTTAAAAGGGAATAATTGGTATGAAAGGGTAAATTACAATCATCTCTTATTTGGACCTGTGTTTCTGGGCACATCATGCCACATATGTGCCCATGCTAGATAGATACCACATACTGACCAGCATACTCACACACTGCTGCTAAGTGGTGCGTCTTAGACGATCAGTGACTGAGAATACATACTGTAACTTGAGGAGGACAGGGTCACATCATGCTGCCTGACTACCCTCACATGGGCAGAGTGGTTAAAAGGGCCAGGTTCACTGTGCACGGTGCCCTGCTCTGCCATCTAACTAACAGGATTAGCATAGCACTGATGCGCTAATTGTTTCAGAAGTCTCACTATTATCTCTACTGACGGATACTGTGTGCCGGTGTGTCAATAGGCAACGGCCAACAACGGGCACAGAGTGCAAGCCGACACTGTCTTTATTGTCTAGTTTATTTTTTATTATTTTCAATCTCCTGCTTTCATCAGATCTGAGACATCATGACTCCTGACTCCTTCCACATCCCAGTGAGCGGGTCAACAACAACACTCCTCGCGGATTCCCGCCCTGGAACAGCATGGGGGCTTGGGAAATAAAGCACTGGGACACCGCGAAAAACAACCAACAACCATAAGCAGCTTTTCTGGGACACGCCAGGCACAGGTCAATAATTCAAAGGGAGTGATTGGCACGTGCTGGAAGTTCTTCATGCTGAGGAAACAACATGCCACTTCCAACCAACTAGAGAGTGCTGGTTCTGGGGTTGGATGTGGAGCAGCAGCATCCTCTTATGGACTAACTAGAGGGGCATTAACATATACAGTCAGCCACTGCAGTGGATAGGGGCCTCCCTACATTTGCATTTCAATCTCCCTCTTTGAGCCTCCCTTCCTTTCCACATCCAAAGCTGTTATCTCATTGTTTTGTGAGCGATGTGTCAGCATCTTACATTTCTGCATGGGATATCATTTTAATTTTTTAATTTTAATTTTTTATTTAACCTTTATTTAACCAGGTAAGCCAGTTGAGAACAAGTTCTCATTTACAACTGCGACCTGGCCAAGATAAAGCAAAGCAGTGCGATAAAAACAACAAACAGAGTTACATATGGAATAAACAAAACGTACAGTCAAAAACACAATAGAAAATCTATATACAGTGTGTGCAAATGTAGTAAGTTATGGAGGTAAGGCAATAAATAGGCCATAGTGCAAAATAATTACAATTTAGTATTAACACTGGAGTGATAGATGTGCAGAAGATGATGTGCAAATAGAGATACTGGGGTGCAAATTAGCAAAATAAATAACAATGTAAATAACAATATGGGGATGAGGTAGTTGGGTGGGCTAATTACAGATGGGCTGTGTACAGGTGCAGTGATCGGTAAGCTGCTCTGACAACTGATGCTTAAAGTTAGTGAGGGAGATAAGTGTCTCCAGCTTCAGAGATTCAGATATTTCCTCTTGCCCTGTCCATCCCTCAAGGGATGAAGAGATGGAAAGGGATGGAGGGATGAAGAGAATACACTCTGTTATGAGAAGATGAGTAGAGTGCAGACCTGGGCTCAAATACTACACTGCTCAAAAAAATAAAGGGAACACTAAAATAACACATCCTAGATCTGAATGAATGAAATAATCTTATTAAATACTTTTTTTCGTTACATAGTTGAATGTGCTGACAACAAAATCACACAAAAATTATCAATGGAAATTAAATGTATCAACCCATGGAGGTCTGGATTTGGAGTCACCCTCAAAATTAAAGTGGAAAACCACACTACAGGCTGATCCAACTTTGATGTAATGTCCTTAAAACAAGTCAAAATGAGGCTCAGTAGTGTGTGTGGCCTCCACGTGCCTGTATGGCCTCCCTACAACGCCTAGGCATGCTCCTGATGATGTGGCGGATGGTCTCCTGAGGGATCTCCTCCCAGACCTGGACTAAAGCATCCGCCAACTCCTGGACAGTCTGTGGTGCAACCACGCCACGTTGGTGGATGGAGCGAGACATGATGTCCCAGATGTGCTCAATTGGATTCAGGTCTGGGGAATGGGCGGGCCAGTCCATAGCATCAATGCCTTCCTCTTGCAGGAACTGCTGACACACTCCAGCCACATGAGGTCTAGCATTGTCTTGCATTAGGAGGAACCCAGGGCCAACTGCACCAGCATATGGTCTCACAAGGGGTCTGAGGATCTCATCTCGGTACCTAATGGCAGTCAGGCTACCTCTGGCGAGCACATGGAGGGCTGTGCGGCCCCCCAAAGAAATGCCACCCCACACCATGACTGACCCACCGCCAAACCGGTCATGCTGGAGGATGTTGCAGGCAGCAGAACATTCTCCACGGCGTCTCCAGACTCTGTCACGTCTGCCACATGTGCTCAGTGTGAACCTGATTTCATCTGTGAAGAGCACAGGGCGCCAGTGGTGAATTTGCCAATCTTGGTGTTCTCTGGCAAATGCCAAACGTCCTGCACGGTGTTGGGCTGTAAGTACAACCCCCACCTGTGGACGTCGGGCCCTCATACCACCCTCATGGAGTCTGTTTCTGACCGTTTGAGCAGACACATGCACATTTGTGGCCTGCTGGAGGTCATTTTGCAGGGCTCTGGCAGTGCTCCTCCTGCTCCTCCTTGCACAAAGGCGGAGGTAGCAGTCCTGCTGCTGGGTTTTTGCCCTCCTACGGCCTCCTCCACGTCTCCTGATGTACTGGCCTGTCTCCTGGTAGCGCCTCCATGCTCTGGACACTACGCTGACAGACACAGCAAACCATCTTGCCACAGCTCGCATTGATGTGCCATCCTGGATGAGCTGCACTACCTGAGCCACTTGTGTGGGTTGTAGACTCCGTCTCATGCTACCACTAGAGTGAAAGCACCACCAGCATTCAAAAGTGCCCAAAACATCAGCCAGGAAGCATAGGAACTGAGAAGTGGTCTGTGGTCACCACCTGCAAAACCAGTCCTTTATTGAGGGGTGTCTTGCTAATTGCCTATAATTTCCACCTGTTGTCTATTCCATTTGCACAACAGCATGTGAAATGTATTGTCAATCAGTGTTGCTTCCTAAGTGCACAGTTTGATTTCACAGAAGTGTGATTGACTTGGCGTTACATTGTGTTGTTTAAGTGTTCCCTTTATTTTTTTGAGCAGTGTATTTCAAACATCTCAATTACTTTCACGTACATTCGAAGTACAGTGCCAGAAAGTATTCACACCCCTTGACTTTTTCCACATTTTCTTATGTCACAGCCTGAAATTAAAATGGATTAAATTGAGATTTTGTGTCACTGGCCTAGACACAATACTCCATAATGTCAAAGAGGAATTATGTTTTTAGAAATGTTTACAAATTAATGCAAAATTAAGCTGAAATGTCTTCAGTCAATAAGTATTCAACCTCTTTGTTATGGCAAACCTAAATAAAAACCTAAATAAAATAAAAATGATGCACTAACTGGAAGTCGCTCTGGATAAGAGCGTCTGCTAAATGACTAAAATGTAAATGTAAACCGCTCAGGGATTTCACCAAGAGGCCAATGGTGATTTTAAAACAGTTACAGAGTTTAATGGCTGTGATATGAGAAAACTGAGGATGGATCAACAACATTGTAGTTACACCACAATACTAACCTAAATGGCAAAGTGAAAAGAAGGAAGCCTGTCCAAAACATGCATCCTGTTTGCAATAAGGCACTAAAAATGTGGCAAAGTAATGAACTTTATGTCCTGAATACAAAGCATTATGTTTGGGGCACATCCAACACATCACTGACTACCACTCTTAATATTTTCAAGCATGCTGATGGCTGCATAATATTATGGGAATGCTTGTCATCTGCAAGGACTAGGGAGTTTGTTAGGATAAAAAGAAACAGAACAGAGCTAAGCACAGGAAAAATCCTAGAGGAAAACCTGGTTCAGTCTGCTTTTCAACAGACCCTGGGAAATAAATGTGCCTTTCAGGAAGACAATAACCTAAAACAGGCCAAATATACACTGGAGTTGCTTACCAAGAAGGCATTGAATGTTCCTGAGTGGCCTAGTTACAGTTTTTACTTAAATCGGCTTGACAATCTATGGCAAGACTTGAAAATGGCTGTGTATCAATGATCAACAACCAACTTGACAGAGCTTGAAGAATTTAAAAAATAATAATGTGTAAATATTGTAAAATCCAGGATTGCAAAGCTCTTAGAGACTTACCCAGAAAGACTCACAGCTGTAATCACTGCCAAAGGTGATTCTAACATGTATTGACTCATGTAAATGATATATTTCTGTATTTCATAGATGGGTGAGAAAAAAATACAATTTAAACTATTTTAAATTCAGGATGTAACAAAACAAAATGTGGAATCAAATCAAATCAAATCAAATTGTATTGGTCACATGCGCCGAATACAACAGGTGCAGACATTACAGTGAAATGCTTACTTACAGCCCTTAACCAACAGTGCATTTATTTTTAACAAAAAAACAACAACAAAAAAAGTGTTGAGAAAAAAAAGAGCAGAAGTAAAATAAAATAACAGTAGGGAGGCTATATATATACAGGGGGGTACCGTTGCAGAGTCAATGTGCGGGGGCACAGGCTAGTTGAGGTAGTTGAGGTAATATGTACATGTGGGTAGAGTTAAAGTGACTATGCATAAATCATTAACAGAGTAGCAGCAGCGTAAAAAGGATGGGGTGGGGGGGCAGTGCAAATAGTCTGGGTAGCCATGATTAGCTGTTCAGGAGTCTTATGGCTTGGGGGTAGAAGCTGTTGAGAAGTCTTTTGGACCTAGACTTGGCACTCCGGTACCGCTTGCCGTGCGGTAGCAGAGAGAACAGTCTATGACTAGGGTGGCTGGAGTCTTTGACAATTTTGAGGGCCTTCCTCTGACACCGCCTGGTATAGAGGTCCTGGATGGCACGAAGGTTGGCCCCAGTGATGTACTGGGCCGTACGCACTACCCTCTGTAGTGCCTTGCGGTCGGAGGCCAAGCAGTTGCCATACCAGGCGGTGATGCAACCAGTCAGGATGCTCTCGATGGTGCAGCTGTAGAATTTTTTGAGGATCTGAGGACCCATGCCAAATCTTTTCAGTCTCCTGAGGGGGAATAGGCTTTGTCGTGCCCTCTTCACGACTGTCTTGGTGTGTTTGGACCATGATAGTTCGTTGGTGATGTGGACACCAAGGAACTTGAAACTCTCAACCTGTTCCACTACAGCCCCGTCGATGAGAATGGGGGCGTGCTCAGTCCTCTTTTTTTTTCCTGTAGTCCACAATCATCTCCTTTGTCTTGGTCACGTTGAGGGAGAGGTTGTTGTCCTGGCACCACACGGCCAGGTCTCTGACCTCCTCCCTATAGGCTGTCTCATCGTTGTCGGTGATCAGGCCTACCACTGTTGTGTCGTCGGCAAACTTAATGATGGTGTTGGAGTCGTGCCTGGCCATGCAGTCATGGGTGAACAGAGAGTACAGGAGGGGACTGAGCACGCACCCCTGAGGGGCCCCCGTGTTGAGGATCAGTGTGGCAGATGTGTTGTTACCTACCCTTACCACCTGGGGGCGGCCCGTCAGGAAGTCCAGGATCCAGTTGCAGAGGGAGGTGTTTAGTCCCAGGATCCTTATCTTAGTGATGAGCTTAGAGGGCACTATGGTGTTGAATGCTGAGCTGTAGTCAATGAATAGCATTCTCACGTAGGTGTTCCTCTTGTCCAGGTGGGAAAGGGCAGTGTGGAGTGCAATAGAGATTGCATCATCTGTGGATCTGTTGGGGCGGTATGCAAATTGGAGTGGGTCTAGGGTTTCTGGGATAATGCTGTTGATGTGAGCCATGACCAGCCTTTCAAAGCACTTCATGGCTACAGACGTCAGTGCTACGGGTCGGTAGTCATTTAGGCAGGTTATCTTAGAGTCCTTGGGCACGGGGACTATGGTGGTCTGCTTGAAACATGTTGGTATTACAGACACATTTAGGGACATGTTGAAAATGTCAGTGAAGACACTTGCCAGTTGGTCAGCACATGCTCGGAGTACACGTCCTGGTAATCCGTCTGGCCCTGCGGCCTTGTGAATGTTGACCTGCTTAAAAGTCTTACTCACATCGGCTACGGAGAGCGTGATCACATAGTCATCCGGAACAGCTGGTGCTCTCATGCATGCTTCAGTGTTGCTTGCCTCGAAGCGAGCATAGAAGTGGTTTAGCTCGTCTGGTAGGCTTGTGTCACTGGGCAGCTCGCGGCTGTGCTTCCCTTTGTAGTCTGTAATAGTTTTCAAGCCCTGCCACATCCGACGAGCGTCAGAGCCAGTGTAGTACGATTCAATCTTAGTCCTGTATTGACTCTTTGCCTGTTTGATGGTTCGTCGGAGGGCATAGCGGGATTTCTTATAAGCGTCCGGGTTAGAGTCCCGTTCCTTGAAAGCGGCAGCTCTACCCTTTAGCTCAGTGCGGATGTTTCCTGTAATCCATGGCTTCTGGTTGGGGTATGTACGTACGGTCACTGTGGGGACGACATCATCGATGCACTTATTAATGAAGCCAGTGACTGATGTGGTGTACTCCTCAATGCTGTCTGAAGAATCCCAAGGGGTATGAATACTTTCTAAAGGTACTGTAAATATTGATATATTGTTGGTTAAGGGCTTGTAAGTAAGCATTTCACTGTAAGGTCTACACCTGTTGTATTCAGCGCATGTAACAAATATAATTTAATTTGATTTGATATATTTTATTTGACAAGACAAGTAGTTGAATATTTTAATGTATTTGGAAATACACTTGGAAAGTATTTCAAATACTAATTTTGAAATAAGTATTTGAAAATACTGTCAAATAGAATTTGGCAGACTAGATGGTTTATTAAAAATAACCATTCAAATACTCAAATAAAAGTACTTGTTTTGGGCTGTGTATTTGAAAATACTCAAATAGACAAAAAAAGTATTTTAAATACCAGATACTCAAATACACATACACCATATAACCAAAAGTATGTGGACACCTGCTCGTCGAACTTCTCATTCCAAAATAGTCCCATGTAGCTCAGTTGGTAGAGCATGGCACTTGCAATGCCAGGGTGGCCAGTACAAAAAATGTATGCACTCACTAACTTTAAGTCGCTCTGGATAAGAGCGTCTGCTACAGTGGGGAAAAAAAATTATTTAGTCAGCCACCAATTGTGACAGCCACCAATAGTTCTCCCACTTAAAAAGATGAGAGAGGCCTGTAATTTTCTTCATAGGTACACGTCAACTCTGTAATTTTCATCATAGGTACACGTCAACTATGACAGACAAAATGAGAAAATAAATTCCAGAAAATCACATTGTAGGATTTTTTATGAATTTATTTGCAAATTATGGTGGAAAATAAGTATTTGGTCAATAACAAAAGTTTCTCAATACTTTGTTATATACCCTTTGTTGGCAATGACACAGGTCAAACGTTTTCTGTAAGTCTTCACAAGGTTTTCACACACTGTTGCTTGTATTTTGGCCCATTCCTCCATGCAGATCTCCTCTAGAGCAGTGATGTTTTGGGGCTGTCGCTGGGCAACACGGACTTTCAACTCCCTCCAAAGATTTTCTATGGGGTTGAGATCTGGAGACTGGCTAGGCCACTCCAGGACCTTGAAATGCTTCTTGCGAAGCCACTCCTTAGTTGCCTGGGCGGTGTGTTTGGGATCATTGTCATGCTGAAAGACCCAGCCACGTTTCATCTTCAATGCCCTTGCTGATGGAAGGAGGTTTTCACTCAAAATCTCACGATACATGGCCCCATTCATTCTTTCCTTTACACGGATCAGTCGTCCTGGTCCCTTTGCAGAAAAACAGCCCCAAAGCATGATGTTTCCACCCCCATGCTTCACAGTAGTAGTATGGTGTTCTTTGGATGCAACTCAGCATTCTTTGTCCTCCAAACACGACAGGTTGAGTTTTTACCAAAAAGTTATATTTTGGTTTCATCTGACCATATGACATTCTCCCAATCCTCTTCTGGATCATCCAAATGCACTCAAACTTCAGACGGGCCTGGACATGTACTGGCTTAAGCAGGGGGACACGTCTGGCACTGCAGGATTTGAGTCCCTGGCGGTGTAGTGTGTTACTGATGGTAGGCTTTGTTACTTTGGTCCCAGCTCTCTGCAGGTCATTCACTAGGTCCCCCCGTGTGGTTCTGGGATTTTTGCTCACCGTTCTTGTGATCATTTTGACCCCACGGGGTGAGATCTTGCGTGGAGCCCCAGATTGAGGGAGATTATCAGTGGTCTTGTATGTCTTCCATTTCCTAATAATTGCTCCCACAGTTGATTTCTTCAAACCAAGCAGCTTACCTATTGCAGATTGAGTCTTCCCAGCCTGGTGCAGGTCTACAATTTTGTTTCTGGTGTCCTTTGACAGCTCTTTGGTCTTGGCCATAGTGGAGTTTGGAGTGTGACTGTTTGAGGTTGTGGACAGGTGTCTTTTATACTGATAACAAGTTCAAACAGGTGCCATTAATACAGGTAACGAGTGGAGGACAGAGGAGCCTCTTAAAGAGGAAGTTACAGGTCTGTAAGAGCAAGAAATCTTGCTTGTTTGTAGGTGACCAAATACTTATTTTCCACCATAATTTGCAAATAAATTCATAAAAAATCCTACAATGTGATTTTCTGGATTTTTTTCCCTCAATTTGTCTGTCATAGTTGACGTGTACCTATGATGAAAATTACAGGCCTCTCTCATCTTTTTAGGTGGGAGAACTTGCACAATTGGTGGCTGACTAAATACTTTTTTCCCCCACTGTAAATGATTAAATTGTAAAATCATGGGCATTAACATGGAGTTGGTCCCCCCTTTGCTGCTAAAACAGCCTCCACTCTTCTGGGAAGATGTTGGAACATGCTATGGGGACTTGCTTCCATTCAACCCCAAGAGCATTAGTGAGGTCGGGCACAATGTTGGATGATTAGGCCTGGTTTGCAGTCGGCGTTCCTATTCATCCCAAAGGTGTTCGATGGGGTTGAGGTCAGGGATCTGTGCAGGCCAGTCAAATTCTTCCACACCGATCTCGACAAACCATTTGTGCATGGACCTCGCAGCATCTTCCAGCACTCTCATGCTC
The DNA here is from genome assembly GCF_964263955.1 of Coregonus lavaretus. Lineage (NCBI taxonomy): Eukaryota > Metazoa > Chordata > Actinopteri > Salmoniformes > Salmonidae > Coregonus > Coregonus lavaretus. Next base: position 14,818,868 of record NC_140012.1, on the reverse strand, counting down.
TCATGCTGAAACAGGCATTCCCCAAACTGTTGCCACAAAGTTGGAAGCACAGAATCGTCTAGAATTGTATGCTGTAGCGTTAAGATTTCCCTTCACTGGAACTAAGGGGCCTAGCCCGAACCATGAAAAACAGCCCCAGACCATTATAACTCCTCCACCAAACTTTACAGTTGGCACTATGCATTCGGGCAGGAAGCGTTCTCCTGGCATCCGCCAAACCCAAATTCGTCCGTCAGACTGCCAGATGGTGAAGCGTGATTCATCACACGTTTCCACTGCTCCAGAATCCAATGGCGGCGAGCTGTACACCACTCCAGCTGACGCATGGTGATCTTAGGTATGTGTGCGGCTGCTCGGCCATGGCAACCCATTTCATGAAGCTCCCGACGAACAATTATTGTGCTGACGTTGCTTCCAGAGGCAGTTTGGAACTCGGTAGTGAGTTTTGCAACCGAGGACAGACGATTTATACGCCCTACGCGCTTCAGCCATCCCGTTCTGTGAGCTTGTGTGGCCTACCACTTCATGACTGAGCTGTTGTTTCTCCTAAACGTTTCTACTTCACAATAACATAACTTACAGTTGACTGGGGCAGCTCTAGCAGGCCAGAAATTTGACGAACTGACTTGTTGGAAAGGTGGCATCCTATAACGGTGCCACGTTGAAAGTCACTGAGCTCTTCAGTAAGGCCATTCTACTGCCAATGTTTGTCTATGGAAATTGCATGGATGTGTGCTAGATTTTATACACCTGTCAACAACGGGTGTGGCTGAAATAGCCGAATCCACTAATTTGAAGGGGTGTCCACATACTTTTGTATATATAGTGTATAGCTGATCCCAGGTCTGGTAGAGTGAAGGGTTTCTCATTACGCCCATGTACCCACTCTGCTTCTGAATCAGGACAGCTCTCTGTCTTTCTCATCTCTCTCTCTCTCTCTTTCTCTCTCAACCCGCCGCGTGCCCATCATTTACCCATAATGAATCAAATCTTGGATCGGGACAGTGGAACACCATTTCCGGCTCTGCCATAAATTCACATCCCCTTCTTCAAAATAAAATAGTGGATAAGATGGCGATGGCTACCACGGCTTCAGTCTTAAAACCGATGTACTGTGAGTGATAAAAGTGGTGCCCCCTCAACAGCTTCATCTCACAATTAAAAGTGGTAACCTTTGAACCTCTATATAATATATAGCGCCATAGATGGATGGATGGATGGATGGATGGAAAAGGTCAGAGGGTCACCTGTTGATCTGGGAGGACAAAGCCCACACACAGCTGCCTCTGAAGTCATCAACATGGAATGTAACTGACTGAGCTGAGTGGAGCTGACATGAAGGTAGCTAGCTATCAACCCCAGTTTGCCCTGAAGATACACAGAGGGAAAATGCATATTGTGCAACTACTGCTGAGCGAACACACACATCAGCAGTACACCAGGACAGGCAGACAGGTAGGCAGGCAGCTGTAAACAGTAAGAAAGCTGACACCCAGCACTACTGGAGCTCAGCATTATACACTACACTACACAATCATAGTTGGTACAACAATAGATAGAGGTACTGTAGTAACGGCAATCATTATCAGTAGGATATCATATATACAGTAAATCATATTTTATCCAGTCATATCTCTAGTGCACTGAACATTTTCGGCACCATCACATTTACTTTTGATCGTGTTCTTATTTTTTAAAATGTCTTAATGTTGTTGCATTGTCGAGAAGGAACCTGCAAGTAAGCATTTCATTGGATGATGTACAGTGCATAAGTAAAGTATTCAGACCCCTTGACTTTTTCCACTTTGTATGTTACAGCCTTATCCTAAAATTGATTAAATAAAACAATTTCATCATCAATCTACACACAATAACCCATAATGACAAAGAAAAAACACGTTTTTATAAATTTGAGCAAATGTATTTAAAAATACAAACTGAAATATCACATTTACATAAGGATTCAGACCCTTTACTCAGTACTTTGTTGAAGCATCTTTGGCAGCGATTACAGCCTTGACTCTTCTTGAGTATGAAGCTACAAGCTTGGCACACCTGTATTTGGGGAGTTTCTCCCATTCTTCTCTGCAGATCCTCTCAACCTCTGTCAGGTTGGATGGGGAGCGTTGCTGCACAGATATTTTCAGGTCTCTACAGAGATGTTCGATCTGGTTCTAATCCGGGCTCTGGCTGGGCCACTCAAGGACATTCAGAGACTTGTTATGTGCCTTTTACTGAGGAGTGGCTTCCGTCTGACCACTCTACCATAAAGGCCTGATTGGTGGAGTGCTGCAGAGATGGTTGTCCTTCTGCAAGGTTCTCCCATCTCCACAGAGGAACTCTGGCGCTCTGTCAGAGTGACCATCGGGTTCTTGGTCACCTCCCTGACCAAGGCCCTTCTCCCCCGATTGCTCAGTTTGGCCGGGCAGCCAGCTTTAGGAAGAGTCTTGGTGCTTCCAAACTTCTTCCATTTAAGAATGATGGAGGCCACTGTGTTCTTGGGGACCTTCAATGCTGCAGAAATGTTTTAGTACCCTTCCCCAGATCTGTACCTTGACACAATCCTGTCTCGGAGCTCTACGGACAATTCCTTCGACCTCATGGCTTGGTTTTTTCTCTGACATGCACTGTCAACTGTGGGAACTTATATAGACAGGTGTGTGCCTTTCCAAATCATGTCCAATCAATTGAATTTACCACAGGAAGATGCCAATCATGTTGTAGAAACATCAAGGATGATCAATGGAAACAGGATGCGCCTGAGCTCAATTTCGACTCTCATAGCAAAGGGACTAAATACTTATGTAAATAAGGTATTTCTGTTTTTTTTTATAAATCTGCCAACATTTCTAAAAACCTGTTTTTGCTTTGTCATTATGGGTTATTGTGTGTAGATTGATGAGGAAAACTATTAATTTAAGCCATTTTAGAACAACGCTGTAACGTAACAAAATGTGGAAAAAGTCAAGGGGTCTGAATACTTTCCGAAGGCACTGTATACCATGCGTATCCCATACATACAACTAATGGAACTTGAAACTGAAACTTGATATAACCATAGCGAATGAATGTGGGCAGACCACATATTCACATATTTTGTTAATAATACTGGTGATGAATCATCAGAATTTTAGAGGGACAATGGCAGCTAGAAACATTGACAATGAGCAGAATAATATACCTCCATATCAAATTCTTGTTTTGCCATTTTCCCACAATGCTTACTCAAGGATTTTCAAATCATTACCGACCTGGAGAAAAAGAGAGAAGACGGGAACAGGCAAACTCTCATACATGAAAACAGAGTGAAGCAAAGTATTTGTATTTATTATGGATCCCCATTAGCTTCTGCCAAAGTGAAAACATAATGACCTTGGCCTTTCCTGCAACACAAACACACACACACACGCACAGTATGCAGATTTCACTGCGGCATCATTCACCCTGCTTTCTAAGTTTGTCTCGATCTGTTTGTATGTTCCACCTGACATCAACTCAGTATACCCACAGCAGAGGGAACCACATCCTTCAGTGGCTCAAGTTGAGTGAACCTTAAAACTGTTATGCCGATACATTTAGTTTTGTGTGTGTGTGCAAACATATTCCCTTAAAATACACAGGCTGTCATGGACTGAAGCATTGGACAAAAGCTGACACAGGGGAAAGAAATTACATCACAGAGAGACCTTAACTGAAATGAGCAGACGGACAAACAGACACACGCATGTACACACACACACCCACACACTAATCACTACTGACCCTAATAAAAAACGAAATACAACTTAATCCTATGATAACTGCAGGTGCACACTAAAATGATGCAGTGAAAGAGCCCAGAATGCTGGGAACCTACAGCTGTTGCTGTGTTAACCAGGCAGCAGTTCCATCTTAGATATATAGCAAACAGTATACAGTGAAGGAAAAAAAGTATTTGATCCCCTGCTGATTTTGTACGTTTGCCAACTGACAAAGACATGATCAGTCTATAATTTTATTGGTAGGTTTATTTGAACAGTGAGAGACAGAATGCAAAAAATGCAGAAAAACGCATGTCAAAAAAGTTATAAATTGATTTGCATTTTAATGAGGGAAATAAGAATTTGACCCCTCTGCAAAACATGACTTAGTACTTGGTGGCAAAACCCTTGTTGGCAATCACAGAGGTCAGACGTTTCTTGTAGTTAGCCACCAGGTTTGCACACATCTGAGGAGGGATTTTGTCCCACTCCTCTTTGCAGATCTTCTCCAAGTCATTAAGGTTTCGAGGCTGACGTTTGGCAACTCAAACCTTCAGCTCCCTCCACACATTTTCTATGGGATTAAGGTCTGGAGACTGGCTAGGCCACTCCAGGACCTTAATGTGCTTCTTATTGAGCCACTCCTTTGTTGCCTTGGCCGTGTGTTTTGGGTCATTGTCATGCTGGAATATCCATCCACGACCCATTTTCAATGCCCTGGCTGAGGGAAGGAGGTTCTCACCCAAGATTTCACAGTACATGGCCCCGTCCATCGTTCCTTTGATGCGGTGAAGTTGTCCTGTCCCCTTGCGAATAATCGCACCAACTGTTGTCACCTTCTCACCAAGCTGCTTGGCGATGGTCTTGTAGCCCATTCCAGCCTTGTGTAGGTCTACAATCTTGTCCCTGACATCCTTGGAGAGCTCTTTGGTCTTGGCCATGGTGGAGAGTTTGGAATCTGATTGATTGATTGTTTTTGTGGACAGGTGTCTTTTATACAGGTAACAAGCTGAGATTAGGAGCACTCCCTTTAAGAGTGTGCTCCTAATCTCAGCTCGTTACCTGTATAAAAGACACCTGGGAGCCAGAAATCTTTCTGATTGAGAGGGGGTCAAATACATATTTCCCTCATTAAAATGCAAATCAATTTATAAACTTTTTGACATGCGTTTTTCTGGATGTTTTTGTTGTTATTCTGTCTCTCACTGTTAAAAAAAACCTACCATTAAAATTATAGACTGATCATTTCTTAGTCAGTGGGCAAACGTACAAAAGCAGCAGGGGATCAAATACTCCCTCACTGTATCTATTATATACTATTTATTCAATTGTGTGACCAAGACACTACCCACTTTATATTTCTAAATTCAGTCAAACTTGACATAGTACATTCATCATCTATACGGTACACAGTGCCTTGGAAAAAGTATTCATCCCCCTTGGCATATTTCCTATTTTGTTGCATTACAACCTGTAATTTAAATGGATTTTTATTTGGATTTCATGTAATGGACATTCAATAATCTAGAAAATAAATAACAGAAAAGTGGTGCGTGCATATGTATTCACCCCCTTTGCTACGAAGCCCCTAAATAAGATCTGCTGCAACCAATTACCTTCAGAAGTCACATAATTAGTTAAATAAAGTCCACCTGTGTGCAATTTAAGTGTCACATGATCTGTCACATTATCTCAGTATACAGTGGGGAAAAAAAGTATTTAGTCAGCCACCAATTGTGCAAGTTCTCCCACTTAAAAAGATGAAAGAGGCCTGTAATTTTCATCATAGGTACAAGTCAACTAGGACAGACAAAATGAGGAACAAAATCCAGAAAATCACATTGTAGGATTTTTTATGAATTTATTTGCAAATTATGGTGGAAAATAAGTATTTGGTCAATAACAAAAGTTTCTCAATACTTTGTTATATACCCTTTGTTGGCAATGACACAGGTCAAACGTTTTCTGTAAGTCTTCACAAGGTTGTCACACAGTGTTGCTGGTATTTTGGCCCATTACTCCATGCAGATCTCCTCTAGAGCAGTGATGTTTTGGGGCTGTTGCTGGGCAACACAGACTTTCAACTCCCTCCAAAGATGTTCTATGGGGTTGAGATCTGGAGACTGGCTAGGCCACTCCAGGACCTTGAAATGCTTCGTACGAAGCCACTCCTTCGTTGCCCGGGCGGTGTGTTTGGGATCATTGTCATGCTGAAAGACCCAGCCATGTTTCATCTTCAATGCCCTTGCTGATGGAAGGAGGTTTTCACTCAAAATCTCACGATAGTTATATTTTGGTTTCATATGACATTCTCCCAATCCTCTTCTGGATCATCCAAATGCACTCTAGCAAACTTCAGACGGGCCTGGACATGTACTGGCTTAAGCAGGGTCTTGCACTGCAGGATTTGAGTCCCTGGCGGCGTAGTGTGTTACTGATGGTAGGCTTTGTTACTTTGGTCCCAGCTCTCTGCAGGTCATTCACTAGGTCCCCCCGTGTGGTTCTGGGATTTTTGCTCACCGTTCTTGTGATCATTTTGACCCCACGGGGTGAGATCTTGCGTGGAGCCCCAGATCGAGGGAGATTATCAGTGGTCTTGTATGTCTTCCATTTCCTAATAATTGCTCCCACAGTTGATTTCTTCAAACCAAGCTGCTTACCTATTGCAGATTCAGTCTTCCCAGCCTGGTGCAGGTCTACAATTTTGTTTCTGGTGTCCTTTGACAGCTCTTTGGTCTTCGCCATAGTGGAGTTTGGAGTGTGACTGTTTGAGGTTGTGAACAGGTGTCTTTTATACTGATAACAAGTTCAAACAGGTGCCATTAATACAGGTAACAAGTGGAGGACAGAGGAGCCTCTTAAAGAAGAAGTTACAGGTCTGTGAGAGCCAGAAATCTTGCTTGTTTGTAGGTGACCAAATACTTATTTTCCACCATAATTTGCAAATAAATTCATAAAAAATCCTACAATGTGATTTTCTGGATTTTTTTTCCTCAATTTGTCTGTCATAGTTGACGTGTACCTATGATGAAAATTACAGGCCTCTCTCATCTTTTTAAGTGGGAGAACTTGCACAATTGGTGGCTGACTAAATACTTTTTTCCCCCACTGTATAGACACCTGTCCTGAAAGGCCCCAGAGTCTGCAACATCACTAAGCAAGGGGCACCACCAAGCAAGCAGCATCATGAAGACCAAGGAGCTCTCCAAACAGGTCAGGGACAAAGTTGTGGAGAAGTACAGATTAGGGTTGGGTTATAAAAAAATCTTAAACTTTTAACATCCCATGGAGCACCATTAAATCCATTATAAAAAAATTGAAAGAATATGGCACCACAAGAAACCTGCCAAGACTCACGGACCAGGCAAGGAGGGTATTAATCAGAGAGGGAACAAAGAGACCAAAGATAACCCTGAAGGAGCTGCAAAGCTCCACAGCGGAGATTGGAGTATCTGTCCATAGGACCACTTTAAGCCATACACTCCACAGAGCTGGGCTTTACGGAAGAGTGGCCAGAAAAAAGCCATTGATTTAAGAAAAAAATAAGCAAACACGTTTGATGCTCGCCAAAAGCCATGTGGGAGACTCCCCGAACATATGGAAGAAGGTACTCTGGTCAGATAAGACTAAATTTGCGCTTTTTGGCCATCAAGGAAAACGCTATGTCTTGCGCAAACCCAACACCTCTCATCACCCCGAGAACACCATTGCCACAGTGAAGCATGGTGGTGGCAGCATCATGCTGTGGGGATGTTTTTCCATCGGCAGGGACTGGGAAACTGGTCAGAATTTAAGGAATGATGGATGGCGCTAAATACAGGGAAATTCTTGAGGGAAACCTGTTTCAGCCTTCCAGAGATTTGAGACTGGGACAGAGGTTCACCTTCCAGCAGGACAATGACCCTAAGCATACTGCTAAAGCAACACTCAATGGTTTAAGGGGGAACATTTAAATGTCTTGGAATGGCCTAGTCAAAGCTCAGGGGGTATGGGGGGGGTATGCACTCTCAAGTTTCCTGTTTTTTTTGTCTTATTTCTTGTTTGTTTCACAATAAAAAAATTCTGCATCTTCTAAGTGGTAGGCATGTTGTTTAAATCAAATGATACAACCCCCCCCCCCCCCCCCCCAAATCTATTTTAATTCCAGGTTGTAAGGCAACAAAATAGGAAAAATGCCAAGTTGGGTGAATACTTTCGCAAGCCACTGTATCCTATTGTGTACATATCAGGCTATTACTAGACATACTACCTCTTCTATTACTCATACGTTTTGATGTAACTCTTTATTATTGATATTGATCATTGTACTGCAATGTTGAGGGAGCTAGCACACAAGCATTTCGCGGCACATTTTATACCTGCTGTAAACTTCCGGGCTCTCTCCTCTGTTCTCATCCTCCTAGATCTATCCGCTGCCTTTGACACCGTGAACCATCATATCCTCCTCTCCACCCTCTCAGAACTAGGCACCTCAGGCTCTGCACACTTTTGGATTGTATCCTACCTGGCAGGCCGCTCCTACCAGGTGACGTAGTGAGGATCTGTGTCTGCAGCACATACTCTCACTACTGGTGTCCCCGAGGGCTCGGTTCTAGGCCCTCTCCTCTTCTCTCTATACACCAAGTCACTTGGCTCCGTCATATCCTCACATGGACTCGCCTATCATTGCTATGCAGATAACACTCAACTACCTTCTTCTGACGCCCAGGTGGCAACACGCATATCTGCATGCCTGGCAGATATCTCAGGTTGTACATCGGCCCACCACCTCAAGCTCAACCTCGTCAAGACTGAGCTGCTCTTCCTCCGGGGAAGACCTCCCCGCTCCAAGACCTCTCCATCACGGTTGACAACTCCATGGTGTCCCCCTCCCAGAGTGCAAAGAACCTTGGCGTGACCATTGACAACACCCTGTCGTTGTCTGCAAACATCAAAGCAGTGACCTCGATCCTGCAGGTTCATGCTCTACAACATCCGTAGAGTACGACCCTACCTCACACAGGAAGCGGCGCAGGTCCTAGTCCAGGCACTTGTCCTCTCCCGTCTGGACTACTGCAACTCACTGTTGGTTGGGCTCCTCGCTTGTGCAACCTCCTCGCTTGTTCAACCTTCCCAAGTTCTCCCATGTCACCCCGCTACTCCGCACACTCCACTGGCTTTCAGTCGAAGCTCGCTTCCACTACAAGACCATGGTACCTCAGAAAACATGGGAAACCCTACCTCTTCGAAGAGTATCTTAAATAATCCCACAGCACTCCCCCTCACACCTGTGGTTGTCCCACCTAGCTATCTTAAGATGAATGGACTAACTGTAAGTCACTCTGGATGAGAGCGTCGGCTAAATGACAAAAATGTAAAAATAAATAAACAGCACTCTTAGTCATACAGATGAAGTCGGAAGTTTACATACACTCAATTAGTATTTGGTAGCATTGCCTTTAAATTGTTTAACTTGGGTCAAATGTTTCAGGTAGCCTTCCACAAGCTTCCCACAATAAGTTGGGTGAATTTTGGCCCATTCCTCCTGACAGAGCTGGTGTAACTGAGTCACATTTGTAGGCCTCCTTGCTCGCACACACTTTTTCAGTTCTGCCCACAAATGTTCTATAGGATTGAGGTCAGGGCTTTGTTATGGCCACTCCAATACCTTGACTTTGTTGTCCTTAAGCCATTTTGCCACAACTTTGGAAGTATGCTTGGGGTCATTGTCCATTTGGAAGACCCATTTGCGACCAAGCTTTAACTTCCTGACTGATGTCTTGAGATGTTGCTTCAATATATCCCCATAATTTTCCTTCCTCATGATGCCATTTATTTTGTGAAGTGCACCAGTCCTAGGACTCGTTTTACTGTGGATATAGATACTTTTGTACCTGTTTCCTCCAGCATCTTCACAAGGTCCTTTGCTGTTGTTCTGGGATTGATTTGCACTTTTCGCACCAAAGTACGTTCATCTCTATGAGACAGAACGCATCTCCTTCCTGAGCGGTATGACGGCTGCGTGGTCCCATGGTGTTTATACTTGCGTACTATTGTACAGATGAACGTGATACCTTCAGGCGTTTGGAAATTGCTCCCAAGGATGAACCAGACTTGTGGAGGTCTACACATTTTTTTCTGAGGTCTTTTGATTTTCCCATGATGTCAAGCAAAGAGGCAGTGACTTTGAAGGTAAGCCATGAAATACATCCACAGGTACACCTCCAATTGACTCAAATTATGTCAATTAGCCTATCAGAAGCTTCTAAAGCCATGACATAATTTTCTGGAATTTTCCAAGCTGTTTAAAGGCACATTCAACTTAGTGTATGTAAACTTCTGACCCACTGGAATTGTGATACAGTGAATTATAAGTGAAATAATCTGTCTGTAAACAATTGTTGGAAAAATTACTTGTGTCATGCACAACTTTGTTAGATGTCCTAACCGACTTTCCAAAACTATAGTTCGTTAACAAAACATTTGTGGAGTGGTTGAAAAACGAGTTTTGAAGACTCCAACCTAAGTGTATGTAAACCTCCGACTTCAACTGTATATACCTCCGCCTAACACTGAACCGCATCACACATCTCTTACCTTTCACATCAAGACCCTCCGTAAGCCCCTTTAACCAAGCACTCCTCAGCCCCGAAATGAAGAGGCCTATTCAGAGCTCTCTAATTCCTGGGTGGAGTGGAGAGAGAGTGTAGAGAGTGGGGATATCTACACCAATAGCCACTATTGCTGAGCCCTAGGAGAGAGGCATTAGATTTATGGTGCTCCAGCCCCAGTGGCCTTGATAACCTGATAATAACACCTGATAACACCCCTAATCTGGAGGGTAGAGTTAGTTCAGACTGGCCTCTCTGGCCCCGCAAGCACAGCTGAAACTCTTCTCATTCAGAGCACACTCCATAGACTACACACGAGTGCTCAGGCACACACACATAGGCCCTCCTGTAGCTCAGTTGGTAGAGCATGGCACCTGCAACGCCAGGGTTGTGGGTTCGATTCCCACGGGGGGCCAGTATGAAAAATGTATGCACTCACTAACTGTAAGTCGCTCTGGATAAGAGTGTCTGCTAAATGACTAAAAATGTAAAATACATACAAGTGCTTAGAAGCTCATGCACAGGGACTGAGAGGGACCTGCTGTCACTGCTGTCATTACAGCTTCTGGATTCCATCTCTGATCTGCTGCGGGACTAAAAATAAATACCTTGATCACATTATGAACATTTCTGCTTCTCTTCTCTGCTTCTTTTAGTGGGAAGTTCTAAAGGAATGAGAGGCTGACCAAAATGCACTGTGTTTATAATTAAATAAAGTTACTTTAGTTTGAGGTTGTGTTTTTTTCTATCTGTTTCTTTTTGTCCTTTCTATGTTGAGATGAAAGGCACAGCCAGATACTTTGTATTTTTCCATCGCAAAAAAAGTATGTGTCTGGGTATTGACATAATGAAAGAAAACATTGCGAGTGAAGACTTATTTCACACCAAGTTGCAAGGCACGATGCCCTTCCACTTCCCATTTATATAACCCTGCTGTGTATTGTAGAAAGCATTTATAACCAATTTAATGCATGAGTACATTTTTCAACTCACTGGGCTAAGAGCTAAAATGAGGGTCTCTAAATAGGTATCTTAAAACACTGTGTGTGTGTGTGTGTGTGTGTGTGTGTGTGTGTGTGTGTGTGTGTGTGTGTGTGTGTGTGTGTGTGTGTGTGTATGTACACTACCGTTCAAAAGTCTCAAGAAGGCCAGTTTTATTGCTTCTTTAATCAGCACAACAGTATTCATAACAGTAACATAATTGCAAAAGGGTTTTCTAATGATCAATTAGCCTTTTAAAATGATAAACTTGAATTAGCAAAGACAACATGGCATTGGAACACAGCACTTTACCACCACCAAAGCACCCCCAGACCATTACATTGCCTCCACTATGCTTGACAGATGGCATCAAGCACTCCTCCAGCATCTTTTAATTTGGTCTGCGTCTCACAAATGTTCTTCTTTGTGATCCAAACACCTCAAATTTCAATTAGTCTGTCCATAACACTTTTGTCCAATATTCCTCTGTCCAGTGTCTGTGTTCTTTTGCCCAACTTAATATTTTATTTTTATTGGCCAGTCTGAGATATGGCTTTTTCTTTGCAACTCTGCCTAGAAGGTCAGCATCCCGGAGTCGCCTCTTCACTGTTGACGTTGAGACTGGTGTTTTGCGGGTACTATTTAATGAAGCTGCCAGTTGAAGACCTGTGAGGCGTCTGTTTCTCAAACTAGACACTCTAATGTATTTGTCCTCTTGCTCAGTTGTGCACCGGGGCCTCCCACTCCTCTTTCTATTCTGGTTAGAGCCAGTTTACGCTATTATGTGAAGGGAGTAGTACACAGCGTTGTACGAGATCTTCAGTTTTTTTGGCAATTTCTCACATGGAATAGCCTTCATTTCTAAGAACAAGAATAGACTGATGAGTTTCAGAAGAACATTCTTTGTTTCTGGCCATTTTGAGCCTGTAATCGAACCCACAATTGCTGATGCTCCAGATACTCAACTAGTCTCAAGAAGGCCAGATTTATTGCTTCTTTAATCAGCACAACAGTTTTCAGCTGTGCTAACATATTTTTTTCTTCTTCTAATGATCAATTAGCCTTTTAAAATGATAAACTTGGATTAGCAAACACAACGTGCCATTGGAACACAGGACTGATGGTTGCTGATAATGGGCCTCTGTACGCCTATGTAGATATTCCATAAAAAATTGCCGTTTCCAGCTACAATAGCCATTTACAACATTAACAATGTCTACACTGTATTTCTGATCAATTTGATGTTATTTTAAATGGACAAAAAAATTGCTTTTCTTTTGAAAACAAGGACATTTCTAAGTGACCACAAACTTTTGAACGGTGGTGTATGTGTGTGTGTGTGTGTGTGTGTGAATGCGTGCAGGTGTGTGTGGTTGTTTGTGGGTATGTGTGTGTCATTGAGTTGAATAGAGCAGACGTTGAGAGAGAGACACAGAGAGAGAGAGAGAGAGAGAGAGAGAGAGAGAGAGAGAGAGAGAGAGAGAGAGAGAGAGAGAGAGAGAGAGAGAGAGAGAGAGAGAGAGCAGACAATACAATATGGAGGCCATTCTTCCTTCAGATGCTAGCTGGCTATTGGCTCACAACACTTTACAATGCACAATGTCATATATAACCCTATCTATTGAGTATTAATCGATATTTCACCCCCTGCCTTTGTGACACTTATGCCTTTCAATAGCCAAAAATTTCTTAATCCATTTTGAAGCCTTACAATAAAATCTGGCTGATGTGGTGACAAACAATCTGGTCTCAGCCCAAGTTGAGCACAAAGTCTCCAGTCACAGCTCTGGCAGAGACAACGCTGACTGTTTATCTGTGGAGTTCACAGCTACCAACTTAATCCATCCACACTCACAGAGAAAACTCCCTCATTATACCAAGCTCCCATCTGACAGATAATGTCACATTTTCCAGGGCGGCTCTCTCTGTCACCCACACACTTTACCTCTATTGCTGACATTCTGGGGTTTAACTGTGATTGGTTCGTGGAGTTTTGCATTCCCAGTGTATCGCCATTTCAAAGTATTTAGACAGAGACTGGGTTAATTTTCTGTTTCAATGTGCTGAATGTGTAATAACCCCAGCATTGGAGCCACGGCACCGGCTCACTACCCAAATGTCTCGAAGAGGATCGGTATGTGGGTAGCTAGGAACCTGTAAGCCCCATTTTATGTGTGAAGTGAACAAACCAATGGGCTGCCATAAAAGGCATTCTCCACCGTCCTACTACATAATTCATGTTCCCTTTCCTTTTGTTGGTTATTTATAAACTTCAAAAAGATGTACCTACTGTGAAGTATAGGGGAAGTAAGCTAAGCAGTCCCGCCAGGATTCCGCATTTTCTTTTTGGCAAAATCAACAATTCCTCACATATTATGCATATTGCCCTGCAAAATGTCAGAATTGCAAAATCAAGCATTTTTGCTTGCCAATATTCACAAAAAATCCTGCGAAATCCCAGAGGGAATAGCTGAGGTCTTTTAATGGAAATGGTTGCTTTTAAAACTCCTGGGTTCCTCAATCCGAAAGCAGACAGAATTTATATTTCGGGAAGGGTTGTAACCAAACTGTTTGGATGACAGCTTTTTAATCTGCCAGATGTGTGCATGTGTGTGTGTACGTATGCACGTGTGTGTTTGCACAGATGCACACCGCTCTGGTGTGTAGCACCTACCTGCTGTGTTGAACTGTGCCTGTTTATGAAAAGGGACTTGAATGGTTTGCTGCCTCTGGTCTCCAGGGATATTTGAATACAATGGCCTTATTACATGGACAGGCTAGCAGAAGCCATCAGCTCAGCCACGTGTTGCTGGAGGTGAGAGGAGGGAGGGGTGAAGAGGAGGGGAGAGGAAAGGATAGAGGAGGGGAGAAAAGGGGAGAGGAGGGTAGGCCCGGAAGAAAGGAGAGGAGAGGCACTCAGGAGCTGCTAGATGCTAAGGGGCTGGGAGGCTGACAGCTAGGAGCAGCAGGGCAGATGCCAAGAGGGTGAGAACATTGTCTGACAAAGACATGAACAGACTGGCAGACAGTTGTACTGAGACATAGGCTACTTATTACTATGGACTGACAAACAGGCACCTCTCAGTCAGCATGTCAGGAAAGAAACTCCCTCGTTAATGAATGTCCCAAATGCAATTCCGGATTCCTGAAGTCCACCTTTTCCACCCACCTGCCAGATTCCATTGTTGTTTACTGATAGAAGCATCAACACCATTTGAATAATTGAAGCCTGAACCATCAAGAGGAAAGGAACATAAAATACATAGAGTGAATTAAAAGTTAAAACATTTTTTAAACAACAGAGGACACATCTATCCTCTCCCCAGCTGTCAGCCCCTGCTGAGCTCACTCTCTCTCTCATCGCTCTCCCTCTCCCTCTTTCTACCTCCCTCCCTCCCGCTCCCGCTCCTATTTTGGTCGTAGTTGCCGCCACCTCATCTCTACATCTGGGTGTAGATTGCAGGGGGAGCAGGGAGCACAGCTGACCTGGTCTTCTTGCCATCCCCTTGGGGGTCAGGCAGAGGGCAGTAGACATAGCTTGGTTGAGGGAGACCAGGCCAGGTGGTCAGGGTTCTAATCTAGACAGTGGTTATCAGGTTAAAGAGTGGGCCCCAGACACACAAGTCAACAGAAAGCAAAACCAACTGTAAAAGTAAGGCAGAGACATTTGAGCCATGGTTGATTTACAGTACAAATGCCAGAAAGTATTGAGGCATTTGTCCCAACAATACAGTTGTCCCAACAATACAGAATTATATTTTAAAAGAGGAAGCTAAATATTTTAAGTAGATGTTTTCTTTTCCGTCTCATCCTCACCCTCTGAATGACGATTACTGTAAGGAATTATTTCCAAATAATACAAATAATAAAAAATTAACAAATGTACAAAAAGATCAGTGCAAAGGCCAAATTACAGAGGAATAACTTTTTGAGGATATTACATATTTCCGTCTGGAAAAAACCCAGGGCTTGATGAACATGACTGAGATGTGCTCCACTGTTCACTACCTTCTCCTTATTTATGGAAGTTTCAAGGATGGCCAAAAACCCAACACCTCTCATCACCCCGAGAACACCATCCCCATGGTGGGGGCAGCATCATGCTCTGGGGATGTTTTTCATCGGCAGGGACTGGGAAATTGAAGGAATGATGGATGGTGCTAAATACAGGGAAATTCTTGAGGGAAACCTGTTTCAGTCTTCCAGAGATTTGAGACCGGGACGGAGGTTCACCTTCCAGCAGGACAATGACCCTAAGCATACTGCTAAAGCAACACTTGAGTGGTTTAAGGGGAAACATTTAAATGTCTTGGAATGGCCTAGTCAAACCCAGACATCAATTCAATTCAGAATCTGTGGTATGACTTAAAGATTGCGGTACACCAGCGGAACCCATCCAACTTGAAGGAGCTGGAGCAGTTTTGCCTTGAAGAATGGGAAAAAATCCCAGTGGCTAGATGTGCCAAGCTTATAGAGACATACCCCAAGAGACTTGCAGCTGTAATTGCTTGTCACGCCCTGATCGAGAGAACTCTCGTTGGTTGGGTCAGGGTGTGAGTTTTCTGTTGAGATCTATGTTAGTGTATTTCTATGTAGTAGATCTAGGTTGTATTTCTATGTTTGGCCGGGTGTGATTCCCAATCAGAGACAGCTGTCGCTCGTTGTCTCTGATTGGGGAACATACTTAGGTAGTCTGGTTGCCTACCTTATAGTTGGGATCTTGTTCCGTTTAGGCTTGTATGTGTATAGCCTGAGGACTTCACGTTACGTTGTTTCTTGTTTTGTTTTATGTTTTTTGAGTTAATAAACATGTATGCTTTTCACGCTGCACCTTGGTCTGACCCGTCTCTCAACAATCGTGACAGAAGATCCCACCACAAAAGGACCAAGCAGCGTGCCGAGGAGGAGCGAATAGCTTTGTCACAGGTGGGCAAATGGTGGTCATGGGAGGAGATATTCGCTAGGAAAGGACCCTGGGCGAAGGTACAGGCCCTGGCAAGAGAGGATCAATGACAACGCCAACGGGACCAACCGCTGAGGAAGCCCGAGAGGCAACCCCAATAAAAAATGTTGGTGGGGCTAGAGGGGTGGTCGGGAATCGAGAGAGAAGAGCCCCGACCACTGCACCCAGTGGGGTTACAGTTGGAGTCCCTACGACAATGGGAACAGGAAACAGTTTTACACGGAGGAGTCGGAGGATGACGACGACGATGAGTTTCTGTTCCCTAACTCGTGGGGGCACCCGGAAGAGTCCTCACTGGAGGAGGATTGGCTAGAGAGAGAGAGAAGGACAGGAGCAGTCTGAGAGAGGAGGCCACCACGTTACGGGGGCTGTTAGCTCAGAGGGAGCAGGAGTTATCCGTTCAGAGGGAGGCGCTACAGGATGCTCAAAGGGAGAAGGAAGTAGTGGAGGCACGGAGAGAGGAGCTGGTCAGGCAACAAAAGGAGCGTGTGTTCATTGAGGAACCTAGGTATGCGGAGATACGCACTGTGTCGCCAGTGCGCATTCACAGCCCAATGCGTCCTGTGCAAGCGCCCCGCATGTGTCGTGCGAAAGTGGGCATCCAGCCAGGATGGGTTGTGCCGGCTCAACGCTCCTGGTCTCCAGTGCGCCTCCACTGTCCAGTATATCCTGTGCCAGTCCTACGCACTGTGTCGCCAGTGCGCATTCACAGCCCAGTGCGTCCTGTGCCAGTGCCCCGCACGTGCCATGCGAAAGTGGGCATCCGGCCAGGACGAGTTGTGCCAGCTCCCCGCACCAAACCAGTGGTGTGTGTATCCAGTCCAGTACGGCCCGTACCTGCTCCCCTCACCAAACCAGTGGTGCATGTCTCCAGTCCGGCACGACCCGTGCCTGCTACTCGCACCAAACCAGTGGTGCCTGTATCTAGTCCGACACGGCCCGTGCCTGCTCCCTGCACCAAACCAGTGGTGCCTGTATCCAGTCCGGCACGGCCCGTGCCTGCTCCTCGCACCAAACCAGTGGTGCATGTCTCCAGCCTGGTACGGCTCGTGCCTGCACCTCGCACCAAACCAGTGGTGCGTGTCGCCAGCCTGGTACGCCCCGTGCCTGCTCCTTGCACCAAACCAGTGATGCGTGTTCCCAGTCCGGTACGGCCCATACCTGCTCCTCGCACCAGACCAGTGGTGCGTGTATCCAGTCCGGTATGGCCTGTACCTGCTCCCCGCACCAAACCAGTGGTGCGTGTCTCCAGTCCGGCACGGCCCGTGTCCGTTCCACCGGTGCCTGGTCCAGCTCCGGTCAGCGGCTCCACTCCGGAGCCAGAGCAGTCTGCTCCACCGGTGCCCAGTCCAGCTCCGGTCAGCGGCTCCACTCCGGAGTCAGAGCAGTCTGCTCCACCGGGGTCCAGTTCAGCTCCGGTCAGCGGCTCCACTCCAGAGCCAGAGCAGTCCGCTCCACTGTGGTCCAGTTCAAATCCGGTCAACGGCTCCACTCCAGACCCAGAAGTCAGCCCCTCTACAGGGTCGGGGCCTCCCACACCAGGGTCCAGACAGGGCTTGGTGCATAGTGGGAGGATTGCCGATCCAGGCCCAGACGTCAGCCCCTCTCCAGTTTTCTGTTGAGATCTATGTTAGTGTATTTCTATGTGGTAGATCTAGGTTGTATTTCTATGTTTGGCTGGGTGTGATTCCCAATCAGAGACAGCTGTCGCTCGTTGTCTCTGATTGGGGATCATACTTAGGTAGCCTGGTTGCCTACCTTAGTGTTGGGATATTGTTCCGTTTAGGCTTGTATGTGTATAGCCTGAGGACTTCACGTTATGTTGGTTCTTGTTTTGTTTTATGTTTACTGAGTTAATAAACATGTACGCTTTTCACGCTGCACCTTGGTCTGACCCATCTCTCAACGATCGTGACATTGCTGCAAAAGGTGGCTCTACAAAGTATTGACTTTGGGGGTGGTGAACAGTTATGCACGCTCAAGTTTTTTTTGGTGTTATTTCTTGTTTGTTTCACAATAAAAAATATTTTCAAATGATACAAACCCCCCAAAAATGCCATTTTAATTCCAGGTTGTAAGGCAACAAAATAGGAAAAATACCAAGGGGGGTGAATACCTTCGCAAGCCACTGTATCTTGAACTTGCAATCTGTGGATTCTATTTGATTAGATAGATTCAAATCGTATGTTAAACATCACAGCATAGTTGAAAGATATATGGTGCATAGAAAGAGGTTGGCCAGCAGAGATAGGTGGGATGGGCTGAGGGAAGCTGAGGGTTGGAATGTGGAATTGGAGACAAGTGGGAGTGGAGTTAAGGATGGTTGAGGGGCAGCTCTCGGGGAACTCTGGGGGGGATCTTGGAGGGCTGGTGTCCTGGTGGTTGGGAGCTTGGGCCAGTGGCAGATGGGTCGCTGGTTCGGGTTCCCCGTTTTTGACCTTGTGGGGGATCTGTCGATGTGCCCTTGAGCAGGGCGTTGACCCTGGTTGCTTCTGTGGGTCGCTCTGGATGGGAGTCTGTTAGACGACTGAATGTAATGTAAATGTTGAGCGGCTTCACTGCAAGTAGATTGTATGTTTTAATATTCAATAAAATAAAACAAAAAATACAGTAATACTCTAATCACAAGAGATCCGCCCGAACCCACTGTTGTCCATTGCATGAAGCCATGAAGCCATGAAGCCAGACAATACATTGGTATGTTTCTCCCTCTAACAGTGAGAGGTTGAAAGCAAGCACCACACCAGTGAATGCATGTCTCTGCCCAGTCATGTGAAAAGCTAGTGTGAGTGGTGTTCATTACACACAGTTCAACTCATTATAGTCACCGTGGGAGATAGGAGGAGGAGGAGAAGAGAAACTGACAGACAGCCTCACTGGCTTTCAAAAAGGAGATTTGAGACATGGCTGAAATAGCTAAATAAATGTTGCTCTCCATTCACAGAATAAAAGGAGGAGGAAACGTATGAGGAAACGTATGGGGACAATGACATCTGTTCAGTAAAAGAGTTTTGGACTGAGATACGTTAGAAATGTTCTACCAATGGATTATGCTACTCCTATAGAGATGATAGTCAACTGTTCATCATCATAAATAAATAGAAAATCATAAAGCAGCTACCTGGATGAAGCAGGGCGGCCATTTTGTGCTAGAAGTCTCACTCTCTATAAGTCTATCAGTTATTATTATGGTAGGAAAAGGAGATGGCAAGAGCAGTTTGAGAATGAAGCCAGGGCCTCAGAGTAGGAGTGCTGATTTATGACCAGTTTTGCCTTTTAGATCACAATAAATATGATTATTAGTACAGGAAGGACCAGATCCTAGATCAGCACTCCTATTCTGAGATGCATACGGGCTCTGGTTTACAGTAGAACTACAAGCCAGTGTTGTGTTCGAGACCACCTAAAGCAAGACCGATTCAAGACCAAGACTGGAGCAAACTGAGTCAGAGTCAAGACCGAGAACGGGAGGCGGACAAGGGATCCGAGACCGAGTCAAGACCATGATTGTAATTTTGTCAAATCACCACCATAATAAGAGTTCAAAATGTCCAGTATTTCTGTGTTCATATTTCAGAACAACATATGGATGCTTTAGACATTTGAAATAGTGAAAAAATGTATGCTGAGGGAAAATAGAGCCACTCTACAAATGATTACTAACCCAAACACAGTGGGGAACAACGGGCCTTCTATGCCTTCAGAGAAGGGCTAATGATTTACAAAATAATGATTATAATATAATAATAATGATAATGATATTATTTTCAATGATGTTCCAATTTAATCACTTCAGTTTTTGTTGGAAAGGAAAGGGTTAACACTGAAGAGAAAAAAAGATCCAATCAGGACTTTTCTTTGGTGGTCTCTGTGGAGATAAATCTAGCTAGCTAAGTTAGCCATTGGCTAGGCCATCAGAAGCTAGATAGAAGGCATCTGCCATTCAACTGTATTAGGGCAAACTTTTTGAGTGACAGTGGAATCACCAAATCACATTTTGACTTGTAATGTGTGGGGCCGTTTTTACAAAAAAACTTATGGAAACCTCTGCCTTCTCAAAGGCCAACAGGTTACTGTGCAATAGCAAGCAGTAGTTTTCCCACAGTCTAGATATCTTTTGTTGTAGGCTAGTTTGCAGCGGCTGCAGCAGGTGTTATCGAAGAGGATGTTGTTGCCAATTTGTTAGCTTCTCCCTTTTCAAGAATAACTTTCAACAAGAAGTTAAGTTTCAGATGATCATCATCTGGTGAGTGGAACTGTGTTTTTTATTACAGTGCTTGCTGTTGTTAACCTTCTCTTTGAAAATAACGTATGTGTGTGAAACAGTATTGCATTTAAAGTGGAACTGACAGCATTTTAGCAGCATGAAATCTTATTAAAATCTGTTCATATACACCCCCAGGAAGAATGACACTTAAAAAAAAAAATCTGACAAGCGACCACCTAGATATGGTCATTTTCACATTTACATAAATTCTTAGAATGTTTGGGAATTACGTATACTAAGGTATTTGTGAATATTCTATAGCAATATAGAGTGGGAAAGCGGCCGTGCGTTTGTACAATTAATAGACACTGCAGCAAATAAAACCGAATAAAAACATATGTCTTGTCCAGGACCGGAGTCTACACAGATCGGTTATACCCAATCAGAGCTACAGTAAGCCTTTATACAAACAAGCCATTTGCCACACGGGCCTGCCATCATTCACTTTGAACTGGACTGTGTTTTTACAGGCAGTTGCAAAAGCGCGACTTTAGATCATTAGAATGCATTCGCCAAAAGCCACAAAATACACATTAATGGATTTCTGCAAATATGTAAACACCACGGGACTACTCTTACATTTGGGAACTTTACAGTCCTATTGATCAAACAACAATGAAAAGGTAGGCTCTCTCTCCCTCCGTTATGCACATCAACAACTAATGCTAGCCAGAGCAAGATGAGCTAAAATCAAACGAAGGAAAATTAGATAATCCCTCTCAAACTTTTTCAGCTAGTTGGCCGTCAAAATTGTACTGATAAACAATGGGGAATTGAAGCCTTCTCGCCCTTCTGCAGCTTGCCTGCCAATGCATGCTTGTCTCAACCAAGCACCCAAGCTAACAGGTTAAAGTTGTCTAGTTTGCTATCAAGCTACTTCCAGACACAAATGAGAGAACACCTCACTCTGACAATTCTACTCACCGTAGCAGAGCTGGTTATGCTGTTTACATGTTATCTAGAGCGTTCTTGATTAACTATAACTTTTTTTGTCTACGTTTACTGACACCGGTCATATTCAGCGGGTGTAGTGCATTCTTAAATTCATCAGTTGTTCTGCGCTCTGGCACACTCAGACGAGAGTGCTCTGAAATCAGAATAGATAGCCAGAGTGAATTTGCGAATGCAAGAGATATGCTAACTTGATAACAGTCGTTCAAGTTCTTGCTAGCTAACCAAATGACATCTGCATCACTAGCTGTGTATAGCCACCGAAAATTGATATGAGGGGAAAAAGTCACTCACCCACTCCTCCAATGGCATGACATCCTCCTAGCAGCTAGCTAGCTAGCTAAAATTAGGCTCCGTGTTTTATTTTTTATTGTATTTTTGTATTACTTTTTACCCCTTTTTCGTGATATCCAATTGGTAGTTACAGTCTTGTCCCATCGCTGCAACTCCTGTACGGACTCGGGAAAGGCGAAGGTCGAGAGCCATGCATCCTCTGAAACACGACCCTGCCAAGCCGCACTGCTTCTTGACACACTTCTCGCTTAACCCGGAAGCCAGCCGCACCAATGTGTCAGAGGAAACACTGCACAACAGGCGACTGTGTCAGCTTGCATGCATCCGACCCACCACAGGAGTCGCTAGAGCGATCATTGCTCTTGCTGGTTTGATTGTATTGACATTCCCAGCCTTAGTTACATTCGTCAATTTTTGTCCAGAATATTGAGTAATTGAAACTGAAACAGTGCATCCCGAATGGAGGCAGCAAACAATGTACCAGGCCTGCTGTGATTTACAACCTGATAGCAATATTTGTTGGGACTACCAAGAAATGAAATATAAATCATGCATTGAATCATGCATTGAACTGCATCCATCGATTCTGCCAACAATGGCTTAATGTACGTCATGGAACGTTGAGTCAAATATAACCTATTTTTAAAACCTCTTATGAAGTTCGTTTTTTTTAGCATAAACTGGGAATTAGATATTTTTGACTAATATTGTGATAGTCTGTTTGTTTCATATCTGCAAAGTTGTTAAAACGCTGTCAGTTCCACTTTAAACTTTAGGTCACCAGTTACTTTATGTGGTTACTTTGTGTGCTAAACGTGAAATGTTTTTTGCAATGGGAAGTAATAGTTGTACATATCGATTGGGAAATGCTTAATGGTATTGTTTTTGTATTCTTATGATTAGGACCTACTGGCTTATTATGTCCGAGTTTATGGACTGCTTATCCTTTGACATCATGCTGTGTGTGACTGCTGTCTTTCCATCAGCCCTATGCAGTGGTGTAGTGGTGCCTGGAGAAGTGGGTATACTCACATTTTGCCAAAAAGTTCCCAAACAGCCCGCCCAGTGAAGAAAAGGTACCCTGTGTGAGAAATCCTATGTTTTCTTATGTTTTTTAATGTGTTTTCCTATAGATTTTTCAGATTTTCACTCTCAAAATCACATTTTCACTCTCAAAATCACATTTTCACTCTCAAAATCACCAGTTGAGCTGCACACTCTTGCTGCCTGCAGATGATATTCCGCTGAAACTAGGTTACAGTGGGGAGAACAAGTATTTGATACACTGCCGATTTTGAAGGGTTTCCTACTTACAAAGCATGTAGAGGTCTGTACTTTTTATCATAGGTACACTTCAACTCTGAGAGACGGAATCTACAACAAAAATCCAGAAAATCATATTGTATGATTTTTAAGTAATTCATTTGCATTTTATTGAATTACATAAGTATTTGATACATCAGAAAAGCAGAACTTAATATTTGGTACAGAAACCTTTGTTTGCAATTACAGAGATCATACGTTTCCTGTAGGTCTTGACCAGGTTTGCACACACTGCAGCAGGGATTTTGGCCCACTCCTCCATACAGACCTTCTTCAGATCCTTCAGGTTTCGGGGCTGTCGCTGGGCAATACAGACTTTCAGCTCACTCCAAAGATTTTCTATTGGGTTCAGGTCTGGAGACTGGCTAGGCCACTCCAGGACCTTGAGATGCTTCTTACGGAGCCACTCCTTAGTTGCCCTGGCTGTGTGTTTCGGGTCGTTGTCATGCTGGAAGACCCAGCCACGACCCATCTTCAATGCTCTTACTGAGGGAAGGAGGTTGTTGGACAAGATCTCGCGATACATGGCCCCATCCATCCTCCCATCAATACGGTTCAGTCGTCCTGTCCCCTTTGCAGAAAAGCATCCCCAAAGAATGATGTTTCCACCTCCATGCTTCACGGTTGGGATGGTGTTCTTGGGGTTGTACTCATCCTTCTTCTTCCTCCAAACACGGCGAGTGGAGTTTAGACCAAAAACCTCAATTTTTGTCTCATCAGACCACACGACCTTCTCCCATTCCTCCTCTGGATCATCCAGATGGTCATTGGCAAACTTCAGACGGGCCTGGACATGCGCTGGCTTGGGCTGGGGGACCTTGCATGCGCTGCAGGATTTTAATCCATGACGGCGTAGTGTGTTACTAATGGTTTTCTTTGAGACTGTGGTCCCAGCTCTCTTCAGGTCATTGACCA
Organism: Coregonus lavaretus; assembly: GCF_964263955.1. Classification (NCBI taxonomy): domain Eukaryota; kingdom Metazoa; phylum Chordata; class Actinopteri; order Salmoniformes; family Salmonidae; genus Coregonus; species Coregonus lavaretus. Next base: position 14,794,844 of record NC_140012.1, on the reverse strand, counting down.
GGTCCTGCCGTGTAGTTCTGGGCTGATCCCTCACCTTCCTCATGATCATTGATGCCCCACGAGGTGAGATCTTGCATGGAGCCCCAGACTGAGGGTGATTGACCGTCATCTTGAACTTGTTCCATTTTCTAATAATTGCGCCAAAAGTTGTTGCCTTCTCACCAAGCTGCTTGCCTATTGTCCTGTAGCCCATCCCAGCCTTGTGCAGGTCTACAATTTTATCCCTGACGTCCTTACACAGCTCTCTGGTCTTGGCCATTGTGGAGAGGTTGGAGTCTGTTTGATTGAGTGTGTGGACAGGTGTCTTTTATACAGGTAACGAGTTCAAACAGGTGCAGTTAATACAGGTATTGAGTGGAGAACAGGAGGGCTTCTTAAAGAAAAACTAACAGGTCTGTGAGAGCCGGAATTCTTACTGGTTGGTAGGTGATCAAATACTTATGTCATGCAATAAAATACAAATTAATTACTTAAAAATCATACCATGTGATATTCTGGATTTTTGTTTTAGATTCCGTCTCTCACAGTGGAAGTGTACCTATGATAAAAATTACAGACCTCTACATGCTTTGTAAGTAGGAAAACCTGCAAAATCGGCAGTGTATCAAATACTTGTTCTCCCCACTGTATGTGCGGCGCGCATGTGAATATATTTCACGTGCTTTGCGATTGTGTAGGCTACTTTGTGCATGATTTCTCTATTGTACTATATAATTGATAAGTCTTATACCTCCACTACACTACTTTGATACGCATCACTAGGGATTAAGTGAGTATACACAATGCCCACAAAAACAAAAGTGGGTATACGGTGTATCCCTGCGTATAGCCTCCACTACACCACTGGCCCTTTGTGTTTTACAAAAAGTGCACTGTCCTACATGTGTGCGCTCGTATTACGGTTGCTGTCCTTTCACAATCACGAACCTGTCACACACTGAAGGCCTATAGGTTTGCCACTGCGCAAACATGTCTATAAGAGATATAAAGGCTGTTAAGATACTGTATTAATGCTTCAAGAATGGAGTGTATATATATGGCCTGGCGAAGCAGTTTTATGCGCTGACTGAATGGAAGCTGATAATTATGAGTTTTTTACTCTGCTGTTCTTGGCTGGTCTCTGGAGTCCTCACTGTCCTCTGGAGTCCTCACTGTCCTCTGGAGTCCTCACTGTCCTCTGGAGTCCTCACTGTCCGAGACCGAGTCAAGACTGAGTACAAATGTATCCAACACCTAGACAAGTCTTTAGACCGGACTCGTACTACAACACTGCTACAAGCTCTGCAGAGTTAGAAGAAGCTCCTCTCTAACTGAATAGAAACTATGTGTCTCTGTGCCTTCACCACTGATTCTGTAATACAATAAATGAGACTGTAATTGAAATATACATAATGATACCGCAGCACTTTTAGTTCCCGCCAAGTTGATTACATTTCTACATCTGTACATGCTGAGACAGGGATAGAGAAATTGAGAAATTGGTTTGCTCACGCATTAAGCTCACTTTAACATATTTGAAATGAGTTTGGTGTTAAAATCCGCCTCAGTCTCAAAATCCTGCTGCTGAAATGAACCAAGCTGCTGGAGAGGAAGAACATCCCTCGTATAAAGAGGAGTGCATATTGCCTGAAGTTTGTGGAATGATAATAGAGGCAAAGCCTGTTTGCATTGCTAATTAGAGCTTGCATTGAACTAATCATTAACACATTACTTTCCTATGATAATACCGTCCTTATGTATTGTGTACAGACCTAACCTCACATCACATATACCTATGCTATGATGACACACAACATAAACAATTGATTTTATAGGCTAATTACATGGGTTATAATCTCAGAAGCCCAGAACTAAAATATTGCGTAATTGGGGAAGATGTATTAGAAAATATACTAGAACGAGGAGCGGAAGCAGGGCGGTAACTCCACCCCCCTCTCTTTGAAAGTTATGGGCAAGTCTATGAGCCAAATGTCCCCTCCCCTTCCGAAATTCGAAAGATGCGAACACCTGCAAAATCGTGATTTGTCCAAATTATCACTGACAGAAAATCCCCGCTCCGGAACAAACTTACTTGTTAGTCTTCGCATCCCACAGTCTGTTGACAGACGCTACGATACCAGTTATGTTAGGTGCGTTGGTCCATGAGAGATTACATGGGTTATAACACTGTTTCCAGTGCTACATCAACTTCACATCCAGCGTCGAGGAAGTGCTTAGTTATACGTAGGTGTCTTCATTATAAGGTTAAGCATAGCCAGTAGCCAATAGCACTCGATAAATGAAAGACAGACATTGTCATCGTCAGCACAGATAATTTTGTTTTAGATGTCTGCCTGTGTCTTATTTCCCCCTAGATCCCATTCCAGGGCTGGTTAATAGGTGAAATGATGCCAGGTGTTCCCCCTCGTCAGATGCCTCGGCGCCCAGCCGATGGCTGAGCACTGCAAACAGCAAAAGAACTGGGTTGGCTAGCCGTCCCTCCCTCAGCCAACCTAATTTATTCTCCTACACTACAGAGACAGGCCTAAATACATAATACCCTTTTCAATAATATATGGTTCTTAATGGGCCACAACTTGGTACAGCATGTGAAAGAAACAAAAGGCATTATTTCTTACATTAAAACACCAGTGTTTCACAGTAGCATGAAGGTCACACGGCAGTAGTTAAAGTGGCATTGTGTTCAGAGAATGCCCAGGTTGCCCTTGTCCGCTATGCCCGGGCACCCAGCTGGTAATTCTCTGCCCAGTACAGTAAATACTTTGGGAAATATAATCCTTCTTTCTGCTCTTGCTCATTGTATCCCCATTCCCCCTGAAGCCACCATGGGCCGATTACTGTAGATGCATTCATGATATGCACACATCTGTTTATGGCAATAACATTTCGCAATGGGGGTGAGGGTGATCCCAGAGAAGCGTGTGCCTCATAGATCATTACTTTAACTGCGTGGCCCGGCCCCCGTCTCCACCAGGCCCATTAATAGAATCCTGCCAATCTCCCCCATCCATCGCTGCTTTCCCTGCCTTCTCATCCCTCTGTTCTCCTGCCTTCTCATTTTACATTTTACATTTTAGTCATTGTTCTCAATCTCATCCCTTCTCATCCTCCCTTCTCCTTCAGCAAACATCCCTCCACAGCCATTGAAGACTGACTCTCTCTCTCTCTCTCTCTCTCTCTCTCTCGTTCTCTCTCTCTCTCCTCAAGCAGACATATCCTGCTGATCCCCAACCCTTGATGAATGGCACGTCACCAAAAAGCACTCGTGGCTCTTTTGTTCTCGCAGCGTTGCACTGTCTTGTGTTATAAAATATACATTGCAGGCTATCGGAGTAGAGATCAGTGTCTTCAGCACGTTTGTGTTCATATAACGACAAGTCTTCAGAGACTTGTGACGAATACTGTATGCACGGTTTCCATAAATAGCCCCAAAAAGCGAGAGCGAAAGGTCAAGAGTGAGACCCACTAACTCAGCCACAGAAATGTTTGTGCCTGACTACCAAAAACCAATCAAGGTGGTGAGAAACAGCGAGAAGAAGACGGGAAGCTAATGTTCAGCTGGTGTGACCAAGGATAATGAATATACACATGAGTCTCACGTTGCAAAAGAGAGGCCAACACATGAGCTGTATTCAACCATCAGAGAGATTCACTAGAATACAGTACTTTATACACGTCAAATCTACAGCACCGCATCCACACAATGAATCATACTGTACTATTTTCCACGGAGCTGTTTTCATTTGTGATTTGTGACATTGTACAGGCATATGGGATAATATTAATCAGGTGATGGCGAGCTAATTGAAAATATTCCTGACAGCATTGCGAATACATCACACAATTAATCACCGTATTCCAGTCATGTGGAATACAGAGGCTAAAATCATTAACTAATGTAAGACAATAAATCCTAGCCGGTTAGTGGAGTGGCTAATAGCCAGAAGAGACCGCTAGTTGTGTTTAGGAGAGGGGTGGATGGTGGAAGGGTACCACACTACACACACACACACCTCCAGGAGGGAACAGACCTCCACTCCATCTCCTCCTGGCTGCCCTCCTCCTCTCTCTCTCTGATTCACCCCCCTCTCCTTCAGTTCTTTCTGTGTTGTGGTGGTGGCGCTCATTAGTGCCGCCCCCTCCCCTCTCCCCCTGGTCTGGTCCCTCCATCCTCACTGTCCATCTCCCCAGCTAGCCCTCTGTGTGTTTCCCTTCGGTAGCAGCACAGCTTTAGCCCCTTCTCTCCTCCGCTCTCCCTGGTCTGGTCTCTCCCTGCAGTAGGAGGCCCATGCAGCCAGCCCAGCTGATTAATAGAAGTCAGGCTTTCTTTCTGTTCCGGGAGATACGTTCCCAATGTTAAATGTTTTGACCTCGCAGTATGATGGAGTGTGAGGGAGCTGTGGGGACTGAGTGGGAGTGTCTGCCTGGAGGCAGTGAGGCAGAGAGGGAAAACACTGGGCTTTACTAATGCTTCTGTCAACAAGGACCTAGCTGCACTTCTCTGGCTAGCAGACCAAAGACTAGCACAGGAGCAGTACAGCTAGGAGTGTCTTTATGACTGGGTCATAAAGGGTCTATAGGGAAGCACCTGGCTCAAGCACTGATAAAACAACACACACAGTTCATTTGTTTTCATTACTTTTTTATTTATTTACTGACCGTGGCCCAAGAGACTCATAGTTGGCACTCGGCTAATTCATTGACCTTATTTTGGGTGTGAGAAATGTTCAAACACGGAAGTGCACGTTTCCAATTTGAGGCCCACTGGGAAACAAATTGGTCTGTCAACGCAAATTGTTCTCTGTCACTGGCAGGGAAGGGGAGGCGGGGAGATCTGCACAAATGCACCCAAGTTTCAACCGGGGGACATCATCAATAGTGATAGGCTTTAAAACACGACTCACCATCATGGACGGTAATTGGATTTAGAATTAAAAAACACAACACATTGATTATCAAGGCCATTAGATCAGCTGGTGAGAAAATTGGGCAGGACCTACTATCCCCGTGTCAGGCACAAGAATGTGCCTTAGATGAAGTGGGGAATTTAAATATGCCAATGTCAACGACACATGACTGGGCAAATCCATCGTGTTAATCTGTTTGATAAAACTCCCCCAGCAGTGTGAGAAGCTTGATTTCGCTCTTCTCTCTTATCCCTGTGAGAGGACTTGACGTTTTCACTTTCAAGACCTCTTGATTAAAGAGAGAGAGAGAGAGAGAGAGAGAGAGAGAGAGAGAGAGAGAGAGAGAGAGAGAGAGAGAGAGAGAGAGAGAGAGAGAGAGAGAGAGAGAGAGAGAGAGAGAGAGAGAGAGAGAGAGAGAGAGAGAGAGAGAGAGAGAGAGAGAGAGAGAGAGAGAGAGAGAGAGAGAGAGAGAGAGAGAGAGAGAGAGAGAGCCCAGAGGATAGCATCATGGGTGACTGGGTAAGTGAAGGAAGGTAAGGAGAGCTCATCAGAAGTAAGCCAGGGAATCAAGACACCAACGGGGCTAATCGTAGTGTGGAGGAGAGGGTAAGAGAGGGTAGATCCTTTGAGGGCAGAGACTCCATGGGTTCTTCTCTGTCAGTGCAGCATGGGAAATTCCATCTCTAGTTCCAGTTTAGACACTCTCTTCAGGTAATCCTCATCTCCTGGTTCTAGGACCGGCACCAGCCCCAAAGATGTTGCTGAACGCTCCATCAGATAACTAAGTGGAGGAGAATCATAACTTGAAGAAGAACTGTAGCTTGTCGGTCCCTGGGATAAGAAATGTTGAGAAATGCTGCTCTAGTCCATAAAGCCATCCAAAACCAATAGTGATGAATTGCCTTGGCCAGTAGACAATGAAGTGCCAATTTAACCCACAGAGAAAAGCTCACACTGATCTGAGCAATGGATCTCAGTCAGAAACTACAAAAGACACTGCATTCTTCTCCAATGACAGGTCACACACCCTACTCCATGGAGACAACCAGCATACATTACTTTCATATGATATTTTACCTGCACCTGCAAAATCAACTCGATATGCATATTTAAAGTGTTACACCTACAGTGCCTTGCAAAAGTATTGCTCCCCCTTGGCGTTTTTCCTGTTTTGTTGCATTATAACCTGTAATTTAAATGGATATTTTATTTGGTTTTCATGTGATGGACATGCACAAAATAGCCCAAATTGGTGAAGTGAAAATAAAAAAAATAAAAAAAAGAAATAACGGGAAAGTGGTGCGTGCATATGTATTCACCCCCTTTGCTATGAAGGCCCGAAATAAGATCTGGTGCAACCAACTACCTTCAGAAGTCACATAATTAGTTAAATAAAGTCCACCTGTGTGCAATCTAAGTGTCACATGATCTGTCACATGATCTCAGTATATATAAACTTGTTCTGAAAGGCCCCAGAGTTTGCAACACCACTAAGCAAGGGGCACCACCAAGCAAGCGGCACCATGAAGAATAAGGAGCTCTCCAAACAGGTCAGGGACAAAGTTGTGGAGAAGGACAGATCAGGGTTGGGTTATAAAAAATATCAGAAACTTTGAACATCCCACGGAGCTGCATTAAATCCATTATAAAAAAATTGAAAGAATATGGCACCACAACAAACCTGCCAAGAGAGGGCCGCCCACCAAAACTCACAGACCAGGCAACGAGGGCATTAATCAGAGAGGCAACAAAGAGACCAAAGATAACAGTGGAGATTGGAGTATCTGTCCATAGGACCACTTTAAGCCGTACACTCCACAGAGCTGGGCTTTACGGAAGAGTGGCCAGAAAAAAGCCATTGCTTTAAGAAAAAAATAAGCAACACGTTTGGTGTTCGCCAAAACCATGTGGGAGACTCCCCAAACATATGGAAGAAGGTACTCTGGTCAGATGAGACTAAAATTGAGCTTTTTGGCCATCAAGGAAAATGTCTGGCACAAACCCAACACCTCTCATCACCCCGAGAACACCATCCCCACAGTGAAGCATGGTGGTGGCAGCATCATGCTGTGGGGATGTTTTTCATCAGCAGGGACTGGGAAACTGGTCAGAATTTAAGGAATGATGGATGGCGCTAAATACAGGGAAATTCTTGAGGGAAACCTGTTTCAGTCTTCCAGAGATTTGAGACTGGGACGTAGGTTCACCTTCCAGCAGGACAATGAACCTAAGCATACTGCTAAAGCAACACTCGAGTGGTTTAAGGGGAAACATTTAAATGTATTGGAATGGCCTAGTCAAAGCCCAGACCTCAATCCAATTGAGAATCTGTGGTATGACTTAAAGATTGCTGTACACCAGTGGAACCCATCCAACTTGAAGGAGCTGGAGCAGTTTTGCCTTGAAGAATGGGAAAAAATCCCAGTGGCTAGATGTGCCACGCTTATAGAGACATACCCCAAGAGACTTTCAGCTGTAATTGCTGCAAAAGGTGGCTCTACAAAGTATTGACTTTGGGGGGGGGGGGGGGGGGGGGGGTGAATAGTTATGTACGCTCAAGTTTTCTGTTTTTTTTGTCTTTTTTCTTGTTTGTTTCACAATAAAAAATATTTTGCATCTCCAAAGTGGTAGGCATGTTGTGTAAATCAAATGATACAAACCGCCCAAAAATCAATTTTAATTCCAGGTTGTAAGGCAACAAAACAGGAAAAATGCCAAGTGGGGTGAATACTTTCGCAATCCACTGTAAACTTATACTAGTAACTGAATCTGCTTACAGGTAATGTAGAATTCCTGGCTGTGGAGATGACCCATGCCCCCTCCCCCTTTCCCCATAGTCACCGTCCACACATGCAGTGGGGCGCCAGGCAGCCTCCACTCCTCCCTTCCCCCTCTCACCTGTGAATTATTGTCTGCACTTTGCTCTACACGCGACGTCAGAGTACCAGGAGCCGCAAGCTACATCTGCTAACATCCCCCACTCTGTTTCATGCCCAGGTGGGCAGCTGACGGCTCCGCAGACCCCTGGCACTCCCGCCAGCTCCAGCCAGCCGGCCTGGACCAGGAAATGGCCAACAGAGGGTAGGGTGACCACATTTAAAATACCCAAATGCGGGACAACAGTATGATTTTGCGGGACAGTGTAGCCTACATGAATAATTTTTTGGGGCAGCATCTCACCCCACAAAACTCCCTCCACCGAGCAAGCTTTTGAAGCACACCTAGCCTACAAAATGTTGTGACGCAGAAACAAGAGACCGCATGTGTGGCTTTTTTTATGAAAATCAAGGAAACATTTCTGGTTGGTCTCAGGGAATGTAAAATAGTTAGGAAAGGAGACATAAAACTGGATTGAGTGAAGTAGCAGCAAATATGTTGAATGAGCAACTAATGAGCATGGAGAGCCTCACAAGTTTGACGAAATTACCTTATATCTCTGTCTAATACAGCTATGTACTTACTTTTGTAGCTCTTCGTTAGAAGCATGCTTTTTGTAAGTAGTTATACATGTCCTCTCCATGTCAAGCTGGAATTTAGCCTGAAAGGATTTGACAAATGTGATTGGTTGATGATATGACATTGACCTACGCCTTGTCTTGCGCTGTGTAGAATATCAGATCTCAACAACGATTGGAGTGTTTAACATCACCAGTACCACATCCTTATGACATACAGGTATACCTTGTCATAAGCACAACGTGACTGCAAAAGAGAGGTTGGAATGTCAATTCTCATTAAATGAAGGGGAAGTCTGACTGAAATACGGGACAAATCAATATTATAATTATTTTTTATTAGTGGGGTTTTCATTTGTTGATAAGCCATAGCCAGGGGTATAGTACCCTATTCTCTATTCTGACACCTTTTTAACCTGAACACTGTGGACTATGTAATGTCACTGCACCTTGCAATGAAGGCAGGTAAATGCAGCAGTATGCATGACAGACATCTATGACACAAAGGGTCATATCTGTATCGATTGGCCTTCTCCTTGTGTGAGGTCATCCATGTCAATCTGTGGTAAGTAGTATGACAGCACCTATTAAACTGACAGTAGCCAAAGATCTGAAGGGATTTGAGGCTGAGGCAAGATGAGGACATTATTCACTGTCTAAACCCACAACATCACTAACTCACAATAAAAAGTGTCCAAACTAGTACATTTCTAAGCATACGCAAGCATGTACTTGGGCTCTCACTCAACCTCACTCAAAACCAAAACAACCAAAACTCTTCCTCTCCAAGCACATAAAAGGCTCAGCAGCATGGGCTCTCTCATTGTCTTTGACTACATCAGGACAGAAAGGGCCAGGGGAGTAGTGTGGTCCCGGCATCACTAGGCTAGCTGCCCTTAATACCAAGGCCGGCCCGGCGGTGTGAAAATTAAACCAGAGTCATGTTGTAAAGGGATTATTATGGGGATTGGCTAGACACAAGATTATATTGTACGTTATCTGAGCAGATAAGTACACATTTCATTTTCAAAGTACTTAATTTGCTCCATGTTTTGCATTCAGAAGAACTTCCTAAATCCCCCAATTACTATGCAGTTCGAGTGGAGAACAGGCTTATTGCAGCCGCGTATCGACACACTCCGTGACCACCACACCTCCCCAGTAAATTGTGTCATTGGCGGCACCCTGGTCTGGTGTGTCCTGGGTGACCAAGCTTGGCCTGCAGTCTTTGGGCTGTTAAAGTAAAGGACAGTCCACTGTTACGTCTCAAATTTTTGACTTTAACCAAACTTTGCATCCCATTCATTAGGCCTACAATTTTGATATGACGTTGTGTACAGGTGATCACTGCACCTGTACACAGCCCATCTGTAATTAGCCCACCCAACTACCTCATCCCCATATTGTAATTTACATTGTTATTTATTTTGCTCATTTGCAACCCAGTATCTCTATTTGCACATCATCTTCTGCACATCTATCACTCCAGTGTTAATACTAAATTGTAATTATTTTGCACTATGGCCTATTTATTGCCTTACCTCCATAACTTTCTACATTTGCACACACTGTATATAGATTTTCTATTGTGTTATTGACTGTACGTTTTGTTTATTTCATATGTACAGTGGGGGAAAAAAGTATTTAGTCAGCCACCAATTGTGCAAGTTCTCCCACTTAAAAAGATAATAATAATAATAATAATATGCCATTTAGCAGACGCTTTTATCCAAAGCGACTTACAGTCATGCGTGCATACATTTTTTGTGTATGGGTGGTCCCGGGGATCGAACCCACTACTTTGGCGTTACAAGCGCCGTGCTCTACCAGCTGAGCTACAGAGGACTTGAGTAAGAGCCCAAGATGAGAGAGGCCTGTAATTTTCATCATAGGTACACGTCAACTATGACAGACAAAATGAGGAAAAAAATTCCAGAAAATCACATTGTAGGATTGTTAATTTTTATTTATTTATTTAACCTTTATTTAACCAGGAAGGGCTCATTGAGATTTAAAATCTCTTTTTCAAGAGCGTCCTGGCCAAGATAGGCAGCACCAAGTCATTACAAAAAATTACAGACAGACAACATGAAAAACTACAAGTAATCTAGTAAAAACCATTCATGAATTCACAAGAGTATAACAATATCAAAAACAGCAAATTAAAGACATTGACAGGTCAGGGAATCAGCCTCAAAATCCTTCATCAGAGATTTAAAAACACCAATCGGGACAAGTTCTTCCAGTTTAAAATTATTTTGTAAGGTGTTCCAAGACGATGGCGCAGAGTACATAAAAGACCTTTTACCAAATTCAGTTCGGACATTTGGAACAGTTAGCAGGATAAAGTCCAGTGAACGAAGAGAGTACCCACCACATTTCTGAACAATAAAAATGGCCAAATAAAAAGGTAGTAAACCCAAAATGGCTTTGTAAATAAAAGTATACCAGTGACTGAGCCTACGAGTGACTAGAGAAGGCCAGCCAACCCTGGTATACAAAGTACAGTGGTGCGTAAGGGTTTTGCAGTTTAAAATAAATCTCAAAGTACCATGATAAAGAGTGTCAATTGATCTCAAACACTGAGCGGAAGCATTCATATATAAAATATCCCCATAGTCTAGTAAAGGCATAAATGTAGCTGATACTAGCCTCCTTCTGGCTTCAAAAGAAAAACAGGCCTTATTCCTAAAATAAAATCCCAATTTCAGCTTCAATTTTTTTGTAAGTTGTTGAATATGCAATTTAAAAGAGAGGCCGTCATCAATTAGAATTCCAAGATATTTAAATGAGGTTACAACCTCAATCTCCTTGCCCTGACAGGTAGTAACAGGTGAAAGGTTCAGAGGTCTATTTCTTGCATTAGAAAACACCATTAGTTTAGTTTTGTCAGTATTGAGGATAAGCTTTAATGAATTTATTTGCAAATTATGGTGGAAAATAAGTATTTGGTCAATAACAAAAGTTTCTCAATACTTTGTTATATACCCTTTGTTGGCAATGACACAGGTCAAACGTTTTCTGTAAGTCTTCACAAGGTTTTCACACACTGTTGCTGGTATTTTGGCCCATTCCTCCATGCAGATCTCCTCTAGAGCAGTGATGTTTTGGGGCTGTCGCTGGGCAACACGGACTTTCAACTCCCTCCAAAGATTTTCTATGGGGTTGAGATCTGGAGACTGGCTAGGCCACTCCAGGACCGTGAAATGCTTCTTACGAAGCCACTCCTTCGTTGCCCGGGCGGTGTGTTTGGGATCATTGTCATGCTGAAAGACCCAGCCACGTTTCATCTTCAATGCCCTTGCTGATGGAAGGAGGTTTTCACTCAAAATCTCACGATACATGGCCCCATTCATTCTTTCCTTTACACGGATCAGTCGTCCTGGTCCCTTTGCAGAAAAACAGCCCCAAAGCATGATGTTTCCACCCCCCTGCTTCACAGTAGGTATGGTGTTCTTTGGATGCAACTCAGCATTCTTTGTCCTCCAAACACGACGAGTTGAGTTTTTACCAAAAAGTTATATTTTGGTTTCATCTGACCATATGACATTCTCCCAATCCTCTTCTGGATCATCCAAATGCACTCTAGCAAACTTCAGACGGGCCTGAACATGTACTGGCTTAAGCAGGGGGACACGTCTGGCACTGCAGGATTTGAGTCCCTGGCGGCGTAGTGTGTTACTGATGGTAGGCTTTGTTACTTTGGTCCCAGCTCTCTGCAGGTCATTCACTAGGTCCCCCCGTGTGGTTCTGGGATTTTTGCTCACCGTTCTTGTGATCATTTTGACCCCACGGGATGAGATCTTGCGTGGAGCTCCAGATCGAGGGAGATTATCAGTGGTCTTGTATGTCTTCCATTTCCTAATAATTGCTCCCACAGTTGATTTCTTCAAACCAAGCTGCTTACCTATTGCATATTCTGTCTTCCCAGCCTGGTGCAGGTCTACAATTTTGTTTCTGGTGTCCTTTGACAGCTCTTTGGTCTTGGCCATAGTGGAGTTTGGAGTGTGACTGTTTGAGGTTGTGGACAGGTGTCTTTTATACTGATAACAAGTTCAAACAGGTGCCATTAATACAGGTAACGAGTGGAGGACAGAGGAGCCTCTTAAAGAAGAAGTTACAGGTCTGTGAGAGCCAGAAATCTTGCTTGTTTGTAGGTGACCAAATACTTATTTTCCACCATAATTTGCAAATAAATTCATTAAAAATCCTACAATGTGATTTTCTTGATTTTTCTTTCTCAATTTGTCTGTCATAGTTGACATGTACCTATGATGAAAATTATAGGCCTCTCTCATCTTTTTAAGTGGGAGAACTTGCACAATTGGTGGCTGACTAAAAACCTTTTTTCCCCCCACTGTAACTCTGTGTTGTTGTTGTTTTTATCGCACTGCTTTGTTTATCTTGGCCAGGTCGCAGTTGTAAATGAGAACTTGTTCTCAACTGGCTTACCTGGTTAAATAAATGTTAAATAAAAATACATAAATAAATAAAAATGTGTTGTACGGGCTAGGCTATTTTAAACGCTGATCGTAACACTGATATTTACAACAAACTGTTACTTGTGTTCCCCACTTCACTGGGTATTGCCTATTGAGCTAATGCCATTTTAGTTCATCTTAATTTCCGAGCCTTCACGTCCCATATAATAGTGGTTGTTGTAATGTAGAACAGATTGAAGGCAGCAAGGTGGCAATAAGTAAGAGCAACACTAGAGCAGTGGGGCCTGTTTTGAAGCATAGTCTGAGCTGAAGGGGCTGACACATAGTGCATAAGTACTCATTTACTGCCTATTACCCGGTGCTGCCTCTCCCTGGAGTAATGCAGTGCCATTAAACACAGAGCAGGGGGAGCAGGGGGATAGCAGTGGGGGAGCAGGTGGCGAGGGAGGAGAGAACAGAAAGAGCTGGGGTAGAGCAGGGGGAGAGCAGGTGGAGAACAGGGGGAGAGCAGGTGAAGAGAAGGGGGAGAGCTGGGGGAGTTGGTGGCGAGCAGGGGGAGAAAGAGAAGCAGGAAGTAATAACAGGGCCTAACAATGGGACAGTCCCCAGTGTGCTCCTCTTAAGGCCAGCAGCACCGTCTCTCTTAATAAGCAAACGTACTCCACACATACTGTAGATATAGACATACACACGGAGACGCATGCACACACAGACAAGGCACACACGACACAAAATACACACCAAAACACACAAGTAGTACCTACACACACATGCATTCAAGCTTGCACACTCACACACACGCACACGCCTTGTTTTCTCTCTTCAAATAAACACAGCTGGTCCACTACACAAGAGTTCTTGAGAGGCAGATGCTATTTCTGCAACGTAAACATTGAATATTTGATCTCTCCACAGTTCAGCAACACAGCGCACACAGCAGCATTAAACAACATGACACAGAATACCAAAGAGATTATGTACACACAGAAAGCAGATAAAAGTGACTACAACCATGTACAGTGAACTCACTACTATCCATGCCCACAACCCTTCACTTGAGAAAACATCATTAATAAACACAGGCTAATTGGTTAATTAGGTGTTGTTTTATATGGTGGAAGCCAATGATCTCCTGGGAAGTACAGTACTCAACCTCAAGGAAAAACTACCAAGCAGCTAACTGCACACGTCCCAACCTCTCCTCCTCGACTCAGTCTACCCTTGTGGCTAGTAAGATGACAGTGGTGTGTCAGAGCACTGTTCTGCTGCAGTGCTTCATGGGCCTGGCTTATCGTATCGTGGCATTCACAGCCCTAACGCATTAATAAGCCGACTCTGTGACACAGCCGAATCCATTAGTGGGAACTCCAAAGCTATTTTTCCTTCCAGCATTCAAAGGAGGAGACGCCCACTTTCCCTGAAGCACTGCACGGACCCTCCGGGATACGGCCCCTGGGATACGGCCCCTCCCCTCCCCCCAAACAGTGACTTTGCTGAGCCTTCAGTTAATCATTCAGAAATAATTTAATTCAATAAAGCAGAACAGATGAACCCTTTACACTCGTGGGAATTGGCCTATATGGAAAGGACTAAATTGAAATGTTTCTTAGAGAATAAATATGAAAAGCATATGCATAACGTCGCTGTCGGATGAAAAACTTGTAACTAAATATTTGCTAATTTTCCTTTTTTTTTATAACAAGGACCTAGAAAATGTATTCAAAATAGCTTCTTAAGTTTCACAATTTTACAGTGCATTCGGAACGTATTCAGACCCCTTCCCTTTTTCCACATTTTGTTACGTTACAGCCTTATTCTAAAATCTACACACAATACTCCATAATGACAAAGCGAAAACAGGTTTTTAGAAATGTTTGCTAATTTATTAAAAATATAAAACAGAAATACCTTATTTACATAAATATTCAGACCCTTAGCTATGAGACTCGAAATTGAGCTCAGGCTCATCCTGTTTCCATTGATCAACCTTGAGATGTTTCTACAACTTGATTAGAGTCCACCTGTGGTAAATTCAATTGATTGGACATGATTTGGAAAGGCACACACCTGTCTATATAAGATCCCACAGTTGACAGTGTATGTCAGAGCAAAAACCAAGCCATGAGGTCAAAGGAATTATCCGTGGACCTCCGAGACAGGATTGTGTCGAGGCACAGATCTGGGGAAGGGTACCAAAACATTTCTGCAGCATTGAAGGTCCCCAAGAGCATAGTGGCCTCCATCATTCTTAAATGGAAGAAGTTTGGAACCACCAAGACTCTTCCTAAAGCTGGCCGACCCGGCCAAACGGAGCAATCGGGGGAGAAAGGCCTTGGTCAGGGAGGTGACCAAGAACCTGATGGTCACTCTGACAAAGCTCCAGAGTTCCTCTGTGGAGATGGGAGAACCTTCCAGAAGGACAACCATCTCTGCAGCACTCCACCAATCAGGCCTTTACGGTAGAGTGGCCAGACAGAAGCCACTCCTCAGTATAAGGCACATTACAGCACGCTTGGAGTTTGCCAAAAGGCACTTATATGACTCTCAGACCATGAGAAACAAGATTCTCTGGTCTGATGAAACCAAGATTGAACTATTTGGCCTGAATGCCAAGCGTCACGTCTGGAGGAAACCTGGCACCATCCCTACGGTGAAGCGTGGTGGCAGCATCATGCTGTGGGGATGTTTTTCAGCGGCAGGAACTGGGAGACTAGTCAGGATCGAGGGAAAGATGAATGGAGCAAAGTACAGACAGATCCTTGATGGAAAAACTGCTGAAGAGAGCTCAGGACCTCAGACTGGGGCGAAGGTTCACCTTCCAACAGGACAACGACCCAAAGCACACAGCCGAGACAACGCCTGGACTTGAACTCGATCGACCATCTCTGGAGAGACCTGAAATTAGCTGTGCAGCAACGCTCCCCATCCAACCTGACAGAGCTTGAGAGGATCTGTAGAGAAGAATGGGAGAAACTCCCCAAATACAGGTGTGCCAAGCTGGAGCCTGTAATTGCTGCCAAAGGTACTTCACAAAGTACTAAGTAAAGGCTATTAATACATATGTAAATCTGATATTTCAGTTTTTGTTGTAGTATTTTTTGTGCAAATATTTCAGTTTTAGCTTTGCCATTATGGGGTATTGTGTGTAGATTGTTGAGGTGAAAAAATGATTTAATCAATTTTAGAATAAGGCTATAACGTAACAAAATGTGGAAAAAGTAAAGGGGTCTGAATACTTTCCGAATGCACTGTATGTTCCTTAATGAGAAAATATGGCCGTTTTTTGTATTTCCTAAAACATTTCTGTTTTTAGATAGGTTTTCATCCGACAGCGACGACAAGCATGGTAGCAATTGAAAAGGAACAGTTTGGAGATTATGGGGAAATGATTAGACCAAAGTTGAGGACACACCAGTTCACCTGACAGATGACTGAATCGAAACATTACACTGTTGATTTTATGTGCATTTTACATTTACTGTACTTTTCGCCGCAATTGTTGATAACGAAATCTGAAAAATACTCTGGATACATGCGGTAACATGATCAGAATATTCCTGGAAAATGTGGGGTAGGTGCAACATAAGACAAAATAATGACAAGTCTATGAGTGAGAGGACTAACTGGTGTCTCCAAGTGGCCACACACACCTCTCCAAAGTGTACACAGTCCCTAAGTCATTTCAACTATAAGGTGCTTTTTTGAGCTCTCCTTGCTGTGCCGTTGAAGAACAATTGCAAGCACACTTGTCGTTTTTGGGGGGGGGAACACAACCCTGCATCCCCGCCGTCACACAAATACTGTTGTTGTTTACAAAATCCAAACACGGACCATCATAAATCGCAATCTGGGTCAGGTGGGCAACATTTGAAAGCTTGTTCTATTGCCAACATGACTAGCTAAGTTATAAAGTCTCCTGAGTGGCGCAGTGGTCTAAGGCACTGCATTGCAGTGCTAGCTGTGCCACTAGAGATCCTGGTTCGAATCCAAGCTCTGTCGCAGCCGGCCGCGACCGGGAGACTCATGGGCAGCGCACAATTGGCCTAGCGTTGTCCAGGGTAGGGGAGGGAATGGCCGGCAGGGATGTAGCTCAGTTGATAGAGCATGGCGTTTGCAACGCCAGGGTTGTGGGTTCGATTCCCACGGGGGACCAGTATGAAAACAATAAAAATATATAAAAAATATGTATTCACTAACTGTAAGTCGCTCTGGATAAGAGCGTCTGCTAAATGACTAAAATGTAAAATACGATCTTACAGTGTTAGGCTTTCACAGGACAATTCAGAGAAACAGATGGTAATTTTGGTGCGCATAGAAAGGAGTCATGAGTGCATTCAGATGCGTGTTCCACAGCAAATTTTCTTCACAATAGACAAACATAGGTTCATTCTGTTCAGAACAACCCAGGGTATGACGACATGTCATCTTGTAACTGTACATCAAACATAGTGATCATAAACTTTGTCACTGTATATTAAATGAGTTTTATGATATGGAAATGTGAAGTGCACATTGGACTCAATGGTGTTTGGCTTGCTTGTATGACATCAAAGCGCTATTTATTATAATCCTCAACATCTCATCTTTCAAAATACATAGAGTCCTCTTAATTTACAGCATTTCCCTCACTCAGACAACAAAACATTTAGAGGAGGGATGGGGGCAACTTCTTTTGGCGTGCGGTGCTCAAGTTCCGAACGGCTGTCAGTCAAAACCATTACAGTGCTGTGAAGCGCAGAGTTCGGAGATCATTTATAACATACTGTACAGCCACTGCGTTCCAATTTAGGCACTTATCAGTGCCCAAATCTTCCATTTTCAACCCGTATACGGGTACGAGTGTTAAGGGCTACATAAAAGACAACCAGTGCAAATAACCCGGGCAGCCATTCTCTGCCTCCAGGGGCAGAGGAGAGTGGAGGGAAGGGGTGTGAAGGGGAGGGCAGAGGGTACGATTGATGGAACAATATGAACTGGCCCCAGCATATGCCAGAGGAAACCCTTTTCCATTTGCTCATCATAAAAGTGTTTGAGCAGGAATAAATAGTCCCATCGGCAAGTCAGTTGACACCCGGAGGATGGAAGGGGATAGTGTACACGCACACACACAGCGAGAGCGAGAGCGAGAGAGAGCGAGAGAAGGGGATACTGGAGAGAATAGAGCATGAATGAAGGAACAGAGACAGGCAAAAGGGTAGAGACACACACAGTGTGCAAGAGCAGAAAAGGGCATGGACACAGCCATGGAAAAAGCCACATCGAACCAATTGTAGTAGGCATACGTCTTGTCACACACACACATACACACACACATCATGGTGCTAATATCCAGAGCTGAAATCCCACTTCTCTACACTGTGGGGAGACAGGTGGAGCTTCATGTCACAGCAGCTTCAGTGACAGAGATAAAGTCGCCTGCTGTGTGTTAGCCCTAATATCCACTGTTGGGGGAAACTTTTTAATGCGATTAGCTAGGGACTGCTGCTTCCAGTTAGGGATACACTTGGCCGTCTCAGGGAGGGGGGCTCGGAATTCAATTAGCCCCTATGAAACTTCTTCACATGCCCCCCTCCACCTCTCATACACACACAAACACACGCACAGCAGCAGCCGGCATAACAAGCTGATAAATGACACAGGGAGAGAGGATGGAGGAGAGGGAGGGACACTCTGGCATGTACTCCATCTTCTGTCGGAATTGCTCACTCTGTTGACGAGCAATGCTTCACTTACCCCCCCACTCCAACACACACACACACACACACACACACACACACACACACACACACACACACACACAACCCCAAGATGCACTATTTGTTTAGAGCTGCTCTATGGCCTGTTATTATGTATGGTGACCCACCCAGGATATGACTGACTACATTAGATCAAATGAAATAATGGACTATATGCACTTTAGTGTAAGTACTGTATATGGAAGACATATAGTGAGTGTCTGTGTGTGGATGTGTTTACAACAGCTAGCACTAACTCCCTGCCATTCTCTCCATTTGTCAGGAGGATGCATGCCCTCCCACAGTCAGTCAGTTAGAACTTTATGTGGGAAGAACTTTATATACTAATAATAATAATAGTGTGTGTGTATTATGAGTGTTTTTATAGCTATCATTTAAAAAGGCTATTTCAGGTGAAACACTATTACATTTGCCTACCAAATCAGACAAATGAGTACAGAAGAAGAAATATCACTATTTTTGAAAAAAAGTGGTGATGGCTGCATCTCAAAGTTGAATAAGCTTAATCATTTTCTATTTTAGGTTATTTATTTATATTCCCCTGTAGATCAAAACTAAAAGATGAGGACAATAGAGACTATTTTTGAGAAAAAGCGATCCACATGTGGTAGTTCCTGGGCTCTATTACTTAAGATGTATGTGATATTGTAGCTAAATCTAATCTACAAATTATATTGATGAAATTATGTTATGTGTTTTTATGTGTTACGTTGTATTTACTTTGGTTGATAAAACAAAAATATGTTTTAGAAACTACATGTACTGTAACGAGTTATAGCAGTGGGTCCCAAATCTTTTTTGGCCGACGACCCCATTTTGATATCTGAAAATCCTCGCGACCCCAAACATATGAAAAAAATTATGTAATTTACAGCCGAAGTTAACTTTTTTTATTTTGGGCTATGGCCCACAATTCAAAAACTTTCTAACAGCATTTCTGATTGTCTTCTCAACTCACCATCACAAACTTTTATTGTGGGACTATGACAGTCAATTGCAAATTAGTCTGACATAACGTCTCTTATCTCACCACCACTATTGAGATGGGTGCGCTTGATGCATGTCGTGTCGGAACTTCTCAAAGTCAGGGGGTGTGGTCGACAGTACGCACCTCATCTCTGCTGTCACATACAACCTGGATCGATATTTGGTTTTAATGCAGATGAGAGCACTGAATCCAGCTTCACACAGATGTGAGCTGGCGAAGGGTACCATTTAATGCTCAGAATGAGACGGCAGGGTATTCCGTTTGAGTCAGGAACCAAAACTCCTCTGTAATGACCCGTGAATGGGTTGTCAGCAGCATTTCACTTACCGGCATATCAACTAAGCCAGGAACACTGTCAAACGGATTGGGAAGTAGTAAGTGCTCTTCCAAGGGCTCCCGAGTGGTGCAGTGGTCTAAGGCACTGCATCTCAGTGCTTGAGGCGTCACTGCAGACCCCATGGTTCGATTCCAGGCTGTATCACAACCGGCCGTGATTGGAAGTCCCATAGGGCGGCGCACAATTGGCCCAGCGTCGTCCGGGTTTGGCCGGTGTAGGCCGTCATTGTAAATAAGAATTTGTTCTTAACTGACTTGCCTGGTTAAAAAAAGGTTAAAAAAGTTACAAAACTGTGCAAAAACTATTTAGGGAAGAAGCAGTCAGCTGGTATTCTGTCTATAATGGAGTGGCCAGCACAGTCACCGGATCTCAACCCTATTGAGCTGTTGTGGGACCAGCTTGACCATACGTAAGAAGTGCCAATCAAACTTGTGGGAGGTGCTTCAGGAAGCATGGGGTGAAATCTCTTCAGATTACCTCAACAAATTGACAACTAGAATGCCAAAGGTCTGCAAGGCTGTAATTGCTGCAAATTGAGGATTCTTTGACGAAAGCAAAGTTTGAAGGACACAATTATTATTTCAATTAAAAATCATTATTTCTAACCTTGTCAATGCCTACATTTCCTATTCATTTTGCTATATTTCCTATTCAAACTCATTTCATGTATGTTTTCATGGAAAACACTGACATTTCTAAGTGACCCCAAACTTTTGAACGGTAGTGTATACCTGTTCTGAAAGGCCCCAGAGTCTGCAACACCACTAAGCAACACCACTAAGCAAGGGGCACCACCAAGCAAGCGGCACCATGAAGACCAAGGAGCTCTCCAAACAGTTCAGGGACAAAGTTGTGGAGAAGTACAGATCAGGGTTGGGTTATAAAAAATATCTGAAACTTTTAACATCCCATGGAGCACCATTAAATCCATTATTAAAAAATGGAAAGAATATGGCACCACCACAAACCTGCCAAGAGAGGGCCACCCACCAAAACTCACAGACCAGGCAAGGAGGGCAATAATCAGAGAGTGTCACGCCCTGGCTCTGGGGACTCTTAATTGTTGAGCCAGGGTGTGGATTTTCTATGTTTAGTTTTCATTGGTTTTTGTTCTAGATCGTTTAGTTTCTATGTTGGCCAGGGTGGTTCCCAATCAGAGACAGCTGTAGCTCGTTGTCTCTGATTGGGGACCATACTTAGGCAGCCTTGTGGCATGTTAGGTTGTGGGATCTTGTTCCGTTAAGGTTTTGTGTTAACCTAGGACTTCACGTTTCGTTTGTTGTTTTGTTCGTGTTAAGTACTGAATAAAGTATGTACGTTTATCACGCTGCGCCTTGGTCCGCTTCATCAGTCAACGATTGTGACAGAAGATCCCACCACCAGAGGACCAAGCAGCGTGCCCAGGAGGAGAAGAGGGCGATGGCTCAGGTGGGCGAATGGTGGTCATGGGAGGAGATATTCGCGGGCAGAGGGCCATGGGCAAAGGTGTATGCCCAGGCAGGAGAGGAGACTGTGAAGGCGCGCTACAGAGAGGAGCAGCGGCAACACAGAGGGTACCGGCCGAGGAGGAAGCCCGAGAGACAGCCCCAATAATGTTTTTGGGGGGGGACTAAAAGGGTGGTTGGCGGAGCCACGTACTGTGCCGCGAGTGTTCCGGCACAGTCCTGTACGTCCTGTGCTAGCACCACGCACGTGTCGTGCTAAGGTGGGCATGCAGCCAGGACGGAGTGTGCCGGCTCAACGCTCGTGGCCTCCAGTACCCCTCCTCAGTCCCGGATATCCTGCGCCAGTGCCACATGCTGTAGCGCCAGTACGAGTACACAGCCCTGTACGTCCTGTGCTGATGCCTCACACAGATTGTGTGGAAATAGGCATTCAGCCAGGACGGGTTGTGTCAGCTCTCCGCTCCAGACCTCCAGTCCGCCTCCACAGTCCGGCCCGGCCCG
The DNA here is from genome assembly GCF_964263955.1 of Coregonus lavaretus. NCBI lineage: Eukaryota > Metazoa > Chordata > Actinopteri > Salmoniformes > Salmonidae > Coregonus > Coregonus lavaretus. The sequence continues at coordinate 14,773,013 of NC_140012.1, read as the reverse complement.
TTCCGGCTCCCCGCACCAAGCCAATGGTGCGTGTTCCCAGTCCAGCCCGGCCTGTTCCTGCTCCACGCACCAAGCCAGTGGTGCGCGTCGCCAGCCCGGTCCGGCCTGCTCCTGTCCCTCGCACCAAGCCAGTGGTGCGCGTCGCCAGCCCGGTCTGGCCTGCTCCTGTCCCTCGCACCAAGCCAGTGGTGTGCGTCGCCAGCCCGGTCCGGCCTGTTCCTGTCCCTCGCACCAAGCCAGTGGTGCGCGTCGCCAGCCCGGTCCGGCCTGTTCCTGTCCCTCGCACCAAGCCAGTGGTGCGCGTCGCCAGCCCGGTCCGGCCTGTTCCTGTCCCTCACACCAAGCCAGTGGTGCGCATCGCCAGCCCGGTCCGGCCTGTTCCTGCTCCCCGCACCAAGCCAGTGGTGCGCGTCGCCAGCCCAGTCCGGCCCGTTCCTGCTCCCCGCACCAAGTCAGTGGTGCGCGTCGCCAGCCCGGTCCGGCCCGTTCCTGCTCCCCGCACCAAGCCAGTGGTGCGCGTCGTCAGCCCGGTCCGGCCCGTTCCTGCTCCCCGCACCAAGCCAGTGGTGCGCGTCGTCAGCCCGGTCCGGCCCGTTCCTGCTCCCCGCACCAAGCCAGTGGTGCGCGTCGTCAGCCCGGTCCGGCCCGTTCCTGCTCCCCGCACCAAGCCAGTGGTGCGCGTCGTCAGCCCGGTCTGGCCCGTTCCTGCTCCCCGCACCAAGCCAGTGGTGCGCGTCGTCAGTCCGGCACGGTCCGTGCCTGTTCCACCGGTGCCTGGTCTGGCACCGGTCAGCTGCTCCACTCCGGAGCCAGAGCAATCCGCTCCACCAGTGTCCAGTCCAGCTCTGGCCAGCGGGACCAGACCAGGGGCGCAACGGGGGGGTAGAGAGAGAGTGGTGGTCACGCCCAGAGCCGGATCCGCCTCCGAGGCGGAATGCCCACCCGGCCCCTACCCTGTTGTGTTGGTGTGGCGCGGTCGCAGTCCGCGCCTTTGGGGGGGGGGGTACTGTCACGCCCTGGCTCTGGGGACTCTTAATTGTTGAGCCAGGGTGTGGATTTTCTATGTTTAGTTTTCATTGGTTTTTGTTCTAGATTGTTTAGTTTCTATGTTGGCCAGGGTGGTTCCCAATCAGAGACAGCTGTAGCTCATTGTCTCTGATTGGGGACAATACTTAGGCCGCCTTGTGGCATGTTAGGTTGTGGGATCTTGTTCCGTTAAGGTTTTGTGTTAACCTAGGACTTCACGTTTCGTTTGTTGTTTTGTTCGTGTTAAGTACTGAATAAAATATGTACGTTTATCACGCTGCGCCTTGGTCCGCTTCATCAGTCAACGATCGTGACAGAGAGGCAACAAAGAGACCAAAGATAACCCTGAAGGAGCTGCAAAGCTCCACAGCGGAGATTGGAGTATCTGTCCATAGGACCACTTTAAGTTGTACACTCCACAGAGCTGGGCTTTACGGAAGAGTGGCCAGAAAAAAGCCATTGCTTAAAGAAAAGAATAAGCAAACACGTTTGGTGTTCGCCAAAAGGCAAGCGGAACCCATCCAACTTGAAGGAGCTGGAGCAGTTTTGCCTTGAAGAATGGGAAAAAATCCCAGTGGCTCGATGTGCCAAGCTTATAGAGACATACCCCAAGAGACCTGCAGCTGTAATTGCTGCAAAAGGTGGCTCTACAAAGTATTGACTTTGGGGGGGGGTGAATAGTTATGCACGCTCAAGTTTTCTGTTTTTTTGTCTTACTTCTTGTTTGTTTCACAAGAAAAAATATTTTGCATATTCAAAGTGGTAGGCATGTAGTGTAAATCAAACGATACAAACCCCAAAAAATCCATTTTAATTCCAGGTTGTAAGGCAACAAAATAGGAAAAAACGCCAAGGGGGATGAATGATTTTGCAAGGCACTGTATGTGTAGAGATCGATGAATAAAAACAAATTAAGAGAAACAATTTAACAGAATGATGGGCAAAAAAAAAAGAAGAGGACCATCACATCCCAAAAGTTTGGTTGGTGCGTAAAAACCAGTGAAGCCAAATAAGCAAAAAATATGGGAAAAGTGAGCTGATCCTAGAAGTACCTAAGGGCAACTTCTACCCAGAGGAAAGCACACAGATACTTCACAGATTCTTCCCTGACTCACATAGAGCCTTAGCCCAAAAGTCAGTCTGAGCAGCAGCAGTGGGGCTCAGCCGAGACTCCATTGAATTGGATTTCAGAAATCCTCTACTCCTGCAGTGTATCTAATGAATTGTGATAGCCAGAGTCAAGGGGAGAATCAGCTTTATGAATAAAACATGACCGCTGCCGTCGCTGCCCGCTGATCACAGAACTGTTGATTAACCCCCTAAGGTCGAAGTCCGTGCCCGTGCCTAAATCTAATTAGCATAATAAAAAAATCCCCACAAATATCTGTCAGTTTAAGCTAGATATATCCGGGGTTTTTTGCATTGGATGCGTCTCAATTCACTGCATTCGCCTATGTCGCACTTGAAAGGTGACACTTGAAAGGTGACAGAGCTAGAGCGGTGTTTGTCAGACCATGAGACAAAACTGGTCTTCTCACAAAATCATCTGTAGCGTCCGAACGGTTTAGCCCTCTATGGAAAGATGAGATTCTTATGAACACGATGAAGTTTTGCTCTACGACCGATCTGCCAACTTCTGTCAGTAGCATCTGAACGGTTTGGGCTCCACATTGATATTACCCTTCTGTGCAAAGGTGAAACTCTCACGAACATGTAAATGTTGGTTGTTTTGCTCTAAGACGCCCACAGGCCTAAAAAGACTCGTCTGAAGGTCTCCTTGTACCAGTTGAAAAAATGAATGGAAGTACAGTATACAGTGCATTCGGAAAGTATTCAGACCCAATCCTTTTTTCCACATTTTGTTACATTACAGCCTTATTCTAAAATTGATTAAATATTTTTTCCCCCTCATAAATCGACACACAATACCCCATAATGACAATGGTTTGCAAATGTATTACAAATAAAAACCAGAAATACCTTATTTAAATCACTATTCAGACCCTTTGCTATGTTACTCGAAATTGGTAAATTTGACTGTGGTAAATTCAATTGATTGGACATGATTTGGAAAGGCACACACCTGTCTATATAAGGTCCCACAGTTGACAGTTCATGTCAGAGCAAAAACTAAGCCATGAGGTCGAAGGAATTGTCCGTAGAGCTCCGAGACAGGATTGTGTCAAGGCACAGATCTGGGGAAGGGTACCAAAACATTTCTGCAGCACTGAAGGTCCCCAAGAACACAGTGGCCTCCATCATTCTTAAATGGAAGAAGTTTGGAACCACCAAGACTCTTCCTAGAGCTGGCTGCCCGGCCAAACTGAGCAATCGTGGGAGAAGGGCCTTGGTCAGGGAGGTGACCAAGAACCCGATGGCCACTCTGACAGAGCTCCAGAGTTCCTCTGTGGAGATGGGAGTACCTTCCAGAAGGACAACCATCTCTGCAGCACTCCACCAAGCAGGCCTTTATAGTAGAGTGACCAGACGGAAGCCACTCCTCAGTGAAAGGCACATGACAGCCTGCTTGGAGTTTGCCAAAAGGCACCTAAAGGACTCTCAGACCATGAGAAACAAGATTCTCTGGTCTGATGAAACTAAGATTGAACTCTTTGGCCTGAATGCCAAGCGTCAAGTCTGAAGTTAACCTGGCACCATCCCTACGGTGAAGCATGGTGGTGGCAGCATCATGCTGTGGGGATGTTTTTCAGCGGCAGGTGCTGGGAGACTAGTCAGGATCGAGGGAAAGATGAACGGCGCAAAATATAGGAGAGATCCTTGATGAAAACCTGCTCCATAGCGCTCAGCACCTCAGACTGGGGTGAAGGTTCACCTTCCAACAGGACAACAATCCTAAGCACTCAGCCAAGACAACGCAGGAGTGGCTTTGGGAAAAGTCTCAATGTCCTTGAGTGGCCCAGCCAGAGTCCGATCGAACATCTCTGGAGAGCTCTGAAAATAGCTGTGCAACGACGATCCCCATCCAGCCTGACAGAGCTTGAGAGGATCTGCAGAGAAGAATGGGAGAAACTCCCCAAATACAGGTGTGCCAAGCTTGTACCGTCATACCCAACATGAACTCGAAGCTGTAATCGCTGCCAAAGATGATAATTTTTTTATAAATTAGCAAACATTTTAACAAACCTGTCTTTGCTTTGTCATTATGGGGTATTGTGTGTAGATTGATGAGGAAATAAACAATGTAATCCATTATAGGCTGTAAGGTAACAAAATGTCGAAAAGGTCAAGGTGTCTGAATATTTTCCGAATGCACTGTATATGGGAAATGCTGGGCTAAAACACACTGCTATACCCTCAAGGCCCCATGGCTTTAACACACAGGGCTGCCTCCCATTTGCCTGTCTCCCCATCTAATTTCATTACTGTCTGAGTACAACCACCTAAAAAATGTTTATAAAAATAATAGCATACTTTACATTTCATTCCCCCAAAATATCAAAGTAACAAAATCGTCATGTTCAAAGCATTCTGAATACACCAGACCTGTGTTGTTGTTTTCACCCTGGTCATAGGCCTAAGCCATGTCAAAATGCATAGAATTTAAAACAGTACAGACCCCATCTAGGAAAAATCTCACTCCAAGCTTTCTTCAAATGTTGGCAGCCCTGTGTGTTAAAGCCATGGGGCCTTGAGGGTATAGCAGTGTGTTTTAGCCCAGCATGGTTCCCTAAACATTTACCCTGGTCATGACACCCCATTGCCCCCCTACACGCCCAGTTAACACATGGGTCTGTGAACAGAGCAGAATAATGTTGTGGTTGTCCCACTGAGAGTGTGAGAACCCTGGCAGGGAAGAGGAGAGAGGAAAGGAAAGTTTAATGCCAAAAATATGGGGTTAAATACATGTTTTTTTTAAATGACACGTTTCCTAATCTTTCTTATATCTCTCAGATACAGGATAGATGCTTCAGAACAAACATCCTTTTGATATTGTTTTGGGACTATCTGTTGTTCCGTGTACTGAATCTGTTATTCAATGCATTTGAATGGGCGAATAGCAGTAAGGCCAAAAATAATTGTTCATCAAATAAAAACTTCAAGGGGTCTTAAAATAAAAAATCTAATAGCTAAATGATCCTTGGTATGACCTTCTTAAAACAATTCCACATAGCTTAGTAGAACCCCCTTCCTCACCTTAGACAGGGCTTAGACTCTGTTGGGTTAATCTGGCCCTGAGAGCGACCCTATACGCCCAGCTCCTCCCCTCCATATAGCTCAATCTACTCCCAAGGCCTCATCGGCACTCCCAACCCAGTACATGTATGGCTGCCCGGCATGAGTGTGAGTGTGAGTGTGAGTGTGAGTGTGAGTGTGAGTGTGAGTGTGAGTGTGAGAGTGAGAGTGAGAGTGAGAGTGAGAGTGAGAGTGAGAGTGTGAGTGAGTGTGAGTGTGAGTGTGAGTGTGAGAGTGAGAGTAGGAGTGAGAGTGAATGTGAGACAGAGACAGAGACAGAGACAGAGACAGACAGACAGACAGACAGACAGACAGACAGACAGACAGACAGACAGACAGACAGACAGACAGACAGACAGACAGACAGACAGACAGACAGACAGACAGACAGACAGACAGACAGACAGACAGACAGACAGACAGACAGACAGACAGACAGACAGACAGACAGACAGACAGACAGAGACCAAGATGCCATCATTTGGAGGCTCCAGCCATCGTGGTTCAGAGGTCTAGAGCTGGGCACAGCAGGCAGAACTGGAGAGATATTGAAGTGGTACTGGTGAGGGGAGTGGGCATAATGGAGGTAAGGGGCTGCAATGTCCAGCTGCCAGCCCCTTCCTTTCCTTTCCTCCCTCCTCTTCACTGCCAGGGTTTTCATACTCTCAGTGGGACAACATTCTGCTCTGTTCACAGACCCATTCGTTAACTGGGCGTGTAGGGGAGCAATGGGGTGTCATGACCAGGGTACATGTTTAGGGAACCATGCTGGGCTAAAACACACTGCTATACCCTCATGGCCCCATGGCTTTAACACACAGGGCTGCCAACTTTTGAAAAAAAGCTTGGAGTGAGATTTTACCTAGATGGGGTCTGTACTGTTTAAAAAGCTAATTTCCTGGAATTCTGTGTATTTTGACATGGCTTAGGCCTATGACCAGGGTGAAAACAAAAACCCAGGTCAGTTGTATTCAGAATGCTTTGAACATGAAATGAACATTCAAAATTTGACGACTTTGTTTGGACGATTTGGAAAGGCACACACCTGTCTATATAAGGTTCCACAGTTGACAGTGCATATCAGAGCAAAAACCAAGCCATGAGGTCGAAGGAATTGTCCGTAGAGCTCCGAGACAGGAATGTGTCGAGGCACAGATCTGGGGAAGGGTACCAAAAAATGTCTGCAGCATTGACGGTCCCCAAGAACACAGTGGCCTCCATCATTCTTAAATGGAAGAAGTTTGGAACCACCAAGACTCTTCCTAGAGCTGACCACCCGGCCAAACTGAGCAATCGGGGGAGAAGGGCCTTGATCAAGGAGGTGACCAAGAACCTGATGGTCACTCTGACAGAGCTCCAGAGTTCCTCTGTGGAGAAAGGAGAACCTTCCAGAAGGACAACCATCTCTGCAGCACTCCACCAAGCAGGCCTTTATAGTAGAGTGGCCAGATGGAAGCCACTCCTCAGTAAAAGGCACATTACAGCTTGCTTGGAGTTTGCAAAAGGCACCTAAAGGACTCTCAGACCATGAGAAACAAGATTCTCTGGTCTGATGAAACCAAAATTGAACTCTTTGGCCTGAATGCCAAGCGTCACATCTGGAGGAAACCTGGCACCATCCCTACGGTGAAGCATGGTGGTGGAAGCATCATGCTATGGGGATGTTTTTCAGCGGCAGGGACTGGGAGATTAGTCAGGATCAAGGGAAAGATGAATGGAGCAAAGTACAGAGAGTTGCTTAATGAAAACCTGCTCCAGAGCGCTTAGGACTTCAGACTGGGGTGAAGGTTCTCCTTCCAACAGGACAACAACCCTAAGCACACAGCCAAGACAACGCAGGAGTGGCTTCGGGACAAGTCTCTGAAGGTCCTTGAGTGGCCCAGCCAGAGCCCGGACTTGAACCCGATCGAACATCTCTGGAGATACCTGAAAATAGCTGTGCAGCGACGCTTCCCATCCAACCTGACAAAGCTTGAGAGGATCTGCAGAGAAGAATGGGAGAAACTCCCCAAATAAAGGTGTGCCAAGCTTGTAGCGTCATACCCAAGAAGACTCGAGGCTGTAATCGCTGCCAAAGGTGCTTCAACAAATTACTGAGTAAAGGGTCTGAATACTTACGTAAATGTGATATTTCAGTTTTCTTTTCACAAATAAAATTACTACTTGTTTTTGCTTTGACATTATGGGGTATTGTGTGTAGATTGATGGGGGAAAAAACGATTTAATCAATTTTAGAATAAGGCTGTAACGTAACAAAATGTGGAAAAAGTCAAGGGGTCTGAATACTTTCCAAATGCACTGTACTAGCTAGACATAGCCTACTATTAACGAAAAAAGTATGAAAACGTATGCACTCACTACTGTAAGTGTGTCTGCTAAATTACTAAAATGTAAATGAACTAGCTAGCTATAGCCTACCATTCGCTAGCTAGCTATAGCCTAGCTATAGTCTCACCTAAAAGGAACCTTGTTAGCATCAAAACTGACTGAAGCCCCAAATAAGCAAGCCATGCAACTTTCATAGCTGGCTGAATGGCTGACTATAGTCTGGCTGGATTCTCTTCCTCCTCCTGAGACTCTATAACTAATAAGATGGGGATGTCTTCTGTTTTTCTTTTTTCTTCTTTGAACGATTGGTTCCGGCTAATGTCTGTGAGCTGTGGTGATAAAACCCTACGGTGCCGTTGTTGTTTTACTTGGATAAATTCACCCTCCTGATAGATCTGGCAGCGGCAATTTATCTATTGCACCAATGGCTGTGTACGACAAGTACTTAGTTATTTCCCTTGACTTGGGCACGTTTCTGAGAACAGGAAATTAAGAAATCTCAGATAATAACAATTTATAATGGAGCCCAAGTGTAAAATAAAAACACATCCTTTTCATTCATAAAATAAAGGCAGTGGGTGGACGCCCATGGGGCGGCGCACAATTGGCCCAGCATCGGCCAGGGTAGGGGATGGAATGGCCGGTAGGGATGTAGCTCAGTTGGTAGAGCATGGCATTTGTAACGCCAGGGTTGTGGGTTTGATTCCCATGGGGGGCCAGTATGAAAAAAATAAATAATAATAATGTATGCACTCACTAACTGTAAGTCGCTCTGGATAAGAGCGTCTGCTAAATGACTAAAATGTAATGTAAATATAAGGCTGAGAAAGAGGTAATGTAGGTTTGGTGGTGGGGTGGACCGGGCTTCAAGACAAAGATAGCATTCATGAGTCGCTGGCCTGAGATGGCACTACCTAACCCCTGTCCCAGACTGAGATGGGGAAAAAGAAAAGGGGTCACAGTATCACTGTACTTAGGGGACATTTGTTTTTCTCTAGCAGATAACCCCTATAAGGTTATTGGCAGGCGTTATTCATTGATGGATGCTTAGAGTACCAAAGGTTGCATGGTCACCTGTGTACAGCCGAAACTGTGAGAATTAATTAAAACACACACACAGGCATAGGATGCATCTCGTCAGAATGGGTGACTTTGCAGGATTTCCCTCCGTTTCACAAATGTTCTCTGATATCAGCACTCTCTCAAACATCAGTGTTTGACCATCTAAACCAGGGTTCTTCAATTCCGGTCCTGGAGGGCCGAAACAGTTCTGTTTTTTATTTCTACCGGGTAGTTAATTGCACTCACCTGGTGTCCCAGGTCTGAATTAGCCCCTGATTAGAAGGAGAGGATGAAAAACAGAGGTGTTTCGGCCCTCCAGGACCGGAATTGAAGAACCCTGATCTAAACAGTCCCATACAAGGGCCTGAAATCCTACTTGAGATCCATACACCTACAGTATAATGAAAAGATTGTAAATATAAAATATGTTTATATATTTTGACACATTATTTAAACGGTAGGGGAAAACAGTCAATTGGGAAATACAGTGGGAAGGGTGGACACGGGGATTGAACCCGGGTCTCCAGTGGGGGGGGGGGGGGGGGGGGGGGGGGGGGGGTTGTATATCTGACATGTCAGGGTGTTAGCACTTAAACACTACTCTGAACATCATAAACATACTTAGTATAAAGATATGGGTGAGTGTGCCACAGTCAATCCATATTCATGTGACCTTGACACCCTCTATCTCACGTGTCAAACTCATTGCACGGAGGGCTGAGTGTCTGCAGGTTTTCGCTCCACCCTTGATTAAGGTCACTAATTAGTAAGGAACTCCCCTCACCTGGTTGTCAAGGTCTTAATTGAAAAGAAACCAAAAACCCGCAGACACTCTGCCCTCTGTGAAATGAGTTTGACACTCCAGCTCTATCTAGTCTATATTTTCCTGGCTCTCCGTCCCAGGGGCCTCCCTGTGGGTGGGAGTTAGTTCATTCAGCAGGTAGGCCCTGGCCAGTTTAAAGCCCCCATGAATTCATTTTAATTGTATTTTTTCATCATCACTGTAAGTCTAATAAATCACTGTGTGTGTTAATTTCATGAAAATAACATTTATTTCTCTGAGCCTCCTTTTGACATTGAAATGCTCAGTCTGATCGTGTGGACGTTTTGATACAAATTTAAATATATTTACATACGCAGCCCTGATTGGCGGATAGGATCGTCTAGCCTGTAAAGCAGGGCTTCCCAATTCCAGTGCTGGATGGCCGAAACACTACAGTTTTTTGTTTCTCCCTGGTAGTTAATTGCACTCACCTGGTGTCCCAAGTCTGAATTAGTCCCTGATTAGAGGAAGACGATGAACCAGAACCGGAATTGGGCAGCCCTACTCTAGAGCCTACCCCGCTTACCCCTTCAAAGTAGGAGGTAGATTTGCAAATAAAAGATTACTTGTCATTGGTCACAATAATCAGATCAGATTGTGATGTCATGCTATAGGCCAAAAACTCCATCCCACCTGAACAGGCTGAAATTTCATTATTTTTTTTTGTAAGCCCTTACACTAAAAGGGCAGAATGTTATTTCGACCTCAGTATGGAAATATCATTAAAAAAAATAGGACAAACATGTCCCCTTTAAGGATCTGCCACTCACCTAGGAAGTTAAATAATGAGCCGTCCCTAAAAAGGGGAGCAAGGAGAACGAGAGCATCCCTGGGGCTTTCTTGTTATCCAATCACACTTAAGCATGATGATGTCCATTAGTAGCCCCGTGGTTTGCTGACTTCAGCAGAAGACAGCCAGGAGGGAGGGGAGCTGAACCTCAGAGATACCCTTGGGTGGCTCATACAGAAGACAGTGGAGATGACGCACTGCTGCTTCTGCACTGCAGGCACGTTCTGCTCAGCCCACTACATTAGAACCCATGTAGAATATGTTAAAAATATTAATTAGTCAGATAGTGTATGCACAGTACAGTGGTCCACTGGGTGAGCAGACACATGCATCAAACCCTAAAGGAACATTAGCATAACGAATAAGCCCCAGTTCAAATAGCTTCACTGTAAGCACTTCACTGGAGTACTGCACTTAAAGCACCTCCCTTAGGCCATATCCTATCCTGTGAGACTGATATATCTGAGAGCACATATCCACTTTTGTTTGATTGCTTATTTGTATTCTGTTTCCGATCCGCGGGGGCTTGGAGCATTGTGCTACGTCATAATTACAGAGAGGACATTGTCGTAAGATGGCAGCCGAGTCACTGCAGTGATGCATCATAGGCAGCATTAGGACGCTTCGCCACCGAAGGCAGGGTAAAGTTATTAATATTGTCTCCAACCCGTGGCAGAATTAATTCCACTAATACAGCTGAGTGGTAGCAGAGTGATTCAGCCTCAGTCACATTACTGATGATCAGACAACACAGAGGAGGGAGGAGGGAGCGACCACAGCCACCAACAGTAACAAGACACATGGTCCTATCTGGGATGGGGTGTGTGACTGAGTGAGCACTAAAGGACATGGGACATGCCCTCTCGCCAAAGCTGAGCATAGCACAGTCCCAAATAGTCAAGATAGAGGCAACATTGGAATACCTGAGTGCAATCGGTAGGAGGATAGCCTTTAAAAATGTGGGTGAGAGACCACCCCCCACTCCACCCCCCACCACAGCTGAAAAAAATCCTAGGGGAAACACTAGATGTCATCTGTATTGGAAAACCAGGCTATAAGCACATCAATCATAACTGGTATACAGATACTATAGTATATCTGTAGCTGCATTGTTTTGTGTAGTACGTCACCCTCATCCATGTCAGTCTGGTTGCAGTACAATGCCTTACCCCATTGTTTTACTGTGGGAGCCCCATGCGAACACTCCTGTTTTCATGTGATAGGTACTAGTGTACTGAACACTATACTGCACAGGACCTCTCTGGCCTAAAATAGATGGTTTTCCTCTGAGAAACAAAGAGAGAAAACAGAGCAGATTACATTTACCAGAAGTAGAGTTCTGCTGCGGCGAGACAGGAATTGAATCACACATTTTCTGCACCGCCACCCCGCTGCATACACTTTATTCCTCCGACTCTCCCTCCCGCTTCCTCTCCTCCATTTCCAGGAGAGAGATATGTCTCCAGATTCCCACTAAGACCATGGTTGCTGCTCCCCGTCTCTGACGGCCAGACATCGATGATCATGCAATCACGACAGGATGTCGCTAAGGTACCAGGCTAAACACCAAGCTGATAGGTTAAGCTCTTAGCCAATATTTATTTCCCAATTTTTCTTTATGGTGTCTGGGGCCTTGCCAAATAATCGCTGTATGAACTCATCATGATGCAGCCAATCACTGCCATGACAGAGCAGAGTCGAACCCAGAGGAGAGGAATGGGGGGCTGTGAACATTACCATTAACACAAGCAGTAGAGGAGACCTCACCTGTCAACCAATGACCCTGGAACGCCAATGTCTGTGTGTATAGACACATAAAAGCAGCAACGCTCCTGTTTATGTCTGTTCATATGAATTGACCTATCAAATATGCACTCTGTCACTAGACTAATCACCAGGTATGTTCAGTCTGCAGGCATGTTCAAAAGGCAGCCATGGGCAGTCAAACAAACAATGTTTTCCCACTGGTGAATTTAGCTATTGAATAGTAAGCTAATAGGGGCCACTTGGGGACAGAGCAATTCAGCGACTGACTTCTCATGTCACAACATGAGTCAACCCACCATGTGCCTTTTAAAAAGGACAGCATATGTATTTTGATTGTGTGTGTGTGTCTGAGGCAAATGGTTGGGGTCCCTAAATAGCTTCAGTGATGAATGACAAGAAAGAAATTCTCTGGTGGCTGTCGAGATAGTCAAAGAGAGAGAGGTTGAGTGTGTGTGTATGTATATGTGTGTTTGAGTGCTTGCAACCCCCGGTTTTACCAAGACGCTCTGTCACTGCAGGTTTGATGGATTGGACTGGACGTTCCCCACCTCTCTCTGTCAACTGTCACATTGGGCCCACTACAGACTGCCATAATGTGATGTTTCTCCCACTGTTCGACTGGCTGCACTTTGCCCTGGGAAATGATCCAGGACAGATGAGAAATGTCTGTCTCTTCAGATGACAACCCCTGTGGGATTAGGATGTCGACCACAGTCCACCGTGACAGATGCCGACTTCAGATCACTGTTGCTTAGCTTTTTTGCTACTGCTTTGAGTTCTCCTCTCATCGATGGATGATGCACATCGTCTAGTTCACCTTACTGCTTCGTACCCCCAACACACGCTGACTCCTCAAAATGTACCCTCTAGATGGACAACTATTAACCAAACATGAAGTGGGATGCTTTTCCCTTGAAAAATTGACCGTATAGATACTCCCTAAGATACCCAAAATACTGTCAGAAATAGCATTGGATGAGTTCAAACTACGCCACCTGCATCTTATATGATTTATATGGACTGTGGAGATTGTATGCTCTTGTTTTACAGTTACAAATGACAATACACCAACATTTTACATTTTGTGGGTCTGTGACAAGATTGTCAGCATGTGACAAAGCTAAACCCATTAGGTCGGAGGAGACTGCTGTATCTTAAAAATGGTCACATATACCAGATAGGTGCAGTGAAACGTGTTGTTTTACAGGGTCAGCCATTGTAGTACGGTGACCATGGAGCAAATAAGGGTTAAGTGCCTTGCTCAAGGGCACAGCAACATCTTTTTTATCTTGTCAGCTCAGGTATTCATACCAGCGACCTTTCAGTTACTGGCCCAACGCTCTAATCGCTAGGCTACTTGCCGCCCTGATATCTTATTCAAAAAGTCCAAAGGCAATTTGGAAAGGAAACATGCTAACATCTCAGATAACTGTAGAGTTCATTACATTACATTACCAGGTAAATGGGTGACATAGACCTCTCCTCTACTCCAGTGCTCCACTGCCATTTCATAACCAGCCTGTTAAATTACCCTACACTCTCCCTATTGTGTAACCAAACTATACTGAACAAAAATATAAACAGAACATGCAACAATTTCAAAGATTTTATTGAGTTACAGTTCATATAAGGAAATCAGTCAATTAAAATAAATATATTAGGCCCTAATTTATGCATTTCACATGACTGGTAATACAGATATGCATCTGTTGGTCACAGATACCTTTAAAAGAAGGTAGGAGCGTGGATCAGAAAACCAGTCAGTATCTGGTGTGACCCCCATTTGCCTCATGCAGCGCAACACATCTCCTTCGCAAAGAGTTGATCAGACTGTTGATTGTGGCCTGTTAAATGTTGTTCCACTCCTCTTCAATGGCTGTGCAAAGTTGCTAGAAATTGGTGGGAACTGAAACACGCTGTCGTACATGTCGATCCAGAGCATCCCAAACCTGCTCAAAGGGAGACATGTCTGGTGACTATGCAGTCCATGGAAGAACTGGGACATTTTCAGCGTTCCATGAATTGTGCACAGATTGTTGTGACATGGGGCCGAAACATTAGGTGATGGCGGCGGATGAATGGCACGACAATGGGCTTCAGGCTCTCGTCACGGTGCCTCTGTGCATTCAAATTGCAATCGATAAAATGCAATTGTGTTCATTGTCCATAGCTTATGACCATAACCCCACTGCCACCATGGGGTACTTTGTTCACAACGTTGACATCAGTCAATCGCTCGCCCACACGACGCCATACACGCCGTCTGCCATCTGCCCAGTACAGTTGAAACCGAGATTCATCCTTGAAGAGCACACTTCTCCAGCGTGCCAGTGGCCATCGAAAGTAAGCATTTGCCCACTGAAGTCGGTTACGACGCCGAACTGCAGTCAGGTCAAGACCTTGGTGAGGTCGACGAGCATGCAGATGAGCTTCCCTGAGACGGTTTCTGACAATTTACGCAGAAATTCTTCGGTTGTGCAAATCCACAGTTTCATCAGCTGTTCGGGTGGTTGGTCTCAGACGATCCCGCAGGTGAAGAAGCCGGATGTGGAGGTTCTGGGCTGGTGTGGTTACACGTGGTCTGCGGTTGCGAGGCCTGTTGGACGTACTGCCAAATTCTATAGATAACGTTTGAAGCGGCTTATGGTAAAGAAATTAACATTCAATTCTCTGGCAACAGCTCTCGTGGATATTCCTGCAGTCACCATGCCAATTGCATGCTCCCTCAAAACTTGAGACATCTGTGGCATTTTGTTGTGTGTCAAAACTGCACATTTTAAAGTGGCCATATGTCCCCAGCTGTCACGCCCTGACCTTGAGAACCCTGCTATTCTCTAGTTAGTTTGGTCAGGGTGTGAATGTTGACATTCTATGTTATATATTTCTATGTTGGCCGGGTGTGGTTCCCAATCAGAGGCAGCTGTCGATCGTTGTCTCTGATTGGCGATCATACTTAGGCAGCCATTTTGCCTACCTATTTTGTGGGATCTTGTTTCTGATTCTGTTTCGGCTTGTTGCTGTTAGCGTTTAGAACTTCACGTTCAGTTGCTTTTGTCAAGTGTTTCTTGAATATAGTAAACATCTACGCATACCACGCTGCACCTTGGTCCGATCCTTTATACAACGAACGTGACAGAAGATCCCACCACCAACGGACCAAGCAGCGAGGCCAGGAGGAGCAGACACCCTGGACGCAGGTGGGGAAGACATTTTGGACATGGGAGGAGATATTAGCCGGTAAAGGACCCTGGGCGAAGGAAGAAGCCCAGGCAGGAGAGGAACTTCACGTTCAGTTGCTTTTGTTATTTTTGTCAAGTGTTTCTTGAATATAGTAAACATGTACGCATACCACGCTGCACCTTGGTCCAATCCTTTATACAACGAACGTGACACCAGCACAAGGTGCACCTGTGAATGATCATGCTGTTTAACCCTCCCGTTGTCCTAGGGTCAAAATGACCTGCCACTGTGCTGAACAAACTTTATTTAATTTTTATATTTTTGGAATCATTTGTGAGAAGGAGGCAGTGAGACTTTAAAGAAAGTATCACTGCCTCCTTCTCACAAATGATCCAAAAAATATAAAAATTAAATAAAGTTGGTTCAACACAGTGGCGGGTCATTTTGAACCTAGGACAACGGGAGGGTTAAGCTTCTTGATATGCCACACCTGTCAGGTGGATGGACTATCTTGGCACAGGAGTTATGCTCACTAACAGGGATTAAACCAATTTTGGCACCAAATTGTAAGGATCATTACTGGAATCTTTTATTTCAGCTCATGAAACATGGGACCAACAATTTACATGTTGCGTTTATATTTTTGTTCAGTGTATATTATAACCATCCAGTGCTGTCTTCCCTTTCTTGCTGCTGGGAGAGAGGATCCTTATGATTGTGGAACATTGATAATACGGGTTATATAAATATTTGCCCATGGTAGTAGTGGTCAGAAAGTAACTTTTTGGACCTGAATGCCAAAACATTTAGGATATAGAGGTGCTCTAAATTGAACATTTTTTTTTTTTATACCCCACCCTACCATGAGACAAACGTATCTTCATTACTGGGAAAATGATCTAAAATCGCGTAAAATATGTTGTAGCTTAGACCCTATGTTGTGCCTGCTATCGGTTGAGACACAACATGCTATTGAATACAGGATGGGTGTCATGTTTTGGCTGATAAATGTACTAAAATGGCATTAAAATGTCTACTTTCAAATGGTACTTCAAAGGTGATTGAAGGTCCACACATCAGAATGTTGACTTGAACGGGAATATCAGTAGTTCTAACTTATACTGTCAATCTTCCATAGGAAACCTATTGAAATCATAGAAATATAGATAATAGAATAGACATTCCTATTTAAGTTGACATTCAACGGCAATCTTTGTGGTAGTAACTGGAAATAAACATTTCTATTTCAATGCTGTACCAGCTAAATTGTAGTGGTCTGAACTCTGAAGGGCTATGTCCAGTCTATTAATGATTTTCTATGATTGAAATGACACCCACCCTGCATTCAAGAGTATGCTGTGTCTCAACCAATGGCAGGCACAACACAAACACCTCAGATGATGTAAATTAGGGTCTAAGCTACAACATATGTGAAAATAAAGAGGTCTGTGTTCACACGTTTTTAGTTTATTGACATAATGGTTAAAAAGGTACAATAAAAAAAAGAAATTTAAAAAAAGAAATTATAAAACAGTTTGACAACCCTGTTTGTAAGCTTTTAAATGATATCAAACTCAATCGTTTATCTTTTCCAGTGATGAAGACATGGATGTCTCATGGTAGGGTGGGGTCAACTTTGAGCACCTCTATCTCCTAAATATTTTAGCATTCAGGCCCAAAACTCTGAAAGTTTTGTTCATATCAGTGCAGTCAAAAAGTGATTGAAATCAAATGGAACGACCCTAAAGAAAGGCAACGTATTATTTGAAATGAGACTATTATTATGTATGACTAACCCCCTTTAGAGTTACATTTAGAATGGCAAATCATATTTTGTACATTTGAGAGTGAATAATATGGAGTTATGCAAGTGCACATACGCTGATAATGTGATATGATTGTGCTTTACCTCCAACATAGCAATCAGCTTCATGTTTGACCAGGTCAGAATAGAAGCATGGAGGGGAGCCACTTCAATCTGCGGTGAATTAGACGTGTCCTGCCAACCAGTGTGATCTACTGTGAGAAAACTAATCTGCCCGTCCCTCCGGCGGCATCACGACATGGCTGGATTGAACCGCCGGCACGGGAAAGGTGAGGCCGACATTTCAACAAGAGCCATGGCTTGTCGGAGAAATACTTCATCCCAATTTGCATATCAGAGCTGACAGGAAGCTCGGCTCATATTATTGGCACAGCAGCAAGCAGTTTGCAGCAAGGGGCAGTTAATTGATCCAGTCACGGAGTTATGTGAAATATGTCCATATAAGCAGCAAGTATTGGGCTTGGACACATCTCCAATTTGAGGGTTGAATCTCTGGTCGTGTTCGTGGAACTAGGGGGCCGTGGAAAACTAAGAGGGAAAAGAAGATGTGATCGGAGATATAGGAAAGTTGACAATTCAATCACTACAGAATTAGAACCACTGTCAGGATTAATAAAAAATGCCCAGCGAAAGAGAACATTCGTTCACCCCCCTCCTCCTCCCACCCGCTCACAGACTAATTCACGACAGGTAAAATATGTGCTTTCAGTTTAATATCCTCACACACTGCTGAGAACAAATCATAGCCCAGCCTCCTTGTTTTGCACACACTTGGTAACTGATTCGCAGATCTGAGGCAAACAGCATTGTGGTCTAATTCTATTTTCAGTGGGTGGTGGTCCATACTGGGTCTATTTATCCATCATGTCACAGCTGCCCATCTTAGAAATTAGAGGTTGCACAGAGAGTGAGAACAAGAGAACGAGAGAAAGAGAGAGATAGATAGAGAGGGTTCGAATAATAGGGACCTGTCAGCAACAGGTTAATCCCGGTAAACACAGTCATCTACTCGATTACTTTCCTTCCACTGCAACCAGTCTATAGCTGAGTGGATGACCCACCAGCAGATTTAAGTGGTCCCAGTCTCAGCACTCAAAGCTTGGCTTGAGGCTATTGGGAGTGTTACAGCGGCCAGTATTGAATCGTCAGGGGTTCAAAGCCAGCCACTGAAGAGATTTCACCAATTAAAGAGATTTCACCAATTGCAATCTACAGATGGAAAATGAGAGGAAAAACCCACTGCAGTCCATACCAAGACAAGGAAGAAAGCGAAAAGGTAAGTGTGCCTCTATACCTGTGCATCTATGTCTATAGGCAACACAATCTCACACTCAATTCGTGCAAATATGTACGAAAAGTATTTCAGCAGATTTCATGTTTTTGTGTGGTTTAATTTGTGTGAAAAGACACAAATGTTTGTGCGACTTCATTCCATAGGAAAATACATTTTTGGGGGGCAAACTTCGGAACAATCTTTTGAAAGTTATTAGAGCAATGCATGATGGGCAATGCTGTTCTACACTGCCTTTATATATATTTACGGAGAGCAATTTCCATTTTGTAACATTACACCATTTCTTTTATAATGCATTTTATACTAGGCTATGTCAAATTGTATGGGGCTTGCCAGATTGAAAAAAAAGAAGACAAAAAAAATACATATATATATATATATATATATGTATGTATATATTAGTTATTTTTTTTGGTATCGATGAAGGTATTTGATTGGGGTATGACTTGACTTTGTATGAATTATTTTTAATACAATATTTATATCTAGTTGTCATGTATTCATTATCTTTAACTTCTTAAATGTTTGTACTTTGCATGTTTCAGTAATGATTAACATGGTTAAATAGTCGTTAATCTCTGCATGATTTAGATTTTGGTATATTTGGCATTGTTATACATAATCTGTATTTCTACTGAAGAAAGCAATAATTAATCAACACACTACTGTAAATAAATGGACACTACCTGTTATAAAATGGAAATTGCTCTCCGTAAATAAATGGTGAGAAATGCTCAGTCTGAAGCCATTCGGCTATGGGTTTCACAGACCTATAATAATGATAAAAGTTATATCACCTTAAAAAAGGGTTTTATTACAACCTCTGGGGTATAACATGTAGGGCAAAGTGGTATAGGAGAGTCTGACATATAACCCCTAACTTGAGTTCAGTCTTCACCAATGAGAACCAAGAGGGGCCTAGCTTCGTCCTACCCATATGATGTGAATCACTGTCAGGTTATTTGATATATAAGCTTCAGTAACAAAAGAACACCATGGTTGCAATAACACTTTAAACAGGTAGTTTGTAAATGTGTAGAATGTGTTTGTTTTGGGTCCACACTGGTAAGTGAACTTATGTAAATTAGACAGTCACAGAGGATTTTCTTCTGAATAACTGGTCAGGGTATAGCACCTTCCATTCAGCTTCAGTCAACTTTGATGTAAGGCTTGATCACACCTGTAGTGAGTACTTCTATCTGTCACGCCAATTGTTGCTTATCCATTGTTCACTAGATATATCTATGTAATTACACCAAACAGAATGTTGAAAAACAGAATGCTTCCCACCACTAGATCACATAACTAGATGTGAGCTGGACATGATCCCAACGCGGCAACCAATGTGCCGGAAGAAAGTGAACGCTGCAACAGGGACTCTAACCAGGGCTCATACATGACAAAGTGAGCTCTAACGGCCGTTGCCATGAAAGCCAGGTAGGTCTCTGGGCAAAGGCAGTAGGCCTACAATGCTGGCATATGCCTTGTTACAATAGCCTAAGTATACAGTGCCTTGCAAAAGTATTCATCCCCCTTGGCATTTTTCCTATTTTGTTCCATTACAACCTGTAATTTAAATGGATTTTTATTTGCATTTCATGTAATGGACATACACAAAACAGCCCAAATTGGTGAAGTGGAATGAAAAAAAAAACTTGTTTCAAAAGATTTGACAAAATAAATAATGGAAAAGTGGTGCGTGCATATGTATTCACACCCTTTGCTATGAAGCCCCTAAATAAACATCTGGTGCAACCAATTACCTTCAGAAGTCACATAATTACCCAATGCTTAGGTGTACCTCCACTGTACTTATATCCTTCCATATCCTTGTCTGTACATAATGCCCTGAATCTATTCTACACGCCCGGAAATCTGCCCCTTTTATTCTCTGTACCCAACGCACTAGAAGACCAGTTCTTAAAGCCTTTAGCCGTATCCTTATTCTATTCCTCCTCTGTTCCTCTGGTGATGTAGAGGTTAACCCAGGCCCTGTAGCCCCCAGTATCACTCCTACCCCCCAGGCACTATCATTTGTTGACTTCTGTAACCATAAAAGCCTTGGTTTCTTGCATGTTAACATCAGAAGCTTCCTCCCCAAGTTTGAGTTACTCACTGCGTTAGCACACTCTGCCAACCCTGATGTTCTAGCAGTGTCTGAATCCTGGCTTAGGAAGGCCACCAAAAATTCTGAAATGTCCATCCCCAACTACATCATTTTCCGTCTAGATAGAACTGCCAAAGGGGGTGGAGTTGCAATCTACTGTAGAGATAGCCTGCAGAGCTCTTTCATACTATCCAGGTCTGTGCCCAAACAGTTTGCGCTTCTACTTCTAAAAATCCACCTTTCCAGAAA
Organism: Coregonus lavaretus; assembly: GCF_964263955.1. Classification (NCBI taxonomy): domain Eukaryota; kingdom Metazoa; phylum Chordata; class Actinopteri; order Salmoniformes; family Salmonidae; genus Coregonus; species Coregonus lavaretus. The sequence continues at coordinate 14,752,368 of NC_140012.1, read as the reverse complement.
TAAGTATCTCACTGTTGCCGCTTGCTACAGACCCCCCTCAGCCCCCAGTTGTGCCCTGGACACCATATGTGAATTGCTTGCCCCCATCTATCCTCAGAGTTCATACTGCTTGGTGACCAAAACTGGGATATGCTTAACACCTCGGCCGTCCTACAATCTAAACTAGATGCCCTCAATCTCACACAAATTATCAAGGAACCTACCAGGTACAACCCTAAATCCGTAAACATGGGCACCCTCATAGATATCATCATGACTAATTTACCCTCTAAATACACCTCCGCTGTCTTCAACCAGGATCTCAGCGATCACTGCCTCATTGCCTGCGTCCATAATGGGTCTGCGGTCAAACGACCACCCCTCATCACTGTCAAACGCTCCCTAAAACACTTCAGCGAGCAGGCCTTTCTAATTTACCTGGCCCGGGTATCCTGGATGGATATTGACCTCATTCCGTCAGTAGATGATGCCTGGATGTTCTTCAAAAGTGCTTTCCTCTTCATCTTAAATAAGCATGCCCCATTCAAAAAATGCAGAACTAAGAACAGATATAGCCCCTGGTTCACCCCAGACTTGACTGCCCTTGACCAGCACAAAAACATCCTGTGGCGTACTGCATTAGCATCGAACAGCCCCCGCGATATGCAACTTTTCAGGGAAGTCAGGAACCAATATACACAATCAGTTAGGAAAGCAAAGGCTAGCTTTTCAAACAGAAATGTGCATTATGTAGCACTAACTCCAAAAGGTTTTGGGACACTGTAAAGTCCATGGAGAATAAGAGCACCTCCTCCCAGCTACCCACTGCACTGAGGCTAGGAAACACTGTCACCACCGATAAATCTACGATAATCGAGAATTTCAATAAGCATTTTGCTACGGCTGGCCATGCTTTCCACCTGGCTACCCCTACCCCGGCAAGTTGCACCCTCCGCTGCAACTTGCCCATGCCCCCCCGCTTCTCCTTTACCCAAATTCAGATAGCTGATGTCCTGAAAGAGCTGCTAAATCTGGACCGCTACAAATCAGCTGGGCTAGACAATCTGGATCCTTTCTTTCTAAAATTAGCCGCCGAAATTGTCGCAACACCTATTACTAGCCTGTTCAACCTCTCTTTCGTATCGTCTGAGATCCCCAGAGATTGGAAAGCTGCAAATGTCATCCCCCTCTTCAAAGGGGGTGACACTCTAGATCCAAACTGTTACAGACCTATATCCATCCTGCCCTGCCTTTCAAAAGTATTTGAAAGCCAAGTTAACAAACAGATCACCGACCATTTCGAATCCCACCGTACCTTCTCCGCTATGCAATCCGGTTTCCGAGCAGGTCATGGGTGCACCTCAGCCACGCTCAAGGTCCTAAACGATATTATAACCGCAATCAATAAAAGACAGTACTGCGCAGCCGTCTTCATCGACCTGGCCAAGGCTTTCGACTCTGTCAACCACCGCATTCTTATTGGCAGACTAAATAGCTTTGGTTTCTCAAATGACTGCCTCGCCTGGTTCACCAACTACTTCTCAGATAGAGTTCAATTTGTCAAATCGGAGGGCCTGTTGTCTGGACCTCTGGCAGTCTCTATGGGGGTGCCACAGGGTTCAATTCTCGGGCCGACTCTATTCTCTGTGTATATCAATGATGTCGCACTTGCTGCTGGTGACTCTCAGATCCACCTCTACGCAGACGACACCATTTTGTATACATCTGGCCCTTCATTGGACACTGTGTTAACAAACCTCCAAACGAGCTTCAATGCCATACAAAACTCCTTCCGTGGCCTCCAACTGCTCTTAAACGCTAGTAAAACTAAATGCATGCTCTTCAATCGAACGCTGCTTGCAGCCACATGCCCGACTAGAATCACTACTCTCGACGGGTCTGACTTAGAATATGTGGACAACTACAAATACCTAGGTGTCTGGTTAGACCGTAAACTCTCCTTCCAGACTCACATTAAGCATCTCCAATCCAAAGTTAAATCTAGAATCGGCTTCCTATTTCACAACAAAGCCTCCTTCACTCATGCTGCTAAACATGCCCTTGTAAAACTGACTATCCTACTGATCCTTGACTTCAGCGATGTCATTTACAAAATAGCTTCCAACACTCTACTCAACAAATTGGATGTAGTCTATCACAGTGCCATCCGTTCTGTCACCAAAGCCCCATATACTACCCACCATTGTGACCTGTACTCACTCGTTGGCTGGTCCTCACTACATATTCATCGCCAAACCCACTGGCTCCAGGTCATCTATGAATCACTTCTAGGCAAATTCCTGCCTTATCTTAGATCATTGGCCGCCATAGCAACACCCACCCATAGTATGCGTTCCAGCAGGTATATCTCACTGGTTATCCCCAAAGCCAACAATTGCTGCAAAAGGTGGCTCTACAAAGTATTGACTTTGGGGGGGTGAATAGTTATGCACGCTCAAGTTTTCTGTTTTTTTGTCTTATTTCTTGTTTGTTTCACAATAAAAAATATTTAGCATCTTCAAAGTGGTAAGCATGTTGTGTAAATGAAATGATACAAACCCCCCCCCCCCCAAAATCCATTTTAATTCCAGGTTGTAAGGCAAGAAAATAGGACAAATGCCAAGGGGGGTGAATACTTTCGCAAGCCACTGTATAACATGATTGACACGACCGTAATAATCATCATGATACGGCCTTGGAAGTGCCATAAGTGTAAGCCAACATAATTCATTATTTTGCATTAACCTGTTTAACTGCATTGATATGGCTTAATTGATCATAGTCCAGAATCATTATAGTTGCAAATACCATGCAGTTGCACCAGGGGAATTTAAACCAAACATAATTTTTTTTGCAGGTCTTCTGTTTCCCCACATTTATTGATGAATTAATTTCCCATCATGAAAATGTATCCCCATTCCCCAATCAAATACCTTCATCGATACCACAAAACAAACAGACAAACAGCGTTTTACTCCAATCTGGCAACCCTCATAAAATCCAACATAGTACCAGTATCCCAAAGTATTAAGTGAAAGATAAGCATAGAAAACAGCATTGGCATTAATAAAAATAAATAAAAAACGTAAAGGTGTTGAATAGAGCTGAAGGATGGGACTAAAAACAACAACTAATAACAACAAGATAACTAATGTAAAGCATACTGTGTCCATAATAAGTATATAGGTTATAGGTTGAGAGCTTTTGTGAAAGAGCACAGTTAGAAAAATATGGCATATAGAATCAAACCAGATGGACATCATGAAAATGATCGGAGGAAGTTCAGGAGTAAAAACAAACAAAATATAATTATTGTAGAATTTGACTGTGTCCATAAAATGTATACAGTATGGATGGGCTGGAATTAGAGGCCTAAGCGTTGTTGTTCACTAGTTTACTCCAATTGGGGAAGGGGTGGTGGGGTTGGAAAGTAATGAAGGGAAATATAATTTAATAAAGGATATGTGTGTGTGTATGGATGTATGTATATATATGTATATATGTGTGTGTGTGTGTGTGTGTGTGTGTGTGTGTGTGTATATATATATATATATATATTTGCGATAAAAAAAATAAAAAAATAAAAAAACATAAGGCTACTAATTATATTATAAGTATTTCGGTGACAACCTGGTTGATTAAAATTTTGGGTTTGTTTTTTATATGAATACATGTGGGACACAAAAAAAGACAGTTTAGAATACCATTGCCCAAAATGCATTGCCCCAATAACTTTCAAAAGATTGTTCCGAAGTTTGCCCACCCCAAAAATTGTTATTCTATGAATTAAACCACAATAAAACACACACAATCTGCTGAAATATTTTTTTGACATATTTGCAGGAATTGAGTGTGAGATTGTGTTGCTATAGAAAGTGAGGGGGGTAGCAGCAGTATACCTGAATGGCAGGGGGAAAACATTAAGGGATGCACAGCACTCCCCTCCCTAGCAACAGTAGCAATCCAGCGGAACAGTGAAAAGTTCCAGTGAATCTCCAGAAGGGGAGTCATGCCTAGATTACTGTTGATAGCTCATTAGAGCTCAGCCTCTGAATGGCTCAATATACACAGCTAGCTGGGTGACGTCTGGGCAATTTACACACACACGCACACACCAAACAACACACAGGCATCTGAAGCAGGGGAGCTGGGAGGCTGGGGTTGCATGGAAACGACTCCCTTATTCACGTCGCTGCAAAATTGGCATTATTCTTCATTGTCTATGCACGATACAATATTGTCATGATAGTTAGGTACCGATACAAAATCTATTGCGATTCTCAAGATTCTATACTGCGATTTTATTGCGATTTGATGTTCCAAACATATTGCTCACTACATGTCGACTACAGAGAGACAAGGGAGAGCATGAGAAAATGAGTTTTGATCAGTCATTTAAAAAGAAGATGGAGAACAAACTGTAGGATGAAAAATACCAGAGTTTTGGCACAAGTACAGCTGACTAGCGCTCACTAACGCTACCTTTAACAAACTGATACTTGGAGTCAAAGTATCGATATAATATTGTCTAAAATACTGTGATATGTAACTGTATCGAATTTTTCCCCGTCACTACTTTGCAGCCAGAGAAGCATATTTTCCCCAGCCCACTATGATTGTTATGTGTCTACAATGCATTCGGAAAGTATTCAGACCCCTTGACTAAGATGGATGTAAAAAAGAAAAAAATCCCCCCTTACAATCTACACACACTACCCAATAATGACAAAGCAAAAACAGGTATTGTATTCAGACCCTTTACTCAGTACTTTGTTGAAGCACCTTTGGCAGAGATTACAGCCTCAGGTCTTCTTGGCTATGTGGCTACAAGCTTGGCACAACTGTATTTGGGGAGTTTCTCCCATTCTTCTCTGCAGATCCTCTCAAGCTCTGTCAGGTTGGACGGGGAGCGTCGCTGCACAGCTATTTTCAGGTCTCTCCAGAGATGTTCGATCGGATTCAAGTCCGGCCTCTGGCTGGGCCACTCAAGGACATTCAGAGACGTGTCCCGAAGCCACTCCTACGTTGTCTTGGCTGTGTGCGTAGGGTCATTGTCCTGTTGGAAGGTGAACCTTCACCCCAATCTGAGGTCCTGAGTGCTCTTGAGCAGGTTTTCATCAAGGATCTCTCTGTACTTTGCTCCATTCATCTTTCCCTCGATCCTTACTAGTCTCCCAGTCCATGCCGCTGAAGAACAACCCCACAGTATGATGCTGCCACCACCATGCTTCACCGTAGGAATGGTGTCAGGTTTCCTCCAGACATGACACTTCCCATTCAAGCCAAAGAGTTCAATCTTGGTTTCATCAGACCAGATAATCTTGTTTCTCATGGTCTGAGAGTCCTTTAAGTGCCTTTTGGCAAACTCCAAGCGGGCTGTCATGTGTCTTTTACTGAGGAGTGGCTTCCGTCTGGCCACTCTACCATAAAGGCCTGCTTGGTGGAGTGCTGCAGAGATGGTTGTCCTTCTGGAAGGTTCTCCCATCTCCACCCAGGAACATTGGAGTGTTGTCATAATGACCATCGGGTTCTTGCTCACCTCCCTGACCAAGGCCATTCTCCCCAGATTGCTCAGTTTGGCCGGGTGGCCAGCTCTAGGATGTGTCTTGGTGGTTCCAAACTTCTTCCATTTAATAATGATGGAGGCCACTGTGTTCTTGGGGACCTTCAATGCTGCAGAAATGTTTTGGTACCCTTCCCCAGATCTGTGCCTCGACACAATCCTTTCTCGGAGCTCTACGGACAATTCCTTAGACTGTGGGACCTTATATAGACAGGTGTGTGCCTTTCCAAATCATGTCCAATCAATTGAATTTACCACAGGTGGACTCCAATCAAGTTGTAGAAACATCTCAAGGATGATCAATGGAAACAGGATGCACATGTGAATGCATTCAGTTGTACAACTGACTAGGTATCCCCCTTTCCCCTTAAATTCTGAATACTTTCCGAATGCACTGTATTTCGTTTGCTCTAACTCCTCGAAGGGCCTTCCTTATAATTCTTGTATTGCAGCAGGCCTGGTGCCTTTTTAATGAGCCCAGCCGTATTCATCGACATATTTGCATGGGATGCTGAGTCCATTAGTTAGTCTGTTAGATTTCCACTGCATATTATTACCGGCAGGGATCTGCCTACCAGAGGTCCACCACCACCACACCCCTCCAGCTACGGCTACAGATGTGTGTCGAGGAGCTGCCAGACTGCATAAGGAATGTCCTCGGTGTGTGTGTGTGTGTATGCATACATGCGTGCGTGTGAGCCTGTGACAGTTCTCAAGCCAGCATGAATTGCAGCAACACCAGGGTAAAAATATTAACCTGGCCATTTGGGGTCATTAATGTAAGCAAGCCTTTGAAAGAAAACATTTGAGGCATCTCCCAATGCCAGGTCAAATAGGGTTATATTGCTGTGTTGGAGCTTTGTAGCAGTGATGTTGTATACAGAATGCATAGAGCCGTGTTACTGGGTTGTTGCTTATATATTCAGGACTCATTAATGTTGCAGCAGCAGAATTACCCCCCAGGCGTGGTGAGAATCTTCCGGCTCCTTCGATCAATCTGAGATGAGCCTACTAACTAACACAACCAGTCGATGAGGCTCACAGTGGGGAGGGGTTAAGCCATATCACAGGCCCTCCATACACACACAGGTACTGTACGTACAGTGTACGTATGCATGGATGTGTGCACACACACGTATGCCATCATGCACGCACACACAAACACACACACTCTGATACTGTTTCATCAAGCTGAGACAGAAAGGCCAAACACTGCTGGCCACGACTGTGAACGCTTCACCTGCGGTCACACATCACTGCTGTGCTCATCACAGAGGTCCACCACAAATAGCGATGACCACAGCACAGCATTAAACCACAAAGATGGAGGACACACAAACAAATGAATCTGGATCATGGGAACCAACAGCTATGGTGTTTAGTTAGATGAGTAGATGGATGAGTTATCCAGTTAGGCTAGTTATCCATAGTCTCCTTTCGCATCCTACTGTAGAATACTAGCCAATACTAGAATACTGTGGAATACTAGCCTAACGGGTACAGGGCCAGTATGCATAAAGCATCTCAGAGCAGGTGTGTTGATTCTGGGCAATCAAACGCAACTCTGGACCTCGAAGCCAGTTCCACTGTGTTTTTTCATTGTTCCCCTTGTTGTGGAAATTCTTACACAGGGGCACTCTAAGTCAATCTTAAATGAATCATTGTTTATTATCAATTAATTGGAGAGGTTCCAACAAACTTGATGCACCATAGTGAATGTCTGTCAGGAGCTCTCCCGGGGCAGTCCCGTTAGATCTCTTATATATGCATGATTTAGTTTATTTATTTCATTCATAATTAATTCATCATTAACGTTTGCTTCATCCATGTGACTGACCAATACTGGGTCATGCATGTGACAGACCAATACCTCCCAAGGCTTCTTCTCTCTAAGCTGAGACCTTGAAACTGAGATATCTTTTGTTCTCAAAACAAGGGTCTGGGCGCACTGCCAAATTGCAGATACTGATAGTGAGGATTCGTTCAATCAGTCACTTGCATGAACACAAAAAAACGGTTATTAGAAAAGCACAAACATAGAACACAGAAATGTATAAATAGAAAAGAACCAACATAAAATGTTCCATCACACCCTCTAATCAGGGACTGATTTAGACCTGGGACACCAGGTGGGTGCAATTAATGATCAGATAGAACAGAAAACCAGCAGGTTCCGGACCTCGTAGGGTAGGGGTGTCAAACTCAGATGTTAGGGAGGTTAGGGAGTAGGACTCACTCATGATATCACCCATGACACCCACAGATGGATAGGGCAGAGAGAGGGAGGAGAAGGGAGGGAGGAGGAATATCTCCCCAGGAAGATATCCCCACCCGTGGGCAGGCCAGCCGACACCAGAGGCTTGCACTCGTTCAAGTGGGGTAATCGATAGGGTGAAGTTATGGAGTAATGCACTAATGAAGGCATCCAGGGGTAGAATGGTGAGTAGGACAAAGCACAGTGTACTATACAGACAGTGTATAAGAGAGAGTCAGGAATCTGGAGACATCCCCTGTATAGGAGCCCATGGTCGTGTTCGAGAATTCACTGTGGGTTCATCCCAAATGGCACCCTTTTCCCTATATAGTGCACTACTTTTGACCAGAGCCCTACGGGGAATATACACTGAGTGTACAAAACGTTGGCTGACCAGGTGAATCCAGTTAAAAGCTATGATCCCTTATTGATGTCACCTGTTAAATCCACTTCAATCACTGTAGATGAACGGCAGGAGACAGGTTTAAGAAGGATTTTTAAGCATTGAGACAATGGAGACATAAATTGTGTATGTGTGCCATTCAGAGGGTGAATGGGCAAGACAAAAGATTTAAGTGCCTTTGAACGGAGTATGTTAGTAGGTGACAGGCACACCTGTTTGAGTGTGTCAAGAACTGCAACGCTACTGGGTTTTTCACGCTCAACAGTTTCCCGTGTGTATCAAGAATGGTCCACCACCCAAAGAACATCCAGCCAACTTGACACAACTGTGGGAAGCATTGGAGTCAACATAAGCCAGCATCCCTGTGGAACGCTTGACACCTTGTAGAGTTCATGCTACGACAAATTGAGGCTGTTCTGAGGGCAAATATTAGGAAGGTGTTCCTAATGTTTTGTACACTCAGTGTAAAGGTAATAGATGGCCATTTGGGACGCAACCTGGGCTAATCCAGGACACTGGCAGAACTGTGTCATAATGGGTCCTTGGAAGTAAGAGACAAAGGAAACTACTGCACTAATCATTCTTGGACTAGAGGCTTTCTCATTCAGATAATGTGATTAAATAACCTTTAAGGACTCGCCGTTTTCTGCCAGTGTGCTACCTTACATTAATTCAAGGAGAATTTGAACCATCAACAACAAAATTACACACGCAAGAACATCAATCCAAATCACCACGGCCTCTGCCTAAGTGGGAAGAAGACTGAGGTGTCTGTGAGGGGCTCATGAATTGCCTGTTTCTTTAAAGGTATTGTATAAGAATCTAGGAAAGGAAAACAATAATGTATGTTTATTTTCCAAAGACTCCAAAGACAGATCTATCTAGCAACATTCACATTACAACTGCTGTGCTATGTGTATACACATACTTATTCCCCCCCCCCCCCGCATCTGTGCAAGTGGCCAGGGGTCATGAAAAACGTCTCACTGTTTCGCATCCGCCCACTCAATCAGCTTTCACTCTCAGCGTGTATGCATGAAAACCAAATAGGAGAGCTGGAATTGTGATGAGGAAGTAGTGCAGTAGAAGAGTAGAAGATGGACATCAAGACCATTGTTTCACACAGAACTGTAATCACTCAACACAAGTTAAGAGCAGGAGATGCAGGAGAGGAAGAGGAAGGAGAAAGAGGAGAGACCGATGAACACAGAGAGGAAGATAAAGGACAAGAGAGAGAGAGAGCGAGAGAGAGCGAGAGAGCGAGAGAGAGAGAGAGAGAGAGAGAGAGAGAGAGAGAAACTATACAGAGAAGGAGTAGGTGGAGATTTTTTCAGAGAAGAGAAAGAAATAGAAATCTCCACCAATCTGTATAGTACAGTGAATCATACGTGGAAAAAACGGTTTATCAAGAGGGTTAAATTCACAGAGGAGACGGTCAATCACTCACTTACTGTACAAAGCCAGTGGCGGCCGTACAAGCCTAGCGTAATAAACTGTGTTGACTGACACGGCCAAGTAGTGAGTAGCCATTCACATGATGTCAAGGCCATGAGCTACAGGGCAACCATCTTTTAAAATGGCACAGGCATATTTCACTTTAACTGGATACAGCTAATGCGTACCGCAGCAATACAACCCGTCATTCTGTGTTCCCTCCATTCCCTTCCTCTTACCTCCATCCACCTGCTCCATTTAATTAATCTGTCTGAGCATGCTTGTCTAAGACTCACCACACTTCAATCAGTAGCATGCTGGAGCGCATGCAGCAGGAGCACCCAGGAGAGAACGGGACCCAGCCTAAACAAACCTGTCATATGCAAATGAGATCTGCAAACATGGGAGAAGACAGCACACGCATTATAGGAGACTACAGTACAGACTGACAGGGCAATATCTGTACAGCCCACAGGCATGGAGGATGGAAGGAGGATTCCCCAGACTCCTCATCCTAATTATGATCCTCTGGATTTGACTAGTTCTACATAATGGATTGCTTTTGAATATGTTGGGTTGGGTGTGAGATGTGTCACCGTACTGATATGTTCATTGTTATGGCTATTGTTGTCATACTTCAGGTTTTTGTTGCGGTTATTGTTTGCTATTGCAGGTTTCTGTTATGTTTAGGGATGAGCACGGTTATTTGAATATTTGAATATCCGAACGGATGCTAGTATTCGAATACTTGCGAGGGTATTTATTTTTGAGGAAAATAATTCATAGGCCTATTTTAATTAAAAGGCTTTGTCTCAATTAAATACAATTATCTATGTGGCATTGCTACACACAAGGATATACCATGACATTTGAAATTCTTAATTTAATAAAACAAACTTTTGAATGTACTTTTTATGGCGTGTGCCCCATAAAAATACCTATATAATAGCCTACACAGGTTTCACACATGTAGCTTGTTGTTGTTGGCACTACAGGCTGAGGCTCCATGTGTAGCAATGTGAAGTGGGAGATCTTTAATCAATGCAAACTGGAATTACAATTACGGAATTAAGTTAGCTAAATGAGAAGGAGTAGGCTACAACGAGCAACCGACAGGTACAGTAGGTTTAATCTGAATGGAGTTGTTGTAGACAAGGATGGAGAGTGCAGCAAAATAGCCGTAACTAGCCTAGCTAGCTAGCCAGCCACCTAGCCAACGTCTGGCTATCTTAGCTAGATTCTTTACATCTAGTTGAGGCAGTAAAGACAGGCACTGCCAGATGGATGATAGATAACCTATGGCATTTACAAGTTTGTCTAGCTAGCGCGAGTCAGCGGCTACTTTTTCTCTTTCTCCCAATGTCCAATGTCCCAATGTCCAAGTTTAAATAACGTTACCAAAAAAAACACGTTTTTCGACTATCCGGATATCCCCATAAATATTAATAATAATTATTATATTATTTGAATAGTGAAATTATTTCAAATGTCCATTCCTAGTTATGTTTATTGTTGTTTTACTACAGCTTTGGATCAATATGTACAGTGAGGGGAAAAAGTATTTGATCCCCTGCTGATTTTGTACATTTGCCCACTGACAAATAAATTATTAGTCTATAATTTTAATGGTAGGTTTATTTGAACAGTGAGAGACAGAATAACAACAACAAAATCCTGAAAAACGCATGTCAAAAATGTTATAAATTGATTTGCATTTTAATGAGGGAAATAAGTATTTGACCCCCTCTCAATCAGAAAGATTTCTGGCTCCCAGGTGTCTTTTATACAGGTAACAAGCTGAGATTAGGAGCACACTCTTAAAGGGAGTGCTCCTAATCTCATCTTGTTACCTGTATAAAAGACACCTGTCCACAGAAGCAATCAATCAATCAGATTCCAAACTCTCTACCATGGCCTAGACCAAAGAGCTCTCCAAGGATGTCAGGGACAAGATTGTTGACCTACACAAGGCTGGAATGGGCTACAAGAATATCGCCAAGCAGCTTGGTGAGAAGGTGACAACAGTTGGTGCGATTATTCGCAAATGGAAGAAACACAAAAGAACTCTCAATCTCCCTCGGCCTGGGGCTCCATGCAACATCTCACCTTGTGGAGTTGCAATGATCATGAGAACGGTGAGTAATCAGCCCAGAACTACACGGTAGGATCTTGTCAATGATCTCAAGGCAGCTGGGACCATAGTCACCAAGAAAACAATTGGTAACACACTACGCCGTGAAGGACTGAAATCCTGCAGCGCCCGCAAGGTCCCCCTGCTCAAGAAAGCACATATACAGGGCCGTCTGAAGTTTGCCAATGAACATCTGAATGAATCAGAGGAGAACTGGGTGAAAGTGCTGTGGTCAGATGAGACCAAAATGGAGCTCTTTGGCATCAACTCAACTCGCCGTGCTTGGAGGAGGAGGAATGCTGCCTATGACCCCAAGAACACCATCCCCACCGTCAAACATGGAGGTGGAAACATTATGCTTTGGGGGGGGTTTTCTGCTAAGGGGACAGGACAACTTCACCGCATCAAAGGGACGCTGGACAGGGCCATGTACCGTCAAATCTTGGGTGAGAACCTCCTTCCCTCAGCCAGGGCATTGAAAATGGGTCGTGGGTGGGTATTCCAGCATGACAATGACCCAAAACACACGACCAAGACAACAAAGGAGTGGCTCAAGAAGAAGCACATTAAGGTCCTGGAGTGGCCTAGCCAGTCTCCAGACCTTAATCCCATAGAAAATCTGTGGAGGGAGCTGAAGGTTTGAGTTGCCAAACGTCAGGCTCGATACCTTAATGACTTGGAGAAGCTCTGCAAAGATGAGTGGGACAAAATCCCTCCTGAGATGTGTGCAAACCTGGTGGAAACTACAAGAAACGTCTGACCTCTGTGATTGCCAACAAGGGTTTTGCCACCAAGTACTAAGTCATGTTTTGCAGAGGGGTCAAATACTTATTTCCCTCATTAAAATGCAAATCAATTTATAACATTTTTGACATGCGTTTTTCTGGATTTTTTGTTGTTATTCTGTCTCTCACTGTTCAAATAAACCTATCATTAAAATTATAGACTGATCATGTCTTTGTCAGTGGGCAAACGTACAAAATCAGATCTGATCAAATACTTTTTTCCCTCACTGTAGCTATGGTTTTATAAAAAAAAGTATGTTTTTACTGAGATAGTGGAAACTAATGGTGCCATTCGTACAGAGTGAATGTTGTAAGGCATGCAATAGTAATCTTTCTTCCCTCACGTATACAGTATATTCACACTGTGGGCCGTATATCTCACGACACTCAGAGTGCAGACTACACGCAGGGCGTGGAAAGCCACGGGCAAATGTAATGTTTATGCATCTTCATTCATCGTTAGAGGTTGTTTGGCCATGCTTGAGAGGTAATGGACGTGCCAACAAAACACAGTGAAATAGATGACTTTATCCTCCGGGCTCACACAGGGATTTCCTCCTGAAACATTTACAGTACTTACAGGGAAGTAGCTAGAGCTGACTGGCACAGCTAAGGGAAATGGAGAGTATGGAGGTGTTTCAAATGGCACCCTATTCCCTACATAGTACACTACTTTAGACCAGGTCCCATATGACTCAAAAGTAGTACACTACAAAAGTAGTACACTACATAGGGAATAGGGTGCAGTTTGTGACGCATCCCAAACCCTCCATGACTCTGAACTCCTCTCTAAAACTACAAGCCTCCTTGTTCACCTTCAGGCACTGTATGATGACACTGTATAATATTTACAGTTTTTCTGCTCTTTCCCCCTGTAGTGCCTGAGCTACGCTACTCACAGTACAGTATGCTCTCTTATTGGCACTCAACGCCTCTCTAGAACACAATCATCCCAGTCCTTCATTACATATGTATCTATACAATGCAACCTCCATTCTTCCTCTGCTACCCTACCCCTCTAAGATGACAGTGACAGTGAGCACATCCAACCTGTGCACTCCGGAGCACAATGCTCTGAATTCACCTTAATGGCAAAAAGAAAGAGAAAAAGAGAGAGAGAGCATAGTGCCAGGTTCGTAGCGTGTGTGGATATCTTCAGTGCTACAAAGCAGGTTGCAGATTCTAAAGGCTTACATGTGATTACAGTCCCCTGGATCACCGTGAGACAGACTAGAGAACGGAGCTCATCCATCATCCAGTCACACTGGAGGGGATTATATAAACATCCTATAGAATTATGGCTCCGGAGGTGTTGGAAACACACACACCGGTAAACACACACACACCCATACACACAACGTGTACACACAAACACAAACTTTTTATGTACATCCTATAGAATTATGGCTCTGGAGGCGTTGGAGACACACGTGTACACACAAACACAAATGTTTTATGTATAAACCTACCTCAACCACTTCAGTAGCCCTGCACATTTAATAAGGTACTGGCACTGACCTGTATGTACTTGCATTCTCATGTTTCTTTAACTCACATCATATAGTTATTTTATTATTATTATCTATATAATTATTATTATTATTACATTTTAGTCATTTAGCAGACACTCTTATCCAGAGCGACTTACAGTTAGTGAGTGCATACATTTTTCATATTGGCCCCCCTTGGGAATCGAACCCACAACCCTGGCGTTGCAAGCGCCATGCTCTACCAACTTAGCTACAGGATGTCTTTAATCTCTGCATTGTTTTGAAAACGCTCTCAAGGTAAGAATTTCACTGTTTTACATCTGTTGTATCCTGTGCACGTGAAGAATAAACGTGAAGAATAAACACGCCCACACACACACACGCACAAATGCATGCTAGAAACACACACACACACACACACACACAAACAAACACACACACACGTCAACAGGGAAAAAAAGAGAATGACATGAGGAATAATGAATAAACAGATGTGGAGAGGTACACAGTAGTACACATATAACACCAGGCATTTTAACATCTGTAATGACAATCTACAGCCATGTGGTAGTAATAAACAACTTCTGGCTAAACGTCATGCTACATAAACCCTTCAGACTAATGAGCAGGGGAGCGAGGAGATGATGGATGTACATGTACAGTGGTGTCTGCATGACAGCAGTGATGCAGAGTTAGTGGGAATAGAAAAGCAGTTGGTAAAGATAATTAAGAAAACAGAAGTTTCCTCTGTCTAAGGAGGCAATCGACGAGAGAAGCAAACTCCTCCGTGCAACTATTAACAAATTGATACTCTCCTACACATGGCGACCACTCATCGGTTTCCGGGTCACAGAGGAGACGATGGCCTTTTGCCCAATTGAGAATCCCCCTGTGTCGCTTTCCCTCTCTCACTCTCCCCCCATCACTCTCTCCCCCTCTCTCTCCACTGATTGTTAGTCCACAGCGTGGCTACGTTAGCGACCAGCTAATGAGACAGTGAGGGAGAACAATGGGTGTTGTTGTTGAGTACAGTTGAAGCACCAGGCTGGCTAAGAGCAAGTCCAGGGAGAGGCTGTGAATCAGTGGCCCAAACAGGCAAGACAAAGGCCAGCCGCATGCAGTCACCCCACCACACCGGGGCCCATACCTTCACCTCTAAGATAACCCAATTACACCAATATAAGTACACCTCACCCAGGCTCACAGGGACCCAACATTGGAGCGAGGTGGAACAACAACATTTATTTTTGTCTCCAACAGGGACAATTAGTTCCGCCAGTTGGCTTGAGATGGAGAGATGGTTTCCGGTGAGATGGAGAGAGGGGAGAGGGGGAAAGTGAGGGGACACATCTGCGATTCAGCCACTGACCATAGCGATTCACTCTCCACTGTGTTGGGACAGAGGCGAGGGACCTAAAACAGAGGCACACAACCAAAACGATTGAAACAGAGCTAGTACCACAGGGCAATGAAAACAAAAACATAACAATACAAAAAACCAGAGTCGCAGATGAGTCAGATAGTGAGGTGAGGACTAATGGGGAAGTGGGTTCATATTAGAGTTTTAAAAAACATGTCAATCAGGGGTAACATTTAAATGACATTAATACCCTCAAAGAAGTCGACTGTACAAGATATCACAAGAAAGACACTAATGAGAAAATCATCTCATCCCTTATGCCAAGAATTGGCATAATTGTACACAAACTCCAAATCACCAGGGTAAGGAGCTAATCGTGGACTACAGGAAAAGGAGGGTCGAGCACGCCCCCCTTCACATCGACGGGGCTGTAGTGGAGCAGGTCGAGAGCTTCAAGTTCCTTGGTGTCCACATCACCAACAAACTATCATGGTCCAAACACACCAAGCCAGTTGTGAAGAGGGCGCGACAATGACTATTCCCCCTCAGGAGACTGAAAAGATTTGGCATGGGTCCTCAGATCCTCAAAAAGTTATATAGCTGCACCATCGAGAGCATACTGACTGGTTGCATCACCGCCTGGTATGGCAACTGCTTGGCATCCGACCACAAAGCGCTACAGAGGGTAGTGCGTATGGCCCAGTACATCACTGGGGCCAAGCTTCCTGCCATCCAGGACCTCTGTGGTAAGTTCCTGAGGTTCAAGGACAAGGTAGCTGTTCTGGAAAGAGCCAAGAACTTGAGAGGAACTACCGTTCAAAAGTTTGGGGTCACTTAGAAATGTCCTTGTTTTTCGAAAGAAAAATACTTTTTTGTCCATTTAAAATAACATCAAATTGAACAGAAATACAGTGTAGACATTGTTAATGTTGTAAATGTCTATTGTAGCTGGAAACGGCTGATTTTTAATGGAATATGTACATAGGCGTACAGAGGCCCATTATCAGCAACCATCAGTCCTGTGTTCCAATGGCACGTTGTGTTTGCTAATCCAAGTTTATCATTTTAAAAGGCTAATTGATCATTAGAAAACCCTTTTGCAATTTTGTTAGCACAGCTGAAAACTGTTGTGCTGATGAAAGAAGCAATAAAACTGGCCTTCTTGAAACTAGTTGAGTATCTGGAGCATCAGCAATTGTGGGTTCAATTACAGGCTCAAAATGGCCAGAAACAAAGAACTTTCTTCTGAAACTCGTCAGTCTATTCTTGTTCTGAGAAATGAAGGCTATTCCATGCGAGAAATTGCCAAGAAACTGAAGATCTCGTACAACGCTGTGTACTACTCCCTTCACAGAACAGCGCAAACTGGCTCTAACCAGTTGGGAGGCCCCGGTGCACAACTGAACAGACACCTCACAGGTCCTCAACTGGCAGCTTCATTAAATAGTACCCGCAAAACAACAGTCTCAACGTCAACAGTGAAGAGGCGACTCCGGGATGCTGACCTTCTAGGCAGAGTTGCAAAGAAAAAGCCATATCTCAGACTGGCCAATAAAAAGAAAAGATTAAGATGGGCAAAAGAACCCAGACACTGGACAGAGGAAGATTGGAAAAAAAGTGTTATGGACAGACTAATCGAAATTTGAGGTGTTCGGATCACAAAGAAGAACATTTGTGAGACGCAGACCAAATGAAAAGATGCTGGAGGAGTGCTTGATGCCATCTGTCAAGCATGGTGGAGAGAATGTGATGGTCTGGGGGTGCTTTGGTGGTGGTAAAGTGGGAGATTTGTACAGGGTAAAAGGGATCTTGAAGAAGGAAGGCTATCACTCCATTTTGCAACGCCATGCCATACCCTGTGGACGGCGTTTGATTGGAGCCAATTTCCTCCTACAACAGGACAATGACCCAAAGCACAGCTCCAAACTATGCAAGAACTATTTAGAGAAGAAGCAGTCAGCTGGTATTCTGTCTATAATGGAGTGGCCAGCACAGTCACTGGATCTCAACCCTATTGAGCTGTTGTGGGAGCAGCTTGACCGTATGGTCTGTAAGAAGTGCCCATCAAGCCAATCCAACTTGTGGGAGGTGCTTCATGAAGCATGGGGTGAAATCTCTTCAGATTACCGCAACAAATTGACAATTAGAATGCCAAAGGTCTGCAAGGCTGTAATTGCTGCAAATGGAGGATTATTTGACGAAAGCAAAGTTTGAAGGACACAATTATTATTTCAATGACTACATTTCCTTTGCATATTTCCTATTCAAACTCATTTCATGCATGTTTACATGGAAAACAAGGACATTTCTAAGTGACCCCAAACTTTTGAACGGTAGTGTATATCTTCCTCAACAAGGACTATCCTGAAGCTGTGCGCCGGAAGAGGAAAGAACTTATCCCAGCCATGAAATTTGCCAGAGTGCATGGGGACATTGCTTACATCCGCTATGACAGGCTCATTGTCCAACCTTCCTCCCAAAAAGCCTGGAAGGGATGAGAGACACAAGCCTATGGGTTCGTAGCTTCAACCCCGCACACACATACACACACACACTTACACACACCAACTGATTAACGGATTGCTGAATGTATTATTTTTTTCTCTTGCATTGTTTACTCTTTTCCATATTATGTCTATCTCTGATAGGCTACCAAGGAAAGGGCTGAAAATAGCCCATATGAATACAGTTGAAGTATGAAGTTTATATACACTTGTGGGTGAACGGATGATCTCTGCATGTGTATTTCCCACCGCAAAGCATGGAGGAGGAAGTATTATAGTGTGGGGGTGCTTTGCTGGTGACACTGTCTGTGATTTATTAAGAATTCAAGACACACTTAACCAGCATGGCTACCACAGCATTCTGCTGCGATACGCCATCCCATCTGGTTTGGGCTTAGTGGGACTATCATTTGTTTTTCAACAGGACAATGACCCAACACACCTCCAGGCTGTGTAAGGGCTATTTTACCAAGAAGGAGAATGATGGAGTGCTGCATCAGATGACCTGGCCTCCACAATCCCCCGACTTCAACCAAATTGAGATGATTTGGGATGAGTCGGACCGCAGTGTGAAGGAAAAGCAGCCAACAAGTGCTCAGCATATGTGGGAACTCCTTCAAGACTGTTGGAAAAGCATTCCAGGTGAAGCTGGTTGAGAGAATGCCAAGAGTGTGCAAAGCTGTCATCAAGGCAAAGGATGACTATTTTAAGAATCTCAAATATAACATATATTTTGATTTGTTTAACACTTTTTTGGTTACTACATGATTCCATATGTGTTATTTCATAGTTTTGATGTCTTCACTATTATTCTACAATGTAGAAAATAGTAAAAATATAGAAAAACCCTTGAATGAGTAGGTGATCTAAATCTTTTGACCAGTAGTGTATAAAACACTAATAATGAAAGAAAAGCATTGCAAGTTTGAATTTTGTCAAGTTAGTGTGGGAGAGGTGGAAAAAGTATTGTTATCGATTAATAATGGCAAATCTCCTGGCATTGACAACTTAGATGGAAAGCTACTGAGGATGGTAGCTGACTCCTATCTGTCATAGCTTTAATCTGACCCTAGAGGAAAGTCTTTGTCCTCAGGCCTGGAGGGAAGCCACAGTCATTCTGTGGTAAAGCGGCCTTTACTGGTTCTAACAGCAGACCTATCAGCTTGCTGCCAGCTCTTAGCAAACTGTTGGAAAAAATTGTGTTTGAACAAATACAGTGCTACTTCTCTGTAAACAAATTAACAACAGATTTTCAGCATGCTTATAGAGAAGGACACTCAACATGTACTGCACTGGCACAAATGACTGATGATAGGTTGAAAGAAATTGATAATAAGAAGATTGTGGGAGCTGTACTGTTAGATTCCAGTGCAGACTGATATTATTGACCATAACCTGTTGTTGAGAAAACTTGTGTTATGGCTTTTCAATCTCTGCCATATCATATCAGTGCTATCTATCTAATAGAACTCCGAGGGCTTTTCTATAATGGAAGCTTATCTAATGTCGAACATGTAAAATATGGTATACCACAGGGCAGCTCTCTAGGCCCTCTACTCTTTTCTATTTTTACCAATGACCTGCCACTGGCATTAAACACAGCATGTGTGTCCATGTATGATGATCTGTCTGTAATAAAGAGATGCTCTGCTTTTTTGACACCACACTCCACAAAGTAAGGCCTGCAAGCTTTAGTTTTATCTTATCTTATTTATTGTCCAGCCATAAGGTCAAGTGCTGCAAAGAAATACCTAGTTAAGCTGCAGCTGGCCCCAAACAGAGTTGCACGTCTTGCTCTTCATTGTAATCAGAGGGCCAATATTAATACTATTCATGCCAGTTTGTCTTGGCTAAGAGTTGAGGTAAGACACTGCATCACTTCTTGTTTTTATGAGAAACAATGTGTTGGAAATTCACAATTGTTTGCATAGTCAACTTACACACAGCACTGACACACACACTTACCCCAACAGACATTACATTTTAGTCATTTAGCAGACGTTCTTATCCAGAGCGACTTACAGTTAGTGAGTGCATACATTTTTCATACTGACACCCCGTGGAATCGAACCCACAACCCTGTCGTTGCAAGCACCATGCTCTACCAACTGAGCTACAGGAGGGCCAAATTGACATGCCACCAGGGGTCTTTTCACAGTCCCCACGTCCAGAACAAATTCAAGGAAACGTACAGTATTATACAGAGCCATGAATGCATGGAACTCCCTTCCATCTTATATAGCGCAAGTGAACAACAAACCTGGTTTAGAAAAACAAATAAAGCAACAACTCACAGCACAATGCCTCTCCCCATGTGACCTACTTGTTGTGTGTATGTACTGACATGTATGTGTAACTGATAGATGCACACACACGTTAATGTTTTTAAATGTATGTAAATTGTAAAGTATTTTGTCAGTAATGTATTTTTCGTTATATGTCGGACCCCAGTAAGCCTAGCTGTCGCCATTGGCGTCGGCTAATGGAGATCCTAATTAATCAAATCAAAATCTATACCAGGTGGTGTCAGAGGAAGGCCCTAAAAATTGTCAACGACTCCAGCCATCCAAGTCAGACTGGTCTCTCTGCTACCGCACGGAAAGTGGTACTGGAGCGCCAAGTCTAGGTCCAAATGTCTCCTTAACTGCTTCTACCCCCAAGCCATAAGACTGCTGAACAGTTAATCAAATGGCTACCTGGACTATTTGCATTGACCCCGCTGTTTATTATCTATGCATAGTCACATTACCCCTACCTACATGTACATATGACCTCAATTACCTCGACTAACCCGTACCCCCGCACATTGACTCGGTACCGGTACCCCCTGTGTATAGCCTCGTTATTGTTATTTTATTGTGTTACTAAAAAAAACAATTAGTTTAGCAAATATTTTCTTACTCTGCATTGTTGGTTATGGGCTTGTAAGTAAGCATTTCACAGTAAGATCTACACCTGTTGTATTCGGCGCATGAGACAAATAACATTTGATTTGAATAACAATTCAGATTTAGAAAACAGAGTGGGATACAAAACTCCCCCTCTCGCGTCTCCTCTCTGTCTCCCCCCTTTCTCCCTCCCTCCCTCCCTCTGCTTCTCTGGCATCCCAGCTCCGGGGGGAGAGGGAGAGCGCTTCCCTTCCTCCCGCCTGCCATTGTGCCGAACGAAGCATACCCAGGTCTCTTTGATTATTCCAGCTTTTCGGATCATTGGGAAATCAGGGTCCCACTGGGAAGATAATTGGCAGTAAATTTGATGATTTGCCATTCCGATGGAGCAACTGGCCCAACACTTCCAAAACCACTGATTACTCCCAATCAGGGCAATCTCAGGATTATTCCTATCATTTAAAAGTTGTGCCAGCCGCATTCACACCACAGACAAAAAAAAGGAAACATCTAACTGTGTGGAAGTGCCACACAGTTTGTTATCAAGCCAATTACTTCCCAGCAGAACTCACGTTACTCGTGTTGGTGAGGGATCCCAACAGCTCTGTTCAGTGCGGTTTTGAAGTGTTCTTTCAGTAAAAACAGTGCTATGGAAAACTTCAAAACATCACAGCTGAAGAGATGCAGGCAAGATCAGCGTGTCTCTGAGCTGTAGCAAGTCTTCTGGTTGAAAAGCACTCGTTGCATCCCACACAGTGATTACGGTAGGTGGAGGGTGGGGGGGGGGAGGAGCATGCATGAAATGTGGCACATCACATTTTCTTAAATGTGAGGAAAGGAGGAAATCTAGCCTGCCTAGCCCACTGTGAGTGGATGGACATTATGTGGAGGATGCTTATAAGGCATAAAATAACATTCAATAACATCCAAAAGTATAGATAAGTGCACAGGAGAGAGAGAGAGAGAAAGACAGGTAGATGGGTGCTTCTAACGACCTTAAAACCAAATGCCTGTGGCTGTGTATAATATTTCCATGTCACAGCGTCCATGTTGTCATAGTGTATTGGGGTTAATCCTGATGGCTGGAGGGGAGACAAGAGGTCTTACCTGGCTTTTCTCATTCTCTGACATTCTGTCACCCTCTGCTACAGAATCATGGCCACCTATTTAATTGCCTTACACTATGCTAAGTTCCTACAGTAGTATTCATGCAGCCTCTGCAGAGCTGTGGAGGCCATTGGATCGACAATCTCTGGAATCTGGAATGTTACACAATAGAGGACTCTATTGTATGCACACATGACTTGTAAGTGGCCTTGGATAAAAGCAGTGTTTCCCCTAGGATTCTTTTCAGCAGTGGTGGCAATGACGTTCCCATAGACTTCCAGTCATTGAGCCAACGCTATCCACTTACAAGCGCGTCTCTGCAGAAATATATACAGTGCCTTGCAAAAGTATTCAGACCTCTTGGATTTCCTCACATTTTATTGTGTTACAAAGTGGGATTCAAATGGATTTAATTGTACTTTGTCAAATATCTACACAACATACTCTAATGTCAAAGTGGAAGAATTTGTCTTTGCTTTTTTTGATAAATTCATAACTAAAATAAATTAGATCAGGAGTCAAATTTGGCTTAACAAATCACAAAAGTTATACGGACTAACTGTGTGAAATAATAGGGGTTGACATGATTTTTGAATGACTAACCCTTCCTCTGTACCCCATACATAAAACACCTGTAAGGTCCCATGGTGAAGTATTGAATTTCAAGCACAGATTCAACTACAAAGACCAGGGCGCTTTTCGAAAGCCTCATAAAGAAGGGCAGTGATTGGTAGATGGGTAACAATAACAAATCAGACATTGAATATCTCTTTCAGCATGTTCAAGTTCATAATTATGCTGTGGATTATGTATTAAACCACCCAGACACATCAAAGATACAATCGTCTTTCTGAACTGAGCTGCAGGACAGGAATGAAACTGCTCAGGGATGTTACTATGAGGCCATTGGTGATTTTAAAACAGCGACAGAGTTCAATGGTTGTGATGGGAAAAAACTGAGGATGGATGAACAACATTGTAGTGACACAATAATGACCTGAATGACAGAGTGAAAAGAAGAATACATATTTCCATAATACAAATATGTACAGTGCATTTGGAAAGTATTCAGACCGCTTGACTTTTTCCAAATTTTGTTACGTTACAACCTTATTCTAAAATTGATTAAATTGTTATTTTTTCTTCATCAATTTACACACAATACCCCATAATGACAAAGCAAAAACAGGTTCTTAGAAAAAACAGAAATATCACATTTACATAAGTATTCAAACCCTTTACTCAGTACTTTGTTGAAGCACCTTTGGCAGCGATTACAGCCTAGATTCTTCTTGGGTATGACGATATAAGCTTGGCACACCTGTATCTTCTCTGCAGATCCTCTCAAGCTCTGTCAGGTTGGATGGGGAGCGTTGCTGCACAGCTATTTTCAGGTCTCTCCAGAGGTATTCGATCGGGCCACTTCTGCGTTGTCTTGGCATTGTGCTTAGGGTCGATGTCTTGTTGGAAGGTGAACCTTCACCCCAGTCTGATGTCCTGAGCGCTCTGGATCAGGTTTTCATCAAGGATCTCTCTATACTTTGCTCTGTTCATCTTTCCCTCGATCCTGCCCCATAGCATGCTGCCACCACCATGCTTCACCGTAGGGATGGTGCCAGGTTTCCTCCAGACGTGACGCTTGGTATTCAGGCCAAAGAGTTCAATCTTGATTCCATCAGACCATGGTCTGAGAGTCCTTTATATGCCGTTTGACAAACTCCAAGCAGCCTGTCATGTGCCTTTTACTGAGGAGTGGCTTCCATCTGGCCACTCTACCATAAAGCCCTGCTTGGTGGAGTGCTGCAGTGATGGTTGTCCTTCTGGTAGGTTCTCCCATCTCCACAGAGGATCTCTGGAGCTTTGTCAGAGTGAACATCGGCTTCTTGGTCACCTCCTTGACCAAGACCTTCTCCCCCTATTGCTCAGTTTGGCCGGGCGGCCAGCTCTAGGAAGAGTCTTGGTGGTTCCAAACTTCTTCCATTTAAGAATGATGGGGACCTTCAATGCTGCAGACATTTTTTGGTACCCTTTCCCAGATCTGTGCCTCGACACAATCTTGTCTCAGATCTCTACGGACAATTCCTTCGACCATACACTGTCAACTGTGGGACCTTATATAGACAGGTGTGTGCCTTTCCAAATCATGTCCAGTCAATTGAATTTACCACAGGTGGACTCCAATCAAGTTGTAGAAACATCTCAAGGGTGACCAATGGAAACAGGATGCACCTGAGCTCAATTTCGAGTCTCATAGCAAAGGGTAGGAATAATTATGTAAATAAGTAATTTCCATTTTTTAAATACATTTGCAAAAACTTCGAAAAATCTGTTTTTGCTTTGTCATTATGGGATATTGTGTGTAGATTGATGAGGATTTTTATTTATTTAATCCATTGTAGAATAAGGCTGTAATGTAACAAAATGTGGAAAAAGTCAAAAAGTCTGAATACTTTCTGAATGCACTGTATCTTGGCAAGGCACTAAAGTAATACTGTAAAAAAAAAACTCAGCAAAGGAATAAATGTTTTGGCCTAAATACAAAGCTTTATGTTGTTTCGGGCAAATCCAACGCAACACATCACTGAGTAACTGCTTCCTTATTTTCAAGCATAGTGTTGGCTACATCATGGTATGGGTATGCTTGACATTGGCAAATACTGGGGAGTTTTCAGGATAAAAATAAATGGGGTGGAGCTAAGCACAGGAAAAATCCTAGAGGAAAATCTGCTGGAGTCTGCTTTACACCAGAGACTGTAAGAGGAATTCACCTTTCAGCAGGACAATAACCTACAACACACTTCTTGGTTTCTTACCAAGAAGAGAGTTCCTGGGTGACCAAGTTACAGTTTTGTCTTCAAATCTGCTTGAAAATGTATGGCAAGACTTGAAAATTGTTGTCTAGCCATGATTCCCAACATCTTGACAGAGCTTGAAGAATTTTTTAAAAGAATAAGGCCAAATATTGCACAATCCAGGTGTGCAAAGCTCATATAAACTTACCCAAGAAGAGTCACAGCTGTAATCGATGCCAAAGGTGTTTCTAACATGTATTGACTCAGGGAGATGCATACTTAGACTATATTTTAGTTATAAAAAAAGTATATATATATAAAAACAAAAGACATCTTACACTTTGACATTAGAGTATTCTGTGTAAATTGTTTACAAAAAAATGACAACGAAATAAATTGTAATCCCACTTTGTAACACAATACAATTTGAAGAAATCCAAGGGGTCTGAATACTTTTACAAGGCACAGTATATATACAATTTAGCGGCAATGGGCCACCACTGCTAAATTAATATAGGGGAAACATTGATAAAAGTGTCTGCTAAATGGCAAATATTATTATATTATGGTGAAACACTGGATACCACCCTCAACAACTAATTTCATTAGCAACCCAATTCAGAATTGAACAGACGACCTTGAGCGCTTTGTTGGCACTACACTCTTTGAAAAAAGGTGCTTTCTAGAACCTAAAAGGGTTATTTGGCTGTCCCCATAGGAGAACCCTTTAAAGAACCCTTTTTGGTTCAGGTAGAACTCTTTTGGATTTCATGTAGAACCGAACCTAAAAGGGTTCTACCTGGAACCAAAAAGGGTTATCCTCGGGGAACAGCCGAAGAACCCTTTTGGAACCCTTTTTTCTAAGAGTGTACTGTGTGGGGATTTAATCAAAGACAGGACTTGTGGACAGTGAGGTGTATTAGGATCATAAAATGCTCATTACAATGCTTTCAAGTCCCACCAGCCATATTTGAGACCACCATAAAGTGTGGCTACACTCCTCAGAGTAGTACAACAGAGCCTTGCTAATTAGAGACTGAGTCTGAAGGAAGAACCTTTCTCTACTTAAGACAAAGGGATGAAATGCTCATTCAGTTGCTCGTTATCTGCCTGATTGTTTCACTTCTCTATGCCATATAAGAGATAATAACCCAGGCTCCATTTTGGATCTAAAGAGCATGGGAGGCTGTAATAGTCCCAGACTACCGCTGGAAAATAAAATAACTTCCTGGGAGAGTCAATGTTTAGAGGTGAAAAAAATATAATCAAATAGTGGTCAATTTCACACAGAGTAATAAAACATTAGGCAAGAGGGAAAATGGGTTAAAATGGTTTCGGTCCAACGGGGGTGATCAATTTCACTTTCCCCCCAAAAAACGACAGACAGGGAGCCTTGAAACCTCTTCAGTTATCATCGAATATTGCCCATTTATTTTGTCGTCAAAAACAACTTGAATTTCTCCTTCACTGATCGAGGAGAAATAAATCATAACTTCTTTACGGGCAACAATACGATTATAGCCCAAATGCAATTGAACAGATTGAGGTATTAATTCCGCACCTCTGTAAATTTGTGAAAAACAAAGGTGTTATAGTCAATCTAAATGGATTTACAAAGACAGACAGGCACCATCTTAATGGCTGCCATTCTAGGCTATTTTAATATATTGAGCGTTCTTCTATGGGGGCTACACAGCAGGGGTGTCTGCAATAATTTGGTATTAGTTCATATTCAATTACTTAACAGTTAATTCTTCATAATCTCAGCTGGCTGACTCAGACTGGGAAAGTCAAATAATACACTAACTGACAATCCATTAAGTGTCTCCTCAAAACCTCAACAAGAACGCTCTGTCTTTCCTATACTCCCCTGCTTAATGTAAACCAGTGGAGGCTGGTGGGAGGAGCTATAGGAGGATGGGCTCACTGTAATGGCTGGAATGGAATTCATGGAATGGAGTCAAACAAGTGGTTTCCATATGTTTGAGGTGATTGATACCGTTCCATTTATTCCATTCCAGACATTACAATGAGCTCGTCCTCCTATAGCTGCTCACTGCTCATTGTTTGTCTGTATTGTTATTGTAATAGTTTTTAATAACCTGCCCAGGGCTGGCTAAAACTGGCACTTTTACTGAAAAGTTGCTTAATGTGCACTGTCCCTGTAAAAATACAAATAAACTCAAACTCAAACCAACCAGGATGTAAACAACCTTTACGAACTCTCTACTTCATTCCACTCTTAGACACACCATTATAGTGTCTCTCTCTCCCTCCCTCACTCATCCCTGCCAGTCTAAAACACACAGATTGTGAAACACGCTGAGCAAAATTGACGCAACAGGTGGAAACCACACTGATCCATCACAGCAGGAGCCGTTGCTATGTCAACCGCCCATAGACCTGGAACAAAGCAACCGGAGTGTGTGTGTAGAGAGAGAAGGGCTGGATAGGAGTGTGTGGATATACATCAGAATTCAATTATGTTGTACATGGATAATACGCAAGAATTAGTGAGACAACGGTGCATCAATCCACTTTCTTTTTGCATACAAATATTTGCTTTTAGCATTATAAGGGTACATGGGAACAAAATGTCCCATTCAAATTTCATCTTCTTGATATGAAGACGGATCTTCTTGATATCATTTGACTCTCAACGCATTACCATATAAGGCTGTGATTCAACTCACACTTTCAAAAGGACAATAAGAACAAATCCTGTGGCTGTGACCTGTAAAGAAACCGATCATGGCCACTCATTACAGCACAAGAAACCAAACACGATGGACTTGAGAAGATGACTTAAGTGGAAGGCATACTGTTTTCTTATGGCTTAGCTCTTTATTGTATCTCTGTGATATTTCTGTTCTTTAATCCTGGTAAGAAAAACGTCCTTCTATTTTGCTCGGAGGCAGTTTAACAGAGTGATAGTGGATGAAAGGGGAGTTATCTCTCTTTCTTCAGTGGGGATTTGGGCAGTTATAAGGCTATGCCTGGGCATTCATCAGTTAAATCCCAAATGGCACCCTATCCCTATATAGTGCACTACTTTTGACCAGGGTCCATTTGGGACGCACATCAATTTTTGCATGATGTGTTGCCAACAGTCAGTCCTCCTCCTTCTACACTCCAGTCTCTCTTTCCCCAGGTCACCTGCCTACTCTCAGACAATGATTCCTCAGGCCCTACCTTGTCCTGTTGACTTATTCATAAAGATGTTTAATAATTTGTCGGTTTAAAGGTTTATATTACAATGCAAACATATTCTCCTCTTCTTGGCCTTTTCACCAGAGGTAAGCAACAACATAGAAAATAGATCGTAGACACCAATGTCACCACAGGTTTTCACTTGGCTAATCCAACACTGTACATTCATGAAAACCCAGCTGTCTACGCTACTTTCTGGGAATATCTTCAGAGAGCCACCACATTTTTACACCCTTCGCCGGATCTTAAGAGTTAAACTATCAAACAGTACAATTCCCTGCTCTGACCCACCTGCCACAACCTGTGTGCAGCCAAGCTTTAGCCTCGCTAGCTTTGCTACCAGCACTGCTCATGCTAAGCTAAGCGCATCACAGACAAATGAACAAATAACAGACATGACAAGTGCTAATGGAAAAGTCTGGTGATCTTACGGATTCCATCTTCTCCTGCTATGTGGGGCAGTGGTAGTGTTGTGCTCAGACTGGGTTCACACTGTTCAACAAGTTTCTTACATATCACATATTAATGTCCCTACATATGAATGTCCCTATGTATTAATGTCCCTGCTGATTAAGTTAATTTCCTTGATTTAATCTCACAAATGAATTAGTCTCCGCACATACAATGCATCATTGAAAGTCCACGTGTTGGTCCACTGTATACATAAACAATGTTATTGCTAACTGTACATACTGTAATTCCCCAATGGCTGCTACAAAAGGAAAGAGGAGAAAGCTTCCTGCAATGCTGATCATATCACAAGCATTTCGCTACACCCGCAATAACATCTGCTAAATACACTACATGACCAAAGGTATGTGGACACCTGCACGTCGAACATCTCATTCCAAAATCATGGGCACTAATATTGAGTTGGTCCCCCTGTTGCTGCTATAACAGCCTCCACTCTTCTGGGAAGGCTTTCCACTAGATGCTGGAACATTGCTGCGGGGACTTACTTCCATTCAGCCACAAGAGCATTAGTGAAGTCGGGCACTGATATTGGGCGATTAGGCCTGGCTAGCAGTCGGCGTTCCAATTCATCCCAAAGGTGTTCGATGGGGTTGAAGTCAGGGCTATGTGCAGGCCAGTCAAGTTCTTCCATACCGATCTTGACGAACTATTTCTGTATGGACCTCGCTTTGTGTACAGGGTCATTGTCATGCTGAAACAGGAAAGGGCCTTCCCCAAACTGTTGCCACAAAGCTGGAAGCACAGAATCGTCAATGTATGCTGTAGCATTATGATTTCCCTTCACTGGAACTAAGGAGCCTAGCCCGAACCATGAAAAACAGCCCCAGACCATTATTCCTCCTCCACCAAACCTTATAGTTGTCACCATGCAGTGGGGCAGGTAGCGTTCTCCTGGCATCCGCCAAACCCAGATTTGTCTGTCGGACTGCCAGATGGTGAAGCGTGATTAATCAGTCTAGAGAACGTGTTTCCACTGCTCCAGAGTTCAATGGCAGCGAGCTTTACACCACTCCAGCAAACGCTTGGCATTGTGCATGGTGATCTTAGGCTTGTGTGTGGCTGCTTGGCCACGGAAACCCATTTCATGAAGCTCCCGACGAACAGTTCTTGTGCTGACGTTGCTAGATGCAGTTTGGATCTCGGTAGTGAGTGTTGCAACCGAGGACAGACGTTTTTTATAAGCTACAAGCTTCAGCACTCGCTTGTGTGGCCTACCACTTCACGG
Organism: Coregonus lavaretus; assembly: GCF_964263955.1. NCBI lineage: Eukaryota > Metazoa > Chordata > Actinopteri > Salmoniformes > Salmonidae > Coregonus > Coregonus lavaretus. Next base: position 14,722,769 of record NC_140012.1, on the reverse strand, counting down.
CTGAGCCGTTGTTGCTCCTAGATGTTTTCACTTCACAATAACAGCACCGGAGGCAGCTGACCGGGGAAGTTGACCGGGGCAGCTCTAGCAGGGCAGAAATTTGACAAACTGACTTGCTGGAAAGATGACATCCTATGACGGTGCCACGTTGAAAGTCACTGAGCTCTTTAGTAAGGCCATTCTACTGCCAATGTTTGTCTATGGAGATTGCATGGTTGTGTGCTCAATTTTATACACCTGTCAGCAACTGGTGTGGCTGAAATAGTCAAATCCACAAATTTGAAGGGGTGTCCACATACTTTTGCATATAAAGTGTATGTGTATGCAACCAATAATTTGATTTGATATATCATACCACCACTGATGTCCATCTTTAAGCCTCTTAGGTACACAGTATAATACTCCATCCATATTGCTTATTTCCTGGAGACAAAATCCCTTTCAAACAAGCCAACTTTGGAGTATGAATAGTGACTCCAGAGGCATTAGACACATAGCTACTTGAGGGGGAACTGGCATTATATCAGTCAGTGGTGATTCCTATGGACTCCTATGGACACAGTCACTTCGTTCATCTTCATAATTGATGTAATTTCTTGTAATGAGGTAGGTAGGTAGGTAGGTAGTTAGGTAGGTAGGTAGGTAGCAGTGGAGGCTGATGAGGGGAGGACGGCTCATAATAATGGCTGAAACAGCGCTAATGGAATGGCATCAAACACATAGAAACCATTTGTTTGATACCATTCCACTCACTCCACTCCAGCCATTAACACGAGCCCGTCCTCCCCAATTGAGGTACCACCAACCTCCTGTGGTAGGTAGGTAGGAGGGTAGGTCGGTAGGCATGTGAAGTACGGTGATAGTGTAAGTGCGACGATTCAATCATAGCTCAATAAGAGGCATGGGAGACAGCAGTAATAGCTACTCTCTGATGTGATGAGACAATCTTGCCTTAATTGCACAGTTTAATAGTTGAGCCATGTACCTGATAATTGGAGGCATTTGCCTGCTAAACAGCAGTAATTTTTAGATGATATTCCCCGTGCCGTAATCATTCCAACTTGCTGTTGTGAAACAGTTTTTTCCCCAAGGGTTGTTTACATTCTCTCTTAACAATGCAAATGGCTTCTTGAGATAATTACAGGTCATTGCATCTCTCTCGCTGTTTGTTTGTTTCTCTCTGCGTGTGTCTATCTCTGCCTCTCTACCCCCTCTCTCAGTAATACATGGTACTCTCCAAGGCACAACAGTGACTCATTCTGATTGAATATTGTAATGCAGCAGCGCAGTGTATTTGACTGAGCAAAAAGTCTGACATGTCAAATGAGTGATACGATTGCAGAGCGGGGCTTTCCAGTACATCACCATGGCGAGTGCTGCTGCTGTTCTCCCTTCATGGCCCTGCAGAGGGAATGCTGCCAAAGACAGTCACTAATAACTAAGACCAGGAGTTTTTCTTTACCATGTGACATGACCAGGATAAACTCCAGGCCCTAGTTAGGCTATAACTACATCTACAGTAAGAGACGGGATATCTTTAATCTCAATCCAAGTCTCTTTATCATTGCCAGTCAAACAAACCAGAACCCAATAGAGATAGAGAAAATAATATTATGAACGAGCCAGAAAACATTTCCATTGGGCTGAGTTTAAAGCCCCAGAACGTATCTGTGATCTGTACTGAGATGGATTGCAGAGATCAGAGATTGTAATGACATTTGCCAGAGTGCTGTTTCTCCCTTTGAAAACGGGCCAGAATGAAATCACTGCAACCTCTGAAACTCTTTCAAACTCATCAGCCACATAACTGCCAGACCAAATATGGCAGATTTATGTGGGGCTTGGATCTCTAGTTCCAAGAAATGATCCTGCTTAAAGTTGCACTAATTTCATCCAGTAGTTTTGAAAGTGGTGTTCACAAGCCAAAAGTGGTCCCAGTTTTTTGTGTACTACATTATCCCATTGTGTACTATGTCATCCATTTTGTTTGATACAGTATGTTACAAACTTTGCAATTTGTATGATATCATATGAATTTGGCAATTCGTTTGATATGCTACGAATCCAATTCGTGCAATATGTTACGAATTTGTTGTGCTCAAGATCTCGGAGTACATCTTTAAGATCGCAATGCTCCTCATTGCTGAATTCAGGGCCTGGTGGAAAAGGTGGTTCCATGAAAAAGACTCCTACCCAAACAAGACTAGGACTTGAGTATAAGCCTATTTACTGACTGGTTTCATTGACCTCAATAATGTCAATGGTGAGTTGATGATGTCAAAGGCTGTGCCACTAGAGATCCTGGTTCGAATCCAGGCTCTGTCGTAGCCGGCCGCGTCCGGGAGACCCATGGGGCGGCGCACAATTGGCCCAGCGTCGTCCAGGGTAGGGGAGGGAATGGCCGGCAGGGGATGTAGCTCAGTTGGTAGAGCATGGCGTTTGCAACGCCAGGGTTGTGGGTTCGATAAAATAATGTATGTGCTAACTGTAAGTCGCTCTGGATAGGAGCGTCTGCTAAATGACTCAAATGTAAATGTAAAGGTTATAGAAGAGCCTTAGGCCACATAAGCTGTAGGAAAGGTCAACTAGCAGAGGCCATACACTGTAACCGGGGGCTCCCACTAGTCTATATCGACATACTATCATTCTCTGACTGAAGGCATGCAGTATGTATGCAGACATTCACAATAGACCACAATACACTGCATATAGGGCTTTTGCAGGGCCGGCGCCAGAACAAATCCGTTGGATGGGCATTTGATTTTCATAGGGGGACTTATATATATATATATATAAACTGTTCAATAAATTGTATTTGTGGAGTGCCTTTGTTGCAACTATGAAACAGAAAGCATTGGTGTTGGAACCCAGTATAAGCTTCTTTTTAAAACGACAAAATACAAATAAATAGGCCTACCCCAACCACCAAGACGCATGATCAGCTAGATGCATGGTCAAATGACGAAAACATCAGAAGCCTAAACATGATTACAAGCTCCAAGTGTACTTGACGATAGTGAAAATCATCACAAAAGCCATAATGGCATTATGAATATAAGTGTTGATATGACAGCAGTCAAAAAGTAAATTATCAGTGGCACATGTCCATGTCACATAGCCTGAACAACGAAAGCTGTTAAGTGCGTTGCGGATTTCTTGCTTGTAGGGCCTTTTCTTGTAGATGTATGGCCAGCTCCCTCAGTGATGACATTTTTTGTTGATAATAGCCCGTAGAATTCTCACCGGCTTGTTCTATTCCAAACGGTGCCGTCCTCTCTCCTGTCTCACTGTTTCATTTGGTGGTGGCGTGGGAACCTGCTCAGTGCGTACAGTTCTTGTCACGATCGTCGTTAGACACGGACCAAGGCGCAGCGTGATATGCGTACATACTTTTATTGTACTGAATACACGATCTAAACAAAACAACAAAACAAACGATACGTGAAGTCCTAGGTTAAATAACACCAACACAAACCTTCCGGAACAAGATCCCACAAAACAAAAGTGCCAACAGGCTGCCTAAGTATGGTTCCCAATCAGAGACAACGAGCAACAGCTGCCTCTGATTGGGAACCACCCTGGCCAACATAGAAATACGTGAACTAGAACACAACATAGAAAATGACACATAGAAAATCCACACCCTGGCTCAATATATAAGAGTCCCCAGAGCCAGGGCGTGACAGTTCTGGCTTTTTTGGCGCTTATGCCTCGGAGGTGTAGGTTCAGGTTGAGGCTCAGAATCAGAAGAATACTCAGAGATGTCATCATGATTAATTTCTTCCCCACCATCGGAGTCATTTACATTCGGATTTTGTAGCAACGCTAACGAGTGCAATCATTAGTCTTGGTCTTCTTGCCATTGTAAATAACACACACTCTCACAATAGGCCAGATTAGTTTTGCTAGCACAGACTGGAACATGTTCCGGGATTCTTCAGACAGCATTGAGGAGTACACCACATCAGTCACTGGCTTCATCAATAAGTGCATCGATGATGTCGTCCCCACAGTGACCGTACGTACATACCCCAACCAGAAGCCATGGATTACAGGAAACATCCGCACTGAGCTAAAGGGTAGAGCTGCCGCTTTCAAGGAACGGGACTCTAACCCGGACGCTTATAAGAAATCCCGCTATGACCTCCGACGAACCATCAAACAGGCAAAGAGTCAATACAGGTCTAAGATTGAATCATACTACACTGGCTCTGACGCTCGTCGGATGTGGCAGGGCTTGAAAACTATTACAGACTACAAAGGGAAGCACAGCCGCGAGCTGCCCAGTGACACAAGCCTACCAGACGAGCTAAACCACTTCTATGCTCGCTTCGAGGCAAGCAACACTGAAGCATGCATGAGAGCACCAGCTGTTCCGGACGACTATGTGATCACGCTCTCCGTAGCCGATGTGAGTAAGACTTTTAAGCAGGTCAACATTCACAAGGCCGCAGGGCCAGACGGATTACCAGGACGTGTACTCCGAGCATGTGCTGACCAACTGGCAAGTGTCTTCACTGACATTTTCAACATGTCCCTGACTGAGTCTGTAATACCAACATGTTTCAAGCAGACCACCATAGTCCCCGTGCCCAAGAACTCTAAGATAACCTGCCTAAATGACTACCGACCCGTAGCACTGACGTCTGTAGCCATGAAGTGCTTTGAAAGACTGGTCATGGCTCACATCAACAGCATAATCCCAGAAACCCTAGACCCACTCCAATTTGCATACCGCCCCAACAGATCCACAGATGATGCAATCTCTATCGCACTCCACACTGCCCTTTCCCACCTGGACAAGAGGAACACCTACGTGAGAATGCTATTCATTGACTACAGCTCAGCATTCAACACCATAGTGCCCTCTAAGCTCATCACTAAGCTAAGGATCCTGGGACTAAACACCTCCCTCTGCAACTGGATCCTGGACTTCCTGACGGGCCGCCCCCAGGTGGTAAGGGTAGGTAACAACACATCTGCCACACTGATCCTCAACACGGGGGCCCCTCAGGGGTGCGTGCTCAGTCCCCTCCTGTACTCTCTGTTCACCCATGACTGCATGGCCAGGCACGACTCCAACACCATCATTAAGTTTGCGGACGACACAACAGTGGTAGGCCTGATCACCGACAACGATGAGACAGCCTATAGGGAGGAGGTCAGAGATCTGGCCGTGTGGTGCCAGGACAACAACCTCTCCCTCAACGTGACCAAGACAAAGGAGATGATTGTGGACTACAGGAAAAAAAAGAGGACTGATAACGCCCCCATTCTCATCGACGGGGCTGTAGTGGAACAGGTTGAGAGCTTCAAGTTCCTTGGTGTCCACATCACCAACTAACTATCATGGTCCAAACACACCAAGACAGTCGTGAAGAGGGCACGACAAAGCCTATTCCCCCTCAGGAGACTAAAAAGATTTGGCATGGGTCCTCAGATCCTCAAAAAATTCTACAGCTGCACCATCGAGAGCATCCTGACTGGTTGCATCACCGCCTGGTATGGCAACTGCTTGGCCTCTGACCGCAAGGCACTACAGAGGGTAGTGCGTACGGCCCAGTACATCACTGGGGCAAAGCTCCCTGCCATCCAGGACCTCTATACCAGGCGGTGTCAGAGGAAGGCCCTCAAAATTGTCAAAGACTCCAGCCACCCTAGTCATAGACTGTTCTCTCTGCTACCGCACGGCAAGCGGTACCGGAGTGCCAAGTCTAGGTCCAAAAGACTTCTCAACAGCTTCTACCCCCAAGCCATAAGACTCCTGAACAGCTAATCATGGCTACCCGGACTATTTGCACTGCCCCCCCACCCCATCCTTTTTACGCTGCTGCTACTCTGTTAAGTATTTATGCATAGTCACTTTAACTCTACCCACATGTACATATTACCTCAACTACCTCAACTAGCCGGTGCCCCCGCACATTGACTATGCAACGGTACCCCCCTGTATATATAGCCTCCCTACTGTCACTTTATTTTACTGTATATATAGCCTCCCTACTGTCACTTTATTTCACTTTATTTTACTTCTGCTCTTTTTTTCTCAACACTTTTTTGTTGTTGTTTTATTCTTACTTTTTTGTTTAAAATAAATGCACTGTTGGTTAAGGGCTGTAAGTAAGCATTTCACTGTAATGTCTGCACCTGTTGTATTCGGCGCATGTGACCAATAAAATTTGATTTGATTTGATTTGATTTAGACTGATAGAGTACATAACATTTTGAGATTAGAATATATCAATACTCGCAGTGCTTGAGGCGTCACTACAGACCCGGGTTCGATCCCAGGATGTGTCACAGCCGGCCGTGACAGGGAGACCCATGAGGTGGCGCACAATTGCCGTCGTCTGGGTTAGGGGAGGGTTTGGCCAGCTGGGATTTTCTTGTCCCATAGCGCTCTAGCGACTCCTTGTGGTGGGCCAGGCGCCTGCAAGCTGACTTCTCTCGCCAGCTGGACGGTGTTTCCTCCGACGCATTGGTGCGGCTGGCTTCCGGGTTAAGCGAGCAGTGTGTCAAAAAGCAGTGCGGCTTGGCATGGTCGTGTTTCGGAGGATGCATGGCTCTCGACCTTCGCCTCTCCCGAGTCTATAGGGGAGTTGCAGCGATGGGACAAGACTGTAACTACCAATTGGATATCACAAAATAAACATGAATATATCAATACAATAGAATGGCCCGCCCTTTTCATTCACAATTGGTGACATAATTATGCATCGTTCGCTTCCCCTCGCTCATCGACTCATCCATTCTCCCCCATCATACTTCATTTATTTCAGCTCTTATTATAGGCATTGTGTGACATTTGTTTCGGTGTAGTTTATGTTCCAGTGGAGGCTGCTGATGGGAGAACGACCCATAATAAAGGATGGAACGGTACGAATGGAATGGCATCAAACATGGAAACCATGTGTTTGATGTATTTGATTCCATTCCACTAATTCCGCTCCAGTCATTACCACGAGCCCATTCTCCCCAATTAAGGTGCCATCAACCTCCTGTGTTAGGTTCACTTTCGAGGGAATTTTCAGGATGATTTTCAACTGGGCACGGCATCTTCAACTATCGGGAGAAGGAGGGGAGCAGGCCCTACTGTTCGAGAGGATGGGCAACGGGGAAAACGATATAAAAAATGACATGCCCTCCTAAAACTGTCTATTACATCAATTATGTTTGTGATATTAAGATTCTAACAACAACAGTGTGTATTATAGACTGATTTGGGAAACGTCAAGGACGGAGGGGGGCATGACTTTAAAAATGGCAGAGTAATACTTTTTTTTTTATTCATGAGCAGTCCAAATGACTGCTTTAGTGGTTCTATTGTGGGTTTTATAGTAATGACATTTAATTGAACTGTAAAAATGTATTAGACTACCTTTTATTGTGGCATGAACACAACCAGTCATTATGTTTTTATCTGATTGTATAAGAAATCACTTCAAAAAGTAGGTTACCTTTGCATGTTAGTCCATAATAGCATCCAATCAACTAAACAGTCGATTGGATGCTATGTAGCCCCATGTATCTGATGCGGTCTGGCAAAAAAGAGAATGTCATCCCATACTCTTTTATTCCAGACAGCATCAGATACATGGGCTACACATACTGAGACAGAGAGGCGTTGTTTCGCTTGCGCGGATGCTTTATCTGACAGTGATGGGTCTTTCTATCGACGCGCGTCTCTGTCAAATAAATTGTCAATATTTAAATATTTTATTTGGACGGGCCAGGAGGTACGTTAGGGTGGGCCAGGCCCCCTAAGGCCCACCATAACGTTCATACCACTCCACTACCGAATTATAGATCTCTGGAAGTCAGGACATGCTAGATTAATAACAAATAACTCTGGTAACTAACTATAGCAGAAATATGTTTTCTTGGGGATTGAAAGCCGCTACTATTGAGTGGTGGTAATGTATTGCTATTAAAGTGATATGGATATACTGCAAGGTTATTTGTGCTTAATTGCCTAAAAGGAAAAAGAATAACACCGCAACTTCTCCCCTGAAGAATAAGATCAACTACCTTAAGTGCTGAGATACTTTCCCAACGTGGCACATTCTGTATCCATGTAACATAGGCATCCAGGCAAGAGTGAGCTCCAGTATCCTCTACATTTCCACTCTCTGCTCTACTCAGTGGCTAAGAGTAGAGCAGAGCGGCGGGGGTGCCATGGTGAAGTGTAGTCAATAAGAGGCATTTCCCCTCTCAGAGAGTGGTGGCCCATGGCCAGGTCCACAGCCTTCCCTTGCTCCTAAATCAATGTTGCTCCCCCAACTCCAGCTTCCCTGACTGCAGCCCGACCTTAACCCTTCTGTGCTTCAGAAACCATCTCCTCCCACAGTCCCTCTGTGGTCACGACCTCACTCAGAACAGACACATTTTACATTTACATTTTAGTCATTTAGCAGACGCTCTTATCCAGAGCGACTTAGTTAGTGCATAAATTTTTCATACTGGCCCCCCGTGGGAATCGAACCCACAACCCTGGAGTTGCAAGCGCCATGCTCTACCAACTGAGCTACAGGAGGGCTATGGTCGAATTGCTGCAAAGAAACCACTACTAAAGGACACCAATAAGAAGAAGAGACTTGCTTGGGCCAAGAAACACACGCAATGGACATTAGACTGGTGGAAATCTGTCCTTTGGTCTGATGAGTCCAAATTAAACATTTTTGGTTGCAACCGCCATGTCTTTGTGAGACGCAGAGTAGGTGAACGGATGATATCCACATGTGTGGTTCCCACGGTGAAGCATGGAGGAGGAGGTGTGATGGTGCTTTGCTGGTAACACTGTCTGCCTTGAATTCTAAATAAATCACACTCTTAACTAGCATGGCTACCACAGCATTCTGCAGCAATACACCATCCCATCTGGTTTGGGCATAGTGGGACTGTCATTTGTTTTCAACAGGACAATGACCCATCACACCTCCAGGCTTTGTAAGGGCTATTTGACCAAGAAGGAGAGTGATGGAGTGCTGCATCAGATGACATGGCCTCCACAATCACCCGACCTCAACCCAATTGAGATGGTTTGGGATGAGTTGGACTGCAGAGTGAAGGAAAAGCGCCAGTAAGTGCTCAGAATATGTGGGAACTCCTTCAAGACTGTTGGAAAAGCATTCCAGGTGAAGCTGGTTGAGAGAATGCCAAGAGTGTGCAAAGCTGTCATCAAGGCAAAGGGTGGCTACCCTGAAGAATCCAAAATCCAAAATTTATTTTGATTTGTTCAACACTTCTTTGGTCACTACATGATTCCACATGTGCCACTCCACAGTTTTGATGTCTTCACCATTATTCTACAATGTAGAAAATAGCAAAAATAAAGAAAAACCCCTGAATGAGTAGGTGTGTCCAAACGTTTGACTGGTACTATATATATAGTGTGTGTTTGTGTGTGTATATTATTATAATATAGATATTATAGCTAACACACTGTTCTTTCTGAACAAGTCTGACCTGAGCGTCAAGGATACTGATCATTAAATCAGGCAGGAATTGGTTGATAGATGTTATCTAGGTGACGGTAGCTAGCTGCTAACAATGGAAAACGTTAACTGTATGGTTTTTCACACTCAAATAGCCTCCATTATGGAGGTGCTAGCGAATGCTGCCGTCAGAGATCTGTAAACTTGTAGACGACGACTATGCAGTGTTTTGTTTTGAAATTTCTCAAAGTCAGAAAGAGAACAGGACATTGCGGAGGAAACTACAGCTACTCGAACAGAAGGTGGCACGGGAGCGCGCAGAGAAGGGACACCCAGGGACGGTGCAGAGCTGTGCGGTCGCCAGTATGACTCAGCTCCACACACCAAAGAGCTCAACCTCCAACACTACTAGCTACATGGAGCTGAATGGAAAAAATCTCAAGATAAATTGGCTCAGTTCCATTTTCTAATTTTAGAGTCTTTTTGGGAACCCGCCTCTAACCTGCTAGATACACTTGACCCTCCCCGCTTGAGAAGTGGCAAGTTACTCCTACAAGTCTGACTCAACTCCTGAACAGGAAGTGTAATAGCACTGAATGGCAAATATCAGTTCATCTCTGCTGTACTAAGACATGAGAGATTGTCAACGGCTGACAGCATGTGCTATATAATGGTGTAGTCGGAAGGATCCAATAGACATGCAGTCAATGGGTGCCTATCATGTAAGCAGATCAGTACAGAGAGGGGATTGAGGGAGCGAGTCAGAGAGACAAAAAGCGTGCCATGGGCAGGCACATCCGTGGGACAGAGGATGGTCATTTGTCTGCGTCGTACCGAGCAGTGGGAGTCATCACTCACGCCGGAGCTCCCCCTCATTTGATTCCCAGGTGTCCTGAAGTTGCCTTTTTATCAGGCAACACAGAAACATGCAAACAACCATCCTCACACAGCAGGCCTCTCCTCCTCTGAGCCCGAGCTGCTTACCAGGCAGCCAGAAATAATTTTAAATCAGTGTTTGCATCAGATGCCGGGATATGAGTCCGGAAAAGTCCACAAATTAATTATCCAGGACGGCTTCGTTTAAAGCGCGGCGCACAGCTAATGGGTGATGCTGCATAGCCAACCATGGCAGTATATCTTGTGGAGATAGAACTGGGCTTGCACTTTTGGATGTTTATCCCCACTCCAGCTATGCATCTCCTTTCTAAATTGCACCAGTCTGGGAGAATAAGTTAGGGTGGAAACATGATTAATTCTGCCCAATTGTTTCCTCTGTCATAAAATGGGTGTCTTTCATGCCAGCACTGACTGATGCAGGCTCACGGTTGGAGCTGGCTGCCAGCTGGGTATAAGTTATTCTCAGAGCTCACTGTAGAATCACCACAGAAGAGAGAGCGAGGGAGAGGGAGGAGGAGAGAAGGAGATCAATCTCATCACTTTGGGATCCCGGTGTCACAGCATCTTTGGTCCTATTTGAGAAGATGCACTGGGATGACTGCACATCGAAGGTGTGAGTCTCTCTACCTTCACAGGGAACATAAGAGTAGGCTTGAGTCTTCTGTGCTGTAGTCTTATCCATTGTATTGTACTTATCCATTGTACTCCAGCTGAATAGGTCACCACCAGGAGAGACAGGTGAATGTTCTTAATAAACACTCTTCTCATCTGCATGGCCACTAAAAAGGTCATATCAATTAAATGCTTTTCACCGTCAGCACAATGGTGCACTTAAAGCCTGGAGAGAAAAGGTTCTGTTTAGTTTTCTAGTGAGATAAATATTAATGCGGTAATCATGGAATTCAATCAGAGAATGCTGCTCTTCTGACAATGAGGTGACAATAAGCGTTGATTTGTTTTAGATGCAGCACATTGGGGATTGTCAGTGTAAAGAAAGGATAGTGGACATTTGTCAACGGAAAAAAACAATCATTCATTCAGCAGAGGATGCCAGGGTAAAATGATTGTTTTTACACTAATGCAGAGAAAATGGAGCTGCTGGCCATGATAAAGAACGGTAATTAGCCTAATTTGTTTTACTTTAAAAAGACATTAAAGAATTTGTACAGTGAGAATAAAAAGTTAGCAAATATCCAATAATTACACTTCAGCGTCGGAGTCAATAAAGAAATCCAACCATTATAAAAATTGTTCTTTGAGTGGAGATGCTAAGTGTGAAGTTCCAATTCCAATCGTTTTTGCTGAAGCATTTCATAGCTAATGAAAAAGGTAATTTGACAGAAACTTTCAGACATTGTTCTTGATGTTTGTGAATAATAGTTTTACATACAATCAAATCAAAGACTTACTGTAAAATAATCTCTTGTTCCAAGGATGAAAAACCACTCCCTAAATGCACGATCCATTATTAATGAGCTCCCACTGTCATAAGACACACTAATGCTTTGTCTTGTATGTGATGCGTTTTCAAACAAGCTAAATCAACTTTACTGCAATGAACAAATGTGTGTGTGTGTGTGTGTGTGTCATGTTTATCTGCTCTCTTATGAAATGTCTTCGTTGGTGTTATTCTGTATCCGTGAGCAACCGAAGCAAGAGGGCTATGGTAATGCATGCTTTCCTTCTCCTCAAGCAACACAATATGGACATCCATCTTTGGAGATGAAGAAAAATTTGCACATTCAGAATGAAACACTGCCCAACACTTACCATCAACAACACAGGCCTAAATGTGCCTCCAGTATCTTCACTTGGTATTGATTATTCACCCCAACAAGATTCCACCAATCATGTTACTGGACATATAAACACAAATACTGTATGTGCCTCCAGTGTTTTCACTTGCATTGGTTCTTCACTCCTACAATATTCTACCAATCATGTCACTCTCAAATGTAAAATGACACAAAGCAACAGAGGGTTCTGTTCTAAGTCAGCCAGAGATCTCTCTCTCCTCCCTCTCCACAGGAAGAGCATCATATCAGCAGCTCCACGGCCCCCTGGGTTCTATTGGTCACTGAGAGAGGAGTGGGCGCTGAGCGCAGGGCTCACTGGACAGCAGGACACATCACAAGGTGTGAATCCCTCCCTCATTACCCATAATCCTCCATACCCCAAGCTGTCAGCGGTGGTCTCAGAGGGCTGACTATCTGCCGTGGAGGAAAAGGTCAGCGACGAGTGGGAAGTCATCGAGCCGCTCCCTGGCTGTGCCATATTGATCTCCTCTGCCCCTCAATGTCATTAATTGAAAAAGCCCAGGGACTCAACTGTGACCAATTAACAAACAGCCTCCAATGTAAATGGAATTAGAAGCCATTGTTTGTGTACTTGTGTGCAAAGGCCACGTATACTTACATGCAGTTAACATAGATTTTGCTGAAAGAGATTTATGCAAATAATGAGCAGCACATCCTTTGCTGCTATTGACCTCCTCCGGAAGGTCGTGAACGGCAAACTGACTTAGTGAGTTTCCATCTCAATTCAACATCAACAGCTGCCAATGTACTGTATGTAATGTATACGGACCTCTGGCAAGTAAAGATGACATGGTTTACGAGCAATTCTAGAACATCAAAGAACGTCCTTGTATCCTACATTTTTTACATTATACAAGGCAAAGGTCAAGCATGCTGATTGTGTTTGTTCACAGGGGCATTGACACCTGCTCAACTCTCAGGGACAGGTGTTAACCCTTGGTTGACTGACACAAATGAGTGTGTGGATACACTGCAGATACAGCGTTTAGGCTTAAAGCCCATGCAGTCTTTTTAATTGTATTTTTAAATCATCACTGTATGACTAATAAATCACTGTGTGTGTTTATTTCACGAAATCAACTCAAACTTTTTCCCCAATAATTTCTCACAACCCCACCCCACCACAAATCTAATGACAACCTTAAAAAGTAGTAAATGTAGATTTTTACATCAACAAATAACCTTAAATTCAAAAGAAACCAATAAATACTTAATCTTTTTTTAATTATTATTATCTTTCTTAAAATGTTTGTATATTGTCCCATACAATAATCTCTACTCTTATTTTTTTGTAAAAAAAATAAGAAAAACTCAAAAAAACACGTGACCTCAACTTTGAATACCACTGCTCCTACCCCACTTAACCCTTCAAAGTAGCAGATACATATGCAAATAAAAAATGACATACATATGCAAATAAAAATGACTGGTCATTGGTCAGAATAATCAGATCAGATTGTGATGTTGTTTTTGCTGTGGGCCAAAAACACCATCCCACCTGAACAGGCTGAATTGTTTTTTGACTGCACTGCCCCTTTAAGCAGCCGTTGTGATTGTTTAGTGTTATAGAGCAACAACATTGCTATCTGTTGTAAACTTTTTTTTTCCTGGAGATTGTCTTTTCAAAGGTCATAGCTTCTTCAACCCAGAAACAAAGGTACAGGGTAATTCCAGCAGATGGATGTTACATTTGTACGCAAAATCAAAACTTTAATGTCTCACAGAATAAAATACAAATTAATGAAACTTTTGATGTGTGTGTCTTGGGGGGAGTGTATACCAAAAAGAGCGGACTTCTAAATATTGGCATGTTGTACAAATAAAGCAAATAAGAGGTGTTAAATGTAAATGTAATGTGTTATGGATGTTACAGGAAATGGACAAGCTTTTTGGGGCAACTAAACATGTTAGCAAAGTCTGTGAGTTTGTAAGTGTTAGGTCAAAACATGGATAGTAATTTCGAAGAAAAGGCCTGGCTGAACAAAACACGATAAATTTGAAAATATTGTCATTAACATTATTACTTTAGAGAGGAAAAACAACTGTTATGGATGTTACACCTTTCGTTATGTTACAGAGTCTGAAACAGAGGCTAATTTCTTGATCAAAATCTACCATCATCACCAATACAACTCACTATGAAACAAGCAAATTAGGCTTCCTGTTTTGAAAGCAACATGTCTTTAAGGCTGCCTCACACTGGATAGCAATGATGTGTGGAAAATTGCTATTGAGGCCTGCTCGACTCAATACTTCCACCTAGCTTTCTATCCACAGAAGACACTGCTGCTCTACTATTTTGGGGAGCATTAAGCCTTGTTCACTGAAATATTTTTTTGGGGGCATATTCGATTCTAATATCATTTTTTCCCCTGCAGTCTGAACAGCCACAAACCACATGGAATCGGATATTTCAAGCCACTTTTCAAACCACCATCGTAAGTGGTTTGAAATCAGATACAAATCTGATTCTTGGCCATGCGACTTGTTTCTGAATGGTCAAATCTGATTTAGTTGCCTTCAAGTGGTATATAGACTGTTGTTTTGGCATATCTTGTTGCTTACTAGCTACTCTGTTGACAGTTTGACAAGAACATGTGGTAGCTAACTAGCTTGTTAACTGTTTACAAACAAATTAGTGAATGTGCTAGAAAGCTAAACAGCTACCTAGCTAGCTAGTTGATTGCTGTGGCCAGTGGTGTAGTGCTATTTTTTTAGGTGAAGGAGCGCCAAAAAAAGGTATAAATGACGTCATAATTTCCTCAAAGTTTGTACCTACAGGTGTAGCCAATTGAATAGCCTATCATTTTAGATTATGCATAAAATAAATCCTCCAATTGCAACGTCTGCCTATGCCCACACAGAGTCAAAAAAACTGTAGTTTTTTTTTTATACCCTCAAACACATTTACATTTTAGTAGACGCTCTTATCCAGAGTGAGTGCCTACATAGTTAAAAAAATAATAATCATACTGGCCCCCCGTGGGAATCGAACCCACACCCCTGGCATTGCAAACGCCATGCTCTACCAACTGAGCTACATCCCTGCCGGCCATTCCCTCCCCTACCCTGGACCAATTGTGCGCCGCCCCATGGGTCTCCCGGTCGCGGCCGGCTATGACAGAGGATCTCTACTGGCACAGCTAACACTGCGATGCAGTGCCTTAGACCACTGCGCCACTCGGGAGTGTACACAAAAAACACAAAGTTAGCCATAGGCTACCTAATTTAAAAAATAGGCCATCACTGTCAATCGTGCATGATAATTCTTCACGTTTTACCGGTGAAACATCTATACTGCATCCCCAAGCCGATCATTTGATCGATCTCAATCAATTTCATGGGAATATGCATTTAGATATTTTTGAATTACTGTTTCGTGAGCGAATTAGTGCAGATGGTGTTAACAAACTACTAGCCTTTCTTGTATTTTGTTTCAATGAAATCATATACTGTATCCTGCCTACTTGCAACTCTGTTGCGTTTTGGCGCATTATATTTGTTTGTATAATTTAAAAATATATATCTATATATATAGTACCAGTCAAAAGTTTGGACACACCTACTCATTCAAGGGTTTTCTTTATTTTTACTATTTTCTACATTGTAGAATAATCAAAACTATGAAATAACACATATGGAATCATGTAGTAACCAAAAAAGTGTTAAACAAATTCTTCAAAGTAGCCACCCTTTGCCTTGATGACAGCTTTGCACACTCTTGGCATTTTCTCAACCAGCTTCATGAGGTAGTCACCTGGAATGCATTTCAATTAACAGGTGTGCCTTGTTAAAAGTTAATTTGTGGAATTTATTTCCTTCTTAATGCGTTTGAGCCAATCAGTTGTGTTGTGACAAGGTAGGGGTGGTATACAGAAGATAGCCCTATTTGGTAAAAGACCAAGTCCATATTATAGCAAGAACAGCTCAAATAAGCAAAGAGAAATGACAGTCCATCATTAGACATGAAGGTCAGTCAATCCGGATTTTCAAGAATGTTGAACATTTCTTCAAGTGCAGTCGCAAAAACCATCAAGCGCTATGATGAAACTGGCTCTCATGAGGACCACCACAGGAAAAGAAGACCCAGAGTTACCTCTGCTGCAGAGGATAAGTTCATTAGAGTTAACTTCACCTCAGATTGCAGCCCAAATAAATGCTTCACAGAATTCAAGCAACAGGCACATCTCAACATCAACTGTTCAGAGGAGACTACGTGAATCAGGCCTTCATGGTCGAATTGCCGCAAAGAAACCACTACTAAAGGACACCAATAAGAAGAAGTGACTTTCTTGGGCCAAGAAACACTAGCAATGGGCATTAGACCAGTGGAAATCTGTCCTTTGGTCTGATGAGTCCAAATTTGAGATTTTTGGTTCCAACCGCAGTGTCTTTGTGAGACGCAGAGTAGGTGAACGGATGATTTCCGCATGTGTGGTTCCCAACATGAAGCATGGAGGAGGAGATGTGATGGTGTGGGGGTGCTTTGCTGGAGACACTGTCAGTGATTTATTTAGAATTCAAGGCACACTTAACCAGCATGGCTACCACAGCATTCTGCAGTGATACGCCATCCCATCTGGTTTGTGCTTAGTGGGACTATCATTTGTTTTTCAACAGGACAATGACCCAACACACCTCCAGGCTGTGTAAGGGCTATTTGACCAAGAAGGATGATGGAGTGATGCATCAGATGACCTGGCCTCTACAATCACCTGACCTCAACTCAATTGAGATGGTTTGGGATGAGTTGGACTGCAGAGTGAAGGAAAAGCAGCCAACAAGTGCTCAGCATATGTGGGAACTCCTTCAAGACTGTTGGAAAAGCATTCCTCATGAAGCATGAAGGCCCTCAAAATTGTCAAAGACTCCAGCCACCCTAGTCGGTACCGGAGTACCAAGTCCAGGTCCAAAAGACTTCTCAACAGCTTCTACCCCCAAGCCATAAGACTCCTGAACAGCTAATCCTGGCTACCCAGACTATTTGCACTGCCCCCCCACCACATCTTTTTACACTGCTGCTACTCTGTTAATTATTCATGCATAGTCACTTTAACTCTACCCACATGTACATATCACTTCAACTACCTCAACTAGCCGGTGCCCCCGCACATTGACTCTGCACCGGTACCCCCCTGTATATATAGCCTCCCTACTGTTATTTTATTTTACTTCTGCTCTTTTTTTCTCAACACTTTTTTGTTGTTGTTTTATTTTACTTTTTTAATAAAAATAAATGCACTGTTGGTTAAGGGCTGTAAGTAAGCATTTCACTGTAATGTCTGCACCTGTTGTATTCGGCGCATGTGGCCAATACAATTTGATTTGATTTGATTTGATTTGATTAGTTGAGAGAATACCAAGAGTGTGCAAAGCTGTCATCAAGGCAAAGGTGGGTGCTTTGAAGAATCTCAAATAGAAACTATATTTTGATTTGTTTAACACTTTTTTGGTCACTACATGATTCCATGTGTGTTATTTCATAGTTTTGATGTCTTCACTATTTTTCTGCAATGTAGAAAATAGTTTTAAAAAACGTTTTTTTTATTTTTATTGAATGAGTAGGTGTGTCCAAACCTTTGACTGGTAATATATATATATATATATATATATATATATATATATATATATATATATATATATATATAGTGCCAGTCAAAGGTTTGGACACACCTACTCATTCAGTTTTTTTTTTACGTTTTTTTTTACTTCTACACACACATATACATATACATACATACATACACACACATATATATATATATATATATATATATATATATATATTATGATTATTTGTTTAATTTAATTTTTTTTCCCCATTGTTGTTTGCAACGCCAGGGTTGTGGGTTCGATTCCCACGCGGGGCCAGTATGAAAATGTATGCACTCACTAACTGTAAGTCGCTCTGGATAAGAGAGTCTGCTAATGACTAAAATGTAAATGTAGTTACAATCTTGTCTCATCGCTGCAACTCCAGTATGGACTGGAGAGGCGAAGGTCGAGAGCCATGTGTCCTCCGAAACACGACCCTGCCAAGCCGCATTGCTTCTTGACACACTGCTTGCTTAACCCAGAAGCCAGCCGCACCAATGTATTGGAGGAAACACCGTCCAACTGAAAACCGAAGTCAGCAGGCAGGCGCCCAGCCCGCCACAAGGAGTTGCTAGAGCACGATGAGACAAGGAAACCCCGGCCGGGCCAAACCCTCCCCTAACCCGGACAACGCTGGGCCAATTGTGCACCCCCCCACGGGTCTCCCTGTCACGGCCAGCTGTGGCACAGCCTGGGATCGAACCCGAGGCTGTAGTGGCACCTCAGCACTGCGATGCAGTGCCTTAGACCACTGCGCCACTCGGGAGGCCGTATTATATTTTTGGGGGGACTATTCAGTTTCAGCTAACCATCCTAAAATCTCAGACATGAGGATGTGTTTTTGGTTTAACAGTAACGTTATAGGCCTACTATGCTATGGTATTATATTTGGTTCTGTTATATAAAATGCAAATTAATCATTATGTGATCTTGTGAGACACTGATTCAGTTTTGATCTAACGTTACTAAAGGAGCACCATTGTGAGAAGTGAGAATCTTCTAATTGTAATAATAATAATAATAATAAGTGGCGAGTATGACTATTGGGCGTAGGCAACAGATCTTGATGAGATGTAATTTTAAGCGATTGGAACATCCTTCGTGGTGCTGAAAGGACAGCGCCAGGATCGCGTAATGATGTTAAAGAAGTTGAACCAACTTGTGGTGCTGAAAGCTGAAGGATAGCTCTACTATTCGGCCAGTTCTGGAAAAAAATAAAATAAATTCCAGTAGGCCTAAAGCCTAATAGGCCTAAGACTACTTGGTATAGCTATTTGTAGAAGTGGAGGCTGCTGAGGGGAGAACGGCTCATAATAATGGCCGGAATGGAGCAAATGGAATGGCACCAAACACCTGGAAACCATGTGTTTGATGTATCTGATACCATTCCACTGATTCCACTCCAGTCATTACCACGAGCCCGTTCTCCCCAATTAAGGTGCCACCAACCTCCTGTGATTTGTAGGCTATAGCCTAATGTAAATACAAATACATATAGCTTCATATCATTGCACTGTTTGCAAAGGAGAGCTTTATTGCGAGTAGACATTTCATTGTATTGTGTATCTTAAAATAAACTGGCTACAATATACCCTATTAGAGAATAAAATAAAACAGAGAGGTGAACTATCAATTCATAGAACTTATTTGCATAGATGAAACATGCTATAAAATCAATTGACCAAGTAGTGTACATAAATCATTAACGTTGTAGAATTGCTGGAAATTCATTTAAAAACAGCCATATAATCAGGCTTTTGGTGTGGTGTATTCATGCATCTCAATAAACTATAACCTAAATATTATATTACCTTCAACTTGGCCCAATTCACATTTCCAATTGCCCAACCTGACATACCAAGCTAGCACGGGCCCTGCATCTCAACCAATAGCCCAAGCAGGGCTACTGCAACATCCAGAGAGGGTCAGGCTCCTTGGGCTTTGCAGTGCCAACTGGTTTGGGTGTCTTCGGCAAGACGGTGTTGCCGTAACCAAGTAGTCACATATCGTTCTGGGTTCCATTGCGCAAGAGGGGGTTCATGGAGTTTTATTAACGTCAGGGCAGAAACTGTGAATTGTGATTTTTTTTTTCTACGTTCTGATTGACCAAAGTGGTCAAGCCTTCGACGAGCCTCCGCAGTACACACATGTAGACTATAGTTCATCATTCTCGCCACCGCCAGAGAGAAGACAGGGAAGAAATCATCATTACCTACCTCTAGGCTGCTATACAATGAGTGTACAAAACATTAGGAACACATTCCTAATATTGAGTTGCACCACCGTTTGCCCTCACAACAGCCTCAATTCTTCAGGGCATGGACTCTACAAGGTGTTGAAAGCGTTCCACAGGGATGCTGGCCCATGTTGACTCCAATGCTTCCCACAGTTGTGTCAAGTTGGCTGGATGTCCTTTGGGTGGGGGACCATTCTTAATACACACGGGAAACTGTTGAGCGTGAAAGCCAACATAGCCGAGTGTACAAAACATCCATGACATAGACTGACCATGTGAATCCAGGTGAACGCTATGATCCCTTGTTGATGTCACTTGTTAAATCCACTTCAATCAGTGTAGATGAAGGGGAGGAGACAGGTTAAAAAATGAGTTTTAAGCCTTGAGACATGGATTGTGTATGTGTGCCATTCAGAGGGCGAATGGGCAAGACAAAAGATTTAAGTGCCTTTGAACGGGGTATGTGTCAAGAACTTTAACGCTGCTGGGTTTGTCATACTATCATTTTTCATGGAATTTTTGTGGTAATTAAAATATAACTTACTTTGAATTTATCCGAATTAAATAGTTTTACCAGCTCCGTGTATTCTCAGATTGAAAAAAGTTAATGAGCGTTCCGGCTGCATTACACCCCAAAAATGAGGGGGCATGTTATCCTTTGAGGTTTTAAAAGTGCTCATACACTATGATTTTGAACATTCAAAGCAGCTTGGAAACTCCCATGGCAGGCATTGTTGTCACCTGAGCTTGCAACATAACTTCTAAGCAATAGGAAGCACAAGCACCACCACCAATCAGCCTACACCACTGCACACGCACACGTCATTACTATGACAACTAGCATAGCCATGTGAGCAAATGACTGCTGTCTGAACACACACAAATCCGATTTGGTCACTTGTAACTTGCTGTTAGGACAGTCAGTATTCCAAAACGGATTTGAAAAACTAAACTGGTTTGAGCATTAAGGCCTGCAGTGTGAACAAGGCTTAAGAGCATCAAAGGGGAACGGGTGTTCCACTTAAAATGATCCTCTTCTCCTCTTCAAAAATAGCTAGCCTACAAACTGCACTTGAGGTATAGTTATGCTACTAAGTAGCCTACTAACCAAATATGGCGAAAGGGAAAGGGGAAAACAATGCATTTCATAAGAATTCAATGGCAGCCCACATACCTTCCTGGACCGCCTGGAAAGGGTTGTTCGCCTCGACAAGTTTGATGGAGTGTGTGATTTTCTCGCTCTGCAAAATGTCGTCGTTGAGACTGAGGTCTGAGATCGCCAGCTGGAAAACCTCATCATCCCTCACTGCGTTCTCCTCGAATATGGCACCTGTTGAAAAAATGCAATTGTCAACCTTGCAATATGTGTAGATATGCATTGCAAAGACTAGGGGTGTATTGATTACGTCAAATCTGTTGCATAAACATTTCGTAAACGAAAGCAAACCGAACGAAACGGGAGGGACCTTCTTCTTCTTTAAATTTGTACTGGCGGATCGCAATCAACTGAAAGGTGAATACACTGCTACCTACTGTACTGGAGTGTGAGGCAGGTCACGGCCTCCCTATTCATCTATTTCTCTTATCTCGCCCTGTGTTTCCGCCTATTGTTCTGGAGTGTGAATTCATTATACTTTGTAACACAAAAAGGGAAGGAAAAAAGGATGGGTAAAATGGAAGAAAAATTGCCCTTCCAACTAACCCTACACCCATTAAAAACCTCACAATTTTTCCACTACTTGGCCCCATCTGATCATACACCAGGCCGACAGCCCGGGAGGATGGGACACTATCGTTCAACACACCTTGTAACTCTTCTGCAGTAAAATCTCATACACCCAAGTACTTCTCTGCAGCTGCCACCACAACATCTATTTCTGTGATTTACGTTCAGCTGTGGTACAGTTGATAGCCATGAATATTAACGCTAAGAAACCACCCTTACTGAAGCACGTTATTCCTATCACTCTCAGCCTACTCACAGGGAGTCTCTTAGCATCCCTCGCCCTGAACCCATCTTCCTCTACTATTCTCTTCACTGCCTCAGCATACGACACCTTTTGTACTACTCAGATCCTGGCAACCTCAATCTGCCTTTCTCTCACCGAACACTTCCAACCTCATTTTTTACATTTTGTAATTTAGCAGATGCTCTTATCCAGAACGACTTACAGTTAGTGAGTGCATACATTTTCATACTGGTCCCCCGTGGGAATTCGAACCCACAACCCTGGCGTTGCAAGCACCATGCTGTACCAACTGAGCTACACGGGACTATGGGTCTCCAGCACGATGGGCACCCCTACAGTTAACACACAACTTTTTCAACCGATACTACACATTAATTTGTCTCATGCCATCCTGCACACTTATCACATCTAAAAATCTCCCTCCTACACACTGCTGCAATATGACCATAAGCTTGACACCTAAAACACCGTAATGGGTTTGGGACAAAAGCTCTCACGGGATAACTGACACATCCTAACTTGACTTTGTCGGGTAAAGACTGCATCAAAACTCAGCAGGACAGACAGTGTCTTCGCTGTTTCACCACGCTCTCCACCAGGTCTGCGTCGCACCAAACAGCAGGCGTCACAGACACCGGAAAACTTCCATTTCAGTTGATCCTCCTCACCACTTAACGCCTCCACAGTTTTCATTCCTTTCAACTGTGTCCAGCTCCGGAGAGCAAAGCAAGTCACAGTTCTTGCCCCTAGAAGTGTGGTGGACGGAAGAAATGCAAAAAATTATTATAATTCCACTTTGAGTTACTTTCACCGACTCAACAGTTCCCAACCTATTCTCCACCCAACCTGACACCACATATGGATCAGCCAGAAGGCACAGATATATTCTCACTCCCACTGGGCCAGAATCATCTTTGTCATCATTGGGACAAGGCTCGTACTCGGCGCTCTTCACCGCACCTGCCACCACAGGTCATTCATCCTCACTCGTCATGTTACATTTCTGAGCTAGCAGAGTATGTTTTTTTTACTTTTTGTACATGATGCTAATCTTCCTCACCATACCGCTTCCCTCTACACTCAGCTCCATTACTTTTTCCTCATTTTCCAAAAATGTCCACATCTCCATGCTCTTTCCGCTCCTTCATCTGCTGTAGTAGCAAACTGTTCTTGGTTCTTGTATCTTGAATTTGCCACCATGTCGTGTAGACTAAAGAGGGGGTGGGGGGGGGGGCATATTGTTCCTGTATCTGTGGGGTTAGGGGCAAATTCTACCCACTCCTCGGCTTCAGTTACACTGTAAAACAAAATATCCTGTTGTTTTGAAGGTAACTTACTGCCGGCATAAGTTACTGTAAAAAGGTACAGTATGTTACGGTAACATACTGTAGGCCTACCATTTTTAACAGTAACTTACTGGTAACTGGCTGCCAATAGTCAGTTACCATAAAAACAATCTGATTTTTTTTTACAGTGTAGATATGGGCCGGGCTTCACAAGAGTGGTGGGCCAGTAACCAAAAGGTTGCTGGTTTGAATCCCTGAGCTGACTAGGTGAAAAATCTGCAGATGTGCCCTTGAGCAAGGAACTTAAAACGAATTGCTCCTGTAAGTTGCTCTGGATAAGAGCGTCTGCTAAATGACTAAAATGTAAAATAACCTCGCTTACTTTATGGTAGAACTGCCTACACTTTCAAATCCATTAAGGTTTCAAACAATATTGACCTGGAGTTGTTTGTTGATAAGATACATTATCAATCATTTTAAGTAAATTATTGTAAACAGCGTTCAGATTGGATAAAGTAGCCTAGATTTATGTTCGTTGTGTCGTATTTTGCAGGTGGTCGACCGAATAGCTTGCGTTGATGTATAACTGGTGTGTTCATCTTATTTAGCGGGGGATCAGAATGGCGCATCTGCGCATTCTATTTGCCGGTGAGAACAGATTGGATTCCCGGGTTCGAGCTCGCCTTTCAATGCAGGGCTGGATAAGCAGCGCCTCTATATAGCCCCATCACCCCGTAAATCATTCCATGTCAGGTGTCCAACTCATGGGACAGACTTATTTCTCCTTTGCATAAGGAACAGCCTCAGCTTTTGGCCAGAATGATAACTTGATGAGGAGAGGAAAGGAGAGGAGGGTGAAAGTATATAGGAATAAGGTGGTGGCAAACGTAATATTCTCTAATCTATTGGTCCCACTTTACGCACAATAACACAAATAGCCCTTACCCGTTTGATATCAAGAGTTGGACCATACCCATTAGGCCTAACATTCAGAAATTGAACATCGAATATATTCACAGCTTAAAGGAGGAACCAAGCAAAAAATGACACAGAGATGGCAAACCAACGATTGGACGAGACAGATCCTCGCGAAAGGGTTTAGACCGGAATGGAACTCTGCCACATTCAAAAGTGGGCAGTCTTTTGGTTGCCAAGTTAGACCATCGTTGTATTGAGGGCTCTCCAGAGTTTTTGTGCATGCAGCAGCAGACTGGGAACGGAGTGACAGTGACTGGCTATGGAGACCAAACATGCGTCAAGCCTTAAAATTAGAATCGATTGTGTTCGAACGTAATGGTGCACCACTCTTCAACATCACTCATTAAGACAATTTCATATGAAGTTAATCAGAAAGAGAACTTATTGTTTAAAACATGTTTAGCATATAGCCTACGCAGAATACTCAAGGGTAAAGTGTCCCGTGTAGCTCAGTTGGTGGAGCATGGCGCTTGCAACGCCAGGGTTGTGGGTTCGATTCCCACAGGGGGGCCAGTAAGTCGTTCTGGATAAGAGCGTCTGTTAAATGACTAAATGTAAAAAAATGTAAAATGTAAAGCTTGATAATGGATTGCACTGCAAGCCTTTTCTATCAAGAGCACCGATACAATTACATTGGATTCCGAGAGAACAACATTTGTCAAAACGCATCAAATCCTAAACGGGCATGGAATTAACGTTTTAATAAAATTATAATTACCAAATCCAGATAAAAGCCCTGATTTCGAAACGGATGGTGACAAAAGTGCAACGTAACCAACAAGTCCTAATGGCCACATTGGAATTATTCCAACTTGCTTCACACCTGGTTTGTTAGTTATGGTTTATATCATGGTAAGCCGACAAAGTGCAAACGCCATCGATGACAATGAATCCAATACATGTTTTAATTATAAAGCCCCGCAACAGCCTAAATGCCTACACTACATTTAACATTTTAGTCATTTAGCAGACGCTCTTATCCAGAGCGACTTACAGTTAGTGAATGCATACATTATCCAGACGGATTTACAGTTAGTGAACGAATACATTTTCATACTGGCCCCCCGTGGGAATCGAAAACACAACCCTGGCGTTGCAAGCGCCATGCTCTACCAACTGAGCTACACAGGTATACTGTAGAATTCTCAAATGTAAGATGCTTGAACTGTTGTCGTGCATGATGGCTTTATTTCAACATATCAACTGTTGGAATATAGCACTATTGGATACATAACATGCAAAGGTTTCGATGTAAAATTAAACAAAAATTGATTGTTTTTTTGCTACGGTCTTTGTGTGTGTATGTGTTTGTTTGTACGTGCATGCTTGCTTGCGTGCATGCGTGTTTGCATTAGTTGTCTTTGATCAAACAAATGGCATTAAACAAATGCCAGTGACATTATTTAGAAATACAATATTATATTTATTCATATTGACCCCCTCCATCTCCTCCGCCGCTAACATTTGTTGTTTTAGCCAAATTTAAATTAATGTCAGATAAAATACAAATCTGACATATTACACGCCCAAAAACACCAGAGTACATTGGCATCTATTCTAATGTTGAATTAGGACATAAGGGTTTAGTATTTATCCCTTTGTCATTTATTTCCTTCACAGGCGTTTAACATTTCGCTCACGTTCAATTCAAAGTTCAAGTTTATAGATGGGGAGGGGGAGGAGAAGGGTTAGGCAATCCTCTAAAAAGCCACGTTGGTTTAGTTCGTCTGATCTAAGCAAATTAGTTCATCTTGCTTCGGTTTTGTCGTGTGAATTACAATATATTTACAATATTGTCTATTCTCATGATTTAGGAAAAGACACATTGGTGGTGCACTTTTCCAGAGACTTTCAATCAAGTATTTGCAAAGCTATTCATATGATATTGTATAATAGGCAACGCAAACTGACAATTTTATCTGATAAAATTGTCACAGCTCCAGGGATGGCACAACGTTATTCACCAGATCTACAGATCAGCATAGTTTATAAGGTCTTTAGTTCAAACTCGCTCTTCATGCTAACACATTCAACACATATCTTTCATCATTATGCCTTCCTAAACGTATCTTACATTTCAACAACAAAAGAAAGCACTGAGGAGGTTTATATCACACCTCCGCGTTTGCACCCCGTGTCCCCTGCACAAGCTCCTTACCGATGTGAATGATGGAGTCCGCGCTCGCCACTGAATTGCATTGCAATATCCATAAGGAAAGGAATATAATCAGCAATTCCATCTCCGGTTTTGGCGAAAGCAGCTCATCCACGGTCCCTCGTATGTCGGACAAATCCAAATGAGCAACAGTCCATAAACCAGTTGTTCAGATTGCGAATAAAAGCCGAGAACAAAACTATAAGGAAGGAGGAAAAATGTCAAGGGGTTTCCTGGGGGTTAGAGAAGAAGTAAGTGCAAGGTAGGTGGCGGTTGGGCAGAAAAGGCAGGGAAATACTTGGCTTTTCGGTAAGGAAGGCTGAGAATCGAGCGCGTTCTGCGGCTCTCGCTCTATCCAGCGCTGGCGGAGTCTGAGACATATCAAACTGCAAACTGCGGAGGAGGGACACCCCCCACGCGATCTCTCGATAGCTCTCTCTCTCGATTTTACCGACCCACGTGACTGCAGAGACTATCTACACCGCTAAACTGCCCGGAGAAGACAGGGAGAGATGGAATCCGAGCAAGCCGGAGACCGGGACCGCGATCAAGACATGCCCATGAGACTCCGTCTATCAGCGAACGCACATTACCATGGATGGGAACCTGGAAAACCAAAGAATAGCCAACATTAAAAACACATGGATGAGGCGCAAAGCAGACTTGCATTGCAGTGTAAGTAATCGCACCGGGCGCATAACTTCCGATGTATAGTTAACTCTCATAACAGAACTATCCATTGCTATTTTCGAATGACATAACTAGATTGGTGCATGATAACCTGTACCTGTGGTGATGCCACAGGTACGATATAGCGTGCGGAGGGGTCTGTGTATGTGTGCGTAAAACCTTTCCACAGCTACAGGTTTTTATGGGGACCATTTAAAGCGTTGAAACGCTCCGGTTATATGTGGAAATGGACTAAATGGCATGAATCGGAAAGAACTGACGTGGAGAGGACTGTTTCTACTAAGCTGTCTGCCTGGAGAGAACGCACGAGCGCATGTGCTGCTGGGGAGGGGATACCTGCGATGTAGTTTGGACATAGAGGTTAGACGGGTGGGTAGAGAGCACATCTGTCATGGTTTGATACAGGAGCTCACCTAGGTCTGTTAGCCCACTGTGTCTTTGGGATTTTTGTAACAATTATATTTTCTGTATTGTATGCTATTGTCTGGCAACTGATTCCATTTTATCTGCTACTGATCGTGGACAGTGTTGTAATAATTGCCAACAATCCATATCAATTATATTTGGAGACATGCATTATCAAATATTAAATAAATGTTATTTCCAATAGGTTTACTAATGCATTGTACCCAACGTTTCATGCATGATGGTAAATGACCTATCGAACCTCTCATAAGTTATGGAGATATTGCGTACATGGACATGGAGCCAAGTGACATCATTATGTTCTTCTTTTTGCTGGACAAGAGGTTCATAGTACATGTTGTTACTGTAGAGGACCGAAGAAGGAAGACCACATCTCGAAACTCCAAAAACGAATTAACTTTTTTTTAAGACAGTGGTACATTTCAGAGAAGAGTTCTTCATATAAGAGATGAAACTATAATATTCTTAATCTTACAATTAAAGGATATTTCTTGCGATTGAATAAGAGACGGAAATGTCCCTTAATTGTTTGGCTAAGTCTGTTTTTCTCACGGAGAGATTTCAGCACCACGGATCCATGGACAGCTCCGGACTCCACCTCGTCCTATGATGCGCTCAATGTCAGATCATTCATGTAGCTAGCCTAGCTTAGACCTACACATACGGTATGGTATTGCCCCCATTAAATTGTATGAACGTATGATTTAATTATGGCTTATAATGAATCTATAATATGTTTTTGGTAAAAAAGCTATTCAATATCCGTCTGAAAACATATCTGACTGCTTATAGCAGGATTGGGCTAGAGGCACATGCAGTGAATTGGGATTTCATGTCAGTTGACGTTCACGGCAAGGAAAGGCGCCAGCAGCTAGACTCTGGTAACAAGTGGTTGCTGCAGCTTGAGCTTTCCCTCTCCCAATATGAAAAGGTGCTAGGGCGAGAGAAAACACGGATTTTCTTAGAAATTACATGAGGCTGATAGAGCACCGTGTCGTAGCCTATAGATAGTTCAAAATAGATGGTGACCCAAACCACAAAATAAGAAAATAACTGAATTACATACAAAACGCAGTTGTCAAGCATGCCACCAGTGTAGACCAAGTAAAATGCAAGGACATATTTTTATGAAAATAGTACATATAGGCTACAATTGTGTTACAATATAAAATAAAATAAGATTTTGTAGCCAGTGTTGTGTACCGTCTCCAGTAAGCATTTTAGTATTTTATTCTCGGTTCAACTCTTGATTCCTTGGTAGCAGGTCCAACGCAGCAGTTTTTATTTCAATATCAAATAATTTCTGGGTAACAACAATTAACTACCTTACTGTGATTGTTTTCAATTAAAATGGTAAAAAAGAAAAAAATAGCTTCATAGCAAAGAGCAATTTCTCAAGCAAGAATTTTACAAGGACTGTCTGGGAGTGGTCTGAGTGGGGGGGGGGGGGGGGGGGGGGGGGAACTGAAAACTAGCTGTTATTGGCAGAGAGGTTTGGAAAGCGCCTTCTTGTTGGTCTATTAATTAACCAATTTACTGCCAAAACTCCATCCCACCAAAACAGACTGGAATTTCAGGGGGTCTTTTCAAACAGCTCTTACACTAAAAGGGCATTATCATAATTTTTACAATTTCACAGTATTATTCCAACCTCAGTGTGGAAATACACACTGAGTATACAAAAAACATTAAGAACAGCTGCTCTTTCCATGACATAGACTGACAATGTGAATCCAGATGAAAGCTATGACCCTTTACTGATCTCACTTGTTAAATTAACTTCAAATCAGTGTAGATGAAGGGGAGGAGACAAGTTAAAGAAGGATTTTTAAGCCTTGAGATAATTGAGACATGGATTGTGTATGTGTGCCATTCATAGGGTGAATGGGCAAGACAAAAGATTGAACTGCCTTTGAACGGGGGTATGGTAGTAGGTCCCTGTGAAACACTTTCGACACCATGTAGAATCCATGCCCTGATGAATTGAGGCTGTTATGAGGGCAAAAGCTGGGGGGGGGGGACTCAATTGTTTGGTATGCCTAGTGTATATAAAACACAGGAAAATCACGTGTTTTACTGCACTGGGCCTTTAAAGAAACCTCCAGCAGTCTAGCCAGTAATTGAGGTTGCAAATTGGCCATCTGTGAAGTCCCATATGAGCAACAAACAAATTGCATTTCCTTATACATTGTCAAGAACTGTCAATATTTCCGACGCTAAGAAGCAATGAAACCAGTAATGAAGTAATAATCCATTCTGACAGCACATTAAGGCCTTGAGCGATGAGGGTGGAATTATATTGTCAAATGAACAGGAATCATTGCCGCTAGCAGTACGTTGGGATGAGTGAAGCAGGTATGAATCTCTTTCAAGGGTAGGAGAAGTTGATGCTGTCATATTCTGATGGGACTGTTCGGCTGTTGTTCCTATATACACCAAATCAAGCAAGCCATTGAAGTGAATTTGGCATGCTGTTCGATGCTGTTCTGTAGTTCTGAATGTTTACTGAAAGTAATATATAAACGCAACATTAAACAATTTCAAAGATTTTACTGAGTTACAGTTCATATAAGGAAATCAGTAAATTTGAATAAATTCATTAGGCCCTAATCTATGGATATCACATGACTGGGAATACATATATGCATGCATCTGTTGGTCACCAATACCTTAAAAAAGGTTGGGGCGTGGATCAGAAAACCAGTCAGTATCTGGTGTGACCACCATTTGCCTCATGCAGCACAACACATCTCCTTCGCAAAGAGTTGATCAGGCTGTTGATTGTGGCCTGTGGAATGTTGTCCCACTCCTCTTCAATGGATGTGCAAAGTTGCTGGATATTAGCGGGAACTGTGACACACAGTCGTACACGTCGATCCAGAGCATCCCAAACATGCTCAATGGGTGGCATGTCTGGTGAGTATGCAGGCCATGGAAGAACTGAGACATTTTCAGCTTCCAGGAATTGTGTACCCTTGTGACATGGGGCCATGCATTATCATGCTGAAACATGAGGTGATGGCGGCGGATGAATGGCACAACAATCGGCCTCAGGTTCTCGTCACGGTATCTCTGTGCATTAAAATTGCCATTGATAAAATGCAATTGTGTTCATTGTCTGTAGCTTCTGCCTGCCCATACCATAACCCCATCGCCACCATTGGGCACTCTGTTCACAACCTTGACATCAGCAAACTGCTCGCCCACACAGCGCCATACACGTGGTCTGCAGTTGTGAGGCCGGTTGGACGGACTGCCAAGGCGGCTTATGGTAAGAAATGAACATTAAATTCTCTGGCAACAGCTCTGGTGGACATTCCTGCAGTCAGCATGCCAATTGCACTCTCCCTCAAAACTTGAGATATCTGTGGCATTGTGTTGTGTGACAAAACTGCACATTTTAGAGTGGCCTTTGATTGTCCCCAGCACAAGGTGCACCTGTGGAATGACCATGCTGTTTAATCAGCTTCATGATATGTCACACCTGTCAGGTGGATGGATTATCTTGGCAAACAAGAAATGCTCACTAACAGGAATTTAAACAAATTTGTGCATATAATTTGAGAGAAATAAGCTTTTTGTGCATATGGACAATTTCTGGGATATTTTATTTCAGCTCATGAAACATGGGACCAACACATTACATGTTGCGTTTATATTTTTGTTCAGTATAGGTTTGTATTGTGGAGTAAGTACAATGTCGTTGATCCATCCTCAGTTTTCTCCTATCACAGATATCAAACTCTAACTGTTTTAAAGTCACCATTGGCCTAATGGTGAAATACCTGAGCGGTTTCCTTCCTCTCCGGCAACTGAGTTAGGAAGGATGCCTGTATCTTTGTCGTAACTTGGTGTATTGATACACCATCCAAAGTGTAATTAATAACTTCACCATGCTCAAAGGGATATTTTGCTGCCTTAAAATGTAATCTAAAATAGAGATTAAATTAGATTTTTTTCCTACTGATCTACACAACCTGCTCCAAATTTTCAAAGACAAATTCTAAGAAATGTTCAAAATTAGTTGAAAATAAAAAAACAAAGATGCCTTGATTGTGTAGGTCTTCACACTCCAGAGTTAATAGTTAGTGGAAGCACCTTTGGCAGCCATTACAGCTGTGAATAATTTTAAACAATATTCTACCAACTTTGCACAATGCTTTGGGTAACATATATCCATTATTTTTTGTCAAAATTGCTCAAGCTCAGTAAATTTGGTGCCAGTATAACAACCTCTCCCTCAACGTGATCAAGACAAAGGAGATGATTGTGGACTACAGGAAAAGAAGGCCTGAGCACGCCCCCATTCTCATCGACGGGGCTGTAGTGGAGCATGTTGAGAGTTTCAAGTTCCTTGGTGTCCACATCACCAACAAACTATCATGGTCCAAACACACCAAGACAGTCGTGAAGAGGGCACGACAAAGCCTATTCCCCCTCAGGAGACTGAAAAGATTTGGCATGGGTCCTCAGATCCTCAAAAAGTTCTACAGCTGCACTATCGACAGCATCCTGACTGGTTGCCTCACTGCCTGGTATGGCAACTGCTCGGCCTCCGACCGCAAGGCACTACAGAGGGTAGTGCGTACAGCCCAGTAAATCACTGGGGCCAAGCTTCCTGCCATCCATAGTGGTCCTCTGTAGCTCAATTGGTAGAGCATGGCGCTTGTAACGCCAGGGTAGTGGGTTCGATCCCCGGGACCACCCATACGTAAAAATGTATGCCCACATGACTGTAAGTCGCTTTGGATAAAAGCGTCTGCTAAATGGCTTATTATTATTATTATATTATCCAGGACCTCTATACCAGGCGGTGTCAGAGGAAGGCCCTCAAAATTGTCAAAGACTCCAGCCACCCTAGTCATATACTGTTCTCTCTGCTACCGCACTGCAAGTGGTACCGAAGCGCCAAGTCTAGGTCCAAACAGCTTCTACCCCCAAGCCATAAGACTCCTGAACAGCTAATCAAATGGCTACCCGGACTATTTGCATTGTCCCCCCACCCCCTCTTTTAACTGCTGCTACTCTCTGTTTATTATCTATGCATAGTCACTTTAACTATACCTACATGTACAAATTACCTCAATTACCTCGACCAACCAGTGCCCCCGCACATTGACTCTGTACCGGTACCCCCTTTATATAGCATCGATACGGTTATCTTTACTGTTATTTTACTGTTTTTATTTTTCACTTATCTATTGTTTACTTAACACTTATTTTTCTTAAAACTGCATTGTTGGTTAAGGGCTTGTAAGTAAGAATTTCACTGTAAGGTTGTAATACCACAGTGCAGTGATGGACCGGTCTTTCTAGGGGTCCCCTGTAGCTCAGTTGGTAGAGCATGGCGCTTGCAACGCCAGGGTTGTGGGTTTGTTTCCCGCGGGGGGCCAGTATGAAAATGTAAGCACTCACTAACTGTAAGCCGCTCTGGATAAGAGCATCTGCTAAATGACTTAAATGTTAAAATACCTGTTGTATTCAGCGCATGTGACAAATAAAATTTGATTTGATTGAATCATTAATGGACAGCGCTATTCAAACCTTATCTGATTTTCAAGCAAATGTATGTCAGGACTGAGATTGGACCACTCAGGAAGACTAAACACCTCTTGGAAAGACATTATGTTGTGTCTTTAGCATTAAAATGTGTGTAATTGTCCCTCTGAAAAATACAACTCTATCACAGGGTTAGGTTGTCAGAAGACTGAGGTGGGTTTTCCTCTAACTTTTTATCTGGGCTTTGCTCCTTGCATATTTATTTTGATCCTGACAAGCTCCCAGTCCCTGCTGCCACAACATTACTTGAAAAATGTTCTCTTTTGAAATTAAATTGTAAGGCAGCAAAATGTGAAGACTGCAAGGGGTGTGTAGACTTTCACTAGGCACTGTATATCCGGAATGGCAGAAATGTGTTGAGGTCTACAGTATATAGTCTGCATACATTACAAATTGTACTTATTTGATGTGTGATAGTTGGTGCCCTATAGCCAGCTGCTTGAGGGGTTTAATATCTCAATAGCTCATCCAATTCCACTCTAACGGAATATAGGTTAGCGCTCTGAGTATGTAAATGAAGAGAAATCTTAAAACAAATCTGAAATTCTGCAAGAAAAAAAATTGGAGGGAGTTAATTCCCTCAAGCAGTGGTCTATGAAGTAATGTCACTGAGAACCTGAAACTCAGTCAATCCCCTGGGTATCTTTTTAAATCTTAGACAAACAGAGGCCGTCTAATATTTGTGGCCGGTGGGGATGGAATTGGAAAAACTAACTTATTCCAAGCTAACAAATAGATATGGTAATCATTCAAAAAAGTTTAAGTATGCCAATTGAACATCCAATCTGGTAGGCCTATGTTGTTCCACAGGTCGATGCAGCCTTCAGGCTAATAGTTTTTTTTTTTTAAGTACATAACGTCGGCGAGGGCAATAATACAGGTAGCTTCATTAATTCAGTCCCTGTAACCTTACTTAGGAGTGAAATCTCTAAAATGATGAGTCGAGATACCAACCCTCAATATCAATCACCGGATCCTTTTAGTGGGAGAACCAGACAGACATTTCATTAGCTATTAGGAAACCACATTACAAAGGCCTTCATTTTAATAGACAAAGCATTCATTAGATATACCAGACACTGCAATGGAGAATAAGGAACACTTCCAGGCTATGTCCCAAATCACACCATATTCCCTAGTGTGCTACTTTTGACCTGGGCCCATAGGGCTTTGGTCAAAAGTAGTGTGCACTATGTAGGGAATTGGGTGCCATTTGGGACACAGCCTCAGTCCACCTAATAACTCAAAGCATTATTTGATTTGCCAGTGCAAGCTTTGTTCCTGACACTTAGCTCCATCCATCTCTGGGTATGACTGAGGAGAAAACAAAACACCCTCAACATCCAAACTCATTACTGGAAACAGGCCCACCAATATACAGAGACAGATACCCATTCAGTTTATTGTCTCCCTGCCAAATCACTTTGTCTTCTGAGAGAATATGAGTAGAACCCTTACGTTAAGAGGGCACAACAGCTTGTGTGTGACTTCCTGGTAATAGAGGGTTTGTCATCTTACATTTATTGGCCCAGATATAATATTTCTTTATAGTTCTGTATAATGAAAATCAACAATTGCAGAGGACCTCTCTCTGTTGGCGCCCAAAGGCAATTAGGATTGGCCCACAGTGAACCCATGTCTTTAACCTCTGGTCCTCTGCTGCTGCAACGTATGACCGACCTCACAGCCCATTATCAGCCTCAAAACATCGACCTGTCATGTTTTTGCAAACAGTTAGGTTCAACCGATTGATGCTCATGTCAACTGGCCATGCTCCCATCAAATATTGAAGTGCCAATGGAAAAAGATAATCATAAACCAATTTATGCTTATGTCAATACATTGCAGTCAATGGGAAAATATGAGTATCATAGGGTTGGCGCTTATGTCAATACATTGCAGTCAATGGGAAAATATAAGTATCACAGGGTTGATGCTTATGTCAATTAAAAACAGGACACTGTAAAGTCCATTATTCCTCTGAAGAGTATGAATTAGGCTGTTTGAGAAGTTTTGAATTCTAAGCAACCTGCCTAAACATAGTTTGAAGTACAATACCAACTGTAGTAGGTCAAAGCTGCATGCTGGAAAACCTTGGTAGAGCATGGGTGGAATAGGCATTGTGGAGCTGGTGAATTTCCTTTCATTTTCGGATTCAGACCAATGCCTTTTCTCAATTAAAATGTTGTTTTTTGTTTTTAATTTCCATGGTTTTTACACCAGGAGGTGATTACGCAACATTATTATACAACATTATAATACAGCTTAACACATGCTCTCCTTGTGAACCCTCACAATGTTGTGCGTTTTATTTATTGATAAGATCCCAGCTCCTAATCCTACTGATCATTGCTCAAAGCAAATTGGCAAGAGCAAGGAAACAAAGACTGAAGCAAATATTTACTGTGTGATTACACAACGTAGCTGGCTAGATGACTAGAGGAGCGCAAAATATGGATGAGCTGTTCTCAATGGCAGGGTTCTGAAATATTCTCTCTGGCCAAGGCGAGGTGTGATTATGAATACATCATAGTGATCCACCTCGGTGGAAATGACTTGGGACACAAAGGGGACAGCCCTGGTGCATCAGATTCGAGCTGATTTGGAGGTAGTCCATCCGAGTTTTCCCAGGGACAAAGGTGGTCTACACTGACATCACACAGTGGAGGAGTTGGATGTGTCAGTGGGAGTAGGATATCAACAAGCGCATAGAGATGACCCAGCTCTCTGTCAAACAGCTGATGTTTGCATTTCTCTGTGACAGGCGCATGCCCACAATCCACCACTTTGGCATGCCATCAATCAGTGTCCCTGGGTAATACCGTAGCGCAGTGTTACTCAAACTCGGTCCTGGGGCCCCCACTGGGTGCACGTTTTGGTTTTTGCCCAAGCACTTCACAGCTGATAAAAATAATCAAAGTTTGATGATGAGTTGGTTATTTGAATCAGCTGTGTAGTGCTAGGGCAAAAACCAAAACATGCACCCGGTGGGGCCCAGGATCGAGTTTGGGAAACCCTGCTGTAGGGATGGCATGCATCTTACGGATGAGGGACCTCGTCTTTGAGAGTCTCACAGTAGTACACACCACCACACTCACTGTCACTTGCCTGCCTCTCCACGAACCCAAAGGATATTTTAAATTAAACCTAATAAATTAAAATGAGTATGTGTGTCGGGAGGGGGCTGTCAAAACTATAAATTAAAGAATGGTAAAAATGTATCCTCTGGTAGGTGAGCGCGCAATATTCTGAGCTACAAGCGGTAACTAACCATTACATTATGAATCCTAAATTCTATCTGGAGTGCCCGCTCTGGATGCTCTGGCTGAGGAGTAGGGTTGATCTGAGCGTTCTGACCTCACAACAGCAGTCAAGCAGCCAAGCTAACTGGCTAACATTGGCTAGATTTATAGCTACTTCCAGACACAAATGAGAGAAGACCTCACTCTGACCATTTTATTCGCCCTAGCAGAGATGGTTAGGCTGTTTTCATGTTATCTAGAGCATTGGCGACTGTAACTGGGCTGCTGGCAACAATTTAATAACGTTTTACTGCCAATGTTGACTGACACCGGTCATATTCACGTTCGTAAATTCCTCAGTTATTCTGCGCTCTGGCACACTCAGACGAGAGTGCTCTGAAATCAGAGTAGATAGCCAGAGTGAATTTATGAATGGACCCTAACACTTTGACTTCAATAGACCATTTACATGTCTAGAAGAGTTTGTTCCAAAATTATTTTGTTCATTCATTCAGTAGTGATTTCACGTGTATTTCTCTTGATTGGTTAAAATACAATAGTTTAAAACAGTCGATTTGTTGAAAACAGACTCATTTAATCACAAAGTTAAAAAGCGTTTCCTTATATTTTGATTGCACTCTGCTTCAGGTTTGCAACCTGATCTCATAGCATTTCGTATTATTCTGTACCTAAATCCGAAAGATACCATTTCTATATACACTACCAATAGGATGTGGACACCTGCTCATTGAACATCTCATTCCAAAATCATGGGCATTAATATGAAGTTGGTCCCTCTCTGCTGCTATAACAGCCTCCACTCTTCTGGGAAGGCTTTCCACTAAATGTTGGAACATTGCAGCAGGGACTTGCTTCCATTCAGCCACGAGAGCATTAGTGAGGTCGGGCGCTGATGTTGGGCGATTAGGCCTGGCTCGCAGTCGGCGTTCCAATTCATCCCAAAGGTGTTCGATGGGGTTGAGGTCAGGGCTATGTGCAGGCCAGTCAAGTTCTTCCACACCGATCTCGACAAACCATTTCTGTATGGACCTCGCTTTGTGCACGGGGGCATTGTCATGCTGAAACAGGAAAGGGCCTTCCCCAAACTATTGCTACAAAGTTGGAAGCACAGAATCATCTAGAATGTCATTGTATGTTGTAGCGTTAAGATTTCACTTCACTGGTACAAAGGGGTCTAGCCCGAACCATGAAAAACAGCCCCAGATCATTATTTATCCTCCACCAAACTTTACAGTTGGCACTGTGCTTTGGGGTAGGTAGCGTTCTCCTGGCATCCGTCAAAAACAGATTAGTCTGTCAGACTGCCAGATGGTGAAGTGTGATTCGTCACTCCAGAGAATGCATTTCCACTGCTCCAGAGTCCAATGGCGGTGAGCTTTACACCACTCCAGCCGACACTTGGCATTGCGCATGGTGATCTTAGGCTTGTGTGCGGCTGCTCGGCCATGGAAACCCATCCCATGAAGCTCCCAATGAACAATTATTGTGCTAACGTTGCTTCCAGAGGCAGTTTGGAACTGTGTTGCAACCGAGGACAGACGGTTTTTACGTGCTACGTGCTTCAGCACTCGGTGGTCCCGTTCTGTGAGCTTGTGTGGTCTACCATTTCGCGGCTGAGCCGTTGTTGCTTGTAGACGTTTCCACTTCACAATAACAGCACTTACAGTTGACCGGGGCAGCTCTAGCAGGGCAGAAATTTGACGAACTGACTTGTTTGAAAGGTGGCATCCAATGACGGTGCCACGTTGAAAGTCACTGAGCTCTTCAGTAAGGCCAATCTACTGCCAATGTTTGTCTATGGAAATTGCATGGCTGTGTGCTCGATTTTATACACCTGTCAACTCCTGTCAACAACGGGTGTGGCTGAAATAGCCGAATCCACTGATTTGAAGGGTGTCCACATACTTGTATATATATTGTGTACATTTACAGTATATATGCCATTTGGCAGACGCTTTTCTCCAAAGTGACTTACAGTCTCTTACATACATTTCACATTTGGGTGGTCCCGGGAATCTAACCCACAAGCACCATGCCCTACCAACTGAGCTACAAAGGACCATTTAGAATGATATATTAATTTGTGGATGTCCATCATCCATTTCTCTTGATATGTTATGAATTACAATTTGTATGATATGTTACGAATTCTAATTCGTATGATATGTTATGAATTTCAATTTGTAAACTATATTATGAATTTGCAATAAGTATGATATGTTTTCAAATTCCAAATTGTTGTAACTAACGTTAGCTAGGTGTCTAACGCTAATGTTAGCTAGGTGCCTAACGTTAGCTAGGCTAGAGGTTAGGTTTAAGGTTAGGAGTGAGGTTAAAGGGTTAGGGTTAAGGTTAGGAGTTATGTTAAATAATTATTAAGGTTAGGGTTAGGGGAAGGGTTAGCTAGTTGCAAAGTACAGTGCCAGTCAAAAGTTTGGACACACCTACTCATTCCAGTTTTTTTTTTACTATTGTCTATGTTGTAGAATAATAGTGAAGACATTAAAACTAGGAAATAACACATATGGAATCATGTAGTAACCAAAAAAGTATTAAACAAATAGCCCACCTTTGCCTTGTTGACAGCTTTGCACACTCATAGCATTCCCTCAACCAGCTTCACCTGGAATGCTTTTCCAACAGCCTTGAAGGAGTTCCCATATATAATGAGCACTTGTTGGCTGCTTTTCCTTCACTCTGCGGTCCGACTCATTCCAAACCATCTCAATTGGGTTGAGGTCGGGGGATTGTGGAGGCCAGGTCATCTGATGCAGTGGTGCAGTGGTCTAAGGCACTGCATCGCAGTGCTAGCTGTGCCACTAGAGATCCTGGTTCGAATCCAGGCTCTGTCGTAGCCGGCCGCGACCGGGAGACCCATGGGGCGGCGCACAATTGGCTCAGCGTCTTCCAGGGTAGGGGAGGGAATGGCCGGCAGGGATGTAGCTCAGTTGGTAGAGCATGGCGTTTGCAATGCCAGGGTTGTGGGTACGATTCCCACGGGGGGCCAGTATGAAGAAAAAAAAATATATATATATATGAAGAAAAAAAATTATGCACTCACTAACTGTAAGTCGCTCTGGATAAGAGTGTCTGCTAAATGACAAAAATGTAAATGTAATGCAGCACTCCATCACTCTCCTTCTTGGTCAAATAGCCCTTACAAAGCCTGGAGGTGTGTTGGGTCATTGTCCTGTTGAAAAATAAATGATAGTCCCACTAAGCCCAAACCAGATGGGATGGCATATCGTTGCAGAATGCTGTGGTAGCTATGCTGGTTAAGGGTGCCTTGAATTCTAAATAAATCACAGACAGTATCACCAGGAAAGCACCCCCACACCATAATACCTCCTCCACCATGCTTTACGGTGGGAAATACACATGTGAAGATCATCTGTTCACTCACGTCACACCTCATAAAGCCACGGCGGTTGGAACCAAAAAACTCCAATTTGGACACATTTCCACCGGTCTAATGTCCATTGCTCGTGTTTCTTGGCCCAAGCAAGTCTCTTCTTATTATTGGTGTCCTTTAGTAGTGGTTTCTTTGCAGCAATTCGACCATGAAGGCCTGATTCACACAGTCTCCTCTGAACAGTTGATGTTGAGATGTGTCTGTTACTTGAACTCTGTGAAGCATTTATTTGGGCTGCAATTTCTGAGGCTGGTAACTCTAATTAACTTATCCTCTGCAGCAGAGGTAA
Source organism: Coregonus lavaretus (assembly GCF_964263955.1). Classification (NCBI taxonomy): domain Eukaryota; kingdom Metazoa; phylum Chordata; class Actinopteri; order Salmoniformes; family Salmonidae; genus Coregonus; species Coregonus lavaretus. The sequence continues at coordinate 14,682,762 of NC_140012.1, read as the reverse complement.
CTCTGGGTCTTCCATTCCTGTGGCAGTCCTCATGAGAGTCAGTTTCATCATAGCACTTGATGGTTTTTGCGACTGCACTTGAAGAAACATTCAAAGTTATTAAAATGTTCCGTAATGACTGACCTTCATGTCTTAAAATAATGATGGACTGTTGTTTCTATTTGCTTATTTGAGCTGTTCTTGCCATAATATGGACTTGGTCTTTTACTAAATAGGGCTATCTTCTGTATACCCCCCTACCTTGTCACAACACAACCGATTGGCTCAAATGAATTAAGAAGGAAAGAAATTCCACAAAGGCATGAAATGCATTCCGGGTGACTACCTCATGAAGCTGGTTGAGAGAATGCCAAGATGTCATCAAGGCAAAGGGTGGCTATTTGAAGAATCTCAAATAGATTTGTTTAACACTTTTTTGGTTACTACATGATTCCATATGTGTTATTTCATAAGTCTTCACTATTATTCTACAATGTAAAAAATAGTAAAAATAAAGAAAAACCCTTGAATGAGTAGGTGTCCAATCTTTTGACTGGTAGTGTAGCTAAAAAGTAGTAAGTAGTTGCAAAGTTGGTAATTAGTTAAAATGCTAAAGTTGTCCATGATGAGATTCGAACACTCAACTTTTGGGTTGCTAGACATTCGCTTTATACGCCCAACCTTCCACCCCGACCAACCACCCTAATTTTTGTCTTAAAGGAGAGTTTTCCTATTTCTGAAGTAAATCTCTATTTTGTATGTAAATGAGATGATATAGAAGGGTCCAGACACTTTTTGTGATTTGGCTTGTTTTTGAGAAACTTAACCCAGCCGCAATTCACTTCCTCATTGCTCGTTGTACAGTATCAGGTCATGCAAAAGCATAATTAAGCTCCAAAAACACCTAAATACGTCCTATTATAAACAGACACACTCTCCGTATAGTGATGTAGGTCGTGCCCTGATACTGCACAACCAGCAATGAGGAAGTGAATTGCAGCTGGGGTAAGTTTCTCAAAAACAAACCAAATGACAAAAAAAGTGTCTGGGCCCTTCTATATCATGCCATTTACATCAAAAATAGAGATGTACTTCAGAAATAGGAAAATTATCCTTTAAATAACCTTATGTCTTATGTAACCATACCAAAAGTAACATACCATACTAATTTTAGTGTCCCGGATTTTCATTTACTATGTTACATCTAACCTTGCGAGACTGCACGGACAGGGAAGGAGAGAGAGAGTACCGGGCGACACAGAGCGTAATGAGTGACGGTGGATAGAAGAGCGCGCTTATTTGAAATGAAAAAGCGTTGTGGTAGCTATTGATAAAGAAGAACATCAAGACACGCTCTGTGGGACGCACTGTTGAGCACTACATCCTGAGGGGTTCGTGCTGATTGTACAGAGATTGTGTCAGCCGGTTAAATGGCGTCCCTTGAGAAGGCAAGAACAAGATGTATGTCAGGAGAAGTGCAGTACTATCATAAGGAGACGTATACTTGGAATACGGAGGAGGAATGGAGGGAAAAAGAGAGGTCTAAGAGAGAGAGGGAGGAAGAGGGTGAGATTGAGTTGGTTAAAAACGGCGGAAAAAAGGTTTGTTAAAGAAGAATGGTAGAAAGTATAAGGAGAGTGAGCTGAAGACAGGAGGAGAAATGGAAGTGAATGAGGGCGAAGTATCAGAGGTGGTAAATAAGGTGTAGTGGGTGTAGTGAAGTTCTTGGAGCCCGAGGATTGCACTGAGGGTCAGGATAAAGATGAGTCTGTGACAGTAGGAGGGAAGTATTTGGAAAAAGTGGAACCTTGTCTTTTGGCTGATCCATTTGTGGTTTCAGGGTGGGTGAAAACAGAGTTGGGTGCTGTGGAATCGGTGAGGGTAACCAGAAGTGGTCGTGATAATTGTTTGTGTTTCTGTTCGTCAGAGGGAGCAGGAGCTCCGTGTTAAACGAATGGGGGCAAGAGATGTGAATTGTTTTGCGCTCAAGAAAAGGGCTCCATTGAAAGGAGTGATTACTGGGGTAGCGGTAAATGTAAAAGTTGACCAACTGAAGGGGAAAATTCCAGGTGTTTGTGATGCTCGTCGTTTGATGCGACACAGACAGGTTGGCATGAGTGGAGAAACAGAAGAGTCATTGTCTGTTATTTTGAGTTTTGATGTTGAGTCTTTGCTCGACATAGTGATGTTAGGATATACAAGTCATCCTGTATGACCTTTTGTGCCGAATACATTACGTTGTTACAGGTGTCAAGCTTATGGGCATGTGGCAGCAGTGTGTAGGAGGGAGGTGTGAGAAGTGTGAAGAAGGGCATGAGACAAAGGAATGTGTAGCATTGGGGTTGTGTTTTCTCTAGCAGGAGGTAAGCTTGGCTTCTTATATGGTGTTGAGTAAAGCTTAAACCATGTATTTAGATTGTAGGTAGGTATTGTAGCTAGGTATTGTAGGTAGTTTATTTAGGTAGTTATTGTAGGTTATTGTAGGTAATTATTGTAGGTAAGCATTGTATTCGGCGGTGCCCGGTGAAGCACGAGGCTAGCACGAGGCTAGCTACCCACTACCTGGACTAATAAAGCTAGCTAGCTAGCGGGTAGCTACTGGTAACTTTTAACAACTGTGGATAGTTGTTTCCAATGTTATTTCACGCTTAAGAGTACCTGTAATTAAGCCAGCTAGCTACCTACCATTCAGCTGCTTTTCTAACCTCATTATCTGAGGCATTAACGTTAGGTAGTTAGTAGCTACTGTACTTAATTACAGCTACTGATTGCAGAAGACCAATGTCTTCTTGTCTGCCACCCAGACAGCTGGCGTCGGGTAAGTTTGGCTTTATACATAGCTTGGGCTTTGTCGAGTAAGGCTTAAACTATGTATTTAGATTGTAGTTAGGTATTGTAGGTAGGCATCGTGGGTTGTTGTGGGTAGTCATTGTATGTAATTATTGTAGGTTAGCATTGTATTCGGCGGTGCCGGGTGTAGCACGAAGCTAGCTAGCTAGCTAACTCACCTCCTGGACTAGCTGGCGAGTAGCTATTAGCAACGGTAGCAACTAAATACAATATCCTTTTAGCCAGCTACATTTGTTCGCAGCGCCGCCGTTTTTCAAAACAAAGTCAACACAGCAGCCATTGCTAGCTAGCCAACACGAACAGCTAGCTGTACTGTAGCAGCTAAATACAATATATTTGTGCTAGCTAGCCAACGTTTAATTATTGCTGCGTTATGAAAGGAACTAGACACGGACACGAATTATCTGTTTAGTGTGTTAACACACTATTGGTAGTTTGTTGTAACCAAGTATTGGTGCTAAACTGTGTGTTATTGGATGCTAGCATGCTAGTTAGCTATGGCGTCATAGTTAGCTAGCTGAATAAAGTAAGTTGAGTCTATTCCTTGAAACATTGAACCGCTGTAGTTTACAACAATTCTAATTTCTAAAGTGGAAGTTGGGAGAGTTTTATTCGGGTGGTTCAGTGAAACAATTATAGTTTCTGAGGTGGAAGTTGGGAGAGTTAGATTTGGGAGTTTTGGTGAGGGAGGCCCTACTCTCTCCTTTCCCAGATGTTTAGTCCATTTCATTCCGATCTCCTCTGCATTATTGTAGCCTTTTGCTACAGCCTGTCAACTATGCCTCTGCCTATCCCTGTTCTCTCCTCTCCGCACAGGCTACACAAACGCCTCACACCGCGTGGCTGCTGCCTCTCTAACCTGGTGGTCCCTGCACGCACCACACACCTGGAGTTCCAGGTCTCAGGCAGCCTCTGGAACTGCCGTTCTGCTGCCAACAAGGCTGACTTCATCCCAGCCTATGCTACCCTCCAGTCCCTCGACTTCCTGGCGCTGACGGAAACATGGATTACCACTGAAAACACTGCTACTCCTACTGCTCTCTCCTCGTCTGACCATGTGTTCTCGCATACCCCGAGAGCATCTGGTCAGAGGGGTGGTGGCACAGGAATCCTCATCTCTCCCAAGTGGACATTCTCAATTTTTCCCCTAACCCATCTGTCTATCTCCTCATTTGAATTCCATGCTGTCACAGTCACTAGCCCATTTAAGCTTAATATCCTTGTCATCTATCGCCCTCCAGGTTCCCTTGGAGAGTTCATCAATGAGCTTGACGCCTTGATAAGTTCCTTTCCTGAGGATGGCTCACCCCTCACAGTTTTGGGGGATTTCAACCTCCCTACGTCTACATTTGACTCATTTCTCTCTGCCTCCTTCTTTCCACTCCTCTCCTCTTTTGACCTCACCCTCTCACCGTCCCCCCCTACTCACAAGGCAGGCAATACGCTTGACCTCATCTTTACTAGATGCTGCTCTTCTACTAATCTCACTGCAACTCCCCTCCATGTCTCCAACCACTACTTTGTATCCTTTTCTCTCTCGCTCTCCTCCAACACTACTCACTCTGCCCCTACACAGATGGTAATGCGCCGCCGCAACCTTCGCTCTCTCTCTCCCACTACTCTCTCCTCTTCCATCCTATCATATCTTCCCTCTGCTCAATCCTTCTCCCTCCAATCTCCTGATTCTGCCTCCTCAACCCTCCTCTCCTCCCTTTCTGCATCCTTTGACTCTCTGTGTCCCCTATCCTCCCGGCCGGCTCGGTCCTCCCCTCCAGCTCCGTGGCTTGATGACTCATTGCGAGCTCACAGAACAGAGCTCCGGGCAGCGGAGCGGAAATGGAAGAAAACTAAACTCCCTGCCGACCTGGCATCTTTTCACTCCCTCCTCTCTACATTTTCTTCATCTGTTTCTGCTGCTAAGGCCACTTTATACCACTCTAAATTCCAAGCATCTGCCTCTAACCCTAGGAAGCTCTTTGCCACATTCTCCTCCCTGCTGAATCCCTGCCCCCCCCCCCCCCCCCCTCCTCTCTCTCTGTGGATGACTTCGTCAACCACTTTGAAATGAAGGTTGACGACATCCGATCCTCGTTTGTTAAGTCTAATGACACTGCTGGTCCTGCTCACACTGCCCTACCCTATGCTTTGACTTCTTTCTCCCTTCTCTCTCCAGATAAAATCTTGCGACTTGTGACTGCAGGCCGCCCAACAACCTGCCCGCTTGACCCCATCCCCTCCTCTCTTCTCCAGACCATCTCCGGTGACCTTCTCCCCTACCTCACCTCGCTGATCAACTCATCCTTGACCGCTGGCTATGTCCCTTCCGTCTTCAAGAGAGTGAGAGTTGCACCCCTTCTCAAAAAACCAACACTCGATCCCACTGATGTCAACAACTACAGACCAGTATCCCTTCTTTCTTTTCTTTCCAAAACTATTGAGCGTGCCGTCTTTAGCCAACTCTCTTGCTATCTCTCTCAGAATGACCTTCTTGATCCAAACCAGTCAGGTTTCAGGACTGGTCATTCAACTGAGACTGCTCTTCTCTGTGTCACGGAGGCTCTCCGCACTGCTAAAGCTAACTCTCTCTCCTCTGCTCTTGTCCTTCTAGACCTGTCTGCTGCCTTTGATACTGTGAACCATCAGATCCTCCTCTCCACCCTCTCCGAGCTGGGCATCTCCGGCGCGGCTCACTCCTGGATTGCGTCCTACCTGACCGGTCGCTCCTACCAAGTGGCGTGTCGAGAAGCTGTCTCCGCACCACGTGCTCTCACCACTGGTGTCCCCAAGGGCTCAGTTCTAGGCCCTCTCCTATTCTCCCTATACACCAAGTCACAGTCATCTCAATCCAGGCACTTGTCATCTCCCGTCTGGACTACTGCAACTCGCTGTTGGCTGGGCTCCCTGCCTGTGCCATTAAACCCCTACAACTCATCCAGAATGCCGCAGCCCGTCTGGTATTCAACCTTCCCAAGTTCTCTCACGTCACCCCGCTCCTCCGCACACTCCACTGGCTTCCAGTTGAAGCTCGCATCTGTTACAAGACCATGGTGCTTGCCTATGGAGCTGTGAGGGGAACGGCACCTCTGTACCTTCAGGCTCTGATCAGTCCCTACACCCAAACGAGGGCATTGCGTTCATCCACCTCTGGCCTGCTGGCTCCCCTTCCTCTGCGGAAGCATAGTTCCCGCTCAGCCCAGTCAAAACTGTTCGCTGCTCTGGCACCCCAATGGTGGAACAAGTTCCCTCACGACGCCAGGACAGCGAAGTCACTCACCACCTTTCCGGAGATATTTGAAACCCCACCTCTTTAAGGAATACCTGGGATAGGATAAAGTAATCCTTCTACCCCCCCCCCCCCCCTTAAAAAAAATAAAAATAAAAAATGGTAAAGTGGTTAACCCACTGGCTATAGGGTGAATGCACCAATTTGTAAGTCGCTCTGGATAAGAGCGTCTGCTAAATGACGTAAACGTAAATGTAAATGTAAATGTTAATTGTAGGGGTGCCCATGGGGCTGGGGATCAGAAATGTCCCATGCGAGAGAAGCAGGTTGAAGTTTCCAGGGTTAGAGTAGTGCAGAAGTTGTCATATGCTGTGGCAGTGAAGAAAGTACAGCATGATGGATCAAGGGGAGGGATCCTGAAAGGAGTGGTGTGAGTTGTAGATTTGTACCAGTACAGAGGGGTAGGCCAACAAGTGGTATACATTGAGGGAAATAAGTATTTGACCCCTCTGCAAAACATGATTTAGTACTTGGTGGCAAATCCCTTGTTGGCAATCACAGAGGTCAGACGTTTCTTGTAGTTGGCCACCAGGTTTGCACACATCTCAGGAGGGATTTTGTCCCACTCCTCTTTGCAGATCTTCTCCAAGTCATTAAGGTTTCGAGCCTGACGTTTGGCAACTCGAACCTTCAGCTCCCTCCACAGATTTTCTATGGGATTAAGGTCTGGAGACTGGCTAGGCCACTCCAGGACCTTAATGTGCTTCTTCTTGAGCCACTCCTTTGTTGCCTTGGCCGTGTGTTTTGGGTCATTGTCATGCTGGAATACCCATCCACGACCCATTTTCAATGCCCTGGCTGAGGGAAGGAGATTCTCACCCAAGATTTGACGGTACATGGCCCCGTCCATCGTCCCTTTGATACTGTGAAGTTGTCCTGTCCCCTTAGCAGAAAAACACCACCAAAGCATAATGTTTCCACCTACATGTTTGACGGTGGGGATGGTGTTCTTGGGGTCATCGGCAGCATTCCTTCTCCTCCAAACACGGCGAGTTGAGTTGATGCCAAGAGCTCGATTTTGGTCTCATCTGACCACAACACTTTCACCCAGTTCTCCTCTGAATCATCCAGATGTTCATTGGCAAACTTCAGAAGGCCCTGTATATGTGCTTTCTTGAGCAGGGGGACCTTGCGGGCGCTGCAGGATTTCAGTCCTTCACGGCGTAGTGTGTTACCAATTGTTTTCTTGGTGACTATGGTCCCAGCTGCCTTGAGATCATTGACAAGATCCTCCCATGTAGTTATGGGCTGATTCCTCACCGTTCTCATGATCATTGCAACTCCACGATGTGAGATCTTGCATGGAGCCCCAGGCCGAGGAAGATTGACAGGTCTTTTGTGTTTCTTCCATTTGCGAATAATCGCACCAACTGTTGTCACCTTCTCACCAAGCTGCTTGGCGATGGTCTTGTAGCCCATTCCAGCCTTGTGTAGGTCTACAATCTTGTCCCTGACATCCTTGGAGAGCTCTTTGGTCTTGGCCATGGTGGAGAGTTTGGAATCTGATTGATTGATTGCTTCTGTGGACAGGTGTCTTTTATACAGGTAACAAGCTGAGATTAGGAGCACTCCCTTTAAGAGTGTGCTCCTAATCCCTCACACCTGGGAGCCAGAATTCTTTCTGATTGAGAGGGGGTCAAATACTTATTTCCCTCATTGAAATGCAAATCAATTTATAACATTTTTTACATGCATTTTTCTGGATTTTTTTGTTGTTATTCTGTCTCTCACTGTTTAAATAATCCTACCATTAAAATTATAGACTGATCATTAATTTGTCAGGGGATCAAATACTTTTTTCCCTCACTGTATGTTTCAGTAAGATTGGATTTTTAGCATTTATAGCAATGGTTATCAACTGTACTGCAGAGATGGAACGTAAGTCGCAGAAAATGGAGGTTGTGGTGGCAGCTGCAGAGAGGTATTTGGGTGTGCGAGACTTGACATCAGAATAGTTACAGGGTGTGTTAAGTGGTGGTGTCCAATCCTTTCAGGTTGTTGGCTTGAGGTAGGACATAATAGATTTAAATAGTGGAGCAGGGTGGTGGTATTTTATTTTTTATGTTTAAATTTTTTGTGAGTGTAGTGTTAGATGGTAGGATATTTGTTTATTTATTACTTTTTTCAAGCAAGTATAAGGAAGTTGTACTCCAGTCTAGTAGGTGGCGGTAATGCAACATTTATTGGATGCCAACTGCCGTAAAACCTCACAGAAGAAGAAGAACCAGGTTGGCACGCCCTGACTACCTTTTACTTTTGTATGGCAACTTACTTTTGTATATGCAAATTAATTACTTAAAAATCATACAATGTGATTTTCTGTATTTTTGTTTTAGATTCCGTCTCTCACAGTTAAAGTGTACCTATGATAAAAATTACAGACCTCTACATGCTTTGTAAGTAGGAAAACCTGCAAAATCGGCAGAGTATCAAATACTTGTTCTCCCCACTGTACCTTTATTTGCCTGTTCGTTAGCTACAGTAGCTAGCTTTCAGTTGACTGGTGTTAGCTAGCTACAGATCAAGGCTAGCTGCTGGACTTTGTACAAGCAAGCTAACATTAGCTACGTAATGTTAGCTACCTAGCTAATCAAAATGTCTCTTTGCATTTATTGATTAACCTCTGCTTGAATACCACCATATAGCTAACTATATACAGTAGCCTAGATTTATTCGCATACACTTCTTATGACTGGCAGTGGTAGCATGGTGCAAGCAGCTGTGTTCTTGCCAAGCAACCAACCCTGTGTTAGATCTCTGCGGTTTTGGATTAAAAAATATGTTAGCATTGTCAAAAATGCTACAAAAAGGTAGCACATCATTGGTTCTTAATGGACAGAAATGAGCACGTGAGAGCTATACATTATCCATTTAATAAAAACTGTTGCACCTACAAACCTACTCAGTCCGGCCTTTTTTAAATCCAATGGTCGCTTTATGGATGCTATAGTCTCGTTTTAATCCGACATCTAAAATTTGAGCTAGGTCTGCACAAGAAATACTCTTACAAATCAATTGCTAACAAGACCCTGTTAGTGGTTCTCGGTAACGGCGGGACAGCTCATGTCGAGAGGCAGGGAGTATGTTTTGTACTTCCAATCAAGTTGATTTGCGAATTTTCATCGAGATTGGTGTCATATTGGCTTAGATATGACGTAGGGAGATTTTAATTTAACATTGAGCTTCAATCAATACCTATATATTGTGGGGGCTATCTCTCCCACAATAATGCATATCATTCAATAGGAAAAGATCAGTGTCAACCCATTGACCTTTCTGTCAATATATTGCATTCAATGGGAAAAGATAAATGTCACATGGTTGATGCTTGTCAATACATTGCAGTCAATGGGAAAATATGGGCATCAACCAATTGGTGCTCATGTAAAAACATTGCATTCAATGGAAAAATGTATGTCAACTAGGGTTGGGCGATATCCAGATTTTCATATCGTCATACTGTCCTTCTCTCACCCCATGATTTACGGTATTACCGGGGGTGCCAAAAAACACAAGGGGGCGCCAAAAAACGCAAAAAAAACATTAGCGTCTATTACCAGAATGCTAACAAAATTAGCACAAGTAATAGCGAATTTCCATGGAGGATGCTAATTAAATATGCTAACGAGCGCAAACGAAAATAAACAAATAACAATGACAGGCTATCCAGCTCATAAAGTTATTCATATTACAGTGGAGGCTGCTGAGGGGAGGACGGCTCATATTATGAGGACGGCTCATAATAATGGCTGGAAAGGCGTAAATTGAATGGCATCAAACACATGGAAACCATGTATTTGATTCCATTCCACACATTCCTCTCCAGCCATTACCACGAGCCCGTTCTCCCCAATTAAGGTGCCACCATCCTCCTGTGATATATAGGTAGCAGCTAGTTTGGACATTTACAAGCAAATGAACGAATACCCAGGTATACGGTATACCGCCCAAGTCTAGTGTCAACCAATTGACTCTTATGTCAATACATTGCATTCAGTGGTAAAAGATGAGTGTCAAAGGGTTGATGCTAAAATCAATGGGAAAAGATGAGTTTCACAGGGTTGATGCTTATGTTAATACATTTCCGGTCAATGGGAAAAGGTGAGCATCAACCAATTGACGCTTATTTCAATACATTCCAGTCAATGGGAAAATATGACACACAGATAGACATGTCTCTCTCTCTCTCTCTCTCTCTATTCTCTAATACCCCTTCTCCCTGTCTCTCTTCTCTCTCTCCCTCTTTCCCTCCCTCCTCCTCTCTCCTTCTCTTTGCCTCCCTCTGTCTTTCTCTCTACTTACTCATTTTTGTGTGGCTTAATTTGTGTGAAAATAAACATTTTTGTGCGAATTAATTCACAGGAAAATACATTTTTGGGGGGCGAACTTCGGAACAATCTTTTTAAAGTTATTGGAGAAATGCATGGTGTGCAATGGTGTTCTACACTGCCTTTTGTTTCCCACATTTATTTCTCAAAAAAAAAAACATGTTAACAACCCAATATTGTTAATCAACCAGGTGATCACTGAAATAATTATAATACAATAGTAGCCTTATGTAGTTTTTTTTATTTGTATTAATACCAATACTGTTTTCAATGCTTGTTTTCGCATAATCCTTTGGGATACTGGTGCACTTGTAGTCAGAAAGGCCCTTTTTTTGTGTAGGCAACAGTACACAATTTTCTTCATAATGCATTTCATATTTCATGGAGCCTACAAAACCAAATTTTCTTCATAATGCATTTAATACAAGGCTATGTCAGATTTTATGAGGGTTGACAGATTTGTCTTTTGTGGTATAGAAGGTATTTGATTGGGGAATGGGGATACATTTTTATGATGGGAAATTAATTCATCAATAAATGTGGGGAATCAAAACACCTGCAAAAAAAACTGTTTGAATTAAATTCCACTGGTGCAACTGCATGGTATTTGCTGCTCAGATGGGTGTATTTGCAACTATAACAAGTCTGTCTGGACTATGATCAATTAAACCATATCAATGTAGTTAAACAGGTTCATGTAAAGTAATTAATTATGTTTGCTCACACTTATGGAACTTCAAAGGCCATTTCATGATGATTATTACGGTCGTGTCAATCATGTTATATACAGTACCAGCCAAAGGTTTGGACACATCTACTCATTCAAGGGTTTTTCTTTATTTTTACTATTTTCTACATTGTAGAATAATAGTGAAGACATCAAAACTATGAAATAACACATATGGAATCATGTAGTAACAAAAAATGTGTTAAACAAATCAAAATATATTTTATATTTGAGATTCATCAAAGTAGCCACCCTTTGCCTTGATGACAGCTTTGCACCCTCTTTGCATTCTCTCAACCAGCTTCACCTGGAATGCTTTTCCAACCATCTTGAAGGAGTTCCCACATATGCTGAGCACTTGTTGGCTGATTTTCCTTCACTCTGCCGTCCGCCTCATCCCAAACCATCTCAATTGGGTAATTGGGACTGCAATTGGATATCACGAAATGGGGGAGAAAAAAAGGATACAATTCCCCATAAAAAAAATATATATATATAAAAAATACATATATATATAAAAATATACAATTCCCCCCCAAAATGTGTTTTATTATTTATTATATATATATATATATATATATATATATATATATATATATATATATATATATATAGTGAGGGAAAACAGTATTTGATCCCCTGCTGATTTTCTACGTTTGACCACTGACAAAGAAATGATCAGTCTATAATTTTAATGGTAGGTTTATTTGAACAGTGAGAGACAGAATAACAACAAAAAAATCCAGAAAAACACATGTCAAAAATGTTATAAATTGATTTGCATTTTAATGAGGGAAATAAGTATTTGACCCCTCTACAAAACATGACTTAGTACTTGGTGGCAAAACCCTTGTTGGCAATCACAGAGGTCAGACGTTTCTTGTAGTTGGCCACCAGGTTTGCACACATCTCAGGAGGGATTTTGTCCCATCCTCTTTGCAGATCTTCTCCAAGTTATTAAGGTTTCGAGGCTGACGTTTGGCAACTCGAACCTTCAGCTCCCTCCACAGATGTTCTATGGGATTAAGGTCTGGAGACTGGCTAGGCCACTCCAGGACCTTAATGTGCCTCTTCTTGAGCCACTCCTTTGTTGCCTTGGCCATGTGTTTTGGGTCATTGTCATGCTGGAATACCCATCCACGACCCATTTTCAATGCCCTGGCTGAGGGAAGGAGGTTCTCACCCAAGATTTGACGGTACATGGCCCTGTCCATCGTCCCTTTGATGCGGTAAAGTTGTCCTGTCCCCACCAAAGCATAATGTTTCCACCTCCATGTTTGATGGTGTTTTGGGGTCATAGGCAGCATTCCTCCTCCTCCAAACACGGCGAGTTGAGTTGATGCCAAAGAGCTCCATTTTGGACTCATCTGACCACAACACTTTCACCCAGTTCTCCTCTGATTCATTCAGATGTTCAATGGCAAACTTCAGACGGGCCTGTATATGTGCTTTCTTGAGCAGGGGGACCTTGCGGGTGCTGCAGGATTTCAGTCCTTCACGGCGTAGTATGTTACCAATTGTTTTCTTGGTGTCTATGGTCCCAGCTGCCTTGAAATCATTGACAAGATCCTCCCATGTAGTTCTGGGCTGATTCCTCACCATTCTCATGATCATTGCAACTCCACAATGTGAGATCTTGCATGGAGCCCCAGGCCGAGGGAGATTGACAGTTATTTTGTGTTTCTTCCATTTGCAAATAATCACACCAACTGTTGTCACTTTCTCACCAAGCTGCTTGGCGATGGTCTTGTAGCCCATTCCAGCCTTGTGTAGGTCTACAATCTTGTCCCTGACATCCTTGGAGAGCTCTTTGGTCTTGGCCATGGTGGAGAGTTTGGAATCTGATTGATTGATTGCTTCTGTGGACAGTTGTCTTTTATACAGGTAACAAGCTGAGATTAGGAGCACTCCCTTTAAGAGTGTGCTCCTAATCTCAGCTCGTTACCTGTATAAAAGACACCTGGTAGCAGGAAATCTTTCTGATTGAGAGGGGGTCAAATACTTATTTCCCTCATTAAAATGCAAATCAATTTAGAACATTTTTGACATGCATTTTTCTGGATTTTTTTGTTGTTATTCTGTCTCTCACTGTTCAAATAAACCTACCATTAAAATTATAGACTGATTATTTCTTTGTCAGTGGGCAAACGTACAAAATCAGCAGGGGATCAAATCTTTTTTTCCCTCACTGTATATATATAAAAATTGTATTGCAGAGAGTAGCAGTGTCTTGCAAAGTCAAGATCAGAGCTCCAGCAAGCATTTTGAGACATTTAGCTAGCTAAACAAAACTTAAACCAGTGTACCAGCATTGTAAAAGTACATAATCAACATATCACACCCAGGACATTTCCTTAATCCCACCTGGCCTATCAGAGGTCAAGATGGAGCTACCAGCATATTGCTTACACCTATCCAATACTTCCAGATCCACACAAGTTCCCAGATGCTAGGGTTTGATTTGGATTTCATGGATTAGTGCCAATGGACCAAGACCCTGAGCTCTGAGCCCAGGTCCAGATTAAGACTGCATTTATGGGCGTTTGAGTAGTCTTAAGGCCAAAACCACATTAGCAAGAGACTATCTATGCTATAAAGTATAGTAGGCCTGCTTATACTATGGTTAGTAGGGATCAGGCATTCCTGACCCCTCATGGCATGTAGGGCATAGGTCAGCAACCCTGTTCCTGGAGAGCTACAGGGTGTGCAGGATTTTGTCCCAGCTAACAGTATGAGGACTAACACAATGGCAGGCTTGACCTCAAGCCTGCTTTCCCCACGGCTCAACAGGACCATGGTTGAATAGTGTGTACCGTCCTACATACAGTGGGGAGAACAAGTATTTGATACACTGCCGATTTTACAGGTTTTCCTACTTACAAAGCATGTAGAGGTCTGTAATTTTTATCATAGGTACACTTCAACTGTGAGAGACAGAATTTAAAACAAAAATTCAGAAAATCACATTGTATGATTTTTTAGTAATTAATTTGCATTTTATTGCATGACATAAGTATTTGATCACCTACCAACCAGTAAGAATTCCGGCTCTCACAGACCTGTTAGTTTTTCTTTAAGAAGCCCTCCTGTTCTCCACTCATTACCTGTATTAACTGCACCTGTTTGAACTCGTTACCTGTATAAAAGACACCTGTCCACACACTCAATCAAACAGACTCCAACCTCTCCACAATGGCAAAGACCAGAGAGCTGTGTAAGGACATCAGGGATAAAATTGTAGACCTGCGCAAGGCTGGGATGGGCTACAGGACAATAGGCAAGCAGCTTGGTGAGAAGGCAACAACTGTTGGCACAATTATTAGAAAATGGAAGAAGTTCAAGATGACGGTCAATCACCCTCAGTCTGGGGCTCCATGCAAGATCTCACCTCAATGATCATGAGGAAGGTGAGGGATCAGCCCAGAACTACACGGCAGGATCTGGTCAATGACCTGAAGAGAGCTGGGACCACAGTCTCAAAGATAACCATTAGTAACACACTACGCCGTCATGGATTAAAATCCTGCAGCGCACGCAAGGTCCCCCTGCTCAAGCCAGCGCATGTCCAGGCCCGTCTGAAGTTTGCCAATGACCATCTGGATGATCCAGAGGAGGAATGGGAGAAGGTCATGTGGTCTGATGAGACAAAAATAGAGCTTTTTGGTCTAAACTCCACTTGCCGTGTTTGGAGGAAGAAGAAGGATGAGTACAACCCCAAGAACACCATCCCAACCGTCGAAGCATGGAGGTGGAAACATCATTCTTTGGGGATGCTTTTCTGCAAAGGGGACAGGACGACTCCACCGTATTGAGGGGAGGATGGATGGGGCCATGTATCGCGAGATCTTGGCCAACAACCTCCTTCCCTCAGTAAGAACATTGAAGATGGGTCGTGGCTGGGTCTTCCAGCATGACAACGACCCGAAACACACAGCCAGGGCAACTAAGGAGTGGCTCCGTAAGAAGCATCTCAAGGTCCTGGAGTGGCCTAGCCAGTCTCCAGACCTGAACCCAATAGAAAATCTTTGGAGGGAGCTGAAAGTCCGTATTGCCCAGCGACAGCCCCGAAACCTGAAGGATCTGGAGAAGGTCTGTATGGAGGAGTGGGCCAAAATCCCTGCTGCAGTGTGTGCAAACCTGGTCAAGACCTACAGGAAACGTATGATCTCTGTAATTGCAAACAAAGGTTTCTGTACCAAATATTACGTTCTGCTTTTCTGATGTATCAAATACTTATGTCATGCAATAAAATGCAAATTAATTACTTAAAAATCATACAATGTGATTTTTTGGATTTTTGTTTTAGATTCCGTCTCTCACAGTTGAAGTGTACCTATGATAAAGATTACAGACCTCTACATGCTTTGTAAGTAGGAAAACCTGCAAAATCGGCAGTGTATCAAATACTTGTTCTCCCCACTGTATATGCTGAGAGCTGTTGCAGGTAATCATGCTATATATTTAATATACAACATAGCTACAGGTATAAGGCTACTTATTATAGTTAGGGTTGGATGGTGACCACAGGTCATAAGTTACCTTGGCTTTAAGGGAAGGGCAATGTCATCGTAAGGGAAGACTGATTCGTCAGTGTGTGTGATACCATTAATAACTTAAAATCTAAAATGTTATATTGTATATATGTTGCATGACATCTGATTAATTACATTTTTATCTAATAATATTTCCCTTTCTATGAAGCAATTCAGGAGCCAAATGGAGAGGATGCTCGTCAAGAGGAGACACGTAAAGAAGAGGCTCGGAAGAGTAAAGATTTACAGTATGTAAGCTAAGTATGTTAAATACAATTTCACCAATCTAAAATGGTGGCAGCATCTCACACTATGCAATTGGATCTCCACTTCAAATTCAAAACACACTGCACAACATGGCCTGATTGTAGCCTTCACACTGGCCGATTTCACAAGCCGATTGTTTACACTCGAGCCCCTGCCTTCTGTGTGTATGATAGCTAAAAAGACATTGGGAGAAGTTAAAGGCCATTATCGTAATGTTGTTGACCCTCTAATGCCGTGATCAAGAGAGCCTTGACTGCCTCATATGGTGTCCTGATGACAAGCAAACTAGAAAACTTATCGGTATGCTGTGGCTTGTGGCAAATTCATGGCTAAAATTACAGTGACCTATCTATTAGACATGACTAGTTATTTGTCCTAATTTTTTCGATATTACACTTTCAAATGAATTTAATTCATTCACATTGCAGAATAAAATTTCACTCTGAATTGCATGATTAAAAAAAAAAAAAAAAAAAAAAAAAAACATACATGCAAAATACATTTAGAGAACTATTGTTGTGGATGTTGTTTGGCAACCCTGGTCCTGTTTTTGATTTAACCAACCTGGAAGACCAGGTGTGTTGAATTTAGGCACTGAACGGATCAATTAGCTCAGTTGATCAGGTGTGATGCGTAGTTGGAACAAAATTCTGCAGTACCTGCGGCACTCCAGGCACAGGGTTGCCTATCCCTGATGTAGGAGATGGATTATCGTTGAGTTCGTTCAGTTCTTGCTTTGAAAGGTATGTTTTTCATCCAGAGGTTGTGATGATTGGTTGTGGTAAGAGGTTCCTGTTGTTAGACTGGAGGAGCTGATGGGCAGAGGTTGAGGGTTGAGTGTGCTGATGTGTAGCTGCTGCATCATGGTCCAAGGATATTCCAACATGCTCACTTCTGTATTCACTCCCAATAGTGCAGTCATGGTTGAGGGGAGATAGGAATGCTGTATTGTGCTGCCACCACCACGCTTCACCGTAGGGATGGTGCCAGGTTTCCTCCAGATGTGACACTTTGCATTCAGGCCAAAGAGTTCAATCTTGGTTTCATCAGACCAGAGAATCTTGTTTCTCATGGTCTGAGAGTCCTTTTAAGTGCCTTTTGGCAAACTCCAAGCGGGCTGTCATGTGCCTTTTACTGAGGAGTGGCTTCCGTCTGGCCACTCTACCATAAAGGCCTGATTGGTGGTGCTGTTGTCCTTCTGGAAGGTTCTCCCATCTCCACAGAGGAACTCTGGAACTCTGTCAGTGACCATCAGGTTCTTTGTGACCTCCCTGACCAAGGTCCTTCTCCCCCGATTGTTCAGTTTGACCAGGCGGCCAGCTCTAGGAAGAGTCTTGGTGGTTCCAAACTTCTTCCATTTAATAATGATGGAGGCCACTGTGTTCTTGGGGACCTTCAATTCTGCAGACATTTTTTGGTACCCTTCCCCAGATCGGTGCCTTGACACAATCCTGTCTCGGAGCTCTACGGACAATTCCTTTGACCTCGTGGCTTGGTTTTTGCTCTGACATGCACTGTCAATTGTGGGACCTTATATAGACAGGTGTGTGCCTTTCCAAATAATGTCCAATCAATTGAATTTACCACAGGTGGACTCCTGTCAAGTTGTAGAAACATCAAGGATGATCAATGAAAACAGGATGCACCTGATCTCAATTTCGAATCTCATAGCAAAGGGTCTGAATACTTATGTAATTAAGGTATTTCTGTTCTTTATTTTAAATACATTTGCGAACATTTCAAAAATACCTGTTTTTGCTTTTTCATTATGGGGTATAGTGTGTGGATTGATGAAGAAAAATTATAATTTAATCAATTTTAGAATAAGGCTGTAATGTAACAAAGTGGAAAAAGGGAAGGGGTCTGAATACTTTCCGAATGCACTGAATAGCCACTTGTGATCAAACGTCTGAAGTGTGCTGTCAATGAGGGCCAGGAAGAAGGTCCATGAAGGGTCTAAAGCCTTGTTCACACTGCAGGCCATCATGCTCAAATCATTATATATTTTTTTTATCCGTTTTTGAATATTGACTGTCCAAACAGCAAGTTACAAGTGACCAAATCGGATTTGCTGATATGGCTACACTAGTTGTCATAGTAATGACGAGTGTGTGCGCAGTGGTGTAGGCCGATTGGTGGTGGTGCTCGTGCTTCCTATCACTCAGAAGTTATGTAGCAAGCTAAGGTGACAACAATGCCTGCCATGGACGTTTCTCAGTTGCTTTGAATGTTCAAAATCATAGTGTAGGCTAGCCTGTTCTCTAGGAGTGGAGCAGAGACTGAGTGGAGTGGAGGGTCACGCACATGCGCAGAAGCTTCGGGACCTTTAGCTGTCGGGAGGAAAGATCTGGAAAAGTTGGATCTGCAGCGACTCTGTTTTTTACATTGCATGCTTTTATTTCACGTCATGCTTTCAATAATCTCACCAGAAAAAAACATAAATAACCAACACTAACACTTAAACTCACTTTAAACTGTCACTGTAGGACCAATATTTATTTGTTCTTTACCTCTAGAGCACAATCAGGTTAAACTTCAGGAGGATGAACCAAAGTGGTGGACCTGGTTTTGTGGTAAAAATATTTGACTCAAAAGTAGTCAACTCAAAAATATCTCTCAAGAAACTGGAGCTTGTGAATCCAAAAATTAGACTTTATTATCTAATAAGAACTGTCTCTCTTTGGCTTAGAGATCCCTTTTATACACACACAAATGCACAAACATGCTTACATAGCATATACAGTTACTCCCCTTATGGCAAATTCCTAACTTATTTTAGTTCTGCGCCACCCCTATCTTTCAACGTCCAGCTGTCACACATGGTCCACTCCAAAAGGTCATGAATGCTTTTCTATATGAAGCCTCTCATTCTGTTGATGGCGTGGCTCAGGCCCTTTCTTAAAAAAGAATATACATACATTCATTAAAGCACAGTTACATACTGCATTGGCTATATTCCTTATTTAAGCATGCATCTGGATTATAAAATATCAAACATGTTTATTATATTTGACCTTTGGCATCTCCCTACATTTGCCTTAATGATACATAACATATATCTATATAATCCCCCCTTTGGGACTTCCAACAAAGTCCCAATAATACAAAGATTAATTTTAAAAATGAATGTAAGCATGTGCATTTACTTATTCTTAGCCTTGCCATATGTGGTTACATTTTACATGCATATATTTAAACCAATATATCTTCCTCATTACTTGACCCATCCTGATGAGGACCAAGAGCCCAGTCAGGTTTTGGATACAAGTCTGGAAGGTTTTCCTCTAAATTAACCTCCACATTTTTCTGGGGCTTTGTAACCATGGCAAGCCCATCCACCCCCAGGAACAACTCCATACAAACATTCAGGATTCCCAAATGGACAGTCCATTGGTCCTCCTTTAACATTACAAGGTTTCCCGTATTCATTAACATACTGTCCTGGAGCTCCCTGAACTGGATGTATTTCTTTGGCTGAACTAGTAACAATGGTCTGTACAGTCATTTGTTTTACTGTGGTTTGAATCAAAAGTGATTTTAACAGAGGTAGTATACAATAAAACACTACTCCCATCACTACAAGTGATATTCCTATCATTATTGCCATTTTTGTAAACATTGCACCCCATTTTCCCAAAGTTAAGTCCATCCAGCCCAAACATGAGCATCATGCCCAGCATCGTCCTTAACCTATTTTCGTAGTCCTTTGAGCTTAGTCATTGCTTCAGTGAATGAACCATCCGGGGCAGTATTATTAGGGATAAAAGTACAACATTTATCTCCAAACATAACACAAACTCCACCTTTTTCCGCTAATAGCCAGTTTAGAGCCTGCCTATTCTGCCATGTCATTCTACTGGTAGCCTGTACTTGCTCTCCTAGGGCTGATAATGCAGAGTCTGTGTAATTAATAAACCTTTGTTGATTATAATAAATATAATTGATCCATTCTAGGTTTTTGTTGGTTGAAATCCAGACAAATATTGATTCAAATCCTGCTTTAATTTCATCTCTTGCCTTTGGAATTCCTCTGGGTTGACCTATTGCATCTAAATATACATTGGGGTCATGTTCATATGATCTTTTTACCCTTTTATTACTATTCTGTGCATCCCTATTTGTTGTTTTGTCTACCTCCCACTCTGATATAACCACCTCCTGAAGCATTTGTACTCTAGCACATACTCCCTTCCATCCTTTAGGCAAAGTAGCTCTAATCTTTTGTTCTCCACATACCCAAAATAAATCTGCCACTGCCACCGATTGATCCTCATAAGGAGAAATCAATGGCACTGCCAGTGTTTGCTTCTCACATTCCCCAGGGTCACCCGGCCCTCCATTTGTAGCTATTACCCCAGTACTTGATCCTGCTGCCTGATAAACTGCTCTGTGGGGGGTATCTGCATTCCAGGACATATCATTATTTAGGTGCCATGTGGTCTCACACTTTCCCTTACATTTTCCCAAATCGTGCTCCCCATCCATTTTGTTGTAGCATTCATAATTTTGATTATAGTCTATACGGTATTTTTCCGACGCTTCCATTTTTCTGGGCTCTATTCTGATATCTAATTTTTTACACCACTCTCCCCATCCTACTTGATTATAGAATCTGTAATGATAGGGATTTCCCAAAAATTATAAACATTCTGCAGGACAGTAGGGCTTTTCTCCTCTTTTAAGATGACAGTAGCTTTGTTTAAACCCTCCCGTTGTCCTAGGGTCAAAATGACCCGCCACTGTGTTGAACCAACTTTATTTAATTTTTATATTTTGGGGATCATTTGTGAGAAGGAGGCAGTGAGACTTTAAAGAAAGTATCACTGCCTCCTTCTCACAAATGATCCAAAAAATATAAAAATTAAATAAAGTTGGTTCAACACAGTGGCGGGTCATTTTGACCCTAGGACAACGGGAGGGTTAACGTTAGCACAGTCCTTGTAACTGTGTTGATTTGGTATTACTATCAATTATTTTAATGGAGAAGGAGCACATACTAAACAATTCATTTTTCTATTAATTGTTTTAGCTGAATATTGTGCCCATTTGTACCAATCATTTTGCATGGCTCCCTCCCAAAGCCTTTCTAATTTTGTTGGTGCTTTCATTACTTTCGGTATTACTGTTGGGGCTGAGGTAGATTGTCTATTTTCCTGATTTCCCCAATGAGTTAAAGAATCCCATACATTTGGAAAAAACCCAGTTGTTCCTATTTTTTCTAATCCTGTCATTGATGGTTCAACTGCTATAGTAATTAGTGGTCCTTGGATAGTGGTCATAGTTACATTAACTATTTCAGGTTCTTCTTCCTGTCTAGATTGGTGTTTGGAAATAGGATCAATGTCCATTGTTGTTATACTATTCCCTTCTGACCCTTTAGTGCAAACTATTTCCAATATGTACTTTGCATTATTTTCTTGAGTCAATTCCTTTAAGGTAATTTCCCAACTAGTGTCTCCTTTGTTAACTTCTATTTGGCAGCCATATTCATCCCAGATTGCTTCTCCTCTTGTTTGATGATTAGCCCACCCACAAAGTGATTTTTCTGGCAGAGGTTTTATCCTTCGTATTGAAAATGATTTTTGAGTTTCCGTAGAGCTGTCAGTACTTGGGCTGGAATAGAAATAATGGTTCGAGCTATTTCCAAAGGTACATGCTTTTTTATTCTATTTCTTATTTTAGCTTCAGGAACCAATTTTTTAAGCACTGACGAAATCATGAGATGTTTGGCTTGTTTTATATCCATTATTTTTTCATGTCCGTTCCCTTTTAGCTCAACTTCTACACAATTATTTTTTAGGCATTTTATTTTAAACATTGCATATCCTTCAATCTGACATTTCCCCAATCTAGGCCATCCTGTGTACGATACTTGTTCTTTATTCACAACAACAATTATTGTAGAATATTGTATAGTTGTAGGCAGACTCACCACCATCTCTCCTAGGTTAACTGCTATTACCGTTAGAGCAATTCCACAGTTCTTAAATTGTCGGGGACCATGTGAGGGCAGAGAAGTCAATTGTGAGAAAGTCCCCTTCCTCAACAGCAGAGGAGTCTCTTCCTTCGATGGTGGAGAAGTCACCTCCCTCAATGGTAGAAAGATCGCTTCCTCCTCCTTCTCCTGTTGTCCCTCCATTCCCTGGGTCTCTGCTTGTGTTTGGGGCATCTGCCATGGTAGGTATCCTATCAGCAGTATTCCCCACATCATCAGGCCCCACCTCCCGACTCTCCGGATTTTCAGGAGGGAGTGCCTGTTGTCCTTCGACGTTGGCACTTGGACTCGTGCTTGCTTCTTCTTCTTGGACTCCATCTGGTGCCTCGACATCCTCCGCTTCCCCATGGCTCGCCGACGGCAGACCGGTTCTCTTCAGGACCCTGGTGCAGTGGTTCAGATGGTACCACGTCGTGCTTCCTTCCACCTGTACTGCTGTGGGCGTCGCTCGGATCACCGTGTATGGTCCTTCTCTCCTGGGCTCGTTCCACTTCCTGCGAAACACTCGGATGTAGACTCGATCTCCTGGAATCACCGGCCCTGGCTCCTCTGGTCCAGGTTCCGGTTCTCGCCCTTTTTCCTGGAGATAGATCACTTTATGTATAGCAGTTAGTTGTCTTACATATGCTTTAAGTTCCATCTCTAATTGTTCCAATGAGTGTCCTTTGTAGGGCCCTCTTAGAACTGGCACTGGCATGGGTCGACCCGTAAGCATTTCATGCGGGGTTAGATGCGTATTTCTGTTAGTTTGCATGCGATAAGTCATCAACGCTAGTGGTAGTGCATCCACCCAATTGAGCTTTGCACTGGCACAGATTTTATTCAGTTTAGCCTTGAGGGTACTGCTCCTGATCCTAGATCTGCTGAGGGTACCGCTTCTACCCATCTACTGAATCTATCTATGATCACTAGCATGTACCTTTTGCCATTCACCTTTTTTATCATATCTACATAGTCCATGACTAAGTGTCGAAATGGTCCTTCAGGAACTGGTATGTGCCCTATATGCGTTGTTATTCCTTTCCTTGCATTGTTTTGTGCACACACCTTACATCTTGCTAATGCCTCATCTATTGTTGCCTGTAGGTATAGTTGTTTTTTAATTTTCCTTATTATCTCCCCCCTTGCGCAATGGTCAAAACCATGCGCATCAGTTATCAGTAGGTTGAGCAACACACTAGGTGCTACTATGGTTCCTTCATGACATCTCCATAATCCCTTCACATCTTTGGTGGCCCCTCTTTGGTGCCACATAGTCTGTTCATAAGGTCCTGCTCTTTCCTGCATCCTTATTATATCATCTGGCTTTGTTTTGACAAACACAGGACTTGCTGATTTTACCAATCCAACATCTGTATCATGTTGTGACCATACCTCATGAGGTATGTTTTTCTCTATTTCCTGTTTTTGCTGGTCCTCAAAGTATGTTGCTTCCCCTAGCTGTGTTAGCTGTTGGGATGTAACTTCCACTTCCCTTGGGTCCCCAGTCATTATTGTAGTATGGTGTATCTTGATTAAGGCTTTATCTTTTGAGTGATAAATCAGTGGATTTTCTGTCTTGTTCCATTGAATTGTTTTTGCTCGCTTCATCATGGGGCCCAAATCCTTGGCCTCCATTCCCTTGTTCACCAGCAAGGTAATGTGTGGGGCAGCTTCAGAAACATTGTACCATTTTGCCACAAAGTCTGAGCCATCCATGTCCGTCACCTCCATTGCTGCTCCTTGTTTTCCTATAATTATGTACTGAGACATTATAGGTACTGATTTTCCATTTTCATTTAACAACCACAGTTGCTCTAAAAGATCATCACGATAGGGATCATATTGCATGGTGCAGTGATATTCTGACTTTCCTCTTTCTGCTTCTTGTATCTGAGCCTGAATAAACCTACCCCATTTCTTGACTACCCTATCTACTTCTGTCTCAATATCCCCTAACCAATAGACATTTGCTGTATCCTGTTTCATTACAATTTGTATGTTTAACCCTGCCCTGTCTATGATTACCCCTTCGGAGGAACATCACATTTGTATACCCATTTTGCATAGGGCATCTCTTCCCAATAGATTGACAGGGGTGTGTTCTGATACAAGTATAGGGAGGGTTGCGGATTTGTCATCCGCTGTCAGGCGAACTGGAGCTGTCATTGGAATTAACTGCGTTTGTCCCGAGAATCCTACAGTTTTGGCATATTTGCCAGACATGGGGAGGTGAGAGGCATAATTTGAATTTACACAGGTGTAAGTGGCTCCAGTGTCAACCATCATGGGTGTGCCTCTGTTCTCTATTTGAACCAGCAACATAGGTTCTTGATCAGCTCGTGTAGTTAGTACTGGAAACTGACCCTCCCCGGTAGGATTCTCTGGGCACCCCTAGTACCCCTGATTGGGCCCTGCCCATGGATTCACAGGACCTTGGATTTGTTGCTGATTTTGTTGCCAGCCGTCAGGTTGCTTTGGTTTCCAGCCGTCTGCTTGCTTCCAATTATTTGGGTTTTTGTTCCCCTGTTGTTGCCAGGGGTTTGTGGGACAGTTTTGTCTGGTATGCCCTGGCTGCTGGTATCCCCAGCAAATTCCAGGTGGCCCTTGTGGGCCACGATTTCCTCCTTTCTGATTATTTTGCTGACATTTTTGCTGTTTATTGTTATTATTCCATTGCCGGGGTTGTTGTGCATACACATTCACTACTGGTGCTGTGGGTTGTGTAGTGACTAGAAAACGATGCTAATTATGCTGTGAGAACAAGGAAATCCGCTGACACTGTACTTTGATTATAAAGGTTTATTATATCAAAGGATTCCAGCGTCAATTTACAGACATCTGCCGATATCTGGAGAATAACCGGCTCCAATCTCTAATATGTTATTCTCCCCGTCCTTTGTTTTAACCGTGGTATTTATCCGATGTAACCTGATATGGGTGTTTTAGCCTACAGACCAATCCCAGGACTCCACCTAACAGACTTCCTCTGCTTTAGGGTGCCCCTATAGAACTACTCTCCAGATGCTCCCCTTAAGCTGAGTCAACATCCTTTAAGACCATTTGCAACCATTAGCAAAGTCATAAATTGTTCAGATACCACATATTTCCCCCCTTTGAGACTAACTAAGTCTCAAAAACAAAAAGAATAGGATTATGACAAATAACAAATTTTCTCTTATTGAGTAACTTTAACAATACACCACATTTTATGGAGAGTAAACACCTTTTTCTATGGAGTGTAAATATATTTATATGAAATATGAACAAATCTTTATGGAGTGTGAGAGCGAAAAACCTGTCTGGCAGCTTTCTTTCCAAATATCCATCAATCAATCAAGACAGTAAAATTCTCTCATGGCCCCTCTGCCCCAGGCAACCACTTAAGTTCTCCAGATTAATTCATACATCTTTATCAATGCATTTTAAACTATGATGCAATTAAATACACATGAAAGCTCAGCAAACAAAATACAATCAAATTAGTCCACATTCAGGCTGGTCAACCCATCGGACCCTCCTGTGGATTCTCTCTATCCCTGCCTAAACCCAATATCCCTAAGCATCCACAAAATAAACAAAAATATCTGAGATCCCCACATGTACCCAATAACAGCAAATATCATTCTTCAAAAATGAATACAGAAAGAATAAAATTATGTATTACACATGCAAATATGTCTATATATCATTGCAGACACTGGAATGTAGTCCAGTACACTTCATCTCCTCAGCAGTGTCGACTTCCAATTCAACGTCGATGATGGAATCTGAACCTTTCCACACCTTCCTTGTTCCACTTCCTCCAGTCCCTTCATATTGTCCCTTCATATTGTCCCCTCTACACATTCCCCCATATGCTTCTGGAAGAAAAGAAAAGACCAAACAGTATCTTTTGCAAAACAACACATTCAAATTAAAACATCAATATCAACAAAAAATTATATATAAAATTAATCACATTCCATTTCCCTCCTTTGATTCATCACAAAATACAAAAATCACCATAATATTTAAAACATGTGAAAATTGATATCTATCCATCAATACTCCTTTGAGTCTTGACAGAAGGTTAAACCCTCTTATCGTTTCATTTGCAAAACCCTTCAAAGTATAGGTAATATTATCTATGTTATCTTCCAAAAATTTTACACCATACCATGGAAAAAGTCCCCACTTCTCTCCTAGACTTATCCTCCAATGGTAGGCTTCCAGACTATGAAATGTCTCTCTTTCAGAATCAGATTTATCTATTTCCCGTGCTTCCCCTCTTTTAATGGTAAAAACCTCATATGGAAGCTTCAACTTCAACTTGTAACAACATCCTTTCCATCCATAGGGTAAGAATATATTCTTTCTCACCACAAACCCCAGATGTTTCTAAAATTACCAATAGTCACATTACCATGCAAAAACTTCTCTCACCATCAAAGTACTTCTCTTCTTACTAAATGAAACATCAAAAGTTACATTATATTTCTCATTACTAACCTTATGTTCATGCTTACCCCAAAGTCATCATATAATCATCACCATCTGATATTCCCCTAAACATCCTCTTTCCATCATATGTTTTATTTTAACAAAAACAGCTTTTAGCCCTCACTGGTGTCACCTCCAATGCTTCATGAAGCGCTGTTAACTGATTTTCCTTCCTATCTAACAAATCCACATAGGTTAATTCACTTAACCAAGAACACTTAAACCTAGGCCTAAACAAATGCTTCCACAACGACATTATTAAATCTCTTAATGATTGTTGCTGATACAACAGCCCTAATAAAGCATAAGATTTACACATACTTTATAGAGGTTGAGCCACCTTCTCTAAGATTCAACCCTATGTTCCTAGTACTGGAATTCTCAACAGACATGGACCCTCAAGATTCCTCACTGATCTTACAGAATGAGTTAACTGTTGAACTAAAGATTCCTACCTACCTGCCCATCCATCTTTAATTTCCAAAACAGAAGAATCAAATCCATATGCCTTCCATTTAGTTTCTCTCTTCCCTAACGAGCAGTATTGATCAGATATATCTTCTTGTCTTCCATCAAAATCAAACAACTCATCCTGTACCTCCATGATAGTATTCTCCCTAATCTTTCCCTCTAACATTACTCAAAATAAGTGAGCAATCACTCATAACCCTCTTACACTTCATATCGTTGTACAAAATATACTTCCTTTCACTAGGTGAAACAGCTTCTACTTCTTATCCTCATAACAACACTTCTTCTCCATAATTATCTCTCCACATGAGAGGAATGTCACCTCTACACATTCCTTCTCTCACATCTACAAGGAAGATGAGCTGTAACCCATCCTAACCCTAATGACAGTCTTTTCCTCTAAAATTGGTGCTGGAGCGATTGGCTCCCTTGTAATCAAATTTGATACATTTATAGCTTTAATAACTGTCAATGTTGAAAGAGTTGAATTGCTTCTCACTGTTGTTTTAATAGGCTGAAGTGTTGATGTCATTGTTGTTGATTCATCTATTTTCCCCAAAGCTTTGAACTCTTTACTTGTATTTCCATCTATCACCACTAGTGTCACTACATTAACTCTCAGTCCCAACTCTAATCCCTCACTTTCAAACTGTGGATTATAAAAATTACATTTATAATCACCTTGATCCCCCTGCTGGGAATTGTACACATAGAGACTACAATCACCCTCAATCTTCATTCTTCTCTTATCATTCAGCAACGCATACTTTCTCAATGCAACTGCTCCTAACAGATCTAAACTCCTGCCATATCTATCTTCCCACTGAACTCTAAATTTCCCTTCACCACTGTTCTCTCTCTTGTACTACTAACATTGAAGCTGAGCTGACTGTCCTAGAGTTCCTTCAATTCTAGCTTTCATAACTTTTTTGTCTGACTTTTCTCTTAATTTTTCAAAAACCATTTCACTGATTTATCCACAAATTCCTTTCCCTCTAATTTTTCAAAGACCATTTCACTGATTTATCCACAAATTCCTTTCCCACTAATTTTAGGATATTTGATCGGGATGTCCCCACCTGCTTATAACTTCTTTACACAAAAACTTGGCAAACGATTGAGCATCTTTTAGCTTAGTTTGACATCTTATGCACCTCTTGGTGTAGGAATGTAACCAAGAATAACAGTCACCCCCTGTAAACATTACTTTTCAGACAGATTGTCCACCTTCCTATGACATAGTCAATCTTTTCAAGCAAATATGATTCCCAAAAACCCTACTCCTTTGTAATCTTTCTCCTAATCTCCCCCCTTGCAACATTAGCTAACCCCTAGCTTCCTAAATCATCAAACCTATTTGCTTCTGCTCATAGCCTTCAGAAACCAACTAGGTTACATGTTGCACACTCTTCTCAATCTCAAATTCTTTATCCAGATAATCATCTATGTTTATCTTCATATCTGCTCCTTGTGGTCCTAAAATTATTCAACATAAGCTGAGTTGAACTTTCTTTAGTTGATGACTCAACCATTCCTCTGAGTTAAATTTGGCAGCATTCTTAAAATACTTCAGCTGAGTTGAAATGGATATTCCAGAAGCCTCGCATCTGGCATATTTTCCCCCTTAAATTTCTTCCATATTTTAGCCTGCTTCAAAAATCTTCACTGAGATTTCCAATCCAGAATAATATAGACTGATCCATCTCTGTCATCATTAACAATTGGTAAATATTTTCCTTTGGCACTTCTACCAGACAGCCGTCTGGTGTACATCTTATTGTACAGTTCAACTTCCATAATGCATCTCTTCCCAACAATGCAATAGGTGTATGTTCTGATACCAGTATGGGTATTGTAATTTTCTCATTTTCATAGCAGAGCTCAATTGGTTCCTTAAGAGTAATCAACTGTTTCACTCCCTCAAATCCCTGTCCTAATTAGTTGATTTGACATAGTGAGATGTGTAACCTCTTCAGGCTGAACACAGATAAAAGCAGTTCCGCTATCCATCATCACTTCCAATAGTCGGTTGTTTATTTTCACCTCAATTGTTGGATCTTTTTCCCCTAACTGGTGCTACCAGCTGACACCCTACTTTCGGATCTTCTAGGCACCCCTAGAATCGTTGCCTCTTGCCCCTGTAAGGGTTCACCTGTCCTCCCACCTGTCCTCCAGATGATCTTCACTTGCTCCTGTATCTTCCTCTGAAATTCCCTCTTATGTTTCCTCCTGGCCCATTGCACTCACGGCAAAGTCACCAACCTGTCCACAATCATAACACACTTCTCAAGATTGCTGGAAGTATGGCTTAAATCTTCCTCCTCTTCCTCTTTCTAAGTCTTCTCGTCCTCTTCCTCTCCAATTCTGTGCCTGTCCAGAAACTGGCTATGGATATGAAACAGCTGGTACCGCTATTGGTGGCTGGTACAATTGCATTTGACCTGGTTCAGTTGAAGCTGTGGCAGTGATTGTTGATTTGGTGCACACTGATTCTTCATAACCAAAGCTTATTTTTCTCCTTCTTATTCTCCCCCAGTTGTATTTGATGAAGTTTCTTGGTCCTGTTCTTTCTAGTTGTGTTCCTTTTTCCTGTACAGATCCACTTGATGGGCTATATGATCTATATAGACACCTTTTGTCATGCTTCCAAGGCCAACCACCTCTGCCAGTTTGCTCCTTACTTGTGAGGGCAGTCCCATCTGCAATTTAGCTCTCAAAATTGACTTCTCAATTTGACTCACATCTGGATCATTTCCAGCAATATTTCTCCACACTTGATGAATTCTTGACACATAGGCTCTCAGATTTTATTTTTGTCCTAGTGGATCAATCAGAATGTTGTCAGGATGCACATTTGTTGGAAACGTATCTTTCAGTGCTCTCCACAGCCGAGTTCCACTTGCAGCCAACAATTCAGGGTCATTCACTTCAGTTCCCACATATCTATTAAGTCCAGCTCTCTGAAATATTTATTCCATATCTGGAATCCCAAGGAGATTAGCCAAAAGTCTCTTAATGTCTCCTATGGCAGACTATGTTCCCACCATAATTTCTTCCCATTTTTGAAATCCAAGGATATGCTCCATCTTGAAGAGTAGACAGCTTCTCAAGTATATCTGACATATCGGTATTCTTCAAAGGCTTATATTCTAGGTTCTGTCCTCGAAATATCATCTGGCATCATCTTTTTACTTGTGCTCTCTTTCCTTGGCCTCAATGTATTATTCTTCTCCAATTCTTGGGATCCTTTTCTCAGCAGTTTTTCTTCTCTTCTGTATCTTCAGCTTCTTGAGTTGTTCTTCCAGTTCTCTTACTTCTTCTAAATTATTCCCTTTATCCAGGCATGATACGCATTGGTCTATATCTCTTTCTATTTATTTTGTGCTAATCATTGTAGGATAAAATCCTCCTGAACATAAAGCACCTTTAATCTCCAAATCTTCATCGCTTTCTCCATCTTCACTTTCATCAGAGATCGAATCTCTAGTATCCTTCTTCTTCCTTCAACTTCCATCACCCCTTCTTTGCTCTCTTGCCAACTTCCTTCTGATCACAGAGTCATATCCACCCATAATCTCCTCTCAATCACTCTGATCATCATCATCATCTTCTTCAAGTTCCATCCTCCTGAACCTCACTCCACCCTTAGTTTCCAGACATCTCGTTTTCTTCCTACTTTTGGAGTTTTGGATTAATCTTTATGGTCGTTTCTGCTTTTCCTCTCTCTATTATTCAAGCACTTTCATCATGTTGATGACGTCAGGGTTAAGAATCCCTCCCACTAGCCATGGTTGTTCAATGTCAGGCTAAAGTTTATTCCCTTTTCCAGATAACCTTGCAATACCATTAACTAAAGGATTACTATTTTCTACTACATCAACAGGAGTAATTACTTTCATAGTTTTTATGTCCTTTTTCCCCCTTGTAACAACTATTTTATATTCCTTTATTGTGAATTATTTCATTATTTTAGGCTATGTAGCCTATTGTTCCCTCTTTTTTTTTTTCTTCCCAAAATTAATTAATTAATCAATTAATCAATCTATTAATTTATTCATCAATTTACTTATTTATTCATTTTATTTTATTTTATTCTATTTTACCAAATTATTGATTAGTGGCAATCTTACCACATCCGATCAGGAAAAGTAAATGAAAGTAGTCACCTTAGAGCAATCCAAAAAAGAAAGACCTCTAATCCAGCAACACTACAGCACTCACAAACCCCATTGCTTAATAAGCACCCAATTACCTTAATTTTACAGAATAATGTCAGTGCTCGATTTCCCCACTCAACTCTAATCAAACCCACTCATGCACAAAAACTCCAAAATGCAATTCTTAATTACATCAATTTATCAGTCTGTTGCCAAGTCCTTGTCAAATTGTCACAACATCAAATATGCTAGGCACCCAAAATATCCTCTATGGGAAGGTACGTTTTGTGAATAGAACAGTACTAGCCTTGATTTCACTTGATCCGTTGCAGCACACTCTGTCGCATGATGCACTCGTCAGCACCTCCTCTCTCTCTCTGTCTCCTCCTTCTTATCGTCTCTCATATCACAGAAGAACAAAGAACAGACAAGAATTTAGTATTTTATGCACTCACCGGGTATTTCAACCATTCAATACCCCTCCGTTCACATTCACTCTAAGAAATAAGCAAACAACTTAACTCAGGAATAGTATAAATAGCTCAATAAAATTTTATTTTATTTATTTATTTAATTCTTTTTTATTTTTAATCCATCAACATATCTCTCATTTATCAATTCAATAGATCTCAATCAAATAGTTTCATCATTAAGCAAAAGCCAATTTAACAAACAGAACACTCCATTCGTGTTTAAATCTCCCCCTCCCTCTCTGTCTGCTCTGAGTCTGCGTCTCCCAGCAGCTCAGTGCAGGCAGGGGAGTGGCACATTTGCTCTACGTAACTCTAAACTCATAAAATCACACGCATGCGTAGTTCATTCACCAATGCGATTTCAGAGTGGAAGGAGCTCTCAAGCAGCTCTCTCCGAGCCTAAACAACAGAAAGTAGACAGACCCGCTGTACCTCCGTTCTTTCCCCCCATATACAAACAGTAACACTTAACAGAGCTCACAAACCAACACAAAACATAGAACACAAATCCTACTCTCTTCTACACACACACACATACAGTTTAAGAGGCTTATTTCCGTTCCTACAAACCCCTAAGCATGCTACTACCATCGCGCCATTTTTTTCCTTTGTTCCTACGTTTTTGCTACCTCGAGTTCGCGGATATCCAATGAGCGGTTACATCAAACATATACTTCGTCAACTATAAGTTGAGCGGTAACTTGCAATCGAATGTATATACCACAACCCCCAGTCCCCGGGACTGACCTAAACCCACCTAATGCGCTTTTAGGATTTTCGGCCCATCCTAATGATCACCTCGTTTGAGGGCTTAACATAGATCCACGATGTTCTAATTTGTATAAATTTTTCCTTCGTTTCTGGCCTTTCCTTCATTGTATTCTTTTAGAATTTTATTCAAGCAAAATATCCCTATAGACACTCCCCCCTATTTGCGTTGTTACCAGCGCAAAGAAATTTAGAAATTTAGAACGGACTCTTACCCCACAGCAAATAACAGCAAAGCACACACGCAAGTTCTTAACAGTGCATTCATTCAACGCACACACACAGACACACGAACTAACCAGTGCCCAAAGTAGTGAGAAAACTCACCCTTATCTGCCGGACTCTGGAGCTAGAGTCAGCTCGGCGCCCATGAATGGAACGCTGAGAAAAGACGCAACACGACCAATACCTCGTCGCCATTTTGTAGTGTCGAGAAAACGATGCTAATTATGCTGTGAGAACAAGGAAATCCGCTGACACTGTACTTTGATTATAAAGGTTTATTATATCAAAGGATTCCAGCATCAATTTACAGACATCTGCCGATATCTGGAGAATAACCGGCTCCAATCTCTAATATGTTATTCTCCCCGTCCTTTGTTTTAACCGTGGTATTTATCCTATGTAACCTGATATGGGTGTTTTACCCTACAGACCAATCCCAGGACTCCACCTAACAGACTTCCTCTGCTTTAGGGTGCCCCTATATAACTACTCTCCAGATGCTCCCCTTAAGCTGAGTCAACATCCTCTAAGACCATTTGCAACCATTAGCAAAGTCATAAATTGTTCAGATACCACAGTTGTACTTGGGCCTTTGGCGCAGGAGGCAGATATGGCCCTCCTGGAGTGACTGCAGCCATCATTCCTGTTTCATTCGCAGGTGCTGTTACTGGGGCCTGGATTTTCTTCTTCCCTCTGTTTGTCAGTTCTTCCAATTGGAGTTAAGTCAGTTTCCTCTGAATGTCTCTCCCCTGCTCCATAAGTCTCTGTTCATCCTTTCTGTGTTTTTCTACTGCATGTATCACATGGTCACAGAATTCTTTCTGTGTCTTTGAGGTTAGTCCCACCACATCCTCCAGCCTGCTTCTCACTGATTGGGGCATGGCCTCTATCATTGAGTTTCGGAATAGAGTTGTCATCAGTGTGTCCCCTTCTGGATCTCGTTCTGTTTCCAGTCTCCATCGTTTCATCTGTTCATGTACAGTAGATAGGCAGCTGGATTCTCAGTTTCTCCCAGTGTCCCCCCTTTCAGTGACTTGGGGTCAATTCTCAACCGGGTATTCCAGTCTTAGTGCTCGCCAGACTTCAGGACGGTGTGAATCAAAGTCCATCCCATCTCCTTGTGGGTCACTCACTTCTCTCCTCAGGTCACTGTTCCCCAGTATATCCTCAATTTTTTCCTTCCAACCACCCTTGCCAACAGTGCCTTCAGATCCCCCACAGCCAGCAGTTTCCCCATGTTTTGTTCCTCAAAAATCCTTATCCAATTTAATGCCCCATCATGCAAATCTGGCAGACGGGCAACCAATCCTTCCAGGTCCTGTGATCCCCACGGAACATAGTGAGCCTGGGTACCTTTTATTATAATTGGATATTGTCCCTTGTATTTTTCAGGTCTTCTCAATGTTCTCCTATTCCGCAATCTTTCTTCCCTTACGCCTTAATTGCAATCTCCTCATATTCCAGCTGCTGCTCCTTCTTCCTCCTCTAGCTCTCTGCCTGTCCGCTGTCTTACCTCACTCTGCTCCCTCTCTATTTCTTCCTTTTCTCTCAATATTCTCCTCATCCTGTCCATTTCTTTCTCTATTAGTTTGTTTGTTGCTTCAATATCTGCCATTTCTTCATCTGAGAGTTCTCCATCATCTCTCTTCGTCATTTTCATTCTTCCCAATGCTTCCCTCAGCTCTCCATAGCAGTCCAATCTGTTTGGCTTGATTTCTGCCCTTCGCTTGATTCCTTCTGTTTTCTTTGAGTCTTTTTCCATCCTTTGGGAGGATGTAAACAAAAGTCTTTCTTCTTCCATTTCTATTTCTCCTTTTATTGATACTACTTCAGACACCTGGGGATATTGTCCACCAACATATGATGGAGGTCCCACAGACCAATCTGCTTTCTTTTTGTTTGTTTTCTCATCATCTTTTCTCAACATGTTTCTGGCTTCTCAAATGTTGTTTAGCAATCCTTCTCCTTCCATTTTGAACATGTTGAGTACTTCTTTTTCTCTTTCTTTTTTGGCACTTCTCTTCTTTCCTGTGTTTTTTGATTTATGGTTCTTTATCAGTGTTTCCATTTCCTCACACACCATGACATCAAATGTTCCTCCTTCTGGCCATTTGGTGCCCATTTTCCTGGTGCGTTTCTCCCATTTTTCAGATGTTTTCGCTATTTCTCCCTTGCCTAAGGGATACCTAGCACTCAGTATTTCTACTGCTGTTTTATTCATATTTATGACCCATGTATATATTTTTTTAACTTCCTTTTTAATCCATTTTAGTATTCGTCCTATTTCTTTATTTCTCCTTCTTAATTCTTTTTATATTAGTATTTGCTTTTATTGATAAACTATTTGTGCTTCTTTGATTATTGTTTGGTCAGAACGTATTTATTATTAATGGGCATTCAACAGTCTCTTTATGTAATAATAATATAATATATCCTGATGTCCACTTTTCTTTTGTGTGGAACACCTCATGAATCTTTCCCTTGCTAGTGTTTTTTCTTAGCTTTAAATCACTCAGCTATATTCTTTATGTAATAATAATATAATATATCCTGATGTCCACTTTTCTTTTGTGTGGAGCACCTCATGAATCTTTCCCTTGCTAGTGTTTTTTCTTAGCTTCAAATCACTCAGCTATATGTGTGTTTCTACCCATATGAGCATCCACACACCATTCACTCTTTCTCTCCTGGTGTGAGACCGGGTGCGTCCTTCCTACCAGGTTACACTTAAGCAACGGTCCAGGAAAGGTGCGTCAACCTTTCCCCAACAAGGACAGAGACTTTCACACTCACTTGCACTCTCACTCTTTCACGCACTTGTCTAAGTTACCTGTAAACTTAACCCCTTCTTGATACACTTCCTCGACACAAGAAAACCAATTTTATACAGGATTTCTATTTATATAGCCCCCTAGGTGATTCACTTCCTCGACACACCTTAACTGGACTCCTACCTATCCTACGCTTTCCTAAGCGACCTGTAAATTCTGCCCTTTTTCTCTGATTCACTTCCTCGACACAGAGAAAAAGCGGTATTTATACAGGATTTCGCCTACCTAAGCCGTCCTCAAAACGATTCACTTCCCCGACACGTTTAGAGCGGTATCTGTAGGGCTTTTACCATGTTATTCTCTGATCGTTCAACCAGATGGACAGCCGCCCGTGCCGAAATGACCCAGACAAAGTGATCAGCAAGATGAATCAAATGAATCGACCGAATCGAACAGACGCATCAGATGAGCAGCCGAGTGACCCCAATGATTGAATGCACGAATTGAGCAATCGAATCAAACAGATCGATAAGACTGTCCATATGAGCAACCTGAATGAGACAGATGAATCATCCAACTTGACCACAACCAATCAAATCACAATGGATTAAACAGAATGACCAGCAGGACGAACAAATGAATCAAATGATTTGAACAAACGGTTCAGACGAACAACCGAGTGACATCGACGAGTACATGACGCGTCAGACAAAACAGTCGGTTTAGTCAAACAGATGCAATCATACTGACCAAATGATCAACTCAAACGAGACAGATAACCCACCCCACTCAACCACAATGACTGAACCACACCAACCCAAGCAGACCATCCACCTACTCGGACTGAGCAGATCTACTTAAACTATTTTCTACTTATTGCAACCCTCGAGGCTTTTCATCATTTAACATGCATTTTAAATCCAAAAGCTCCCAGTCTCTAATTTTCTGGTTCTTAAATTTGGAGAGACCTACTTGGTATTCTGCAGCTGAGGCCGGGCCCCGGATCGAACCACACAAACTTTATACTATATAAGTAAGAACTTTGCTTACCTTTTTTAAAAGCGGCCGCTTTTGTTTGTATGGTCCGTCCAAGCCGTTTCACAACCGCAGATGTTCACCATCTCTGGTCCCTGTTTTCAACTCCTGGCAACGCTCGCCATATATGTGGTAGAAATATTTGACTCAAAAGTAGTCAACTCAAAAATATCTCTCAAGAAACTGGAGCTTGTGAATCCAAAAATTTGACTTTATTATCTAATAACAAAAGCCGAGCCGTTCCATGGAACAACTGTCTCTCTTTGGCTTAGAGATCCCTTTTATACACACACAAATGCACAAACAAACTTTCTAAATATCCGTTATCAATTTAGAAAGAGGGGAGATCTAAAGATGCAACAACTCATGGGTTGCTAATATGACTAGGATAATGCCTTTGGCTGCTAGGCAGAAATCTTTCTGATTGAGAAGGAGTCAAATACTTATTTCCCTCATTAAAATGCAAATCAATTTATAACATTTTTGACATGCGTTTTTCTGGATTTTTTTGTTGTTATTCAGTCTCTCACTGTTCAAATAAACCTACCATTAAAATTATAGACTGATCATTTCTTTGTCAGTGGGCAAACATACAAATTCAGCAGGGGATCAAATACTGTTTTCCCTCACTGTATATACACTGCTCAAACAAATAAAGGGAACACTTAAACAACACAATGTAACTCCAAGTCAATCACACTTCTGTGAAATCAAACTGTCCACTTAGGAAGCAACACTGATTGACAATAAATTTCACATGCTGTTGTGCAAATGGAATAGACAACAGGTGGAAATTATAGGCAATTAGCAAGACACCCCCAATAAAGGACGGGTTCTGCAGGTGGTGACCACAGACCACTTCTCACTTCCTATGCTTCCTGGCTGATGTTTTGGTCACTTTTGAATGCTGGCAGTGCTTTCACTCTAGTGGTAGCATGAAACGGAGGCTACAACCCACACAAGTGGCTCAGGTAGTGCAGCTCATCCAGGATGGCACATCAATGCGAGCTGTGGCAAGAATGTTTGCTGTGTCTGTCAGCGTAGTGTCCAGAGCATGGAGGCGCTATCAGGAGACAGGCCAGTACATCAGGAGACGTGGAGGAGGTCGTAGGATGGCAACAACCCATCAGCAGGACTGCTACCTCCGCCTTTGTGCAAGGAGGAGCAGGAGGAGCACTGCCAGAGCCCTGCAAAATGACCTCCAGCAGGCCACAAATGTGCATGTGTCTGCTCAAACGGTCAGAAACAGACTCCATGAGGGTGGTATTAGGGCCCAAAGTCCACAGGTGGGGGTTGTGCTTACAGCCCAACACCGTGCAGGACTTTTGGCATTTGCCAGAGAACACCAAGATTGGCAAATTCGCCACTGGCGCCCTGTGCTCTTCACAGATGAAAGCAGGTTCACACTGAGCACGTGACAGACATGACAGAGTCTGGAGACGTTCTGCTGCCTGCAACATACTCCAGCATGACCGGTTTGGCGGTGGGTCAGTCATGGTATGGGGTGGCATTTCTTTGGGGGGCCGCACAGCCCTCCATGTGCTCCGCCAGAGGTAGCCTGACTGCCATTAGGTACCGAGATGAGATCCTCAGACCCCTTGTGAGACCATATGCTGGTGCGGTTGGCCCTGGGTTCCTCCTAATCAAAGACAATGCTAGACCTCATGTGGCTGGAGTGTGTCAGCAGGTCCTGCAAGAGGAAGGCATTGATGCTATGGACTGGCCCGCCCGTTCCCCAGACCTGAATCCAATTGAGCACATCTGGGACATCATGTCTCGCTCCATCCACCAACGCCACGTTGCACCACAGACTGTCCAGGAGTTGGCGGATGCTTTAGTCCAGGTCTGGGAGGAGATCCCTCAGGAGACCATCCGCCACCTCATCAGGAGCATGCCCAGGCGTTGTAGGGAGGTCATACAGGCACGTGGAGGCCACACACACTACTGAGCCTCATTTTGACTTGTTTTAAGGACATTACATCAAAGTTGGATCAGCCTGTAGTGTGGTTTTCCACTTTAATTTTGAGGGTGACTCCAAATCCAGACCTCCATGGGTTGATACATTTGATTTCCATTGATCATTTTTGTGTGATTTTGTTGTCAGCACATTCAACTATGTAAAGAAAAAAGTATTTAATAAGATTATTTCATTTACATCTAGGATGTGTTATTTTAGTGTTCCCTTTAAATATTGAGTAGGTGTTCAAACGTTTTAGAACACCTACTCATTCAAGGGTTTTTCGTAATTTTTACCATATTCTACATTGTAGAATAATAGTGAAGACATCAAAACTATGAAATAACACATATGGAATCATGTAGTAACCAAAAAAGTGTTAAACAAATCATAATATATTTTATATTTCAGATTCTTCAAATAGCCACCCTTTGCCATGATGACAGCTTTGCACACTCTTGGCATTCTCTCAACCAGCTTCACCTGGAATGCTTTTCCAACAGTCTTGAAGGAGTTCCCAATATGCTGAGCACTTGTTGGTTGCTTTTCCTTCACTCTGCGGTCCGACTCATCCCAAACCATCTCAATTTGGTTGAGATCAGGGGATTGTGGAGGCCAGGTCATCTGATGCAGCACTCCATCACTCTCCTTCTTGCACCTAAACTGCAATGTTATATTGTGGCCTTTGTCTTGCATTTCAAAGATGGAACAAAAAAAACAAATAGAAAATGCATGTTTTTTGTTTGTATTATCTTTTACCAGATCTAATGTGTTATATTCACCTACATTAATTTCACATTTCCACAAACGTAAAAGTATTTATTTTCAAATGGTATCAAGAAAATTCATATCCTTGCTTCAGGTCCTGAGCTACAGGCAGTTAGATTTGGGTATGTCATTTTAGGCAAAAATTGAAAAAAAGGGACCGGTCCTTAAAAGGTTAAAAGTTAATTTGTGGAATTTCTTTCCTTCTTAATGTGTTTGAGCCAATCAGTTGTGTTGTGACAAGGTAGGGGGGGTATACAGAAGATAGCCCTATATGGTAAAAGACGAAGTATATATTATGGCAAGAACAGCTCAAATAAGCAAAGAGAAACAACAGTCCATCATTACTTTAAGACATGAAGGTCAGTCAATATGGAACATTTCAAGAACTTTGAAAGTTTCTTCAAGTGCAGTTGCAAAAAAACGTCAAGCGCTATGATGAAACTGGCTCTCATGAGTTACCTCTGCTACAGAGGATACATTCGAGTTACCTGCCTCAGAAATTGCAGCCCAAATAAATGCTTCACAGAGTTCAAGTAACAGACACATCAACATCAACAGTTCAGAGGAGACTGTGTGAATTAGGCCTTCATGGTCGAATTGCTGCAAAGAAACCTCTACTAAAGGACACCAATAAGAAGAAGAGACTTTCTTGGGCCAAGAAACACGAGCAATGGACATTAGACCGGTGTAAATTTGTCCTTTGGTCTGGAGTCCAAATTTGAGATTTTTGGTTCCCACCGCCGTGTCTTTGTGAGACGCATTGTGGGTGAACGGATGATCTCCGCATGTGTATTCCCCACCGTAAAGCATGGAGTAGGAGGTGTTATGGTGTGGGGGTGCTTTGCTGGTGACACTGTCTGTGATTTATTTAGAATTCAAGGCACACTTAACCAGCATGGCTACCACAGCATTCTGCAGTAATACACCATCCCATCTGGTTTGGGCTTAATGGGACTATCATTTGTTTTTCAACAGGACAATGACCCAACACACCTCCAGGCTGTGTAAGGGCTATTTTACCAAGAAGGAGAGTGATGGAGTGCTACCTCAGATGACCTGGCCTCCACAATCCCCGACCTCAACCAAATTGAGATGGTTTGGGATGAGTCGGACTGCAGAGTGAAGGAAAAGCAGCCAACAAATGCTCAGCATATTGGGAACTCCTTCAAGACTGTTGGAAAAGCATTCCAGGCGAAGCTGGTTGAGAGATTGCCAAGAGTGTGCAAAGCTGTCATCAAGGCAAAGGGTGGCTATTTGAAGAATCTCAAATATAAAATATATTTTGATTTGTTTAACACTTTCTTGGTTACTACATGATTCCATATGTGTTATTTCATAGTTTTGATGTCTTCACTATTATTCTACAATGTAGAAAATAGTAAAAATAAATAAAAACCCTGGAATTAGTAGGTGTGTCCAAACCTTTGACTGGTACTGTAGATTGATGTAAATAATCATGATATCATTCTGCCAGGTAGACATAGGCTACGTTGTAGCTAGTTAACATTTAAATGAGAAGGTTTTTGGGAAAGCCTTTCCATCTACCAGAGTACAGTTAGGTATATCATTAGCATCTCTATATTTTTCCTGTTCCTTAATTGTTTGAAACCTGGACATTTTACTTCATATGATGAGGCACGTCTTAACTTGCATTAAAGTAGCCTAGCCAAAATTACACCATAGAAAGGTGGAGGTAATTATTTTATAAAGACTTCCTAATATCCTGTTCTATTGGTTTTCCAGTCAACTTTCTTTCATTGCCTAGCAGCCAAAGGCATTATCCTAGTCATATTAGCAACCCATGAGTTGTTGCATCTTTAGATCTCCCCTCTTTCTAAATTGATAACGGATATTTCCATCTCTGTCCATGAAACAGTGTTTTCCCGCAAATTGCATTTTGGAACATTCACAGGTAGACCTACCACTGTGTGCATATTGCTGCACTTAAAAAGTTTAGAAATAATAGTTTATCGACATTTTAAGCTAAACGTTATGATCAGTCTTATTATTTGATATGGCGTATACCTCCACTACACTACTTTGATACGCAACGTGGGGATTAAGAGGTAAGTACGCAATGCCCACTGAAACAATTGTGGGTATACGATGTATACCTGCGTATACCCTCCACTACACCACTGCCTGGGGCCCCTATGGATAGCACTTTGGATAGGACTGACTGCAGAGAGAGTGAAGGGCGAGATGGAGATTAGGCAGGCACTCTCACACCTAGCCTGTTACTGCTCAGAGTGGAGGGGTGCAGCACGAATCCCCTGACTATACCCCCTCACCCCAAGTCGTGGCTAATTGATGTCAGGACCTGAGATGATAAGTAATGGCTGAATTATGCAGCACTTTAGCAGGTCTATCTTGGCAGAGAGGCCACTGCATAGACACAGCTGTGGCTGAACACACCCAGGGCTTGGAATGTGCCCCTGTACTCTTCTGAAGAGCACAATTCTCAGGACATATTCATCATTAGTCACAGCTACAGCTATCAAAGCTAAGTGTGTGACAGACAGGTATTAATAATGTAGGTCTAAGCACTTAGATGGCAATATCTACTAAGCTAACATATGGAATTGTTTTAAGATGGTAATAAAATGTATAATTTAGCCATTTGATTCTGAATTTTAGCACCCCTGTAGGTATATACGTCATTTAGCAGACGCTCTTATCCAGAGCGACTTACAAATTGGTGCATTCACATTATAGCCAGTGGGATAACCACTTTACAATGTTTTTTGTTTTTTTTGGAGGGGGGGGGGGGGGTAAGGGGGGGGGTAGAAGGATTACTTTATCCTATCCCAGGTATTCCTTAAAGAGGTGGGGTTTCAAATGTCTCCGGAAGGTGGTGAGTGACTCCGCTGTCCTGGCGTCGTGAGGGAGCTTGTTCCACCATTGGGGTGCCAGAGCAGCGAACAGTTTTGACTGGGCTGAGCGGGAACTGTGCTTCCGCAGAGGTAGGGGAGCCAGCAGGCCAGAGGTGAATGAACGCAATGCCCTCGTTTGGGTGTAGGGACTGATCAGAGCCTGAAGGTACGGAGGTGCCGGTCCCCTCACAGCTCCGTAGGCAAGCACCATGGTCTTGTAGCAGATGCGAGCTTCAACTGGAAGCCAGTGGAGTGTGCGGAGGAGCGGGGTGACGTGAGAGAACTTGGGAAGGTTGAACACCAGATGGGCAGCGGCATTCTGGATGAGTTGTAGGGGTTTAATGGCACAGGCAGGGAGCCCAGCCAACAGCGAGTTGCAGTAATCCAGATGGGAGATGACAAGTGCCTGGATTGGGACCTGTGCTGCTTCCTGTGTAAGGCAGGGTCGTACTCTCCGAATGTTGTAGAGCATGAACCTACAGGATCGGGTCACCGCCTTGATGTTAGCGGAGAACGACAGGGTGTTGTCCAGGGTCACGCCAAGGCTCTTCGCACTCTGGGAGGAGGACACAACGGAGTTGTCAACCGTGATGGCGAGATCATGGAACGGGCAGTCCTTCCCCGGGAGGAAGAGCAGCTCCGTCTTGCCAAGGTTCAGCTTGAGGTGGTGATCCGTCATCCATACTGATATGTCTGCCAGACATGCAGAGATGCGATTCGCCACCTGGTTATCAGAAGGGGGAAAGGAGAAGATTAGTTGTGTGTCGTCTGCATAGCAATGATAGGAGAGGCCATGTGAGGATATGACAGAGGCAAGTGACTTGGTGTATAGCGAGAATAGGAGAGGGCCTAGAACTGAGCCCTGGGGGACACCAGTGGTGAGAGCATGTGGTGCGGAGACAGCTTCTCGCCATGCCACTTGGTAGGAGCGACCGGTCAGGTAGGGCGCAATCCAAGAGTGAGCCGCGCTGGAGATGCCCAGCTCGGAGAGGGTGGAGAGGAGGATCTGATGGTTCACAGTATCAAAGGCAGCAGACAGGTCTAGAAGGACAAGAGCAGAGGAGAGAGAGT
This sequence comes from Coregonus lavaretus, assembly GCF_964263955.1. Taxonomy (NCBI): domain Eukaryota; kingdom Metazoa; phylum Chordata; class Actinopteri; order Salmoniformes; family Salmonidae; genus Coregonus; species Coregonus lavaretus. Next base: position 14,639,771 of record NC_140012.1, on the reverse strand, counting down.
TAGCTTTAGCAGTGCGGAGAGCATCCGTGACACAGAGAAGAGCAGTCTCAGTTGAATGACCAGTCTTGAAACCTGACTGGTTTGGATCAAGAAGGTCATTCTGAGAGAGATAGCAAGAGAGTTGGCTAAAGACGGCACGCTCAAGAGTTTTGGAGAGAAAAGAAAGAAGGGATACTGGTCTGTAGTTGTTGACATCAGAGGGATCGAGTGTTGGTTTTTTGAGAAGGGGTGCAACTCTCGCTCTCTTGAAGATGGAAGGGACATAGCCAGCGGTCAAGGATGAGTTGATCAGCGAGGTGAGGTAAGGGAGAAGGTCACCGGAGATGGTCTGGAGAAGAGAGGAGGGGATAGGGTCAAGCGGGCAGGTTGTTGGGCGGCCGGCCGTCACAAGTCGCAAGATTTAATCTGGAGAGAGAGGGAGAAAGAAGTCAAAGCATAGGGTAGGGCAGTGTGAGCAGGACCAGCAGTGTCATTTGACTTAACAAACGAAGATCGGATGTCGTCAACCTTCTTTTCAAAATCCACAGAGAGGGAGGAGGGGGGGTGGGGGAGGAGGATTCAGCAGGGAGGAGAAGGTGGCAAAGAGCTTCCTAGGGTTAGAGGCAGATGCTTGGAATTTAGAGTGGTAGAAAGTGGCCTTAGCAGCAGAAAAAGATGAAGAAAATGTAGAGAGGAGGGAGTGAAAAGATGCCAGGTCCGCAGGGAGTCTAGTTTTCCTCCATTTCCGCTCGGCTGCCCGGAGCCCTGTTCTGTGAGCTCGCAATGAGTCATCAAGCCACGGAGCTGGAGGGGAGGACCGAGCCGGCCGGGAGGATAGGGGACATAGAGAGTCAAAGGATGCAGAAAGGGAGGATAGGAGGGTTGAGGAGGCAGAATCAGGAGATTGGAGGGAGAAGGATTGAGCAGAGGGAAGAGATGATAGGATGGAAGAGGAGAGAGTAGCGGGAGAGAGAGAGCGAAGGTTGCGACGGCGCATTACCATCTGAGTAGGGGCAGAGTGAGTAGTGTTGGAGGAGAGCGAGAGAGAAAAGGATACAAAGTAGTGGTCGGAGAGATGGAGGGGAGTTGCAGTGAGATTAGTAGAAGAACAGCATCTAGTAAAGATGAGGTCAAGCGTATTGCCTGCCTTGTGAGTAGGGGGGGACGGTGAGAGGGTGAGGTCAAAAGAGGAGAGGAGTGGAAAGAAGGAGGCAGAGAGAAATTAGTCAAAGGTAGACATAGGGAGGTTGAAGTCCCCCAGAACTGTGAGGGGTGAGCCATCCTCAGGAAAGGAACTTATCAAGGCGTCAAGCTCATTGATGAACTCTCCAAGGGAACCTGGAGGGCGATAAATGACAAGGATGTTAAGCTTAAATGGGCTAGTGACTGTGACAGCATGGAATTCAAATGAGGATATAGACAGATGGGTCAGGGGAAAAATAGAGAATGTCCACTTGGAGAGAGATGAGGGATGAGGATTCCTGTGCCATCACCCCGCTGACCAGATGCTCTCGGGGTATGCGAGAACACATGGTCAGACGAGGAGAGAGCAGTAGGAGTAGCAGTGTTTTCAGTGGTAATCCATGTTTCCGTCAGCGCCAAGAAGTCAAGGGACTGGAGGGTAGCATAGGCTGAGATGAACTCTGCTTTGTTGGCAGCAGAACGGAAGTTCCAGAGGCTGCCTGAGACCTGGAACTCCACGTGGGTGGTGCGTGCAGGGACCACCAGGTTAGAGAGGCAGCAGCCACGCGGTGTGAGGCGTTTGTATAGCCTGTGCGGAGAGGAGAGAACAGGGATAGACAGAGGCATAGTTGACAGGCTGCAGAAAATGGCTACAATAATGCAAAGGAGATCGGAATGAAATGAACTAAACATCTGGGAAAGGAGAGAGCGGGGCCTCCCTCACCACAACACCCAAATATAACTCTCCCAACTTCCACCTCAGAAACTATAATTGTTGTAAACTACAGCGGTTCAATGTTTTCTAGGAATAGACTAACTTAGTTTATTCAGCTAGCTAACTTGGTACAGTATTCTTCCGTGAAAATCGTCCAGGGCACCTAGTCATAAGACGCCACAGCCAGCTAGCATGCCGGACTCCAACAACATGGTTTAGCACCAATACTCGGCCACAACAAACCACCAGTGTGTCAACACGCCAAGCAGATCGTTCGTGTCCGTGTCTAACGTTGTGGGTTAGTCCCGACAGCTTGAGCGAGTCCGTCGTCAACTTATTCAGCCAGTTAGTTAGCTAGAATAGTTAGCATACTAGCTAGCCATTGCTTTCAGACAAAGAAGAAACCCCTCCTTTCACGGCACGAACACACAGAGAGAGCCAAGCTAACGTTAACTAGTCACCCATGTCCCGAATTCGTTGAACGACTCTGGCTACCAATATGTAAAAACAAAACACAAATGTAGGTTATGACTTACTCCTAGCAGCTACTGTTAGCTAGCCAAGTGCAAAGCTAGCCACTGAATTGACTCAGCCAGTTCGCGTCTGTTTGCTAGGTCATTCCAGCTATTGTTTACTAGTAGCTATCCAGGTAGCAACAAGCTAGCTAAATTTCAGGCACAGTAGCCACTTACTACCTAACGTTAACGGTTCAGACAATGAGGTTAGAAAACAGCTGAATGGTAGGCATTATTGTATGTAATTATTGTAGGCAGCCATAGGAACATAGGAACAAGGTTTTGAAGTGTCTGTACTATATCTGAGATATAGGACAGACACTTCGGACCCATGTTTGGTCACGTTATTTTTGACACATTCTCCCCCCTATGCATTTTTTGAATATTTTACAGCCTGGTACTGGGGTTACCTTCAGATGACTCCCCTGAAACTTGTGTGCAGAACAACTGACACCGTGTTCGTGAGAGTCTCTCCTTTCGATATTGGTGACATATTATACTGAACAAATATATAAACGCAACATGTAAAGTGTTGGTCCCATGTTTCATAAGCTGAAATAAAGCACAAAAAGCTTATTTCTCTCAAATGTTGTGCACAAATTTGTTTACATCCATGTTAGTGAGCATTTCTCCTTTGCCAAGATAATCCATCCACCTGACAGGTTAAACAGCATGATCATTACACAGGTGCACCTTGTGCTGGGGACAATGAAAGTCACAGAACACAATGCTACAGATGTCTCAACATTTTTATGGAGTCTGCAATTGGCGTGATATCTGCAGGAATGTCCACCTGAGCTGTTGCCAGAGAATTGAATGTTAATTTCTCTACCATAAGCTTCCTCCAACGTCGCTTTAGAGAATTTGGCAGTACGTCCAACCGACCTCACAACCGTAGACCACGTGTAACCAGCCCAGGATCTCCACATCTGGCTTCTTCACCTGCGGGATCGTCTGAGACCAGCCACCAGGACAGCTGATGAAACTGTGGGTGTGTACAACCGAATAATTTCTGCACAAACTGTCAGAAATCGTCTCAGTGAAGCGCATCTGCTTGCTCGTCGTCCTCACCAGGGTCTTGACTGCAGTTTGGCATCGTAACCGGCTTCGGTGGGCAAATGCTCACCTTTGATGGCCACCGACACGCTGGAGAAGTGTGCTCTTCACAGATGAATCCCGGTTTCAACAGTACCGGGCATATGGCAGTGTGGGCGAGCGGTTTGCTGAAGTCATCATTGTGAACAGAGTGCCCCATGGTGGCGGTGGCGTTATGGTATGGGCAGGCATAAGCTATGGACAACTAACACAATTGCATTTTATCGATGGCAATTTGAATGCACAGAGATACCATGACGAGATCATGAGGCCCATTGTCGTGCCATTCATCTGCTGCCATCACCTCATGTTTCAGCATGATAATTCACGGCCCCATGTCGCAAGGATCTGTGCGCGATTCATGGAAGATGAAAATGTCCCAGTTCTTCCATGGCCTGCATAATTACTCACCAGACATGTCACCCATTGAGCATGTTTGGGATGCTCTGGATCAACGTGTACAAGAGTGTTCCAGTTACTGCCAATATCCAGCAACTACGCACAGCCATTGAAGAAGTGGGACATTCCAGAATCCACATTCAACAGCCTGATCAACTCTATGCGACGGAGATGTGTTGCACCGCATGAGGCAAATGGTGGTCACACCAGATACAGACTGGTTTTCTGATCCACGCCCCTACCTTATTTTTAAGGTATCTGTGACCAACAGATGCATATCTCTATTCCCAGTCATGTGAAATCCATAGATTAGGGTTTAATGAATTTATTTCAATTTACTGATTTCTTTTTATATGAATTGTAACTCAGTAAAATCTTTGAAATCGTTGCGTGTTGCGTTTATATTTTTGTTCAGTGTAGGTTGTAGCTCCAACGGTTAGGTCTGAAGGATGTCTGCTACAGTTCAGACAACTGCCATGAAGCTTGTGGATGTCATAGAGCCAAACAATGACAGTACGGTTGAAATATATATGGCAAATAGAAATCCTATATGGATGGTGTTAAGAGATAGATGGGAGGTATTGAATATAGTTGAAGGATGGGACTAATAACAAATAACAACAAATAATAACAAAGATAGCTAATAATGTAAGCATACTGTGTCCATAATAAGTATATAGGTTGTATGTTGGGAGCTTTTGGGAAAGAGCACAGTTAAAAAGATATGGCATATAGAAGCAAACCGGATGGACATCATGAAAATGATCGGAGAGGTTGAGAGTAGAAGAAGTTCAGGAGCAAAAAAAAAAAAAAATATATATATATATATATATATATATATATATATATATATATATATATAATAGAATTATTGTAAAATTAACTCTGTCCATAAGGTGTAGATAGTAAGTATAGACCAGAAGTAGAGGCCTGGGCATTGTTGTTCACTAATTTACTCCAAGTAGGGAAAGGATGGTGGGGTTGAAAAGTAATAAAGGGGAGTATATATATAAAAAAAAAAAAAAAAAACATGGGGGATTGGAAGTGATGCAGACAATTACATTGATAGAAGATACAATCTATCTGCAATATTAAGCTGATCCATCCCCCCCCCCAAAAAAAATAAAAAATAAAACATATATATATATATATTATTTTTTTATACAACTACTGACACCGTCCTGTTCGGGAGAGACTCACCTTTCGATATTTGTTTGTAGCGCACATGGTTTGGGTTTTACAGATGATTTTGTGACAATTTTCTAGTCTGGATCCTCTCGTGTGGAAAAAGGCCGCTTTCACAAGCCCCATGATATGGAATAGGCGCAAACTGTATATCGGCAGAAAGAGGGGATTGAGCTGCAGCCACTACATGAAACAGTAAGTCTCTAGCATAAACACACAGGAGATATTCAATATTCAAAATTACATCAGTGTGTGACGCACACTAGGGGTCACAATTTATGTTATGGAGTTTGTAATGGCTGTGTTATGACAGCATCATATGTAACGTGTAATGAGTGAACCATTAGGGAGAGAACAGATAGGTGACGCTGACTGCAGCATGTGTGGAATGCTGTCCGTAAACAGCCTCATCATAATGATGACCCATCTAATTCTATAATCACAAACCTCTCGTCCCAGTGTCTCAAAGCCTCCATGTACAATCATCTGTGAGTAGAGGGGAAAACGGCACAAAGGACAAATAGCCTTTGTACAAGTGTTGAGAGATTCCTTACTATATTTCTAACCAGAGAATATACAGTATTTGGCACACATACCTTAAATAAAGAGGTGCAACCACAAAATGCCCAGGGACCTTCAGTGGATGTAGCTACACAATCTATATAGGATGATGATGGGAGGTGAAGGCTATCTGCTGATATTACATTCACTGTATGACGAACACCCTCCTTTACAGTACCAGTACATCACTATATCAGCCCCCACTATGATAGAGCTGTATAGGACGCTGTTTGTCTCTGGCCTCAGCGCTGTTTTAGAATTACAAATAATGCACCCCATCCCACGCTCCCTGACCCCCTTACAGTCAGATACAGGCAGCACCAAGCTCTCTCTCTCTGTCTCTGTTGCCTCTTGCATGCGAGTGTGACTCAGGCTCTGATCGTGTGTTTCACAAGACAGCAATGTCTGAAAAAGTGGTAGAGAGAGGGGATGTGAGAGGAGCAGCGGTAAAACTTTAAAAGGCAGAGTTAGAGCCAAAATGGTGGGGATGATTAATCAGAGGAACAGTGGGCTGCCAGTGCCAATGCTCAGATGTAAAATGCCTTAAGGAGTGAGGCGATGCAGCAAACAAAGGTTCCATTAGGAGCCTGGCATAAGAGAAAATTAAACACTGGAAGCATCAGTCTCTCCCGAAGGGAGCTGTATGGAGAATAGAGAACTCCTGTTTCTTACAACCCATTGGATTGCTTGCTTTGAGCTAACAAATACATGCATGGCAAATATTACCCCAGTATTTGATACTCAAGGCGGAGTATGGGGGAAATTAATACAGGTCGATTTATACAATCAAGACAAAGAAATAGAAGCTTTGTTGAGAGGGTAAAGATTTGCTATGGCCTTAAGGTGATTTGAATTAGCAGTAAAGTGACTAAAAGTCGGCTTCTTCACAAAGTAAAACTGGCACGGTGGATAAAGGAGTTTTATTCAAATAATACATGTAAGAAATCTAAAAGCTGAATTGTAATTTAACTGCCGCACTCAACAAATATCCTAAAAGCCAGTGGAGTAGAGTAGAACGTACTACAGACTCAAAGACAGAGGGAATACAATAACATGACAAAGGCTGTCAGAATTGCGCTTTGTTCATATTTGGCAACATCTCTCTCTCTCTCTCTCTCTCTCTCTCTCTCTCTCTCTCTCTCTCTCTCTCTCTCTCTCTCTCTCTCTCTCTCTCTCTCTCTCTCTCTCTCTCTCTCTCTCGCTCTCTCTCTCTCTCTCCCCCACTTTCACCATCTCAACAGCCATTAACCTTTCCATCTGACGTGTGCATACAGAAACTGTTCAACCAAAAAGGAATTAAATATTACAATTTGGAGAATATTACATTTTTCATTCCCAAGTCACTTTTGACAAATCGTAAAAAGGCAAAGAGGAATAATAAATCATGTCATCGTGACCAAGATAACGTGACTGAATATGGAAGTTCCTACTCTAGTTTTTAAAAATCATAGTTAGTTTGTGTCACATAAATATTGTATAGTATGTAAGCCTACTGGGCCAGAATGCATGTTGTATGGTGGCAAGATTTCCCCAAGCCTGCAGAAAAGGATTTGAAAACATAATTAGTCTGTGTCCAATAAATACTTTATAGTATGTAAGGCCAGAATGCATACTGTAGTATCTGCAGTGGCATTCATTTTGCAAGTCTTCAGAGATTATTTGAAAACATGAATGCCTATAAAATTCATTCAGAACCAATCAAATGAGGGAGCCTGATTTTCCCTGATTTTCTGGCTGTGATATCATGCTGAGTGGTAGTCTGATACGCCTCTATTCCCAACACCACACTGGCGAGAGAGACCCAATCATTAAACATACAACCATCCCTTGGCAATTAATTCAATCATGCACACTGTTAGATAAGGAATACACATTCCTACCTGACTCTGGCTGCGTTCCAAATGGCACCCTATTGCCTATATAGCAAACTACCTTTGTCCAGGGCTCTGAATAGAGTGCCATTTGGAACGCAGCCTCTGTTTGGAAGCATATCTGATCTATGAAGAATTAAAGACCTCTTTGTATTTCCAGTATAGATCCTCAGCCTTGTTACATGTTTGTCTGTGACAAATACCATTCTTGACATACCAAATGTGTCATGTGTATCTTACAGCGACTATAACTAGTCTCCCCAAAGTGAAAAAATATAATAATTTAATTAACCACTATGTTATTGCTGCAAAAGAAACCATCGTCGTTTGAAATTCAAAAACATAACTCGGCTGTGATAACTATTTTATAAGCTTTGCATTTGGTTGTTATAGCATAAAAAAAAGGTGCATATAAAAGACTGTCAACATTCCATCAGTCTTTCTATCCCTCCATCCCTGTCTCCGTAGGGATGAGACGCTCATCTCTTTCTGACTTTGCTCTTCAAACAGAAAAGATAGCCTGGAATCTGATTCGGTGTATGTGCATTGTATATACATACAGTGGGGAGAACAAGTATTTGATACACTGCCGATTTTGCAGGTTTTCCTACTTACAAAGCATGTAGAGGTCTGTAATTTTTTATCATAGGTACACTTCAACTGTGAGAGATGGAATCTAAAACAAAAATCCAGAAAATCACATTGTATGATTTTTATGTAATGAATTTGCATTTTATTGCATGACATAAGTATTTGATCACCTACCAACCAGTAAGAATTCCGGCTCTCACAGACCTGTTAGTTTTTCTTTAAGAAGCCCTCCTGTTCTCCACTCATTACCTGTATTAACTGCACCTGTTTGAACTCGTTACCTGTATAAAAGACACCTGTCCACACACTCAAACAGACTCCAACCTCTCCACAATGGCCAAGACCAGAGAGCTGTGTAAGGACAACAGGGATAAAATTGTAGACCTGCACAAGGCTGGGATGGGCTACAGGACAATAGGCAAGCAGCTTGGTGAGAAGGCAACAACTGTTGGCGCAATTATTAGAAAATGGAAGAAGTTCAAGATGACGGTCAATCACCCTCGGTCTGGGGCTCCATGCAAGATCTCACCTCGTGGGGTATCAATGATCATGAGGAAGGTGAGGGATCAGCCCAGAACTACACGGCAGGACCTGGTCAATGACCTGAAGAGAGCTGGGACCACAGTCTCAAAGAAAACCATTAGTAACACACTACGCCGTCATGGATTAAAATCCTGCAGCGCACGCAAGGTCCCCCTGCTCAAGCCAGCGCATGTCCAGGCCCGTCTGAAGTTTGCCAATTACCATCTGGATGATCCAGAGGAGGAATGGGAGAAGGTCATGTGGTCTGATGAGACAAAAATTGAGCTTTTTGGTCTAAACTCCACTCGCCGTGTTTGGAGGAAGAAGAAGGATGAGTACAACCCCAAGAACACCATCCCAACCGTGAAGCATGGAGGTGGAAACATCACTCTTTGGGGATGCTTTTCTGCAAAGGGGACAGGACGACTGCACCTTATTGAGGGGAGGATGGATGGGGCCATGTATCGCGAGATCTTGGCCAACAACCTCCTTCCCTCAGTAAGAGCATTGAAGATGGGTCGTGGCTGGGTCTTCCAGCCGAAACACACAGCCAGGGCAACTAAGGAGTGGCTCCGTAAAAAGAATCTCAAGGTCCTGGAGTGGCCTAGCCAGTCTCCAGACCTGAACCCAATAGAAAATCTTTGGAGGGAGCTGAAAGTTCGTATTGCCCAGCGACAGCCCCGAAACCTGAAGGATCTGGAGAAGGTCTGTATGGAGGAGTGGGCCAAAATCCCTGCTGCAGTGTGTGGAAACCTGGTCAAGACCTACAGGAAACGTATGATCTCTGTAATTGCAAACAAAGGTTTCTGTACCAAATATTAAGTTCTGCTTTTCTGATGTATCAAATACTTATGTCATGCAATAAAATGCAAATGAATTACTTAAAAATCATACAATGTGATTTTCTGGATTTTTGTTTTAGATTCCGTCTCTCACAGTTGAAGTGTACCTATGATAAAAATTACAGACCTCCACATGCTTTGTAAGTAGGAAAACCTGCAAAATCGGCAGTGTATCAAATACTTGTTCTCCCCACTGTACGTAGCTACCCAAGATACACTTTATATACACAAAAGTATGTGGACACCCTTCAAATTAGTGGATTCAGCTATTCCAGCCACACTCATTGCTGACAGGTGTACAAAATTGAGCATACAACCTTGCAATCTCCATAGACAAACATTGGTAGTAGAATGGCCTTACTGAAGAGCTCAGTGACTTTCAACGTTGCACTGTCATAGGATGCCACCTTTCAAACAAGTCAGTTCGTCAAATTTCTGCCCTGCTAGAGCTGCCCCGGCTGATATTGTGAAGTGGAAACATTTAGGAGCAACAACGGCTCAGCCGCGAAGCGGATGCCAGGAGAACGCTACCTGCCCAAATGCATAGTGCCAACTGTAAAGTTTGGTGGAGGAGGAATAACGGTCTGGCGCTGTTTTCATGGCTCGGGCTAACCCTCTTAGTTCCAGTGAAGGGAAATCTTAACGCTACAGCATACAATGACATTCTAGACGATTCTGTGCTTCTAACTATGTGGCAACAGTTTGGGGAAGGCCCTTTCCTGTTTCAGCATGACAATGCCCCCGTGCACAAACCGAGGTCCATACAGAAATGGTTTGTCGAGATCGGTGTGGAATAACTTGTCTGGCCTGCACAGAGCCCTGACCTCAACCCCATCAAACACCTTTGAGATGAATGATTAATCTCTAATAGGGAACAGTTGGTTGGCGATAATCATTTGTATTTGTATTTATTAGGGATCCCCATTAGCTACTGCATCTCTCTCCACCGCGGTGCGGTGTGGTGAACTCAAGTGTTTTTCTTCCTTCATTATATGCTCACCAGTGCCAGTGGAGCCAGTCGCACAGCACAATGCACCAGTGGCTTTGGCACTTCTCTCTGTCAGTTATCAATCTGATGGAGGAAATCCCTATTATGTTGCATGTGCAATATAAGCATGAAGTGTAACACAACATTTACACTTATTCAGTCAGCAGCCATGTGCAATGGGGCAACAGATGTTGCTTGGGGGAATGTCTTGATGCAGTACGATATAGTACGCCTCCACTGATGACAGGCCCACCCTTGGATCCTTTAGTCAAGGCTATGAAGTCAAAACATGGCACACCATCAGTGTCACGATCGTCGGGAACAGATGAGGACCAAGGCGCAGCGTTGCAGACGAACATACTCTTTATTAGTGAACACGACCAAAACAACAAAAAAAACGATAACGTGACAGTCAACGGTCAACGGTCAAACACAAACCAACTTGAACAAGATCCCACAACCACTGTGGGCAAACAGCCTGTTTAAATGTGGTTCCCAATCAGAGACAACCAGCCACAGCTGACACTCGTTGCCTCTGATTGAGAACCACACTGGCCAACATAGAAATGGAACACATAGAATACAAATGAAACTCACACCCTGGCTCAACATACAAGTGTCCCCAGAGCCAGGGCGTGACAGTACCCCCCCCTAAAGGCGCGGACTCCGACCGCGCCAACTAAATACCACAGGGGAGGGACCGGGTGGGCACTCCGCCTTGGCGGCGGATCCGGCTCCGGGCCTGATCCCCACTCCCTCTCCAACCCCCCAAAGTACCCCTGGTCCGGTCTGGCCCCGCTGGCCGGAGCTGGACTGCACACTGATGGAGCGGATTGCTCTAGCTCCGGCGTAACGCATCTGACCGGTGCCGGCCCAGGCACCAGTGGAACAGGCACGGGCCGTGCCGGACTGACGACGCCCACCACTGGCTTGGTGTGGAGAACAGGCACGGGCCGTGCTGGACTGACGACGCACACCACTGGCTTGGTGTGAGGAGCAGGAGCGGGCCGAACCGTTCTGGCGACGCGCACCATTGGCTTGGTGCGGGAAGCAGGAGCGGGCCGGACCGGGCTGACGATGCGCACCCCTGGCTTGATGCGTGGAGCAGGAACGGACCGGACCGGGCTGACGATGTGCACCCCTGGCTTAGTGCGTGGAGCAGGAACGGACCGGACCGGGCTGACGATGCGCACCCCTGGCTTAGTGCGTGGAGCAGCAACGGGCCGGACCGGGCTGACGATACGCACACCTGGCTTGGTGCGTGGAGCAGGAACGGGCTGGACCGGGCTGACGACTCGCACCCCTGGCTTGGTGCGAGTGGCAGGAACAGGCCGGGCTGGGCTGGCGACGCGCACCGTAGGCTTGGTGCGAGTGGCAGGAACAGGCCGGGCTGGGCTGGCGACACGCACCGTAGGCTTGGTGCGGGGAGCAGGAACAGACCGGACCGTACTGGGGACACACACCACTGGCCCTATACCGGGATCTGGAACGGGCCGGACCGGACTGGTAACACACCCCAGTACCTCTCGCCGTGCCTCTACACCTTCCTTCCCTTCTTTGACCAGTGGCCCCCGTAACCTGGCGGCCTCCTCTGCTAACCTCCCAAATCGCCCTGTGGCAGCCTCCTGCTGCCCAGTCGCCCATGCCACTAAACATTTTTTGGGGTTGCCTCCTACCCGTGGACCAGGTCTCCATACTTTTCGCCAGACTCTCACCCCACTGCTCCAAAGTCCAACCTCTCTGCTCTTCACTAGGCTTGGCCCAGTCGAGGTAGCAAAGGCGACCCACTAGAGACTCCCCCGGCGATGGCTCCTGGACACGCTGCTTGGTCCAGTCTTGGTGGGATCTTCTGTCACGATCGTCGGGAACAGATGAGGACCAAGGCGCAGCGTTGCAGACGAACATACTCTTTATTAGTGAACACGACCAAAACAACAAAAAAACGATAACGTGACGGTCAAACACAAACCAACTTGAACAAGATCCCACAACCACTGTGGGCAAACAGCCTGTTTAAATGTGGTTCCCAATCAGAGACAACCAGCCACAGCTGACACTCGTTGCCTCTGATTGAGAACCACACTGGCCAACATAGAAATGGAACACATAGAATACAAATGAAACTCACACCCTGGCTCAACATACAAGTGTCCCCAGAGCCAGGGCGTGACAATCAGAGGTCGTGATTTGTCATTAGTAGGCGGCCATATTGGAGGTCCTGCCTCTCTTCAGTCAGTTAATAGCAGGGTGAACAGGCTGTCAGAATCCCTTCTGACTGAGCCACCTGGAGACACAATACATCCATGAATACAACCAGTATATCTGTGGATGGCATAACATCCAGTGTTATGGGTGCTTCTGTTGCATCTGTGCCCTCACACACACACACACACACACACACACACACACACACACACACACACGCATATACATTCTCGCACACACTAACCCCCAGAGAGAACATGATGATACAGACCGAGACTAGGGAGTAAAATGTCTCTCTAGAGATTGTGGGAATAGCTGTGCCATCCCAGCGTCTGAGCAGTAATGTATTCCGCCGGTAACACAGACACAGCGGTAGTAAAGTGGGAATCACCTCTGAAATTACGACTTGCAGGTGTTACTACCCTCAGAATGGAGATCTGAGAGCAGTAGGACGTTCATCTGAAATTAAGTGGAAAAAGGAAGCAATTGAGAATTATTCAACTTTATCAAGTGACTTTGTTTGAATAATCAAAAGTTGAATAAATGAATATTCATGTATCAAATAGGTTTACATAAATAGGAAATGAATCTCTGATTGAATCTTACTAAATAACAAAAATATAATTGACATTACACAATAACACTTCAGTATTTCAATCTCCTCTATGAACGTGTAGCTCAGTTGGTAGAGCATGGCGCTTGCAACGCCAGGGTTGTGGGTTCGTTTCCCATGGGGGGCCAGTATGAAAACATTTAGGCACTCACTAACTGTAAGTCGCTCTGGATAAGAGCGTCTGCTAAATGACTAAAAAATTAAAAATGAACACACTAACATTCACATTGTGTCCCAGTGTTGTATAGCAAGCGCCACCATTTTATGTTGACCACATCAGCAAGAGACAACAGTTCAAAAGACTGATAATAGAACCATGAGAGTATTACTGTAATAAACAGCCCAATAACCTTGAGATGACATTATTCTCCCGTTTGTACAAATACTGTATACCGTCCAATATATTCACTAATATACATTACAAAATAGTTACTTGGATATTAACACGCATACCCAGGTGCACGAGCGGGGCGGCACCATTTGAAGCTAGCTAACAGCCCCTCTTGATTTCTAGCATTTCAAAGAACACTTTATAACTTATCAACACTCTTGGTTTGGACAAATAAAGGAATATTTACCTGAAATCCAGTGTAAAAAGGAAGCACATGAGAATGATTCAACTTTATTTTAATAATGAAGTCTGCTCATAACCCCCTTGATCCCTAATCCAACGCCATAGTTAGAGCGCCCTCTTGTGTCCTGACTAATTGCATCTACTGCATAATTAATGCCTGACTGCATTGGAATGGATAGACTCAGTCCAGCAAAATAAAAAAGGTATCCCCTGAATCTCCTTTACTTTTAGTCAATGACTGCATATATGAATGGACAAAGCCATCGATCACATGACACCATTCATTCCTATGTGAAGACTCAATAGCGCGCATTGAAGCCAAATGAAGTCTGTTAGGATGGTGTCTCATGGAGACATAACATGCGCAGTTTGAGCTACTCCAGGAAGTGACGTTCCAGGTTAGCTCAGTGATACCTCAAGTTGAAAGCCGACCGGGGTACTGCAGGCTAACATTAGCAACTAACTTATCCTCATAACTTCTTCTGTGTGCGATTTTAAAATAAATTGGTTCAAGGACAAACATCTGGTGTATTAGAAGCAATTATTGGTACCATGATTGGTCTTCTAAATATTATTTATTTACACGAACTTGACCACGAAGATTGTAATTTTTCCATTCACTATAATGGGCGATGCTGTTTTCTGCTAACAATGCCGCAGTAACGCGGTCAGCCTTGAACTTCCACGGCTTCAATGAGAGGGGGCAGTCATTTTCCCCTGCTTTTAGTTTTAGAATCTTCTTTACTTTTATTTCTAACTCAAGGACTTTCAACCCGCTACACAGGCAGCACCGCAATTGATAACAGAGCAGGTACTTCTCATCTAATTTTCCTTATCTGACTACCACTCCCTGGCAGCTTTAAACAACTCCCTTCCCACACCTCTATCTATCCCTCCCTCCCGCTCTCAAATCTCTCCCTCTTTCCGGCTCCGCTCTCTCACTCTCTTACTAAGCACAGAGAGCCATTTAAGCTTCTCGATGATATGCAACCATGTTCTACCGTGCTACCCCTTTGCAAATGCAGCTTGCATTGCTGATGGTTTTGTAACAGTATTTGAGGATACATACCATTGTGTCTCAACCACAAATATGATGACTACCCAAAATCCATAAAATGTGTGTTTGATGTGTCTGCAGTATTTTAAGCTTGCTCGCCTTCCAAAAGAGAGGTTTGACAATAGGGCACAAGCAGAAAAGTAGCTGTTCAATTGGAATCACTAGGTCACTCTTGCATAAACTTCAAGCAAACATTTCAGTAGGCATATGGCGAGTTTAGTTTGAGTGCATTTTGATTTGACATGCAAGACTACACAGATCTGCCAGTGGCAGATACACAAGCCTGAACGCTACAAAACAATGTCTCGCCTGCTGATCCACTATTGACAGTAATATTGTGTGATGAAAAAGGAACATGCAGACATGAAAAATGAGTGACTTTGAATGTGCCAGATAAAAAGAGAGAAAGAGAGAGTGGAGAGGGATAAAATACAGGAGAGAGAGAGAGAGAGAGGAGGAGAAAGAGATGTTCCCTGGGTTGTTCCTTTCTTCACAGCATGTTCTTTTCACTTCACGTTCACCACATACAGAGGTTAGTGAGGACAAAGAAGTGCCTCTGTTCTCGCTGCAGCCTGTTCTCGCCATTTCCGGAACAATAATAATAATAAAATAATAATAGAAAGCCAAGAGGTTTGTTTGTGTGTCCTCTAAAATTGCTGATGGATCATGAGTTGATGCATGTTCAATATAGACATACAACTGCTGTTTAAATATACATACACACATGCAATTTTGTGGGAACATTGCATGCGTGAGTGCCCCTCGTGACTTGGGTACTTTAGCCGATGCAGTCTGATTTTAAAATGGACTCCACAGACTCCTTCATGCTCACTTCCTAATCAGGGAGTGATGACGTCTGGGTCAGCCAAAATTCTCTTTGACAGCAAGGCCTCGTCTGGACAAAGAGAGCTGACATTCACATCAAAGGTGACCCAAGTGAAAGACATTTAAAAGGCTAGCCGCACTCCAGCCCCAAGCAAAGCAGTCGAGTAGACAAACAGGGAGGAATCGCAGTCCCTTGCCTGCCGTTCGATGCGGTGGCCAGGTTGTGATTTGGGGCCGAATGGATGGGCTCTTTGAGCAGGCTGTTTAATCTGCCTCCATTTAGTCCCCGCAGCAGGCCGGGGTGGGTTCCACATCTGAGGGCCGATTAGAGTCAGATACCACATGAAAAGAGGGCATGAATAAAATAATTTGGAAGTTAACAGGTGTATTTGGATGACGGATGGTGTCAGGAAGAAGCATCAGAATACAGGAGAAGTGAGAGATGTGTAGTGTGTCGGTGGTAAATCAATGTTGACTTTTTGAAAATAAGGGTACAGTTAAAGACTTTATGAAGCACCCCTCTGTGAAGTCCTGCCATTGTTTGTGAACCCTGCTAGTTATATGGGTCCGTTTTGAACCGCTGCATTCTCTTTGGTTGCCCTGGTGACTGGAGATTAGTCTTACAGCAGGCGAGGGTGGTGTGTGTGTGTAACAAGCTCTCACAGTCTCACTTCAGAAACTTCTAAGGTTAAGTTTAGGCATTAATTCTGAATGGTTAAGGTAAGGGTTCAGTTTTGGGATAGGGTTAAAGCAAAAACATCTTGACGGTTAAGTTCAGGCATTCATTCCAAATGGTTAAGGTTAAGGTTTGGGATAGGGTTCAAATAAAAAAAACATTTTTAAAAGGAGTGCCTAGCACTGGGTTTGAACACGTGACCATTGGAGCCGGAGCGCACGGCTTACGCCCATCCACCATCCCGTCCACAGTGCCCTAGCAAACCTCAAGCCCAATTGATGTTAAAAACGTTGCCCCTAGTGGTCGGTTTATAAGTAATCTCCCGACCTGGATGGACTTCGATTTTGCCTTGGATCTTGAGTGACCTAGATGGTGTGTGTGTGTGTGTTTGTGTGTGTGTGTGTGTGTGTGTGTGTGTGTGTGTGTGTGTGTGTGTGTGTGTGTGTGTGTGTGTGTGTGTGTGTGTGTGTGTGTGTGTGTGTGTGTGTGTGTGTGTGTGTGTGTGTGTGTGTGTGTGAACAGTGGGCAGGGAGTGATGCTCTGTGTTTACACCATGTGTGCAGCGGGCCAGTAAAACCACTGAGAGGTTTCTCTCAGTCAACACACACACACACACACACACACCATGCCACCTCAGAGGCTGTGTCCCAGACACACAAACCCAAAATACACACACACTCATGTTGATTTATACAATGTGCCGTGCCACTGCCAGTGAGGATGCCTTGATGCATTTTGCATTTGGGAGATAAAAAATGGAAAGTGAAGAGGAGGGATCAGCAAGTTTCCACCCTGGAGTGTGAAATGGAGCTGCTGAGTCAAACTGAATCACACTGCGCATGCTCCTTTTCAGACTCTTAGCCTGTCAATCATCTCTGCCCCCACTCCTAATCCACAGACTGAGCAGTCTAGAATGGTGGTCGTTTCCTTACTTCTATATCAAGGAAATAGAAGTGTGAAGCAATTGTCTATTTTAACGAGTCCACCCACATCTAAAGGACTATGTGCCATACTGTGCTAATTATGCAAATGGCAATACAGTGGGGAAAAAAAGTATTTAGTCAGCCACCAATTGTGCAAGTTCTCCCACTTAAAAAGATGAGAGAGGCCTGTAATTTTCATCATAGGTACACGTCAACGATGACAGACAAAATGAGAAAAGAAATTCCAGAAAATCACATTGTAGGATTTTTTATGAATTTATTTGCAAATTATGGTGGAAAATAAGTATTTGGTCAATAACAAAAAAGTTTCTCAATACTTTGTTATATACCCTTTGTTGGCAATGACACAGGTCAAACGTTTTCTGTAAGTCTTCACAAGGTTTTCACACACTGTTGCTGGTATTTTGGCCCATTCCTCCATGCAGATCTCCTCTAGAGCAGTGATGTTTTGGGGCTGTCGCTGGGCAACACGGATTTTCAACTCCCTCCAAAGATTTTCTATGGGGTTGAGATCTGGAGACTGGCTAGGCCACTCCAGGACCTTGAAATGCTTCTTACGAAGCCACTCCTTCGTTGCCCGGGTGGTGTGTTTGGGATCATTGTCATGCTGAAAGACCCAGCCACGTTTCATCTTCAATGCCCTTGCTGATGGAAGGAGGTTTTCACTCAAAATCTCACGATACATGGCCCCATTCATTCTTTCCTTTACACGGATCAGTCGTCCTGGTCCCTTTGCAGAAAAACAGCCCCAAAGCATGATGTTTCCACCCCCATGATTCACAGTAGGTATGGTGTTCTTTGGATGCAACTCAGCATTCTTTGTACTCCAAACACGACGAGTTGAGTTTTTACCAAAAAGTTATATTTTGGTTTCATCTGACCATATGACATTCTCCCAATCCTCTTCTGGATCATCCAAATGCACTCTAGCAAACTTCAGACGGGCCTGGACATGTACTGGCTTAAGCAGGGGGACACAGCAGGATTTGAGTCCCTGGCGGCGTAGTGTGTTACTGATGGTAGGCTTTGTTACTTTGGTCCCAGCTCTCTGCAGGTCATTCACTAGGTCCCCCCGTGTGGTTCTGGGATTTTTGCTCACCGTTCTTGTGATCATTTTGACCCCACGGGGTGAGATCTTGCGTGGAGCCCCAGATCGAGGGAGATTATCAGTGGTCTTGTATGTCTTCCATTTCCTAATAATTGCTCCCACAGTTGATTTCTTCAAACCAAGCTGCTTACCTATTGCAGATTCAGTCTTCCCAGCCTGGTGCATGTCTACAATTTTGTTTCTGGTGTCCTTTGACAGCTCTTTGGTCTTGGCCATAGTGGAGTTTGGAGTGTGACTGTTTGAGGTTGTGGACAGGTGTATTTTATACTGATAACAAGTTCAAACAGGTGCCATTAATACAGGAAACGAGGGGAGGACAGAGGAGCCTCTTAAAGAAGAAGTTACAGGTCTGTGAGAGCCAGAAATCTTGCTTGTTTGTAGGTGACCAAATACTTATTTTCCACCATAATTTGCAAATAAATTCATTAAAAATCCTACAATGTGATTTTCTGGAATTTTTTTTCTCAATTTGTCTGTCATAGTTGACGTGTACCTATGATGAAAATTACAGGCCTCTCTCATCTTTTTAAGTTGGAGAACTTGCACAATTGGTGGCTGACTAAATACTTTTTTTCCCCACTGTATATAATATGCCATTTAGCAGACGCTTTTATCCAAAGCGACTTACAGTCATGCGTGCATACATTTTTGTTTATGGGTGGTCCCGGGGATCGAACCCACTACCTTGGCGTTACAAGCGCCGTGCTCTACCAGCTGAGCTACAGAGGAACACAATATCTAATTCAGAATGTGTAGTTACTAATGTATGACGGTGAAATACATGATCGAATTTCAAACACAGTAGTGGCATAATATGCAATGCAGGCACAGCAGTGGCAGAATTCAATGATAATTCCATGTTTTTATGGAGCCTGATATCTAGCATGCCTTATTATTTTGTTAAGTATGTCGTTAGCCTACAGTGTAACCCTTGTCTGTGACTCAATGGGAGTTAAACGTATCCCCCAGTGTTTCATAAACCTTTATTACAAAAATACGGGGGAAAAAACATTTCTACATTGAAGGCAAAACAAACAACTAGAAAGAAGCTAAAGTGCCCGGGGAGGAGGAGTAAGTAAAACAAGGATATGTTGCTGTTTTGCCTTTGTGGTCCAACACACACACACACACACACACTTTCCGCCTGCGGCACACCTTTCAATCAGACCCTACATCTCTATCTATTACTCTGCCTTTTCATAACAACTAATCCAGAGTGATGGAGAGCGCTAGCTATTGATTGACATTTAATTGCACATGGAGCGCGTTACTTCCGACTCCCGAGCTCCTGCATCGACTGCACACATTTGCACACTGATGAACCAGGCTATCTTTAATAAACCACCTGCCCCGAAAACATCAACACAGAGCCATTAAAGGAGACTTAAGGCTGTTTCTCTAAGCCTCATCTCTGAAACAAACAACCACGTGGCTTCAGCAACCGAAACACGCACACAGACAATTAACTATCTACGCTTGTCACTGCAGTGTGAAGGCCTCAAGGGAAACCCTGGGAACAATGTACTCCCTACAACACCAGTTGTGTTAAGACAGAAAAAAGTCCAACTGTGTGGATGATTTAGTCTGTGTTGGGAGTCTGTGAAGCAACATAATGAATAGAGCATGTGTTGTCGTCGCTGATAAGCGTAGAACTGTGAGGAGATAATGTTGTCTTCTGATTAGCGTTGCTCGCTCTCATAGTCTCCTTTACAGATTATATCTTTCTGGTTCAGTTCAAACACAGAGTTCTGATATACTGTATATTTGGTAGCTAGATCATCTTTAAATTACAGAGATTCAATCAATCCTATTGCCCCAGAGGGGATGAATACAGTTGTATTAAATTGGATTGGAATATGGGTTTATAAATAAAATAAACAAACCTTTTCCCTCGCAGTGAGAAAATATACTTATCAACATGCATTTGAGTTTTTGTTTCACACTCAACATTGTTTCGTTGAATACATGATTCCAAGTACTTGAGTGCAGCATGGATGCCAAACATTTTTGTTTTGTCTTATCTCGGAAACCCAGTTACCATGTTCAATTAAATAGGCTCCTGTTTTCTTTGCCTTTGTTTAACAAGTTTCTGTGCTTTTGTAAGGTATCGTATAGGCTTTGTCTAGCAGTAGCAGCAAGGTCGTTCACCCCTGAACGTGAGGAGTACGAGTAGGTCTTTCAGAGAGCTGAACGGAGAACCCTGTCCTTACAGAAAGCTAATGAAACGTTAGAGAAGAAAAGAGGAATCCATTGTGGTATTTGTTATGCTCTGTTCGATCTAACACAAACCCTTTTCTGAGAAAGACTACAATGGGAGTTTATGCTTAGTATGTACCATGCATCCCCAGGTCGCAGACACTAGAGAGGTAGAGTGAAGAGGATTTATCAATAACAAAGACTAGATATGAGGGAAAACTAAATACATTTACATTCATTCTTTCATCTCAAATGATGCCTTAAAAGCTCACATGCTAAGAGAAATTAAGTAGTGTTATTAGTGGGAAGACAAGAACAATGAAACTGCTCTTTTGATATAGCTGGCAATCTTGTTTACTTATTGTGTATATTGTGACCATCATTATGGAGACAGACTATATTAAGATTAAGGGGAATTCTGGCTGAAAGAGCAGGGAAGCCATGACGGAGGGAAAAGGTTCAAAGACAACAGCCACAGTGTCACGACTTCCTCCGAAGCTGCCTCCCCTCCTTGTTCGGGCAGGCTTCGTCGTTCGTCGTCACCGGCCTTCTAGCCACTGCCGCTCCATATCTCATCATTCCATTTGTCTTGTCAATTACACACACCTGGTTAATATTTCCCTCATTAGTACGTGTTTAAGTGTTCCCTCTGCCCCCCTTGTCCTTGTGGGTGATTGTTCATTGTGAGGATTAGTAGCTCGGTTGAGCTCAGTATTTTGTATTGCCGGGGTATTTTTCCCCTTGTGCATTTTGTTCCAGTGCGCCCGTTTTGCGCACTGGACTGGTTACGCTGGATTACGGAATAAACTCTGTAAACTGTGATTTACCCTCCTGCGCCTGACTCCTTCAAATCACGCATCACACACAGCCAGACCTCTCTAACCCAGCAGCCAGAGTGGATGATGAATTCAGAATATATATATATATATATATATATATATATATATATATATATATATATATATATATACACACTGTATATACACACACACACACACACACACACACACACACACACACACACAGGGATAATACTAATTGAACCATGAATAGCTTGCATCAAAGCTTGTTTTGATGATAAATCTATGAATTTGTGTTAAACTCCCCAAATGCTGCTCAACAAATTGACAGTGCAATGACTGAAACAGACACTCTGCCTGGTGTGTGTCCTTTCAGAACACTGTTGCTGACAAGCCAGTGAGACATCTGTAAAGACAGGCAGAAATATGACTGGTTAATTGCTTGTGAACTACAGTTGCTAGAGAGTAATGGGACAGACTCAGTGCTTGATTACATCAGGAGTACAGTATTGTCCAGTATAGCTCACAACACCTGAACAACAAAATACATACAGTTCCGTCCCTGGGGAATGAGAGGTAGGAATGTGAATGACTACAGATATCTCACAGAGCAGCCTCCCTGCTCTGAACACAATCTATTGCAGTCTTCCTGTAGTCTCCATGGCAGCCTCCTGCATTAGTGACATCTGCCCTGCGAGAGTGTGTAGTGCCGTGGCAGTCTAGACTTAGGTGTGTGTGTGTGTAGCCATGTCAGATTGACAGGTCGTCAGTCCATCTCCACAATCACGGTCAATCTCACTACATGGAGAAACAGGCATGCGTCTAAGAGGAGGTGGTGTGTGTGTGTGGCGCACATACTCCCATGTGTGTGTGTGCGCCTTTTCAATGTGTGTAGAGAGCTAATAAATGGCCTCTCTGTGCCCATGTGACCTTCAGCGAGGGATACATTTACTGAGCTGAATGGTAACATCAAAAAATAAAATGTCATCTGCAACTGGAAGGGCCAGGCAAAGGGAAAATAAACCCACTCCATAGTAGGAGAGCTCCCCGGTTAATAAAAATACGTTGTGAAGACAAGACCTTACCGAAAGCAAGTTTGTCTTACTATGATGAAATTAGTCTCGACTGTACTCACATAGGGATAGGAGGCAAGTAGGCAAGTAGGCAACTGCTATTTTCTACATGAATATGCATATTTCTCACTCCACTAAAGGGGGAGTGTTATGGGTTTTGTGTGTTTGGAACTGTCCACTTGGGACGTCCCTACCCTAAACCTTAACCCCTACCCAAACTTAATCCTAACCCTTAACCATTTTAAATGTCAACTTCAAAATGGTGCAAGGACGTCCCAAGGATCCCGGTAGCACGGACCCCACTGTCAATGTCCACTATTTTTTGTACTTATTTTAACTCAGCGATAGGGGTAAGTATTTGTGTTAGTCTGTGAGACTAGCCAAGCAATTATTTCTGTTCAACTTCTCAAACATCTTTAATATTAACCTGAATATTTAATGGCCCTTCCTTTGACGTCCCTCCCTTCCCCTTCGATTTAAATATTATATTTTTTTAACTCAAAGCTTCTCTAATTTTTTGTCTGTACATATATCTACAGGACTGGGGACATCCCTGAGCTGTCCTCTTTGTCCATCATTGTTCTGAAGGCTCTGTGGGCTGATGGGAGTACACATTTCGGGAGAACGCTGCGTACCTGGCGCGCCTGGGGACACATTTCAGCGCAACACACTGCATTATTAATAATACGCCCATGTCTCCTGGGTTTCCTGTGGAACCCCAAAGTAGAGCGCTGCACCCCAAACACACAACACACTTGCACAACCCCAATACAGATCTAACACTACACTAACTGGAGGAGACTCTATTCTGCACAACAACGGGGAATGATGGGTCAGAAAGTTTAGGGCCGTGAAAATGAAGCTGAATCCAGAAATACTGTATTGAATCAGGGAAGAAAATGGAATCCTACCATCACTATTACAACAATAGTGTGTTACCAAAACAAACTTGTTAGATGTCGCCCAACTTTGAACAACAAATTATAGCCTACTGTAGAGTCCCAATCATATCCCTTACAGCTAGGGCCAGGAGTCTATCCTGACCAAGGAAAACCCCTTAGGGCCTTAGTTAGAGTGTGGTATGGTGCTAGTCAGGTCACATGGCTAGGAAACACTGCTGACCCTTTCTACCTGGACAACACACTGTCTGCTGCACAACAGCCTTTCTATCTGAAACACACAGAGAAGCTAAGGCTCCCTCCTCTCACTCCAGCACCCTAACCTGCAAGCTGCACTGGGACACCACTACCCCTTCATCCCCTCCTCACGCTTTCATCAAGCCTGCAAAATTCCAAGAAGACAGCCAGTGGAGTGCGCACACTGCTCCACTCAGATTGCATTCGTGCACTTAACTTTGTATAATACCCATTATTAAAATGAATAATGCTGCAGCTGTAATATCCACCCACGCTAAAGTATCATGTCCTCCTCTTTATCTCTTTACCAAAGCACCATTTCCTTTCTCTTCTTCGCTGAAGCAGTATTTTGTCTTTTGACCACAGCACAGCAGTGAATTATTCCAAACCTCTGAGAGTTCTTTATCAGACTACCAGCCCAGGAAAAGAGAGGAAGATGCAGAAAAAGAGGGAGAGGAGAGAAAATGTAGTGGTGCAGAGAGACAACGAAATACAGGAAGGAGGAAAGTAAGAGGAAGGAAAGTAAGGACGTGACCACAGAGCTTGACCACGATGAGTGGGTTGAAGTCCCAGAGGAAAAACTCAGACTCTCAGTTTGTGTGTGTAAGTGTGTGTGCATGTCTCCAGCCCTGTATGTTGATCCTCCAGGCCACCGGGGGCACCCCCACACAGTACCTGAGATCATAACCTTTTTCTCCATGATTCAGAGTGCACAGGTTCATCGCGCCCTTAAAGCTGGGGGCACTGGACTAGGCTCAAAGAGCTGGGGGTCAGAGACGTTGGAGGCCTAACACAAACAATAGTCATTACTGCTGCACTGTGCCTAGCAGGAGAGCTGGGGAACGGGCCAGGCGGATTACTTTGTCTCTGACTGACAGACAGACTGAAGGCTGCAGGAGTTCACTCATTCACCCAGACTTCTCATGCACCCGATCAGCCACTGAAATACTATGGTAACCTAACTTGACACATAACAAGGCGACAGTGCTGTGAAAAAGTATTTGCCCCCTATCTGATTTTTTCTATTTTTGCATATTTTTTCTACCGATGTTAGCAGATCAACCAAAACCTAATATTAGATAAAGGGAACCTGAGTTTACAAATAACCCAAAAAAGGATACTAATTTTATTGATTTAATTAACAAAGTTATGCAACACCCAATTCCCCCATGTGAAAAAGTAATTGCCTCCTTACACTCAATAACTGGTTGTGCCACCATTAGCTGCAATGACTGCAACCAAATGCTTCCTGTAGTTGTTGATCAGTCTCACATCGCTGTGGAGGAATTTTGGCGCACTCTTGCATGCAGAACTACTTTAACTCAGTGACATTTGTGGGTTTTCAAGCATGAACTGCTTGTTTCAAGTCCTGCCACAACATCTCAATTGGGATTAGGTCTGGACTTTGACTAGGCCATTCCAAAACTTCACATTTGTTGCTTTTTAGCAATTTTCATGTAGACTTGATTGTGTGTTTTGGATAATTGTCTTGCTGCATGACCCAGCTGTGCTTCAGCTTCAGCTCACAGACGGATGGCTTGACATTCTCCTGTAGAGTTCTCTGATACAGAGCAGAATATATGGTTCCTTCTATTAAGGCAAGTCGTACAGGTCCTGAAGCAGCAAAGCATCCCCAAACCATCACACCACCACCACCATGCTTGACCGTTGGTATGAGGTTCTTATTGTGGAATGCAGTGTTTAGTTTTCGCCAGGCATAATGGGACCCATGTTGTCCGAAAAGTTGACTTAAATTTACCAAAAAGCACCTGGATGATCAAAGACTCTTGGAAGAATGTTCTATGGACAGATTAGTCAAAAGTATAACATTTTGGATGACATGGGTCCCATTTTGCCTGCCGAAAACTAAACACTGCATTCCATAGTAAGAACCTTATACCAACGGTCAAGCATGGTGGTAGTGTGATGGTTTGGTGATGCTTTGCTGCCTCCAGACCTGATCCCAATTGAGATGTTGTGGTAGGACTTGAAACGAGCAGTTCATGCTTGAAAACCCACAAATGTCGCTGAGTTAAATCAGTTCTGCATGCAAGAGTGGGCCAATATACCTCCACAGCGACGTGAGACTGATCAACAACTACAGGAAGCGTTTGGTTGCAGTCATTGAAGCTAAAAGGTGGCATAACCAGTTATTGCGTGTAAGGGGGCATTGGGTGTTGCATAACTATGTTTATGAAATAAACTATGTAATTGTTGTGTTATTTGTTCACTCAGGTTCCCTTTATAAAATATTAGGTTTTGGTTGAAGATCTGATAACATTCAGGACCAAAAATATGCAAAAGTAGAGAAAATTAGAAAGGGGGCAAAAACTTTTTCACAGCGCTGTGTATATATACATGTATATATATTTATGGAGCAAATTGGCATACGGTTGTGATACCTTTGTAAGAGATGTTCCTGTTATTTTCCAATGTATTACTTAATATACTGGGTTGGTTGCTGGTTAAAACAGCTTGGTGGTGTGTTGTCAGTGAAGATGAGAACTAATGGATTTCTGAGAATGGGAATACAAACTCCAGAGGGTCTTGAAGCAAAACAATTCCTGGTCAACCTGCGCTTCCGGGTGTGTGCGGGTGACTGTTGCAGGGAGTGATTTGCAAGGTAACAGAATTACAGTTTTAATTTTTTAATTTTAGCAAATTTTTCAGATACTGGTATATTTGCAAAACTCTAAATATAAAAACTCTAAATTGATAACACTTGTAGGAAGGCTCTATTTTAACAAACCTAACGCAACGGGAAATCTAAGCGCAGGCGGTAGTGCTATAGGTTCAGAGGTGTCAGAAATATTTTAGATATTTTCACTATTACAATTATGCCGTTGGCACGAAAGGGCTGGGTTTTAATGAATAAACAAGTTGTGTGTTTGTCGAGGCTTGGCCCCTCACTGGCCAATCAGAACGTGCTCCATGGCGAAATATGTGGTTGCTTCAAATTGTGTATTTTCGCTCTTTTATGTATTGCCTTGGAATCAACTCCAATTCCAATGTTAGTCCATTATAGGTTTGTTAAATGGCTTACAGAAACGAAATAACAAAATGTAGACCTAAAATACATTCGGAAAGTATTCAGACCCCTTGACCTTTTCCACATTTTGTTACGTTACAGCCTTATTCTAAAATGGATAATTTTTTTTATATCCTCATAGATCTACACACAATACCCCATAATGACAAAGCAAAAACAGGTTTAGAAATGTTTACAAATTCAAATCTAATTTTATTTGTCACATGCGACGAATACAACAGGTGTAGAACTTACTGTGAAATGCTTACTTACAAGACCTTAACCATCAATGCAGTTCAAAAAATAGAGCTAAGAAGATATTTACTAAATACACAAAA
This sequence comes from Coregonus lavaretus, assembly GCF_964263955.1. Lineage (NCBI taxonomy): Eukaryota > Metazoa > Chordata > Actinopteri > Salmoniformes > Salmonidae > Coregonus > Coregonus lavaretus. Next base: position 14,612,753 of record NC_140012.1, on the reverse strand, counting down.
AGTTACAAAAATAACAATAACGAGGCTATATACAGGGGGTACCTAGTCAATGTGCGGGGGTAAAGTGACTATGCATAGATAATAAACAGCGAGTAGCAGCTGTGTAAAAGCAAAGGGGGGGGGGGGGGGGGAGGGTCAATGTAAATAGTCTGGGTGGCCATTTGATTAATTGTTCAGCAGTGCTATGGCTTGGGGGTAGAAGCTGTTAAGGAGCCTTTTGGTCCTGGACTTGGCGCTCCAGTACCACTTGCTGTGCGGTAGCAGAGAGAACAACCTATGACTTGAGTCTTTCACAATTTTTGGGGCCTTCCTCTGACACCGCCTAGTATATAGGTCCTGGATGGCAGGAAGCTTGGCCCCAGTGATGTACTGGGCCGTATGCACTACCCTCTGTAGTGCCTTATGGTCAGATGCCGAGCTGTTGCCATACCAGTCAGTGATGCAACCAGTCAGGATGCTCTCGATGGTGCAGCTGTATAACTTTATGAGGATCTGAGGACCCATGCCAAATCTTTTCAGTCTCCTGAGGGGGAAAAAGTGTTGTTGTGCCCTCTTCACGACTGTCTTGGTGTCTTTGGACTATGATCGTTTGTTGGTGATGTGGACACCAAGGAACTCTCGACCCGCTCGACTTCAGCCCCGTCGACGTTAATGGCGTTAATGGGGGCCTGTTCAGCCCTCCTTTTCCTGTAGTCCACGATCAGTCGTCAGCAAACTTGATGTTGGTGTTGGAGTCGTGCTTGGCCACGCAGTCGTGGGTGAACAGGGAGTACAGGAGGGGACTAAGCACGCACCCCTGAGGGGCCCCAGTGTTGAGAATCAGCGTGGCAGATGTGTTGTTGCCTACCCTTACCAACTGGGGGCAGCCCGTCAGGAAGTCCAGGATCCAGTTGCATAGGGAGGTGTTTAGTCCCAGGGTCCTTAGCTCAGTGATGAGCTTTGTGGACACTATGGTGTTGAACACTGAGCTGTAGTCAATTAACAACATTCTCACATAGGTGTTCCTTTTGTCCAGGTGGGAAAGGGCAGTGTGGAGTGCGATTAAGATTGCGTCATCTGTGGATCTGTTGGGTGGAATGCAAATTGGAGTGGGTCTAGGGTGTTGATGTGAGCCATGACCAGCCTTTCAAAGCACTTCATGGCTACCGACGTAAGTGCTACGGGGCGGTAATCATTTAGGCAGGTTACCTTTGTTTTCTTGGGCACAGGGACTATGGTGGTCTGCTTGAAACATGTAGGTATTACAGACTCGGTGAGGGAGAGGTTGAAAATGTCAGTGAAGACACTTGCCAGATGGTCCGCGCATGCTTTGAGTACACATCCTGGTAATATGTCTGGCCCTGTGGCCTTGTAACTGTTGGCCTGTTTAAAGGTCTTGCTTAGATCGGCTACGGAGAGCGTGATCACACAGTCGTCCAGAACAGCTGGTGCTCTCATGCATGCTTCAGTATTGCTTGCCTCGAAGCGAGCATAAAAGGGCATTTAGCTCGTCTGATAGGCTCACGTCACTGGGCAGCTGCAGCTGGGTTTCCCTTTGTAGTCTGTAATAGTTTGCAAGCCCTGCCACATCCGACAAGTGTCAGAGCCGGTGTAGTAGGATTAAATCTTATTCCTGTATTGATGCTTTGCCTGTTTGATGGTTCATCTGAGGGCATAGCGGGATTTCTTATAAGCGTCCAGATCAGTGTCCCGCTCCTTGAAAGCGGCAGCTCTAGCCTTTAGCTCGGTGCGGATGTTGCCTGTAATCCATGGCTTCTGGTTGGGATATGAACGTACGGTCACTATGGGGACGACGTCGTCAATGCACTTATTGATGAAGCCGGTGACTGAGGTGGTATACTCTTCAATGCCATTGGATGAATCCCGGAACATATTAAAGTCTGTGCTAGCAAAACAGTCCTGTAGCGTAGCATCCGCGTCATCTGACCACTTCCATATTGAGTGAGTCACTGGTACATCCTGCTTTAGTTTTTGCTTGTAAGCAGGAATCAGGAGAATAAAATTATGGTCAGATTTGCCAAATGGTGGGCGAGGGAGAGCTTTGTATCCGTGTGTGGAGTAAAGGTGGTCTCTAGTTTTTTTCCTCTGGTTGCACATGTGACATGCTGGTAGAATTTAGGTAAAACAGATGTACGTTTCCATGCATTAAAGTCCTGGCCACTAGGGGTGCCGCTTCTGGATGATCATTTTCTTGCTTGCTTATGGTCTTATACAGCTCGTTGAGTGCGTCTTAGTGCCAGCATCGGTTTGTGGTGGTAAATAGACGGCTACAAATAATATAGATGAAAACCATTTTGGTAGATAGTGTGGTCTACTCCTTATCATGAGGTACTGTTCCTCAGGCGAGCAATACCTCAAGACGTCTTTAATATTAGACATCGCGCACCAGCTGTTATTGACAAATAAACACACAACCCCACCCCTAGTCTTAACAGACGTAGCTGTTCTGTCCTGCCGATGCAAGGAAAACTCTGCCAACTGTATATTAACCGTGTCATCGTTCAGCCATGACTCTGTGAAACATAAGATAGTAGAGTCATTAATGTCCCGTTGGTAGGATAGTCTCGAACTGAGATCATCCAGTTCATTCTCCAGTGATTGCACGTTGGCCAATAGAATGGATGGTAGAGGCGGATTACGCACTCGCCTACGAATTCTCACAAGGCACCCCGATCTCCGCTCACTGTATTTTCATATTTTCTTCACGCAAATGACAGAGATTTGGGCCTGGTCTCGGAGAAGCAGTATATCCTTCGCGTCGGACTCATTAAATAAAAAATCTTCGTCCGGTTCGAGGTAAGTAATCGCTGTTCTGATATCCAGAAGCTCTTTTTGGTCATAAGAGACAGTAGCAGCAACATTATGTACAAAATAAGTTACAAACAATGCGGAAAAAACACACAGAATGGCACAGTTGGTTAGGAGCCCGTAAAACGGCAGCCATCACCTCTGGGACCCTTTGCTACGAGACTCGGAATTGAGCTCAGGTGCATCCCGTTTCCATTGATCAGCCTTGAGATATTTCTACAACTTGGAGTCCACCTGTGGTAAATTAAATTGATTGGACATGATTTGGAAAGGCACACACCTTTCTATATAAGGTCCCACAGTTGACAGTGCATGTCAGAGCAAAAACCAAGCCATGAGGTCGAAGGAATTGTCCGTAGAGCTCCGAGAAAGGATTGTGTCGAGGCACAGATCTAGGGAAGGGTACCAAAAAACGTCTGCAGCTTTGAAGTTCCCCAAGAACACAGCGGCCTCCATCATTCTTAAATAGAAGAACTTTGGAAGCACCAAGACTCTTCCTAGAGCTGATTTCTCTGCCAAACTGAGCAATCGGGGTAGAAGGGCCTTGGTCAGGGAGATGACCAAGAACACGATGGTCACTCTGAGAGAACTCCAGAGTTCCTCTGTGGAGATGGGAGAACTTTCCAAAAGGATAACCATCTCTGCAGCACTCCACCAAATCAGGCCTTTATGGTAGAGTGGCCAGACGGAAGCTACTCCTCAGTAAAAGGCTCATGACAGCCCGCTTGGAGTTTGACAAAAGGCACCTAAAGGACTCAGACCATGAAAAACAAGACGAAACCAAGATTGAACAACTCTTTGGCCTGAATGCCAAGCATAACGTTTGGAGGAAACCTGGCACCATGCCTACAGTTAAGCATGGTGGTGGCAGCATCATTCTGTGGGGATGTTTTTCAACGGCAGGGATCGAGGGAATGATGAACGGAGCAAAGTACAAAGATTTCCTTGATGGAAACCTGCTCCAAAGCGCTCAGGACCTCAGACTGGGGCGAAGGTTCACCTTCCAACAGGACAACGACCCTAAGCACACAGCCAAGACAACGCAGTAGTGGCTTCGGGACAAGTCTCTGAATGTCCTTGAGTGGCCCATCCAGAGCCCAGACTTGAACCCGATCGAACATCTCTGGAGAGACCTGAAAATAGCTGTGCAGCAACGCTCCCCATCCAACCTGACAGAGCTTGAGAGGATCTGCAGAGAAGAATGGGAGAAACTTCCCAAATACAGGTGTGCCAAGCTTGTAGAGTCATACCCAAGAAGACTCGAGGCTGTAATTGCTGCCAAAGGTGCTTTAACAAAGTACTGAGTAAAGGGTCTGAATACTTATGTAAATGTGATATGTTTTTAATTTTGTATAAATATGCAAAAAAAATCTAAAAACCTGTTTTTGCTTTGTCATTATGTGGTATTATGTGTAGATTGATGAGGGGGGAAAACGATGTAATCAATTTTAGAATAAGGCTGTAATGTAACAATGTGGAAAAAGTCAAGCGGACTGAAAACTTGCCGAATGCACTGTAAGGTGCAAACTTGGAAACCTAAAAAGTAATGTACTGCTCTGTTATAGACATGTTCATTTTTGAGATACCTCTTAGCACCCCGCACTCCTGCTGAATAGTCCAGAACAGGACACATGCATGTCTGAAACAGTTTGGAATATGTAGCATCACTCAAATATGTTTTTTTTGTTTTGTTTTTCCTATAACTCCCCCAAGAGCTCTAATTGCTGAGTCGGCCAGGGCAGATATTCTGTATAAAAAGGTAATATGTTCATCAATAAAAATACCAAAATATTTATAATTACTAGTAAACTCAAGAATGTCTTCACCAAAACAAAATGGAAAAACACTTCTTAGTACCTGGTTTTCTAAAATGCATTATCTGTGTTTTTGTCTGGTTGGTCATGAGTCTCCATATTTTGTACCAATTCAATCAATCAATCAATCAATTTTATTTTATATAGCCCTTCTTACATCAGCTAATATATCGAAGTGCTGTACAGAAACCCAGCCTAAAACCCCAAACAGCTAGTAATGCAGGTGTAGAAGCACGGTGGCTAGGAAAAACTCCCTAGAAAGGCCAAAACCTAGGAAGAAACCTAGAGAGGAACCAGGCTATGAGGGGTGGCCAGTCCTCTTCTGGCTGTGCCGGGTGGAGATTATAACAGAACCATGCCAAGATGTTCAAAAATGTTCATAAGTGACAAGCATGGTCAAATAATAATCAGGAATAAATCTCAGTTGGCTTTTCATAGCCGATCATTAAGAGTTGAAAACAGCAGGTCTGGGACAGGTAGGGGTTCCATAACCGCAGGCAGAACAGTTGAAACTGGAATAGCAGCAAGGCCAGGCGGACTGGGGACAGCAAGGAGTCACCACGGCCGGTAGTCCCAACGTATGGTCCTAGGGCTCAGGTCTCTCAGTTGGCTTTTCATAGCCGATCATTAAGAGTTGAAAACTGACTGTACATAATAACATTCTCTGCATAACTGTATAAGGATAATGAAACGGTAAGTGACATATTCCTCAACATGCTCACAACCTGTCATTGGATACAAATTATTTAAAAGATTGTGCATTTCAAGTTAGTCATACTGTATGAAAAATTATATTTACCATCTACTGTTATTTCTGTTCAGCACTTCAAGAACAGTATCTTATATTTTTTGCTATTGGATTAAATGGTAGTTCAAATAACATTAAATGGTGAGCCTATCATTATCTAATGTATTGATGACTATATTAAATGTTGTCATGGTATGTCACGGAAAACTTTGATTTTGCATGAATGACTCGGGATGAAAGATGTGTGAAACTCCAATGAATGCACAATCAAAAGTTCTGAACATAAGACAGGGGGCATTACAAGTGTTATCAGTTTAAAGTTTTGTACTTAGAGTTTCTAAAATATCCCACGTACATCTGAAATATTACCCAAAGTAGCTAGGTTTCCAACCAATGGGCGACAGATTTTCATGCGATCATTCTAAATGTTAATTTTCCCTCCAGTGGTGAGTTTTCACCAAACTGACTTGTTGCAGAGAAAAATCAGTGAGTAATGTTCAATGTGTTTCCATCACATTTTCAACTCCACGGATAGTTTTGTATGTTTTATCACCTGTCGTGTTAAATAGCAAGTGTGCCAAGACCAGAGTAGGCACATGCGCTCTAGTCAACAGCTGGCAGATACATGAGCGGGTAGGCTGTGCGGGTAGGCTAGTATACAGTATGAGATTATTATAAAATGAGCGAGAATATTTGTATTTGTCAAACGGCAGTCAAGCGTCGATCATCATGTCAACAGAATAAGACCCTCGATATTTATTGGAAAGGAGCATTTAGCGTGGACTTTCAACACCCTGTGAAGTTCATCATAATTTATTTAATCTGTAGCCTAATAAATTGCATGGTTTCCCCGAGTTGTAATGGGAGGACCACAGACCATATCATTGCTTGACTCCAAGTTTGCTTCGATGTGATGGTTATTATAATCAGTAGTTGCGCATAAAAGCGTTTCCACCACCATTTCTCGCATTAATACATTTTAGACACAAAAAGATCCCACCATGGCAAATGAACAAATTATCTGCAGGTGTTTATAAAATTGTACTGAAACGTCCTGTTTCCATCACAGCTGTCCTGATTTTTTTATACGGTATGACTTTACTCGCATGAAAACTGTGGATGGAAATGTGGTTACAAACTAGGTTTCCATCCAATTGGCGACAGACTTTTATGCAAATATTCAAAGAAATCAGCATAAATTTCTTTTGCTCATTTTCCAACTAGAGATGTGTTTCCATTAAATTAACTTGTTGCAGATAAAAGGCTGTGTGTGATGACATAGTGCACATAAAATACCTTTCGCGGTTAAATTCCCATGTACCAAATAAAAAAACAAGTTAAACGGATTTCCATCGCATTTTCAACTCTTATGGTTTTGTCACAACTGTTGCGTTATATGGCAAATGCGCCTACTCTGGTCTTGGCACATGCACTCTAGCCAACAGCTTGCAGATACAGTGCGGGTAGGCTACCTACATTATGAGATGATTATGGATAAGAGCGATATTATTTGTATTTGTCAAAACGGCAGCCAAGCATCGATCATCATGTCAACAGAATAAGACCCTCTGTAGTTATTGGAAAGGAGCATCAAAAATCCTCACCTTGCACATTCACCACCCTGTGAAGTTCATCATAACTTAATTCATCTTTATCCTAATAAACTTCTTGCTTTTCTGAGTCATAATGGGAGAACCACACAACATATCATTGCGTGACTCCAAGTTTACTTAAATATGGTAATTATATCAATATTTGGCATTCTCTCAACCAGCTTCATGAGGTAGTCACCTGGAATTCATTTCAATTAACAGGTGTGCCTTGTTAAAAGTTAATTTGTGGAATTTCTTTCCTTCTTAATGCGTTTGAGCCAATCAGTTGTGTTGTGACAAGGTGTGTGGGGGGGGGGGGGGGGGGGGGGGGGTTGTTATACAGGAGATAGCCCTATTTGGTAAAAGACCAAGTCCATATTATGGCAAGAACAGCAAAGAGAAACGACAGTCCATCATTACTTTAAGACATGAAGGTCAGTCAATCCTGGAAATTTCAAGAACTTTGAAAGTTTCTTCAAGTGCAGTCACAAATACATGCTTCACAGAGTTCAAGTAACAGACACATCAACATCAACTGTTCAGAGAAGACTGCGTGAATCAGGCCTTCATGGTCGAATTGCTGCAAAGAAACCACTACTAAAGGACACATAAGAAAAAGAGACTTGCTCGGGCCAAGAAACACGAGCAATGGACATGATACCAGTGGAAATATGTCCTTTGGTCTGGTTGGAACCAAACATTTGAGATTTTTGGTTCCAACCGCCGTGTCTTTGTGAGACGCAGAGTAGGTGAAAGTATGATCTCTGCATTCGCGTTATATGCCTACCCATCCACCCCTGATCTCTGCATGTGTGGTTCCCACCGTGAAGCATGGAGGTGGTGGTGTGATGGTGCTTTGCTGCTGACACTGTCAGTGATGTATTTAGAATTCAAGGCACACTTAACCAGCATGGCTACCACAGCATTCTGCAGCGATAAGCCATCCCATCTGGATTGCGCTTAATGGGACTATCATTTGTTTTTCAACAGGACAATGACCCAACACACCTCCAGGCTTTGTAAGGGCTATTTGACCAAGAAGGAGAGTGATGGAGTGCTGCATCAGATGACATGGCCTCCACAATCACCCGACCTCAACCCAATTGAGATTGTTTGGGATGAGTTGGACCGCAGAGTGAAGGAAAAGCAGCCAGCATATGTGGGAACTCCTTCAAGACGGTTGGAAAAGCATTCCTCATGAAGCTGGTTGAGAGAATGCCAAGAGTGTGCAAAGATGTCATCAAGGCAAAGGGTGGCTACTTTGAAGAATCTCAAATATAAAATATATTTAGATTTGTTTAACACTTGTTTGGTTACTACATTATTCCATATGTGTTATTTCATAGTTTTGATGTCTTCATTATTATTCTACAATGTAGAAAATAGTAAAAATAAAGAAAAATCCTTGAATGAGTAGGTATGTCCAAACTTTTGACTGGTTGTGTGTGTGTGTGTGTGTGTGTGTGTGTGTATATATATGTGTTACGAATATGCAAAACGTACAATATGTTACGAATTCCAATGTCTTGTGGCTAACGTTAGCCACCTAGCTAACGTCAGCTAGCTGGTTAATGTTAGCTTGGCTAGGGGTTAGCTAACATGCTAAGTAGTTGCAAAGTAGCAATTAGTTCAAATGTTGCTAATTAGCTAAAATGCTAAAGTTGTCCGTGATGAGATTCGAACGTGCAACCTTTAGGTTGCTAGACATTCGCGTTGTATGCCTACCCATCCACCCCTAAGTAACCTTCTGTCTTATGTAACCATACCAAACATACTAATTTGAGTGTCCCGGATTTTGTTTACTAGGTTACTTCTGGTCTAGGAGACCAGGCTGGCCATTTTGATGATTGGTTTGTGATTTTTGTGCCTGGAGTTGTGAAAATGTACCACATACTTGCAAAGATTGCACCAAAGTGATATGCATTTGTATCTCTCGCTCTCTCAGAAATAAAGGTGTTTTGGTGCCTCCTACGAGATTCAATATGGTTTATGCATGTGTGGGTACATTGGGACAACACCGACTGTCGGAATATGTCAAAATTTGTCTGAATAAAGCGAGATTGGAATGGCGTCTCAAACGTTGAGTGCTTAGGTGATTATGCCTTACTGAAATGTATCAAAAGATAGAGTAATTGCACATATATATATATATATATATATATATATATATATATATATATATACACATACATACATACACACACACACAGACACACACACACACACACACACACACACACACACACACACACATATACAGTTGAAGTCGGAAGTTTTTATACACCTTAGCCAAATACATTTAAACTCAGTTTCACAATTCCTGACATTTAATCCTAGTAAAAGTTCCCTGTTTTAGGTCAGTTAGGATCACCACTTTATTTTAAGAATGTGAAATGTCAGAATAATAGTAGAGAGAATGATTTATTTCAGCTTTTATTTCCTTCATCACATTCCCAGTGGGTCAGAAGTTTACATACACTCAATTAGTATTTGGTAGCATTGCCTTTAAATTGTTTAGCTTCCCACAATGAGTTGGGTGAATTTTGGCCCATTCCTCCTGACAGAGTCAGGTTTGTAGGCCTCCTTGCTCGCACACACTTTTTCAGTTCTGCCCATAAATGTTATATAGGATTGAGGTCAGGGCTTTGTGATGGCCACTCCAATACCTTGACTTTGTTGTCCTTAAACCATTTTGCCACAACTTTGGAAGTATGCTTGGGGTCATTGTCCATTTGGAAGAGCCATTTGCGACCAAGCTTTAACTTCCTGACTGATGTTGTCACGGCCGTCTACGGAAGGAGTGGACCAAAGTGCATCGTTTGTAGCGAACATGACTTTATTAAAGTTAAAGTGCACGAACGAGAAAACAATAAACAATGACGGATAGTGAAGTCCTCAGTACACAGACTGAAACATGGAACAAAAACCCACAACACCCACAAGAAAACATACAGATTAAATATGGCTCCCAATCAGAGATAACGAGCCGACAGCTGACACTCGTTACCTCCGATTGGGAGTCATTGACCAAACATAGAAATGAACCCAACAGAAATACAAACATAGAAATACACCCAAATAATGAACACACCCTGGCTCAATATACAGAGTCCCGGAGCCAGAGCGTGACAGTACCCCCCCCTAAAGGCGCGGACTGCGACCGCGCCTCAACTAACAAAAATAGGGGAGGGCTGGGCGGGCATACCTCCTCGGTGGCGGTTCTGGCTCCGGCCTTGATCCCCACCTCCTCTCCAACCCCCCAAAGTACCACTGGTCCTGTCTAGCCCCGCCGGCCGGAGCCAGACTGACGACACGCGCCCCTGGCTTGGTGCGTGGAGGACGAACGGGCCTTACCAGGCTGACGACGCGCACCACTGCCTTGGCGCAGGGAGCAGGAATGGGCCGGACCGGGCTGATGAAGCGCACCCCTGACTTGGTGCAGAGAGCGGGACCGGACCGGCCAGGGCTGACGACACGCACCACAGACTTGGTGCGGGGAGCAGGATTGGGCCGGACCGGGCTGATGAAGCGCACCCCTGACTTGGTGCGGAGAGCGGGACCGGACCGGACAGGGCTGACGACACGCACCACAGACTTGGTGCGGGGAGCAGGATTGGGCCGGACAGGGCTGACGAAACGCACCACCAACTTGGTGCGTGGAGCAGGAACAGGTTGGGCAGGGCTGTCGACGCACACCGTAGACTTGGTGCGGGGAGCAGGACTGGGCCGGACAGGGCTGACGAAACGCACCACCAACTTGGTGCGTGGAGCAGGAACAGGTCGGGCAGGGCTGTCGACGCACACCGTAGACTTGGTGCGGGGAGCAGGACTGGGCCGGACAGGGCTGACGAAACGCACCACCAACTTGGTGCGTGGAGCAGGAACAGGTCGGGCAGGGCTGTCGACGCACACCGTAGACTTGGTGCGGGGAGCAGGACTGGGCCGGACAGGGCTGACGAAACGCACCACCAACTTGGTGCGTGGAACAGGAACAGGTCGGGCAGGGCTGTCGACGCACACCGTAGACCTGGTGCGGGGAGCAGGACTGGGCCGGACAGGGCTGTCGACGCACACCGCAGACTTGGTGCGTAGAGCAGGAACAGGTCGGGCAGGGCTGTCGACGCACACCGTAGACTTGGTGCGGGGAGCTGGGACAGGCCTCACCGGACTGTGGAGACGGATAGGAGACCTGGAGCGAAGAGCGGCCACCACCCGTCCTGGCTGGATGCCTACCCTCACACACTCTGCGTGAGGCATCCGCACAGGACGTACAGGGCTGTGAACCCGTACCGACATGACAGCACGCGATACGGGAGCAGGATATCCGGGACCGCGGAGAGGCACTGGAGACCTCGAGCGTAGATCCGGCACACTCCGTCCTGGCTGCATCCCCCCCTTCGCACGACACGTGCGGGGTGCTTGCACAGGACGTACAGGACTGTGCCGGACCACTCGTGGCACAGTACGCTGCTCCGCATACCGCGGAACCTGCCCCGTCTCATGCTGCCATGCCTGAGTACGGGAAGTTGGTTCCGCTCTACCTCCAGGCCTCGCCAACCTGCCTTCTGCCTCCCAACACCCGGTGACCACCTCTCCAAAACGTCCTGTAGCAGCCGCCTGCTGCCCAGCCGCCCAAGCCATGTGCCCCCCCCCCAATTTTTTTGGGGGGTTGCCTCTCTTCCATCCGACGATGGCCCTGCTGACGCCGTTGCTCCTCTCCTGCCAGGTTCTCCCCCTTCATCGCCCTCCGGTACCGGACAGCCTCCTCCTGCGTAATATGTCCCCAGCCGAGGAGGACATCCACCAGCGTTCTCTCCTGCGGGTGTTCCTGTATACGCTGCTTGGTCCTTTTGTGGTGGGTTTTTCTGTCACGATCGTCTGGGTAAGGAGTAGTAGACCAAGGCGCAGCGTGTGAAATAAACATGACTTTATTTAATTAAAGCACGAAAACCAAAACAAAACACGACTCGTGAAGTCCACGGTAAAACATACCGACACGGAACAAAAACCCACAACACCCACAAGAAAACATACAGATTAAATATGGCTCCCAATCAGAGATAACGAGCCGACAGCTGACACTCGTTACCTCCGATTGGGAGTCATTGACCAAACATAGAAATGAACCCAACAGAAATACAAACATAGAAATACACCCAAATAATGAACACACCCTGGCTCAATATACAGAGTCCCGGAGCCAGAGCGTGACAGATGTCTTGAGATGTTGCTTCAATATATCCACATCATTTTCCTTCCTCATGATGCCATCTATTTTGTGAAGTGCAACAGTCCCTACTGCAGCAAAGCACCCCCACAGCATGATGCTGCCACCCCCGTGCTTCACGGTTGGGATGGTGTTCTTCGGCTTGCAAGCTGCCCCCTTTTTCCTCCAAACATAACGATGGTCATTATGGCCAACCAATTATATTTTTGTTTCATCAGACCAGAGGACATTTCTCCAAAAAGTACGATCTTTGTCCCCATGTGCAGTTGCAAACTGTAGTCTGGCTTTTTTCTGGCGGTTTTGGAGCAGTGGCTTCTTCCTTGCTGAGCGGCCTTTCAGTTTATGTCGATATAGGACTCTTTATACTGTGGATATAGATACTTTTGGACCTGTTTCCTCCAGCATCTTCACAAGGTCCTTTGCTGTTGTTCTGGGATTTATTTGCACTTTCGCACCAAAGTACATTCATCTCTAGGAGACAGAATGCGTCTCCTTCCTGAGCTGTGTGATGGCTGCGTGGTCCCATGGTGTTTATACTTGCATACTATTGTTTGTACAGATGAACGTGGTACCTTCAGGCGTTTGGAAATTGCTCAATTATGAACCAGACTTCTTGAGGTCTACCATTTTTTTTCTGAGGTCTTGGCTTATTTATTTCCCATGATGTCAAGCAAATAGGCACTGCCATCTGCCCCGTACAGTTGAAACCGGGATTCATCCATGAAGCGCACACTTTTCCAGCATGCCAGTGGCCATCGAAGCTGAGCATTTGCCCATTGAAGTCAGTTAAGATGCCGAACTGCAGTCAGGTCAAGACCCTGGTGAGCACGACGAGCACGCAGCTTCCCTGAGATGGTTTGTGCATAAATTCTTCGGCTGAGCAAACCCGGGTGGCTGGTCTCAGACAATCCCGCAGGTGAAGAAGCCAGATGTGGAGGTCCTGGGCTGGCGTGTTTACATGTAGTCTGCGATTGTGAGGCTGGTTGGACATACTGCCAAATTCTCTAAAATGACATTGAAGGCAGCTTACACCAGATAAATTAACAATTATCTGGAAACAGCTCTGGTGGACATTCCTGCAGTCAGCATTCCAATTACATGCTCCCTCAAAACATCTGAGGCATTGTTGTGATCAAACTGCACATTTTAGAGTGCCCTTTTATTGTCCCCAACACAAGGTGCACATGTGTAATGATCATGCTGTTTAATCAGCTTCTTGATATGCCACACCTGTCAGGTGGATAGATTATCTTGACAAAGGAGAAAAGCTCACTAACAGGGATGTAAACAAATTTGTACACAACATTTTAGAGAAATAAGCTTTTTGTGAGTATGGAACATTTCTGGGATATTTTATTTCAGCTCATGAAACATGGGACCAACACTTCACATGTTGCATTTATATTTTTGTTCAGTTGGCGACTAATGCTTGAAATGGTGAAAGTATTTAATGAACATTTAAGAGTAAAGGACGTCCCGCTGCTTGCTTAGCGAGTACCACTTCCTCCCGTTTTGGCTCAAACCCAGGACTTCCTCCCGTTTCGGAACCTGGACCTCTGCCTTCCTAGCACATGTGACCGCCCCCCTGAAGTGTCTTACCAGTCAGCACCACACAAAAAGCTATCTATTCGGTGGCGCAAGTGGGGATACATAAGATTGAGGAATAAGTTTCACACATCCCCATGTGCTACATAAGCATACCCTACAGTGGTTTCCCCTTTCCCCCCGATCCTTTCCCCTCTGCATGTGCTTTCCCTCTCCCAATCCTACAAGAATGATATCACTGTATGGAATGGATTATAGGCTTCCACAAAGAGTGAAGCAAGGATGGATGGAGCTTTGGAGGTCTGTCTGTCAACGAACGCGGATAAAGGCAGCCAGGCGGGCAGACAGCCTCTGGTAAAACTGCCCTAAGGGAAGGGGGGTATAAAGGGCTGTATAAGATCATGTTAAAGCACATGTTAGCCTTCAGGGCTATAGGAGCTCTAGTCAGTCCAGTTTAGCGACAATGTGATTGGTCAGGGATAGGAAGCAGAAGCCTGGGCAGTTATGTTGGCCCCCGTCTGTCACGTCACCCTGAGAAAGCCAATCTCATCTCATTAGAGCCATGCTCACGCTGCCATCTGCTGGGCCCCAACACACACACACACACACACACACACTGCCTGACATACTGACAGCTTGAAAAAACTGTTGGTCACTAAATCCGTCGAGAACAAGGACCATGAAAAAATGGCTAGCTGGAGCTGGTCTGAGCTGTTGGCTGTATACAGTATGCCCTCACATGCTATCTACTTACTTCTGATTGGTTTTGGTTCTGTCTACTATAGGGCTGTCCGATTAGAACATAATGATGAGGCCCATCACTGTAACTTGGTCACCAACACACACACACACACACACAGCAGATTCCATTAGAAGTTCTTTACATTTGTTGTGGTTCTAAGGAAAGGCAAAACAACACAATCATTAGGATCCATTTACAAGAGACTATTGAGATAAATATACATAATGCAATAGTAAAAGTGGACTCTACATAATTAAGAATGCAATAACAAAAGAGAAAGCATGCTGTTCTAACAATGACCACTATAATATAACATGCAAACACTGGATATTCACACAGCAGGAATATATCAAATCACCAAAGAGAAATATAATGCAAGGGTAGGCACTTAAGATATATGGCCCTCAGGCCTGGCTACAGATCTTATCTAAGGCAATTAGTTACTGCGAATGTGCAAGCGCACGAGAGCAGGCTGGAAAGTTACAGAAATTTTACAATGGCAGCCTGCTAATAACAGTAGCATATAATGCGATATTAATCACAGCAGTAGCATGTAATAAACACTTCCAATAAAAGGTCATTAGCAACACTCAATGTGGAAATTAATTAGGCTACTGATAATATGGCAATACAAGACATGCATAATAGCACTAGCATTAGCTACAAGCTAACCATAACAAACAAAACTCTCAAACCTAACAAATAGGCCTAGTCCTGCATGGGTCAGATGTTGTAATAGTGATGGGACAATTGATACCGGAGCTCCGATGCAGTTTTCAAACCACTACTGATCCGACACAATGTACCGATGCTCGTTTCAAAGTAACATTATCACATGATCAATGACGTCCGAAGCTTCTGATTACGTGGTTTTTCAAACCATGTGTTGCAAAATCTGAGATCCCACTGATTTTGCTGTGGTTTCGGTGATTCTAAGTTGCTTTCAAACACTGACCTCTGCTTGACACCTTACAATGTAGTTAGGATTTTTTTTTTCATGTAGTGCCACCTGAACCGTAGCTCAGGTGGAGTTGGGGACTCAGACCAGCACCACGGAATTTGGTCGAATCCCGGGGAAGGCACATTATTTAGAAAAGCGTTTTATGTGAAACCACCCTTTCTGCACATTATCGTTTAAACAATTTGTTTCATTTAACAAAGTATATGCTTTTGTCTTAAGCATCCTAAATAATTCCATAGATTCAGTTTGTCTGAAAAAGAAAAATTAGATTCACAACTAAAAGGGGAAGCATGATAGAAGGTGCTAACCTGTATGGTAATTGATAGTAGGCTACTAAGAACAGCGACAAGCTGCCGCGCTACAGGGATTTGATGAACATTGTGGAAAAAATCTTCTATAAGAACATCAAACGCTGCTTTTGATTGCTTACCAGCAGATGTCCCTAATGAGCATTGTCTTAAAAGCTCAGAGTAATTAACCTTTTTTCGGCACAATTTGGTAAAAGCCCCAAAGGCTTCAGAAAGCCTCGGTTTCCCATCACTACATTGCACACACCAATATACCTATGTCACAACACCTCAAGATAGAAAACAGCATTTGAGCGAAACTCAAAGCGTCAATACACAACTTGCATCTTCGATAAAGCAGGTGAACATGCTCTGACTTGAGGTGTGCGGGGCGGAGCCCTGGAGTGCGTCTAAGCGCCCTGTTTGATATGAATTGAGATGAGGTGATTGACAGGTCTGAAGGCCAGTCAGGTTCAGAGGGCCGGCCTTTTTTACAAGCTTGACTGACTGACTCACATTCTCTCATTCGCACTCTCTCTCCCTTACCCTCTCACTTTATCTCACTCTCTCTCTCTCTCACTACCATTCTCTTTCTCTCTCTCACGCACACACACCCAAACACACAAGCCCAGCTTCAGCAGATCATTGAGGCAATAGGACCCATGACAGTTAGACACCTACACTTACTGCATATTGACAGATCACATATGTTCTGCACTATACAATATTCAAAAGAATACCCATGTTTTTTGTCATTTTCTCGCGCTCTTTTTCTCTCTCACACATACCACTCGGAGGAGTGCATTTCTCAGTTATAATGAGTTAGGGTACTACATCATTTAGCAGACATCCTTATCTGGGCTGATTTGCCATGCTATCAATGTCTACATCACAACTTGGTGTTCAGAGGAGCAGAGACTGAGTATGGTGGCTAGGCTAGCACATCCCAGCCCTCTGAGGGAACCCCACAACCCCAATGTCAGGATTCATGAGAGGCCAGGTTACATAGGTGAGTCGGTACAAACACTGGTATAGGCCGGAGTTTCTAGTGCATCCACCATTTACATTTTAGTCATTTAGCAGAAGCTGTTATCCAGAGCGACTTACAGTTAGTGAGTGCATACATTTTCATACTGGCACGCTGTGGGAATTGAACCCACAACCCTGGCGTTGCAAACGCCATGCTCTACCAACTGAGCTACACAGGACTATTTTGGAATGAGATGTTCGACGAGCAGGTGTCCAAATACTTTTGGTTATGTGGTGTATGTGTATTTGAGTATCTGGTATTTCAAATACTTTTTTTGTGTATTTGAGTATTTTCAAATACACAGCCCAAAACAAGTATTTTATTTGAGTATTTGATTGGTTATTTGTAATGAACCATATAGTCTGCCAAATTCTATTTGACAGTATTTTGAAATTCAAACGCCTGAAGGTACCACGTTCATCTGTACAAACAATAGTACGCAACTATAAACACCATGGGACCACGCAGC
Organism: Coregonus lavaretus; assembly: GCF_964263955.1. Taxonomy (NCBI): domain Eukaryota; kingdom Metazoa; phylum Chordata; class Actinopteri; order Salmoniformes; family Salmonidae; genus Coregonus; species Coregonus lavaretus. The sequence goes on along the minus strand of NC_140012.1, from coordinate 14,595,530 downwards.
CGTCATACCGCTCAGGAAGGAGACGCGTTCTGTCTCCTAGAGATAAAAGTACTTTGGTGCGAAAAGTGCAAATCAATCCCAGCACAACAGCAAAGGACCTTGTGAAGATGCTGGAGGAAACAGGTACAAAAGTATCTACAATGAGGGAAAAAAGTATTTGATCCCCTGCTGATTTTCTATGTTTGCCCACTGACAAAGAAATTATCAGTCTATAATTTTAATGGTAGGTTTATTTGAACAGTGAGAGACAGAATAACAACAAAACAATTTAGAAAAACGCATGTCAAGAATGTTATGAATTGATTTGAATTTTAATGAGGGAAATAAGTATTTGAACCCTCTACAAAACATTACTTAGTACTTGGTGGCAAAACCCTTGTTGGCAATCACAGAGGTCAGACGTTTCTTGTAGTTGGCCACCAGGTTTGCATACAACTCAGGAGGGATTTTGTCCCACTCCTCTTTGCAGATCTTCTCCAAGTCATTAAGGTTTTGAGGCTGATGTTTGGCAACTCGAACCTTCAGCTCACTCCACAGATTTTCTATGGGATTAAGGTCTGGAGACTGGCTAGGCCACTCCAGGACCTTAATGTGCTTCTTCTTGAGCCACTCCTTTGTTGCCTTGGCCGTGTGTTTTGGGTCATTGTCATGCTGGAATACCCATCCATGACCCATTTTCAATGCCCTGGCTGAGGGAAGGAAGTTCTCACCCAAGATTTGACGGTACATGGCCCCGTCCATCGTCCCTTTGATGCGGTGAAGTTGTCCTGTCCCCTTAGCAGGAAAACACCCCCAAAGCATAATGTTTCCACCTCCATGTTTGACGGTGGGGATGGTGTTCTTGGGGTCATAGGCAGCATTCCTCCTCCTCCAAACACGGCGAGTTGAGTTGATGCCAAAGAGCTCCATTTTGGTCTCATCTGACCACAATACTTTCACCCAGTTGTCCTTTGAATCATTCAGATGTTCATTGGCAAACTTCAGATGGGCATGTATATGTGCTTTCTTGAGCAGGCGGACCTTGCGGGCGCTGCAGGATTTCAGTCCTTCACGGCGTAGTGTGTTACATTTACATTTACGTTTTATTTACATTTTACCAATTTACCAAACGTGTTACCAATTGTTTTCTTGGTGACTATGGTCCCAGCTGCCTTAAAATCATTGACAAGATCCTCCCGTGTAGTTCTGGGCTGATTCCTCCCCATTCTCATGATCATTGCAACTCCACGAGGTGAGATCTTGCATGGAGCCCCAGGCCGAGGGAGATTGACAGTTATTTTGTGTTTCTTCCATTTGCGAATAATCGCACCAACTGTTGTCAACTTCTCACCGTTGCTTGGCGATGGTCTTGTAGCCCATTCCAGCCTTGTTTAGGTCTACAATATTGTCCCTGATTGATTGATTGCTTCTGTGGACAGGTGTCTTTTATACAGGTAACAAACTGAGATTAGGAGCACTCCCTTTAAAATTGTGCTCCTAATCTCAGCTCGTTACCTGTATAAAAGACACCTGGGAGCCAGGAATATTTCTGATTGAGAGGGGGTCAAATGCTTATTACCCTCATTAAAATTCAAATCAATTTATAACATTTTTGACATGCGTTTTTCTTGATTTTTTGTTGTTATTCTGTCTCTCACTGTTCAAATAAACCTACCATTAAAATTATAGACTGATCATTTGTCAGTGGGCAAACGTACAAAATCAGCAGGGGATCAATTACTTTTTTCCCTCACTGTATATCCATAGTAAAATGAGTCCTATATCGACATCTGTCCCCGTACTCCTGAGTGGCGCAGTGGTCTAAGGCACTGCATCGCAGTGCTAACTGTGCCACTAGAGATCCTGGTTCAAATCCAGGCTCTGTCGCAGCGGGCTGCGACCGGGAGACTCATGGGCGGCGCACAATTGGCCCAGCGTCGTCCAGGTTAGGGGAGGGAATGGCCGGCAGGGATGTAGCTCAGTTGATAGAGCATGGCGTTTGCAACGGCAGGGTTGTGGGTTCGATTCCCACGGGGGGCCAGTATAAAAAAAAAAATGATGTATTCACTAACTGTAAGTCGCTCTGGATAAGAGCGTCTGCTAAATGACTAAAATGTAAATAACCTGAAAGGCTGCTCAGCAAGGAAGAAGTCACTGCTCCAAAACTGCCAGAAAAAAGCCAGACTACGTTTTGCAACTGCACATGGGGACAAAGATCGTACTTTTTTTTACAGTCCTCTGGTCTGATGAAACAAAAATAGAACTATTTGGCCATAATGACCATCGTTATGTTTGGAGGAAAAAAAGGGGTTGCTTGCAAGCCGAAGAACACATCCAAATCGTGACGCACGGGGCTGGCAGCATCATGCTGTGTGGGTGCTTTGCTGCAGGAGGGACTGGTGCATGTCACAAAATAGATGGCATCATGAGGAAGGAAAATTATGTGGATATATTGAAGCAACATCTCAAGACATCAGTCAGGAAGTTCAAGCTTGGTTGCAATTGGGTCTTCCAAATGGACAATGAACCCAAGCATACATCCAAAGTTGTGGCAAAATGGCTTAAGGACAACAAAGTCAAGGTATTGGAGTGGCCATCACAAAGCCCTGACCTCAATCCTATAGAAAAGTTGTGGGCAGAACTGAAAAAGCGTGTGCGAGCAAGGAGGCCTATAAACCTGACTCAATTACACCAGCTCTGTCAGGAGCAATGGGCCAAAATTCACCCAAGCTTGTGGAAGGCTACCCAAAACATTTGACCCAAGTTAAACAATTTAAAGGCAATGCTACTGTGGTGTCGAGACAACGATGCTGATATGCTGTGTAGACAAGGAATCCGCTGACACTGTACCTGATTATAAAGGTCTATTATATCAAAGGTTCCAGCGTCAATTTACAGATTTCTGCAGAAATCCGGAGAACAACTAACCCAATCTAAAAATGATTATTCTCCCAGACCTTTGTTCAAACATGGTATTTATCCTATGTAACATAATATGGGTGTTTTGAATAGACCAATCCCTGGCTTCCACATATCCAAGTCTCCTCTGTTTCAGGGGGCCCCTATAGTAATGCTTTCCAGATGTTTCAGCAAGGCAAAGTAAAATTCATCTAACACACCATTTGCAAACGTCAGCCAAAATTATAAACTGTTCAGATACTACATATTTCCCCCCTTCGAGACTAATTAAGTCTCGAAAACAAAAAGAATAGGATTGTGACAAATACAATTTTTTCTTCTTGAGTAACTTTAGCAATGAAACAAAATGTATGGAGGGTAAACACATATTTATATAGACAAATGTTTATGGAGTGTAAAGAAATTGTTATGTAGTTTAAGAGCGAAAAACCTGTCTGGCAGCTTTCATTCCAAATATCCATCAATCAATCAAGACAGGAAAATTCTCTCACGGCCCCTCTGCCCCAGGCGACCACCTAAGTACTCCAGATCAATTTATAAATCTTTATCAATGCATTTTAAGCTATGATGCAATTGAATACACATGAAAACCTCAGAAAACAAAATACAATCAAAAATGTCCACATTCAGTCTGGTCGACCCATCGGACCCTCCTGTGGATTCTCTCTGTCCCTGCCTAGACCCAATATCCCTAAGCATCCACGAAAAAAACAAAAACATCTGAGGTCCCCAACAACAGAAAACATCATTCTTCAAAAAATGTATACAGAAAGAATATGACACAAATTATGTATTACACATGCAAATATGTATATAATAATAATAATAATAATAATATGCCATTTAGCAGACGCTTTTATCCAAAGCGACTTACAGTCGTGCGTGCATACATTTTTGTGTATGGGTGGTCCCGGGGATCGAACCCACTACCTTGGCGTTACAAGCGCCGTGCTCTACCAGCTGAGCTACAGAGGATATAAATCATTGCAAACACTGGTATGTAGTCCACTACACTGCATCTCCTCAGCAGTGTCGACTTTCAATGTAACGTCGATGATGGAATCTGAACATTTCCACACCTTCCTTGTTCCACTTCCTCCAGTCCATTCATATTGTCCATGTTTGAGTATTTGAATCCCACATTCCCCCATATGCTTCTGGAAGAAAGGAAAACACCAACCAGTATCTTTTGCAAATCAACACATGCAAATTAAAACATCAATATCAAAAATAATATAAGAATGATATATAAAATGATATATAAATTCCATTTCCCCCCTTTGATTCATAAGAAAATACTAAATATCACAATAATATGTAAAGACGTGAAAAATGATCGGATATTAAAAATTTTCGAGAGATACTTCAACCCTAGTTTTCCTAACATTTTCATCTGACTTTTTTCCCATTTTTTATTTTTTTGAAAAATCAATTTCACTGATTTATCCACAAAACTCATTTTCTCAGGATATTAAATTGGGAAGTCCCCACCTGCTTATGACTTCTTTACACAAAAACTTGGCAACCGACTGAGCATCTTTTCGCTTAGTCGGAAAGGCCTCCGGCCATCGTGAAAATCTATCCACAACCACCAGCATGTATCTTTTCCCTTCAACTGGTTTTATCATATCAACAAAGTCGATAACCAACTCACGCATAGGACCTCTCGGTGTAGGAATGTGACCAGGAAGAACAGTCACACCCCTGTGAACATTATTTTTCAGACAGATGCCTATGACATAGTCAACCTGTTCAAGCAAATATGGTGCCCAAAAACCATACTCCTTTGTGATTTTTCTCCTAACCTCCCCCCTTGCAACATGAGCTAACCCATGTGCTTCCTGAATCATCAGACCTAATAGGTCTAGAGGCGCTACTATCAACCCCTCATGGTTTCACCAAAGACCAGTAGCATCTTTGACGGCACCTCGGTCTAGCCATAACTGTTCGTCGATCGTAGAAGCAGCTTCCTGCATCAAAATCACATCCTTAAGCGTAATTTTGTCTTCCAAGTCCACTCCATGAGTGACCAGAAAAACTTTGCCCAATTTGTCCGCTCCTGTGACGGCTTTTGCAGCTTCATCAGCAGCTTTGTTCCCTTGTGTGACTTTTGACACATCTGTTTTATGAGCTGCACACTTAGCTATCGCTATCTCTTTAGGCTTCATCATAGCATGCAACAATTTCATTATTTGCGCATGATGTTGTATTGGAGAACCATCCGTTTTTTAAACCCTCAACCTTTCCACACTGCTCCAAACAAATGACATACACTATGTGCATATGCTGAATCAGTATACAGTGGGGGAAAAAGTATTTAGTCCGCCACCAATTGTGCAAGTTCTCCCACTTAAAAAGATGAGAGAGGCCTGAAATTTTCATCATAGGTACACGTCAACTATGACAGACAAATTGAGGGGAAAAATTTTTGATGTTTCCACCCCCATCCTTCACAGTAGGTATGGTGTTCTTTGGATGCAACTCAGCATTCTTTGTCCTCCAAACACGACGAGTTGAGTTTTTACCAAAACGTTATATTTTGGTTTCATCTGACCATATGACATTCTCCCAATCCTCTTCTGGATCATCCAAATGCACTCTACCAAACTTCAGACGGGCCTGGACATGTACTGGCTTAAGCAGGGGGACACATCTGGCACTGCAGGATTTGAGTCCCTGGTGGCGTAGTGTGTTACTGATGGTAGGCTTTGCTACTTTGGTCCCAGCTCTCTGCAGGTCATTCACTAGGTCCCCCCGTGTGGTTCTGGGATTTTTTCTCACCGTTCTTGTGATCATTTTGACCCCACAGGGTGAGATCTTGCGTGGAGCCCCAGATCGAGGGAGATTATCAGTGGTCTTGTATGTCTTCCATTTCCTAATAATTGCTCCCACAGTTGATATCTTCAAACCAAGCTGCTTACCTATTGCAGATTCAGTCTTCCCAGCCTGGTGCAGGTCTACAATTTTGTTTCTGGTGTCCTTTGACAGCTCCTTGGTCTTGGCCATAGTGGAGTTTGGAGTGTGACTGTTTGAGGTTGTGGACAGGTGTCTTTTATACTGATAACAAGTTCAAACAGGTGCCATTAATACAGGTAACGAGTGGAGGACAGAGGAGCCTCTTAAAGAAGAAGTTACAGGTCTGTGAGAGCCAGAAATCTTGCTTGTTTATAAGTGACCAGATACTTATTTTCCACCATAATTTGCAAATAAATTCATTCAAAATCCTACAATGTGATTTTCTGGATTTTTTTTTCTAATTTTGTCTGTCATAGTTGACGTGTACCTATGATGACAATTTCAGGCCTCTCTCATCTTTTTAAGTGGGAGAACTTGCACAATTGGTGGCTGACTAAATACTTTTTTCCCCCACTGTATATCATCACTCGCTTTCCTTCTGCTAACAAACACGCTTCTGTTAGCCCCACAAGTTCAGCAAGTTGTGCAGACACAGGCTGTGGTATTACTTCAGCCTTTTCAACAACAAATCTAGTTCCTTGGGCTTTAACTACTGCATAGCCAGCACACAATTTATCTCCCACACGATAACAAGACCCATCAGTCCAAAACTCCAGGTCTGCCTCACGTAATGGAAAGCTTGCAAATCTGATCTAAGCCTCAAGTATTTTTCTGCTTCTTGAACACAATCATGTGGCTCACCATCCTCTGAAGTTGGCAAGTTCTCGGCTGGATTCACCGTATCACACCTCACTAGGGTGACATCTTCCTGCTATAAGAGCCTATGATAGTCTCTGAGCCTAGGCATAGTCAATGTATATTTTCCATAGTTCAGAAGATTTCTGAGACTATGATGGGTAAGAATTGTTACTGGGTAACCCATCGTAACAGATTATGCTTTGTCATACATTGAATATACTCCCACCATTGCTCTGTAGCACAGTGGTAGCCCTAGTTCTACTTCTGAATAGGCATTAGAGTAGTAGGAAATAGGCTGAGGATTCGTCCCTGTACCTGTCGGCTGACAAAGAACTGCACATGCATATTTACCTCCAGTAGAAGTAGACACATATAGCAAAAAATTCTTAGAGTAGTCTGGTAGTGTGAGTGCAGGTGCCTCCTGTAGCCTCTGTTTGATCGTTTCAAATGCCACAAGGCCTTCCTGTGTCCAGGAAAGATTGCTATGGATTTGACCACTCCCAGTATCTTTAACCATAGCTCTCAAAGGTCCCTACTTCATTCACTGCTCTCAAATCATGAACCATACGATAAGTATCATCGGGTTTCTTCAAAGGCAACAAAGGTGTGTTACTCAGAGGATTTTTTATTGTCTTCAAAACACCTGCTTTCGAAAGTCCTTCAATTTGTGGTTCAATCCCTTGGATTGCTTCATCTTTCAATGGATACTGATTCTTCCAAGGAGGTCTGGCTCCTGGTCGAAGTTCAACTTTCACCGGTTGGGCTGATTTCACAAGTCCAATATCGGTACTGTGTTGAGACCACAAACATTCTGGAACTTGTTGCAACATCTCCTCTTTCATAGGGTCTGAGTCCATCTTCGCACTGCAAATAGATTCTTGTGGCTGTCTTGTAGCCACGGCTTGTGGCTGTCCTTGTCCTTGAGCCGAAATCATGATTTTGAGAAATCGCTGATCTTCACTCCTCCAAATTGCCAAATTCTCTTTCATTGGTACGAAAACAGCTTTCTCTGCTTCTGTCATCATTTCTCCTATATGCTTCTGCTCATAGTCTTCAGAAACCAACAAGGTCACATGTGGCACACTCTTCTCTCAAATTCTTTATCCAGATAATTGTCTGTGTTTAGCTTCATAGCTGCTCCTTGTGGTCCTAAAATTATGCAACATGAGCTGACTTGAACTTTCTTTGGTTGATGACTCAACCATTCATTTACATTTACATTTACGTCATTTAGCAGACGCTCTTATCCTGAGCGACTTACAAATAGGTGCATTCACCTTATAGCCAGTGGGATAACCACTTTACAATGTTGATTTTTTATTATTATTATTATTATTTTTATTTTTATTTTTTGGGGGGGGGGGGTTGGAGTAAAGGGTGGGGTGGGGGTAGAAGGATTACTTTATCCTATCCCAGGTATTCCTTAAAGAGGTGGGGTTTCAAATGTCTCCGGAAGGTGGTGAGTGACTCCGCTGTCCTGGCGTCGTGAAGGAGCTTGTTCCACCATTGTGGTGCCAGAGCAGTGAACAGTTTTGACTGGGCTGAGCGGGAACTATGCTTCCGCATTCCTCTGAGTTCGATTGGGCAGCATTCTTGAAATACTTGAGCGTACAATGAAATTGATATTCTGGAAGTCTCGCACCTGGCATGTTTGCCACAATGAATTTCTCCCATATCTCTCTTCTGAATCGCTCTGATCATCATCATCATCATCTTCAAATTCCATCCTCCTGAACTTCACTCTACCCTTAGTTTCCAGACATGTCGTTTTCTTCTTACTTTTGGAGTTTGGATTCATCTTTATGGTCGTTTCTGCTTGTCCTCTCTCTATTATTCGTTCATCTTCATCGCTGATGCAATAATCACTCTCCTGAATGATCATTGGAAGCTGAGGATAGACGTCCTTAAACTCTACTTTTTCCTCATAAGGTGGGGGCCTTTTTGCTGAATCCGTATGTGAGAAAGGTGTATTGACTTCTGCCATTAGTTTTTCTGTTACTTTCGCCTCTTTTGCCATTTTCTCTATACCTCTGTCTCTTTTATCTTTTGTATCTTTTATCAGTTTTTGTCCCTCATTTTCAAACAACTTAAGATCCCCCAGCTCTCTTTGTCTCTTTTCTTTACGTTGTTCCCCTTTTTTCTCCTTCTTTTGATCTGCCTTATACGTCGACACAAGCACTTACATTATCTTGATGACATCTGGGTTAAGAGTCCCTTCCACTGGCCATGGTTGTTCAATGTCAGGCCAACGTTTATTCCATTTTCCAGATAACCTTGCAATACCATTAACTAGAGGATTACTATTTTGTACTACATCAACAGGAGTAATTACTTTCATAGTTTTTATGTCCTTTTCCCCCACTGTAGCAACTATTTTATATTCCTTTATTGTGAATTATTTATTTATTGTATTATTATTTATTTTAAACTAATTAATTTGTAAACCAAAAACTACTTTAAGCTATGTAGCTCATCTTTCCCTCCTATTTTTTTTAAATTATTATTATTAATTTCCTAATTAATATATATATTTTTTTTATTTTAAATAAATTTTTATAATTTTTTTAATTATATATATTTTTTATTTTTTTATTTTTTTATTCTACCAAGTTATTGATTAGTGGCAATCTTACCACATCCGATCAGGAAAGGTAAAAGAAACTAGTCAACTTCAGAGCAATCAAAAAAGAAAGACCTGCAATCCAGCAACACTACAGCACCCACAAACCAATTGCTTAATAAGCACCCAATCACCTTAATTTTACAGAATAATCTCAGTGCTGGATTTCCAACACAACTCTAATCAAAACAACTCATGCACAAAAACAAAAAAAAACCTGGTGTGCAATTCTCAATTACATCAATTGATCAGTCTGTTGCCAAGTCCCTGCTAAATGGTCACAACATGAAATATTATATGCATACACAATGTATCTATTATATCCTGTAAGGGAAAGTAAGTTTGTGGATAGAACAGTACTGGCCTTAATTGGACTGGATCCGGAGCAGCACCTCCTCTCTCTCTGTCTCCTCCTTCTCGTTTCTCACATCACAGAAGAACAAAAGAAACAGACAATAATTTAGTATTTTATGCACTCACTGGGTTATTTCAACCATATAATATCCTTTTAGACATACCTATGTTCACATTCGTGCTAAGAAATAAGCAAACAGCTTAACTCAGGAATATTATAAATAGCGCAATAATATTTTATTTTATTTTTTTATTTTTATTTTTTAATCCGTCAACATAACTCTTAATTATAAATTAAATGGATCTCAATCAAATAGTTTCATAATTAAGCAACAGCCAATTAACAAACAGAATACTTTACCTGTGTGTACTCAAAATCCCCCTTCTTTTTCAGCTCTAACTCTGCGTCTCCCAGCAGCTCAGTGCAGGCAGGGGAGTGGCATATTTGCTCTGTGTAATTCTAAACTCATAAAATCCCACGCATACGCAGCTCATTTGCTAGTGCGATTTCAAGGTGAGAGGAGCTCTCCCGCAAGTAACTTTTCTCTAAATTAAACAGCAGACAGACCAGCTGTCCCTCCGTTCTTTCTAACACAGAACAAAACGCACAAACCAACACAAAACATAGAACACAAATCCTACTTCGAAGTTTCTTATCTTCACTTATTCTAATCTGCAGATTTATAGTTATTTTCTTATCCATTACAAATCATCTCTATACAATCATAACGTCCTCATAGTTTTTTTTTTTTACAATGTTTAAAACGTTCTCTCAAATAGAGACTCATAAGGTTTTAACCGTAACGTCCTCCCGGGGGGCTCATATATTTTTAACAATTCTGGAAATGTTCTCTCAAATGGAGACTCATAAGGTTTTAACCGTAATTAACATATTTCCTTACAAAAACTAAAACCCCTGTTCTCAACCAAAACATATATATGTATATATCTTTAACATAAATCTTATCATAGCATGAGTCGACACACAGCTGAAACACAACAGAGACCTCTTTAATTTTGCGCAAACACACACACTCTCTTTCACTCCCACACACATGAAAAGAATGCATCCATTCATACAGTCCTTACATTTACATTTACATTTAAGTCATTTAGCAGACGCTCTTATCCAGAGCGACTTACAGGAGCAATTAGGGTTAAGTGCCTTGCTCAAGGGCACATTTACGTCATTTAGCAGACGCTCTTATCCAGAGCGACTCACAAATTGGTGCATTCACCCTATAGCCAGTGGGATAACCACTTTACAATTATTATTATTTTTTTTTGGGGGGGGGGGGGGGTAGAAGGATTACTTTATCCTATCCCAGGTATTCCTTAAAGAGGTGGGGTTTCAAATGTCTCCGGAAGGTGGTGAGTGACTCCGCTGTCCTGGCGTCGTGAGGGAGCTTGTTCCACCATTGGGGTGCCAGGGCAGCGAACAGTTTTGACTGGGCTGAGCGGGAACTATGCTTCCGCAGAGGAAGGGGAGCCAGCAGGCCAGAGGTGGATGAACGCAATGCCCTCGTTTGGGTGTAGGGACTGATCAGAGCCCGAAGGTACAGAGGTGCCGTTCCCCTCACTGCTCCATAGGCAAGCATCATGGTCTTGTAACGGATGCGAGCTTCAACTGGAAGCCAGTGGAGTGTGCGGAGGAGGGGGGTGACGTGAGAGAACTTGGGAAGGTTGAACACCAGACGGGCTGCGGCGTTCTGGATGAGTTGTAGGGGTTTAATGGCACAGGCAGGGAGGCCAGCCAACAGCGAGTTGCAGTAATCCAGACGGGAGATGACAAGAGCCTGGATTAGGACCTGTGCCGCTTCCTGTGTAAGGCAGGGTCGTACTCTCCGAATGTTGTAGAGCATGAACCTGCAGGAGCGGGTCACCGCCTTGATGTTAGCGGAGAACGACAGGGTGTTGTCCAGGGTCACGCCAAGGCTCTTCGCACTCTGGGAGGAGGACACAACGGAGTTGTCAACCGTGATGGCGAGATCATGGAACGGGCAGTCCTTCCCCGGGAGGAAGAGCAGCTCCGTCTTGCCAGGGTTCAGCTTGAGGTGGTGATCCGTCATCCATACTGATATGTCTGCCAGACATGCAGAGATGCGATTCGCCACCTGGTTATCAGAAGGGGGAAAGGAGAGGATTAGTTGTGTATCGTCAGCGTAGCAATGATAGGAGAGGCCATGTGAGGATATGACAGAACCAAGTGACTTGGTGTATAGGGAGAAAAGGAGAGGGCCTAGAACTGAGCCCTGGGGGACACCAGTGGTGAGAGCACGTGGTGCGGAGACAGCTTCTCGCCACGCCACTTGGTAGGAGCGACCAGTCAGGTAGGACGCAATCCAGGAGTGAGCCGCGCCGGAGATGCCCAGCTCGGAGAGGGTGGAGAGGAGGATCTGATGGTTCACAGTATCAAAGGCAGCAGACAGGTCTAGTAGGACAAGAGCAGAGGAGAGAGAGTTAGCTTTAGCAGTGCGGAGAGCCTCCGTGACACAGAGAAGAGCAGTCTCAGTTGAATGACCAGTCCTGAAACCTGACTGGTTTGGATCAAGAAGGTCATTCTGAGAGAGATAGCAAGAGAGTTGGCTAAAGACGGCACGCTCAATAGTTTTGGAAAGAAAAGAAAGAAGGGATACTGGTCTGTAGTTGTTGACATCAGTGGGATCGAGTGTTGGTTTTTTGAGAAGGGGAGCAACTCTCGCTCTCTTGAAGACGGAAGGGACATGGCCAGCGGTCAAGGATGAGTTGATCAGCGAGGTGAGGTAAGGGAGAAGGTCACCGGAGATGGTCTGGAGAAGAGAGGAGGGGATGGGGTCAAGCGGGCAGGTTGTTGGGCGGCCTGCAGTCACAAGTCGCAGGATTTTATCTGGAGAGAGAGGGGAGAAAGAAGTCAAAGCATAGGGTAGGGCAGTGTGAGTAGGACCAGCAGTGTTATTAGACTTAACAAACGAGGATCGGATGTCGTCAACCTTCTTTTCAAAGTGGTTGACGAAGTCATCCACAGAGAGAGAGGAGGGGGGGGGGGGGATTCAGGAGGGAGGAAAATGTGGTAAAGAGCTTCCTAGGGTTAGAGGCAGATGCTTGGAATTTAGAGTGTTAGAAAGTGGCCTTAGCAGCAGAAACAGATGAAGAAAATGTAGAGAGGAGGGAGTGAAAAGATGCCAGGTCGGCAGGGAGTTTAGTTTTCTTCCATTTCCGCTCCGCTGCCCGGAGCTCTGTTCTGTGAGCTCGCAATGAGTCATCAAGCCACGGAGCTGGAGGGGAGGACCGAGCCGGCCGGGAGGATAGGGGACACAGAGAGTCAAAGGATGCAGAAAGGGAGGAGAGGAGGGTTGAGGAGGCAGAATCAGGAGTTTGGAGGGAGAAGGATTGAGCAGAGGGAAGAGATGATAGGATGGAAGAGGAGAGAGTAGTGGGAGAGAGAGAGCGAAGGTTGCGGCGGCGCATTACCATCTGTGTAGGGGCAGAGTGAGTAGTGTTGGAGGAGAGCGAGAGAGAAAAGGAAACAAAGTAGTGGTCGGAGACATGGAGGGGAGTTGCAGTGAGATTAGTAGAAGAGCAGCATCTAGTAAAGATGAGGTCAAGCGTATTGCCTGCCTTGTGAGTAGGGGGGGACGGTGAGAGGGTGAGGTCAAAAGAGGAGAGGAGTGGAAAGAAGGAGGCAGAGAGAAATGAGTCAAATGTGGACATAGGGAGGTTGAAATCCCCCAAAACTGTGAGGGGTGAGCCATCGTCAGGAAAGTAACTTATCAAGGCGTCAAGCTCATTGATGAACTCTCCAAGGGAACCTGGAGGGCGATAGATGACAAGGATATTAAGCTTAAATGGGCTAGTGACTGTGACAGCATGGAATTCAAATGAGGAGATAGACAGGTGGGTTAGGGGAAAAATTGAGAATGTCCACTTGGGAGAGATGAGGATTCCTGTGCCACCACCCCTCTGACCAGATGCTCTCGGGGTATGCGAGAACACATGGTCAGACGAGGAGAGAGCAGTAGGAGTAGCAGTGTTTTCAGTGGTCCTTAAAAGCATGCTTACGTCGCTCCTATTTCCTTTATATTCCTTCCTAAATTTCTGCTACCTTGAGTTGCAGATATTCAATGAGAGGCTACATCGGACATATACCTCGTCAACTATATTCCGAGAGGTAACATACAACTGAATGTATATTCTACAATCTCACAGTTCCCAGAACTGACCCGAAAGTCAACCTAGTGACTTTCCTAGGATTTGCGGCCCATCATAATGATCGCCTCATTTGAGGGCTTCCGTAGATCAGCGACGTCCTAACAGTATACGTTTTTCCTTATTTCCTTGTCTTATTCCTTCATTCTATTCCAGGACACTCTTTTAATTTTATTCAAGCCAAATATCCCTGTGCCCAGTGTTATCAATTCCTATAGACACTCCCCCCTGTTTGCGTTGTTTTCAACGCAAACAAATTTAGAAATTTAGAACGGATTGTCATCCCACAGCAAATAACAGCAAGGCGCACACACAAGTTCTCTAACGGTACATCCCCTCAACGCACACACACAGCACACGAACTGACCAGTGCCCAAAGTTGTGAGAAAGCTCACCTTATCTGCCGGCCTCTGTAGCGGGAGTCAGCTCGCAGCCCATGATGAAACATTGAACAGACACAACACGTCCCAAAAATCCTCGTCGCCAATTAATGTGGTGTCAAGACAACGATGCTGATATGCTGTGTAGACAAGGAATCCGCTGACACTGTACCTGATTATAAAGGTTTATTAAATCAAAGGTTCCAGCGTCAATTTACAGATTTCTGCAGAAAACCCGGAGAACAACTAACCCAATCTAAAAATGATTATTCTCCCAGTCCTTTGTTCAAACATGGTATTTATCCTATGTAACATAATGTGGGTGTTTTGAATAGACCAATCCCTGGCTTCCACATATCCAAGTCTCCTCTGTTTCAGGGGGCCCCTATAGTAATGCTTTCCAGATGTTTCAGCAAGGCAAAGTAAAGTTCATCTAACACACCATTTGCAAACGTCAGCCAAAATTATAAACTGTTCAGATACTACACTACTAAATACTAATTGAGTGTATGTAAACTTATGATCCACTGGGAATGTGATGAAATAAATCATTCTCTCTACTATTATTCTGACATTTCACATTCTTACAATAAAGTGGTGATCCTAACTGACCTAAAACAGGGAATTTTTACTAGGATTAAATGTCAGGAATTGTGAAAAACTGAGTTGAAATGTATTTGGCTAAGGTGTATGTAAACTTCCGAATTCAACTGTATGACATTTATGCCGCTCGTAGCATTGAATGCAAGGGAAGCCAGCGAGCATTTGGCCTCCCTTGACAAAAAAAGTATAAAACATTAGCCAATCAGCGTTGAGCTAAACTGAGCGAGCTCAACTGTGAATGGTCCTGGAAAAAAAATATGTGTCAAGGGAAGCCAGCTGGGATTTGACGTCTCTTCTATCAAATTGCTTTGAGAGCATACGTCATTAACAAAATCAACTTGAATTGTTGCATCTCGTTGTGTTGTTGTCCTCCGGTGGCTAGTTAGCTAGCTAAAATTGGCCATGGATGGAGATAGGAATTTGGACTTGTGGTTTTATTTAATTATCTTTACTGGCCAATGATTATAACGGCGATTCTGATCCAACCGTTATTTCATACATTGTTGTGCCCCTGGCCTGAGAGGATGGAAGTTCAATATGTACAGTAGCTAGATGTAGAAGGCTAATGTTAACTAGCTAATGTTGCCCATTAATGGAAGTTAGGCTAGCGAGCAAGCATTTTAACCAGGTAGTGTAGGACAACAAAAAATAAAAGTGTGTACTGAATGACAGAGTGATAGACCGTTTCGTCAACATGAAAGAGAGGATGGCATTGGCGTTTCTCTATAAGTAGTCAAAATGTTTTTCTACTTGCACAAATTCGCACGCACGCACGCACAGACACACGCACGGGCTCAAACAGAAATGACAGCCACATCATATTTAGCTTATGTTGATTGGACTAAATAGTTTTTGGTATCTTTTAGTTGTCACTGTATTAGACTAAGCATAAGTGATTTGATGATGTTGAAATGTTGAAGTTGAAATGGTCCTGGAAAAGTGGAGGCAGCTCCTGTTATGTTTCACTATATTGGATCAGTCCAATATATTGGTAACACTCCGCGGCGGAGGGATACATCCGAGGTGAGGATTTACAGATTTACTCCTGTGTACACCTGTGTCACGGCTGGGGTCCGCCCCTATTTATAGACCCCATGGCTGCAACACACGTTCTCTTTCATTTTCTCGGCGGACATCCGTATGGTTTGAGGTACAAACTTTCTTAAGTTTGCTTGGTAAGTCACTGTTAAGTGTAATATCTTGCGTGGAAGTATACTCACTGGCTGTTTGCAGCCTGGAGCAGCTGGCCACATGGCCAGCCCCTCCTCTTGAGTGCTCCACTCGCTGCGCGCGGTTGATCTGTGTCTTCCGCCCTTGTTTTGTCGTACTTGTGTTTCGTTAGCGTTACACTACGACTACGTGTGCATCCATTATTCTGGTGGCTCTTGCTGCACAAACTGTAATTTACCTTACAGAACTGACTGGCTTGTTCTATGTGTGTGTTGTGAATTGCTTTAACATGCTGGTTCTCTGCTAATTACCCTGTAGGGTTTTTTCTTGTTCTTTCCCCTGCAGAGTGTTAGAGTATCGTAGTGGGCTTTCCACTTTTTACTCCATCATATGGTGCTGTTTTTACTGCTTGGATATTAAACCGGCTAGGTAACATTGCAAAACAAAAACAAAAAATACAAATAAATCAAATTCATTACCTGGTTGCTGTTTTCTTTGTCTTCCTGTTTTTACCACACGTGTCTTCCTGTTTTTACCACACGTGTCTTCCTGTTTTTACCACACGTGTCTTCCCCGGTTTTTGCAGAAGTACTGGGTAATTTATCCCTCACCGGGATCCTATTCCTCCAAACGGTTCACGACATAAGTTCTCCCAGAGTGTAGGACCCCTGCTCTGTGGCCTTGTTGGCTTGGCTGAGCTTATGGTTTCCCTTTGTGACAGGTGTGATGGTGGCATTTATATTTGGATTTCACAAAATAGTCCAAATTGGTGAAGTGAAATGAAAAAAATGACTTGTTTAAAAAAACTCTACAAAATAAATAATGGACAAGTGGTGCGTGCATATGTATTCACCCCCTTTGCTATGAAGCCCCTAAATAAGATCTGGTGCAACCAATTACCTTCAGAAGTCACATAATTAGTTAAATAAAGTCCACATGTGTGCAATCTAAGTGTCACATGATCTGTCACATGATCTCGGTGTATATATACACCTGTTCTGAAAGGCCCCAGAGTCTGCAACACCACTAAGCAAGGGGCACCCCCAAGCAAGCGGCACCATGAAGACCAAGAAGCTCTCCAAACAGGTGAGGTACCAAACAAGTTGTGGAGAAGTACAGTTCAGGGTTGGGTTATAAAAAAATATCAGAAACTTTGAACATCCCACGGAGCACCATTAAATCCATTATTAAAAAATGTAAAGAATATGGCACCACAACAAACCTGCCAAGAGAGGGCCGCCCACCAAAACTCACGGACCAGACAAAGAGGGCATTAATCAGAGAGGCAACAAAGAGACCAAAGATAAACCTGAAGGAGCTGCAAAGCTCCACAGCGGAGAGTGGAGTATCTGTCCATAGGACCACTTTAAGCTGTACACTCCACAGAGCTGGGCTTTACGGAAGAGTGGCCAGAAAAAAGCCATTGCTTAAAGAAAAAAATAAGTGTTCACCAAAAGGCATGTGGGAGACTCCCCAAACATATGGAAGAAGGTACTCTGGTCAGATGAGACTAAAATTGAGCTTTTTGGCCATCAAGGAAAACGCTATGTCTGGCGCAAACCCAACACCTCTCATCACCCCGAGAACGCCATCCCCACAGTGAAGCAAGGTGATGGCAGCATCATGCAGTGGGGATGTTTTTCATCAGCAGGGACTGGGAAACTGGTCAGAATTGAAGGAATGATGGATGGCGCTAAATACAGGGAAATTCTTGAGTTAGACCTGTTTCAGTCTTCCAGAGATTTGAGACTGGGACGGAGGTTCACCTTCCAGCAGGACAATGACCCTAAGCATACTGCTAAAGCAATACTCTAGTGGTTTAAGGGGAAACATTTAAATGTCTTGGAATGGCCTAGTCAAAGCCCAGACCTCAATGCAATTGAGAATCTGTGGTATGACTTAAAGATTGCTGTACACCAGCGGAACCCATCCAACGCGAAGGAGCTGGAGCAGTTTTGCCTTGAAGAATGGGCAAAAATCACAGTGGCTAGATGTGCCAAATTTATAAATTTATACCCCAAGAGACTTGCAGCTGTAATTGCTGCAAAAGGTGGCTCTACAAAGTATTGACTTTGGGGGGGTGAATAGTTATGCACGCTCAAGTTTTCTGTTTTTTTGTCTTATTTGTTGTTTGTTTCACAATTAAAAAATATTTTGCATCTTCAAAGTGGTAAGCTTGTTGTGTAAATCAAATGATACAAACCCCCACAAAAATCCATTTTAATTCCAGGTTGTAAGGCAACAAAATAGGAAAAATGCCAAAGGGGGTGAATCCTTCGAAAGCCACTGTAGGTAGGTTCTGCTCCACTTATTTTGTGGTCCCAAAAAGGGATGGAGGGTTTCAACCGATTCTGGTATTTTGCAACCTAAATGAGTACTTGAAGGTAATGAGGTTCCACATGCTGTGTCCAGCCCACGTGTTGCAGGCCGTGTCTAGGGACCAGTGGTTTGTGACGCTGGACCTGAGGGATGCGTACTTCCATGTTCCTGTTCACCCAGCTCATTGGCAGTACCTCCGATTCGCTTTCGAAGGGACGGCTTACAAGTTCATGGTTGATCCCTTTGGCCTCTCCTTGGCACCCCGCACTTACACAAAATGCATGGACGCTTTCAAATCAAATCAAATCAAATCAAATGTTGTTGGCCACATGCGCCGAATACAACAGGCGCAGACATTACAGTGAAATGCTTACTTACAGCCCTTAACCAACAGTGCATTTATTTTTAATAAAAAAGTAGAACAAAACAAAAAAGTGTTGAGAAAAAAAGAGCAGAAGTAAAATAAAATAACAGGAGGGAGGCTATATATACAGGGGGGTACCGGTGCAGAGTCAATGTGCGGGGGCACCGGCAAGTTGAGGTAGTTGAAGTAATATGTACATGTGGGTAGAGTTAAAGTTACTATGCATAAATAATTAACAGAGTAGCAGCAGCATAAAAAGATGGGGTTGGGGGGGGCAGTGCAAATAGTCCGGGTAGCCATTATTAGCTGTTCAGGAGTCTTATGGCTTGGGGGTAGAAGCTGTTGAGAAGTCTTTTGGACCTAGACTTGGCACTCCGGTACCGCTTGCCGTGCGGTAGCAGAGAGAACAGTCTATGAGTAGGGTGGCTGGAGTCTTTGACAATTTTGAGGGCCTTCCTCTGACACCATCTGGTATAGAGGTCCTGGATTGCAGGAAGCTTGGATCCAGTGATGTACTGGGCCGTACACACTACCCTCTGTAGTGCCTTACGGTCGGAGGCCAAGCAGTTGCCATACCAGGCGGTGATACAACCAGTCAGGATGCTCTCGATGGTGCAGCTGTAGGATCTGAGGACACATGCCAAATCTTTTCAGTCTCCTGGGGGGGAATAGGCTTTGTCGTGCCCTCTTCACGACTGTCTTGGTGTTTTGGACCATGATAGTTCATTAGTGATGTGGGCACCAAGGAACTTGAAGCTCTCAACCTGTTCCACTTCAGCCCCGTCGATGAGAATGGGGGCGTGCTCAGTCCTCTTTTTTTTCCTGTAGTCCACAATCATCTCCTTTGTCTTGGTCACGTTGAGGGAGAGGTTGTTATCCTGGCACCACACGGCCAGGTCTCTGACCTCCTCCCTCATCGTTGTCGGTGATCAGGCCTACCACTGTTGTGTCGTCGGCAAACTTAATGATGGTGTTGGAGTCGTGCCTGGCCATGCAGTCATGGGTGAACAGGGAGTACAGGAGGGGACTGAGCACGCATCCCTGAGGGGCCCCCGTGTTGAGGATCAGTGTGGCAGATGTGTTGTTATCTACCCTTACCACCTGGGGGCGGCCCGTCAGGAAGTCCAGGATCCAGTTGCAGAGGGAGGTGTTTAGTCCCAGGATCCTTAGCTTAGTGATGAGCTTTGAGGGCACTATGGTGTTGAATGCTGAGCTGTAGTCAATGAATAGCATTCTCACGTAGGTGTTCCTCTGGTCCAGGTGGGAAAGGGCAGTGTGGAGTGCAATAGAGATTGCATCATCTGTGGATCTGTTGGGGCGGTATGCAAATTGGAGTGGGTCTAGGGTTTCTGGGATAATGGTGTTGATGTGAGCCATGACCAGCCTTTCAAAGCACTTCATGGCTACAGACGTCAGTGCTACGGGTCGGTAGTCATTTAGGC
This sequence comes from Coregonus lavaretus, assembly GCF_964263955.1. Taxonomy (NCBI): domain Eukaryota; kingdom Metazoa; phylum Chordata; class Actinopteri; order Salmoniformes; family Salmonidae; genus Coregonus; species Coregonus lavaretus. The sequence continues at coordinate 14,575,541 of NC_140012.1, read as the reverse complement.
AGGTTATCTTAGAGTCCTTGGGCACGGGGACTATGGTGGTCTGTTTGAAACATGTTGGTATTACAGACTCAGTCAGGGACATGTTGAAAATGTCAGTGAAGACACTTGCTAGTTGGTCAGCAGGAGTACACGTCCTGGTAATCCGTCTGGCCCTGCGGCCTTGTGAATGTTGACCTGCTTAAAAGTCTTACTCACATCGGCTACGGAGAGCGTGAGCACATAGTCATCCGGAACAGCTGGTGCTCTCATGCATGCTTCAGTGTTGCTTGCCTCGAAGCAAGCATAGAAGTGGTTTAGCTCATCTGGAAGTCTTGTGTCACTGGGCAGCTCGCAGCTGTGCTTCCCTTTGTAGTCTGTAATAGTTTTCAAGCCCTGCCACATCCGACGAGCGTCAGAGCCGGTGTAGTACGATTCAACCTTAGTCCTGTACTGACTCTTTGCCTGTTTGATGGTTCGTCGGAGGGCATAGCGGGATTTCTTATAAGCGTCCGGGTTAGAGTCCCGCTCCTTGAAAGCGGCAGCTCTACCCTTTAGCTCAGTGCGGATGTTGCCTGTAATCCATGGCTTCTGGTTGGGGTATGTACGTACGGTCACTGTGGGGACGACATCATCGATGCACTTATTGATGAAGCCAGTGACTGATGTGGTGTACTCCTCAATGCTATCTGAAGAATCCCGGAACATGTTCCAGTCTGTGCTAGCAAAACAGTCCTGTAGCTTAGCATCTGCGTCATCTGACCACTTTTATATTAACCGAGTCACTGGTGCTTCCTGCTTTAGTTTTTGCTTATAAGCAGGAATCAGGAGGATAGAGTTATGGTCAGATTTGCCAAATGGAGGGCGAGGGAGAGCTTTGTATGCGTCTCTGTGTGTGGAGTAAAGGTGGTCTAGAGTTTATTTTCCTCTGGTTGCACATTTCACATGCTGGTAGAAATTAGGTAGAACTGATTTAAGTTTCCCTGCATTAAAATCCCCGGCCACTAGGAGCGCAGCCTCTGGATGAGCGTTTTCCTGTTGACTTATGGCCTTATACAGCTCATTCAGTGCAATCTTAATGCCAGCATTGGTTTGTGGTGGTAAATAGACAGCTATGAAAAATATAGATGAAAACTCTCTTGGTAAATAGTGTGGTCTACAGCTTATCATAAGATACTCTACCTCAGGCAAGCAAAACCTCGAGACTTCCTTAGTATTTGATTTTGTGCACCAGCTGTTGTTTACAAATATACACAGACCGCCACCCCTTGTCTTACCGGAGTCAGCCGTTCTATCCTGCCGATGTAGCGTATAGCCCGCTAGTTGTATGTTGTCCATGTCGTCGTTTCCTGGCACCTCTCACGTCCCGAGGATTGTTGATCCTCAATTACCTGGACGATTGGCTGATTTGTGCCCCAACCAGGACCCTGGTCATGTCAGACAGAGACACGCTCCTGTCCCACATCGGCGGGCTGGGCATTACTGTTAATGACAAGAAGAGTCGTCTGACGCCCACCCAGAGGCTGGTCTTCATTGGCATGGAACTGGACTCAGTCCTCATAGATCACGCCTGCCCACCAGAAGGGTTCAGGCGACGTTATCTTGCCTCAACCACTTTCGGCAAAGGCAGGTGGTATCCGCCCTGACCTGCCAACGCCTATTGGGCTTGCTGACGGCGGCCTCGTTGCTGATTCCCCTGGGCCTTCTACATCTCCGGCCTCTTCAACGGTGGTTCAACTCCCACCGGTTGCACCCGAAGCGCCACTATCACCGGCAGCTACGGATGACCGCACAGTGCCTCAGGGCATTGTTGAGGTGGTGCTGTCGCTCCTTTCTCTCAGGTGGGGTGGAGATGCTGAGGATGTGTCGCCTGGAGCTGGTCAGCACAGAAGCCTCCCAGATCGGCTGGGGGGGTGTGACCAAGGGCAGGTCGGCCAGCGGATGTTGGCTACCACCTTGGAGCAGCAGGCACATCAATACACTAGAGCTCCGAGCTGTACTGCTGGCCCTGCGGTCTTTCCTTCCACATCTGAAGGGAAGACATGTCCTGGTGAGAACGGACAACACCACAGTGGTGGCTTACATCAACCATCAGGGTGGACTGAGATCCCACCGTCACCATCTTATGGCACGGGAGCTCCTTCTCTGGGCTCAGGGACGTCTAGCGTCTCTACGTACAGCGCACGTACCTGGCATCCTGAATGTGGCAGCAGATATGGTCTCGAGGGAGGGCCCGCCACCTTGGGACTGGAGCCTACATTGGGCAATGCACACTTCCCCCTTTGATTCTCCATGTCGGAGCCACCAGGGCCTCTGGGCTTGGATGCTGTGGCTCACGATTGGCCAGGGCTGGAGCTTTACGCATTCCCCCCTTTTCCCCTGATCCAGGCAGTGCTGGACAGGACCAGGATGGCGGAGCATCGTCTGCTGCTGGTGGCCCCATACTGGCCCAGACGACCCTGGTTCAGCCTTCTCCTGTCCCTGTTGTCTGGGACACCTTGGCAACTGCCCCTGAGACCCGACTTTACGCCTTTACGCCCTGCTGTCACAGGCCGGGGGAACTCTGTGGCCTCAGTCTGTGGGCTTGGCCGCTGAACGGCACCAATGGTCCATGTTAGGACTACAGCAGGGCGTAATGAACACCATGCAGAGCGCAAGGGCACTGGCTACAACCGCGGCATACCAGTTGTGCTGGTGGTTGTTCTGCTCTTGGTGCACTGGTATTGAGGTTGTGCCCGAGTCATGCGGGGTACAGTATGTCCTCCAATACCTGCAGTCTCGCTTGGATGAGGGCTTGGCTGCCTCTACACTGAGAGGGTATTTGGCCGCTATATCTGCCTGCCATGTGGGGTGGATGGACAGGCCAGTGGGGCGCCATCCCTTGGTCTCCAGGTTTATGAAGGTTGCCTGCGTCCAGCTAGAACCCACTCAACCCATCATTGCACACACACACACACGTGTCTCCCAAGTGGCGCAGTGGTCTAAGGCACTGCATCGCAGTGCTAGCTGTGCCACTAGAGATCCTGGTTCGAATCCACGCTCTGTTGTAGCCGGCCGCGACTGGGAGACCCATGGCGCGGCGCACAATTGGTCCAGGGTAGGGGAGGGAATGGCCGGCAGGGATGTAGCTCAGTTGGTAGAGCATAGCGTTTGCAACGCCAAGGTTGTGGCTTCGATTCCCACGGGGGGCCAGTATAAAAAAATTATGTATGCACTAACTGTAATTTGCTCTGGATAAGAGTGTCTACTAAATGACTAAAATGTAAATGCACAGGCACACATGAATGCACACACATGCAAATCATTATTACTGTGTCCTGTACATGCAGAGAGGAGGTGGAGGTTCAGCATTTCATCACATGATGATTGAACCCCATTTGCAAAGGTCAGCCAGTTGGATATTAAAGCTATGATAGCTGCTCATAGACCACACAGCTGAGTTCTTCCTCTCTCTTTTCCCTTTCCCCACACTCCCACATTCCCTCTCCTCATTACTCCTTCCCTCCACACCCTCCCTGTCCTCACACGACTCCCCCTCTCACTCTTCTCTCTCTCTCTTGCTCCCCCCCCCGCTACGCTGACTCATACTCCAAAGCCTGCCAGCCGTGCCACTCTGCCCACACAGGCTCCCTCCGCTCTGCTCTCCTCTTGCCACCTGCTGCACAACCAACCAGGAACACTGCAGCAGATAATTACGGCGACTCCCCAGGCAGAATCCGACTGTGAGCCCAGGTTTCCCAGATAGCAAGCACATGCACAGATAGGAGTGGGATGTAGCTCAGTTGGTAGAGCATGGTGTTTGCAATGCCAGGGTTGTGGGTTCGATTCCCACGGGGGGCCAGTATGAAAAAAAATAAAAAATAATAATAATAATAATGTATGCACTCTGTTGGTGAAACCATAATTAGGAGAGGAAGTACAAAACCATCGACGCTAGACAGAGAGGAATTTGCTTAAGCAAAAGACAGTTTATTAAACACAGAGATATCTGTTACTGTTAGCTAACATGCATGGGATCCTGCTAATTAACATGCATGGACCTAATCATATAGCACTCTATTAGTGTCAGCTGAGAAGGATGGATAAACAGAGTTTACAGCATTACTTATACAATGTAACATAAAGGAAGGGGTCCTTCTTCTAGTCCCTTGATTGGTTCCCGAGGCGTAGGAGGCGGGTCTGCTCTGTCCAGAGCAGATGCCCCATTGGTGCACGGCAGAGTCCTCTGCCCTTGGCACCCGACCAGTAGACAGGGGAGTTGAGAATGAGTGTGCGTCCACAGTGAGATGTGTGTGTGTGTGTGTGTCTCAAGGGAAACTCGTGGGGAGCAACAAGTGATTGTGGCCTGTGTCGTGGGTGTTGTCCTTGGCCACCTGGTAACAAGATATGTTCCTCTGTCCATTGTTCTTGCATAGGAACAGCATTTATTGAAAACAAGCTCCTGACCCTAATAGGTCTTGCACAACATCTTACACAACATATATTCAGATCAATCTATAACAGTTTATATTTACTACGACAACTCACTAACTGTAAGTCGCTCTGGATAAGAGCGTCTGCTAAATGACTAAAATGTAAATGTAATAGGAGTCTGTCTGTGCCGAGCACACACCCCTTTGCCCTCCCACTCGCCAAGTGTCCTTTTGGGTGGTGGTATAAATTGTATTTTTTTGTATACAGTTTTTGTCATTGTTGTTCTGAACCCACTGCCTGCAAGTCCTTGTGACATCGTCAAGTTTGCCACTCCCCACCCCGTCCGTTGGTTGCGCCTGTTGGTCAAGAGGTCTGCCCTGTACTGAGCTTGCGCGCTCCCGGGTTGCAACTGTTTCCCAGTCTACTCTGTACGGAGATTGCGTATGCCCAGTATCCAAACATGCATGGCTTAAGATGCGGTCACCGGTTGAGTGTGTGTAGCTAGCTAACTAGCATATTTACATAAATGATCAACATCAATGATCAGCTGATAGCCCACCCTCTTTTCCCGATGTCAATCATGTCTTTAGGAGGCACGGTAACTAGCTTGCTTACATGCAGCCTTTATTTTCATTTTGACCACATTTTAATTCTGGCGCTGCCCTACCAGATAGGCAGGCTGAGGCAGGCAGGATGCCGAGGTTCTGGAAAGCCCATCTCTGGTCCATTCGGATCCAGGTCTAATGAGTCAATTAGCTCCAGAATTAGCATGATTAAATACCAAAGTGACTAACCAAGCTGGTAGCGCCTAGCAGACCCAGAGTAGCCAAGGGAGGTGATAGGTGGAATTGATGAGGACCCATGGTTGTAGAAAACCCACTACTAGAGTTTTCATGTGAAGTGGCAAAGATACTGTATAAAAGGTTATCTATCAATGGAGCATCCCTCCCTTCATGTCCAATATGGAACAACCCCTTGTTTACTGCAGGGAGAAAGACATTGGCTAATATTATATGGCAACGCCAAAACATCAGTCAGATGGGACAGGTCGTAAGGGATGGTGATATCAAATAAGTTAAAGAGTTGATAGCAGAGTTTGGCCTGAATTATATGGCATTTCTACCCTATTTGCTGCTCAAATCAATAATAAAAGGTATTTCCTCCAGGGGTATTGATGTGGGATCTAAAAGTGTGATAGACAACAAACTGAGGGGTGCTGCTAATGAGAAAGGAACGGTTTCCACCTTATACAGGCTGGTTGGCCTCTCCTCCCCAAACAGCAACATCCCTACTCAGTTATGTTGGGAACAGGACTTGGGTGTATCTCACCGCAGTACAGTGGGATGCAATATGGAAAGCACAACATCTATATCCAGCTGTGTAAGGCATAACATTATTCAAATGAAGGTCTTGCATATGGCTTATATTATACCTCACAGATAGAAAAAAATTGATCTAAGCCTTTCAGATTTATGTTAGCATGGCTGCGGTGTGGTTGGTACACTAATGCATCTGTTATGGAAATGTCCAGCTGTCAAAATATTTTGGACTGAGGTAGATGATATGTTGTCTGGAATTTTGAATGTATGTATCCCAACTGGGGGGGGGTACAGTTCACAATTGAATACAGACAGTTAATATATTAGGCTATGCTCTTTGATCTACATATGTTCTTATAATGTCCCAGAGACCCTCTAGACCATTGTCATAGTCCTGGAGGGCTGATGCCGTCTGTAACCATGTTTGTAAGTGACAGTCTCTTCCCATTCAACTATTTTTGTTCAACAAAATGTTCAGTAATAGACACATGAATCCAGTTCATATTGCGAGGTTTGTTTTCTTTGCGCAATTCTCTCTCTCTCTCTCTCTCTCTCTCTCTCTCTCTCTCTCTCTCTCTCTCTCTCTCTCTCTCTCTCTCTCTCTCTCTCTCTCTCTCTCTCTCTCTCTCTCTCTCTCTCTCTCTCTCTCTCTCTCTCGACTTAAAGAAGAGTAAAGTTAAGACATAAATACCATTAAGTCACATTTTTGTCATTTGAATAATGATTTAGTCAAATCAAATCAACTTTTACTGGTCACATACACATGTTTCGCAGATGTTATTACGGGTGTAGCGAAATGCTTGTGTTTATAGCTCCAACAGTGCAGTAAGATTTAACAATTTACAACAATACACATAATACACACAATCTAAAAGTAAAAGAATGGAATTCAGAAATATATAAATATTAGGACGAGCAATGTCGGAGTGGCATAGACTAAAATACAGTAGAATATAATACAGTATATACATGTGAGATGAGTAAAGCAAAAATATGTAAACATTATTACAGTTTTTCTCGATTGCTAAGACACATTTCTTGAAATCTGCTCTCCTTTTCTCTTAACTGTGAACACAAAACCCAATTTTCAAGCTACATTCACAAAACCACAGACTCTTCTTGCAAAACCAAACTTTCACCTCAAAACAGTTCAATCTGTGCTCAAAACTGAACTATGTTGTCAAATCGTGCCCTGAGTCAATCAAAATAAAAAACACTACTGAACAGTCACTAAACACTACGTAGAAAAATAGAAAACACAATGCTCAGGACATGAAGCTGGATAAATAAATGTTTATTGTTCACTGTAGGCTAAATGCATGTTGCAAAACAAAAAAAAAACCTGTGCATTTAGCACTTGTACAAAAAGACAAAACAGAAATCTTGTGCATTTACATGTAGCACTTGTAAAAACAAACAGAAATCTTATGCGTTTGCCACTTGTGTACAGTAAGCCCATGTAAAAATACAAAAGTACAAAAATATACAAATAAGTGCATTACTCAGCCACAGCATCATGTCTCCGTACTGGGTCAGGCCACAGGACTACATCCACATCACAGGCCACATTTTGTCTGGCCAGGCAACGGGGGAAAAAAACCCTGGCATGCCGTATCCAGGCTTGGCATGCCTCCACACCTATGTCACCACAGGCAAGTCCCATGGCTTGCAGGAGATTTACCCTGGTGTAAGGTTGGCGTTCATATACCTTCCACCGCCATGAGGTGAAGAATTCCTCAATGGGGTTTAGGAAAGGGGAGTACGGTGGAAGGCAAAGATTGATAAAACCTTGGTTCATATTGTACCACTCTCTAACCTGGAGGGCTCTGTGAAAACTCACATTGTCCCAAACAACAACATAGATGGGATGCTCATCCTGCTGCCCTAATAAAGCATCTCGCATGTGATTGAGGAAAATGAGGAGCTGGTGAGTGTTGTAGGGCCCCAGGTTGGCATGATGGTGGACAACCCCATGATTGCTGATGGCAGCACATAATGTGACATTGCCACCACGCTGCCCAGGAACACCAACAATGGCCCGATGGCCAATCACATTACGGCCTCTCCTTCTCCTTTTGGTGAGATTAAACCCAGCTTCATCCATGTAGATGTATTGATGGGGTCTTTCCATTGCATCCAGTTGAAAAACCCTCTGTAGAAATAGATATAGTTTTGTAAGTGATACGGAAAAAGTGATTTAGGCCACTACAGTAAATCACTACTTAGAGTAATCAACATTGAATGTGTCTGGATATATGCCAACCTGTACATACTGGAATCTTTGCTCTTTGACTCTGTCTGAGTTGCGATCAAAGGGCACTCTGTATAGCTGTTTCATGCGCAGTCTGTTGCGCTTGAGGACACGATCAACATTAGAGAGGCTGACACTGTTGATACCCTCAAAATGTAAATGGTCCTCAATGATCTTCTGCTGAATTTCGCTCAGTTTAATGGCATTGTTCTCACGGACCATATCAACAATTAGGGTCTCTTGGTGTGGGGAGAACATACCTGTCCTCCCACCCCCATGTGGCAGTCTTTCAATTCTACAAAAAGAGAACATGGAGTTACAAAAAATATACATGGAATACTAGGCCTACAAACAGTTAGACCAACCCTCCATTACAATACTACAGTACATTGGTACAGTGATGTACTGAAACATATATTTACTTACAGTATACTGTGGTACAGTATATAGTATGTCATACAGTAATTGCTGTCAACATTTACATACTGCACTATAATGTCAAAAAAAGGTAATTACCTGTTCTCTTCTCTAAATCTTCGGATTATGGTGGACACTGTGAATCTACTGATGTTTGGTTGTACCCTTTGTCCAGCCTCCCTCATGCTCATACCATGGACAAGAACATGGTCAATCACAGTAGCTCTGATTTAATCAGATATTACTGTTCTTTGTCTTCGCTGACCACCTCGACCACCTCGACCTCCTCTCACACGAACTCTTCCTCTCAGATTTCTATCCATTGTAGGGCCTCACAAACCAGTGCTCTCTGAACTGGCTTACTGTATATGTTTCCTCACATCATTAGCCACAAGTGTGATCAATTTAAAGTTGTTGTGTTCAAGTGGTGACACCTGTGCTCTAATTGTGTTTGACTTTTGTCACCTATGCTCACCATTATGCAGCACGGGTGCATCACAATGAAAATGTGTTGGCAAGTTATGTCTAAACAGGTGAAAAGTGCTTATGGTTTTGCCAAAAGAGTGATTGATTCAATCAGTGGGTTCAGGCAACTGAGCATTTGGTTCAGACAATAGGGTTTAGTGTTTTAGCAATTGAGAAAAACTGTAAAGTGACTAGTGTTCCATTATTAAAGTGGCCAGTGATTTCAAGTATATGTAAATAGGGCAGCAGCCTCTAAGGTGCAGGGTTACATAACCCAGGTGGAAGCCGCCTAGTGATGGCTATTTAACAGTCTGATGGCCTCGAGATAGAAGCTGTTTTTCAGTCTCTCGGTCCCAGCTTTAATGCACCTGTACTGACCTCGCCTCCTGGATGATAACGGGGTGAACAGGCATTGGCTCGGGTGGTTGTTGTCCTTGATGATCTTTTTGGCTATCCTGTGACATCGGGTGCTCTAGGTGTCCTGGAGGGCAGGTAGTTTGCCCCCGGTGATGTGTTGGGCAGACCGCACCACACTCTGGAGAGCCCTGCGGTTGCGGGCGGTGCAGTTGCGGTACCAGGCGGTGATACAGCCTGACAGGATGCTCTCAATTGTGCATCTGTAAAAGTTTGTGAGGGTTTTAGGTGCCAAGACACATTTCTTCACCCTCCTGAGGTTGAAGAGGCGCTGTTGCGCCTTCTTCACCACACTGTCTGTATGGGTGGACCTTTTCAGATCGTCAGTGATGTGTATGCCGAGGAACTTGAAGCTTTCCACCTTCTCCACTGTGGTCCCGTCGATGTGGAAAGGGACGTGCTCCCTCTGCTGTTTCCTGAAGTCCACGATCAGTTCCTTTGTTTTGTTGACGTTGAATGAGACATTATTTTCCTGGCACCACATTCCCAGGGCCCTCACCTCCTCCCTGTAGGCTGTCTCGTCCTTGTTGGTAACCAGGCCTACTACTGTTGTGGCATCTGCAAACTTGATGATTGAGTTGGAAGCTTGCGTAGCCACGGGTGAAGTCATGGGTGAACAGGGAGTACAGGAGGGGGCTGAGCACGCACCCTTGTGGGGCCCCTGTGTTGAGGATCAGCGAATGGAGGTGTTGTTTCCTACCTTCACCACCTGGGGGCAGCCCGTCAGGAAGTCCAGGACCCAGTTGCACAGGGCGGGGTTCAGACCAAGGGCCTCGAGCTTAATGATGAGCTATGGTGTTGAATGCTGAGCTATAGTCAATGAACAGCATTCTTACATAGGTATTCCTCTTATCCATATGGGATAGGGCAGTGTGCAGTGGATGGCGATTGCATCGTCTGTGGATATATTGGTCCGGTAAGCAAAATGAAGTGGGTCTTAACTAGACTCTGAAAGCACTTCATGATGACAGAAGTGAGTGCTACGGGGCGATAGTCATTTAGTTCAGTTACCTTTGCTTTCTTGTGTACAGGAACGATGGTGGACATTTTGAAGCAAGTGGGGACAGCAGACTGGAATATGGAGAAATTGAATATACCGGTAAACACTCCAGCCAGCTCGTCTGCGCATGCTCTGAGGACGCGGCTAGGGATGCCGTCTGGGCCGGCAGCCTTGCGAGGGTTAACACGCTTAAATGTCTTACTCCCATCAGCCACAGAGAAGGAGAGCCCACAGTCCTTAGTAGTGGGCCGCGTCGGTGGCACTGTGTTATCCTCAAGGCGGGCAAAGAAGGTGTTTAGCTTGTCCGGAAGTAAGACGTCGGTGTCCGCGACATGGCTGGTTTTCCCTTTGTAGTCCGTGATTGTCTGTAGACCCTGCCACATACGTCTCGTTTCTGAGCCGTTGAATTGCGACTCCACTTTGTCTCTATACTGACGTTTTGCCTGTTTGATTGCCTTATGGAGGGAATAACTACACTGTTTGATTTCGGCCATATTCCCAGTCACCTTGCCATGGTTAAATGCTGTGGTTCGCGCTTTCTGTTTTGCACGAATGCTGCCATCTATCCACGGTTTCTGGCTAGGGTAGGTTTTAATAGTCACAGTGGGTACAACATCTCCTATACACTTCCTGATGAACTCAGTCACCATATCCGTGTATTCGTCAACATATCCCAGTCCGCGTGATCAAAACAATCTTGAAGCATGGATTCTGATTGATCAGATCAGCGTTGAATAGTCCTTAGCATGGGTACTTCCTGTTTGAGTTTCTGCCTATAGGAAGGGAGGAGCAAAATGGAGTCGTGATCAGATTTGCCGAAGGGAGGGCGGGGGAGGGCCTTGTAGGCATTTCGAAAAGCTGAGTAGCAGTGGTCTAATGTTTTCTCAGAGCGAGTGCTACAGTCAATGTGTTGGACTTCGGTAGCGTTTTCCTCAAATTTGCTTTGTTAAAATCCCCAGCTACAATAAATGCAGCCTCAGGATATGTGGTTTCCAGTTTGCATAAAGTCCAGTGTAGTTCTTTGAGGGCCATCGTGGTATCGGCTTGGGGGGGGGGGGGGGGGGGGGGGGTATACACGGCTGTGACTATAACCGAAGATAATTATCTTGGGAGGTAATACGGTCTGCATTTGATTGTGAGGTATTCTTGGTCGGGTGAACAAAAGGACTTGAGTTTCTGTATGTTATCACAATCACACCATGAGTAGTTAATCATGAAACACCCCCCCTCCTTTCTTCTTCCCAGAGAGTTCTTTATTCCTGTCTGCGCGATGTACTGAGAATCCAGCTGGCTGTATGGACGAAGACAGTATATCCCGAGAGAGCCATGTTTCCGTGAAACAGAGTATGTTACAATCCCTGATGTCTAGTTATTGTCAAAATAATGAATACAGTGTCCATTTTAGTCAACTAAATACCCTTTCATTTTAGTCACATTTTAGTCACATCACATTTGTATTGCCTCATGAACCAATAGTAAACATAAATCAGTGACTTCCATGTGAACAAACATATATAGCCTTGTCTGACCAACATATTTTTCTGCATAACATCCTATTCTCTGCCCAACAGAATAAATATTATATTATGTTATAGAAGAATTATCTGGCGAGAGAGAGAGAGAGATAGAGAGAGAGAGAGAGAGAGAGAGAGAGAGAGAGAGAGAGAGAGAGAGAGAGAGAGAGAGAGAGAGAGAGAGAGAGAGAGAGAGAGAGAGAGAGAGAGAGAGAACTATGTCTGTGGAACATTGTTATCAATGTTCCACAGATGCCGCAGCCACATTGATGTCCAAAAGTAGAAAGGGGGCTAATGACTTTGAACGGGAGCTGCTAATGACTGTTTCACCCAGTGATGTAGTTGAGTCCAGTGAAGGCTGCTGAGGGGAGGACAGCTCATAATAATGGCTGGAATGGAGTCAATGGAGTGGTATTACCCACATGGAAACCACGTATTTGATATGTTTGCTACCATTCCATTGACTCCATTCCAGCCATTATTATGAGCCGTCCTCCCCTCAGCAGCCTCCACTAGTTGAGTCACTAAACCTTGAGTCCGAATCAAGTCTCCTGTGCTCGAGTACGAGTACAAGTCCGAGTCACGAATGGTCAAATCACGAGTCGAGTCACGAGTCCCTATGGCTGAAGTCCGAGTCCCAGTACTCAAGTCTGAGTCACTGGGTCCACATTAACTCAAAATAAAGTTATTTACCCAGTTAGATATAGCGTGGTTTAAGCATCAGTTGTCAGAGCACCTTACCGATCACTGCACCTGTACACAGCCCATCTGAAATTAGCCCACCCAACTACCTCATCCCTATATTGTTATTTATTTTGCTCTTTTGCACCCCAGTATCTCTATTTGCACATAATCTCTTGCACATCTAGCATTCCAGTGTTAATACTATTGTAATTATTCTGCACTATAGCCTATTTATTGCCTTACCTCCATAACTTGCTACATTTGCACACACTGTATATATATTTTCTGTTGTATTTCTGACTTCATGTTTTTTTACCCCATATGTAACTCTGTGTTGTTTTTATTGCACTACTTTGCTTTATCTTGGCCAGGTCGCAGTTGTAAATGAGAACCTGTTCTCAACTGGCTTACCTGGTTAAATAAAGGTGAAATAAAAAAAATAAAAAAAAGTGGTGGCAAGAGGGATTTAGTCAATAAATTGCTTGCTATCCATTTTCCTTTCTTTCTGTTTGCATATAGGCTACTGGTAATGTTACCAGGGCCACGTTCAACAACCCTGTGTTTGGGCACAGCAGACCTCAGATATGCCCTTAAATATTTGTATGTGCAACCTTTGATGTGCAATTATCACAATTTTTTTTATTTTTTTATTTCACCTTTATTTAACCAGATAAACCAGTTGAGAACAAGTTCTCATTTACAACTGCGACCTGGCCAAGATAAAGCAAAGCAGTGCGATAAAAACAACAACACAGAGTTACATATGGGGTAAAACAAAACAAAGTCAATAACATAGGTTGTAATATGGCTTTTATCCTGGCTTGGCTCCCCCAGTGATTTTACTGCTTTCAAAACGCAGGGCTCCCGGTTTTTCAAATTACTCTATGTCGGGGTCTCTTTGTCGGGGTCTGGAAGCGCAGCCTGGAGAGAGCACACACCTGTCATTTCATAATCTGAAAAGGCTTTGATCCATTTTTTTGAGGTGTAATATTTATTTTTTTACAAAACATTAGGAACACCTGCTCTTTCCATGACACAGACTGACCAGGTGAATCCAGGTGAAAGCTTGTGTCACTTGTTAAATCCACTTCAATCAGTGTAGATGAAGGGGAGGAGACAGGTTAAAGAAGGATTTTTAAGCCTTGAGACAATTGAGACATGGATTGTGTATGTGTGCAGAGGGTGAATGGGCAAGACAAAATATATAAGTGCCTTTGAACGGAGTACGGTAGTAGGTGTCAGGCGTACCGGTTTGATTGTGTCAAAAACTGCAACGCTGCTAGGTATTTCACGCTCAACAGTTTCACGTGTGTATCAAGAAGGACATCCAGCCAACTTCACAGAACTGTGGGAAGCAATGGAGACAACATGGGCCAGCATCTCTGTGGAATGCTTTCGACACCTTGTAGAGTCCATGCCCCAACGAATTAAGGCTGTTCTAAGGGCAAAAGAGGGTGCAACTCAATATTAGGAAGGTGTTCCTAATGTTTTGTACACTCAGTGTATATATTCAGTGAGGGAAAAAAGTATTTGATCCCCTGCTGATTTTGTATGTTTGCCCACTGACAAAGAAATAATCAGTCTATAATTTTAATGGTAAAGGTTTATTTGAACAGTGAGAGACAGAATAACAACAACAAAATCCAGAAAAACGCATATAACATTTTTTATGAATTGATTTGCATTTTAATGAGGGAAATAAGTATTTGACCCCCTCTCAATCAGAAAGATTTCTGGCTCCCAGGTGTCTTTTATACAGGTAACGAGATGAGATTAGGAGCACACTCTTAAAGGGAGTGCTCCTAATCTCAGCTTGTTACCTGTATAAAAGACACCTGTCCACAGAAGCAATCAATCAATCAGATTCAAAACTCTCCACCATGGCCAAGACCAAAGAGCTCTCCAAGGATGTCAGGGACAAGATTGTAGACCTACACAAGGATGGAATGGGCTACAAGACCATCGCCAAGCAGCTTGGTGAGAAGGTGACAACAGTTGGTGTGATTATTCGCAAATGGAAGAAACACAAAAGAACTGTCAATCTCCCTCGGCCTGGGGCTCCATGCAAGATCTCACCTCGTGGAGTTGCAATGATCATGAGAACGGTGAGTAATCAGCCCAGAACTACACGGGAGGATCTTGTCAATGATCTCAAGGCAGCGGGGACCATAGTCACCAAGAAAACAATTGGTAACACACTACGCCATGAAGGACTGAAATCCTGCAGCGCCCGCAAGGTCCCCCTGCTCAAGAAAGCACATATACAGGCCCGTCTGAAGTTTGCCAATGAACATCTGAATGATTCAGAGGAGAACTGGTGAAAGTGTTGTGGTCAGATGAGGAGGAATGCTGCCTATGACCCCAAGAACACCAACCCCACCGTCAAACATGGAGGTGGAAACATTATGCTTTGGGGGTGTTTTTCTGCTAAGGGGACAGGACAACTTCACTGCATCAAAGGGACGATGGACGGGGCCATGTACCGTCAAATCTTGGGTGAGAACCTCCTTCCCTCAGCCAGGGCATTTAAAATGGGTCCTGGATGGGTATTCCAGCATGACAATGACCCAAAACACACGGCCAAGGCAACAAAGGAGTGGCTCAAGAAGAAGCAGATTAAGGTCCTGGAGTGGCCTAGTCAGTCTCCAGACCTTAATCCCATAGACAATCTGTGGAGTGAGCTGAAGGTTCGAGTTGCCAAACGTCAGCCTCAAAACCTTAATGACTTGGAGAAGATCTGCAAAGAGAAGTGGGACAAAATCCCTCCTGAGATGTGTGCAAACCTGGTGGCCAACTACAAGAAACATCTGACCTCTGTGATTGCCAACAAGGGTTTTGCCACTAAGTACTAAGTCATGTTTTGCAGAGGGGTCAAATACTTATTTCCCTCATTAAAATGCAAATCAATTTATAACATTTTTGACATGCGTTTTTCTGGATTTTGTTGTTGTTATTCTGTCTCTCATTGTTCAAATAAACCTTTACCATTAAAATTATAGACTGATCATGTCTTTGTCAGTGGGCAAATGTACAAAATCAGCAGAGGATGAAATACTTTTTTCCTTCACTGTATATATATATGCTCAACAAAAAAATAAATGCAACATTTAAAGTGTTGGTCCCCTGAACAAGAATATAAACGCAACATGTAAAGTGTTGGTCACATGTTCCATGAGCTGAAATAAAAGATCCCAGAAATTTTCCATATGCACAAAAAGCGTATTTCTCTCAAATTTGGTGCACAAATTTGTTTACAACCCTGTTAGTGAGCATATCTCCTTTGCCAAGATAATCCATCCACCTGACAGGTGTGGCATATCAAGAAGCTGAATAAACAGCATGATCATTACACAGGTGCACCTTGTGCTGGTAACAATAAAAGGCCACTCTAAAATGGGCAGTTTTGTCACACAACACAATGCCACAGATGTCTCAAGTTTTGAAGGAGTATGCTGTAGGCATGCTGACTGCAGGAATGTCCATCAGTGCTGCTGCCAGATAATTTTATATGAATTTCTCTACCATTAGCCGCGTCCAACATTGTTTTAGAGAATTTGGCAGTACGTCCAACCGGCCTCACAATCGCAGACTACGTGTAACCACGCCAGCCCAGGACCTCCACATCTGGCTTCTTCACCTGCGGTATCATCTGAGACTAGCCACCCGGACAGCTGATGAAACTGTGGGTTTACACAACAAAATACATTCTGCACAAACTGTCAGAAACCGTCTCAGGGAAGCTCATCTGCATGCTCGTCGTCCTCACCAGGTTCTTGACCTGACTGCAGTTTGGCATCATAACCGACTTCAATGCTAAGCTTCAATGGCCACTGGCATGCTGGGGAAGTGTGCTGTTAACTGATGAATCCCGGTTTCAACTGTACCGGGCAGATGGCAGACAGCATGTATGGCGTCGTGTGGGCGAGCGGTTTGCTGATGTCAATGTTGTGAACAAAGTACCCCATGGTGGCGGTGGGGTTATGGTATGGGCAGGCATAAGCTACAGACAACGAACACAATTGCATTTTATCGATGGCAATTTGAGTGCATAGTGATACTGTGACGAGATCCTGAAGCCCATTGTTGTGCCATTCATCCGCCGCCATCACCTCATGTTTCAGCATGATAATGCACGGCCTGATGTTGCAAGGATCTGTACACAATTCTTGGAAGCTGAAAATGTCCCAGTTCTTCCATGGCCTGCATACTCACCAGACAAGTGTCCCATTGAGCATGTTTGGGATGCTCTGGATTGCCGTGTACGACAGCGTGTTCCAGTTCCCGCCAATATACAGCAACTTCGCACATCCATTGAAGAGGAGTGGGACAACATTTCACAGGCCACAATCAACAGCCTGATCAACTTTATGTGAAGGAGATGTGTCGCGCTGCATGAGGCAAATCGTGGTCACACCGGTTTTCTGATCCACACCCTTGCCTTTTTTTAAGCTATCTGTGACCAACATATGCATATTCCCAGTCATGTGAAATCCATAGAATACGAACTAATACATGTATTTCAATTGACTGATTTCCTTATATAAACTGTAACTCAGTAAAATATTTGACATTGTTGCATGTTGCATTTATATTTTTGTTCAGTGTATCAACACTAACAGTCAAAAGTTTGGACACACCTACTCATTCAAGGCTTTTTCTTAATTTTTTAATATTTTTTACATTGTAGAATAATAGTGAAGGCATCAAAACTATGAAATAACACATATGGAATCATGTAGTAACCAAAAAATATTATATATTTTATATTTGAGATTCTTCAAATATCCACCCTTTGCCTTGATGACAGCGTTGCACACTCTTGGCATTCTCTCAACCAGCTTCATGAGGTAGTCACCTGATATGCATTTCAATAAACAGGTGTGCCTTCTTAAAAGTTAATTTGTGGAATTTATTTCCTTCTTAATGCGTTTGAGCAAATCAGTTGTGTTGTGACATGGTAGGGGGGGTATACAGAAGATAGCCCTATATGGCAAGAACAGCTCAAATAAGCAAAGAGAAACGACAGTCCATCATTACTTTAAGACATGAAGGTCAATACTGAACATTTCAAGAACTTTGAACGTTTCTTCAAGTGCAGTCGCAAAAACCATCAAGCGCTATGATGAAACTGGCTCTCATGAGGGCTGCCACAGGAATGGAAGACCAAGAGTTACCTCTGCTGCAGAGGATAAGTTCATTAGAGTTACCAGCCTCAGAAATTGCAGCCCAAATAAGTTCAAGTAACAGACACATCTCAACATAAACTGTTCAGAGGGGACTGTGTGAATCAGGCATTCATCGTCGAATTGCTGCAAAGAAACCACTACTAAAGGACACCAATAAGAAGAAGAGACCTGATTGGGCCAAGAAACATGAGCAATGGACATTAGACCGGTGGAAATGTGTCCTTTGGTCTGAAGTCCATATTGGAGATTTTTGGTTCAAAACTGCCGTGTCTTTGTGAGACGCGGTGTGGGCGAACGGATGATCTCCGCATGTGTAGTTCCCACCGTAAAGCATGGAGGAGGAGGTGTTATGGTGTGGGGGTGCTTTGCTGGTGACACTATCTGTGATTTATTTTGTATTCAAGGCACACTTAACCAGCATGGCTACCACAGCATTCTGCAGCAATACGCCATCCCATCTGGTTTGGGCTTAGTGGGACTATCATTTGTTTTCAGGACAATGACCCAACACACCTCCAGGCTGTGTAAGGGCTATTTTACCAAGAAGGAGAGTGATGGAGTGCTGCATCAGATGACCTGGCCTCCACAATCCCCCGACCTCAACCCAATTGAGATGGTTTGGGATGAGTCGGACGGCAGAGTGAAGGTAAAGCAGCCAAGAAGTGCTCAGCATATGTGGGAACTCCTTCAAGACTGTTGGAAAAGCATTCCAGGTGAAGCTGGTTGAGAGAATACCAAGAGTGTGCAAAGCTGTCATCAAGGCAAAGGGTGGCTATCTCAAATATAAAATATATCTTGATTTGTTTAACACTTCTTTGGTTATTACATGATTCCACGTGTTATTTCATCGTTTTGATGTCTTCACTATTATTCTACAATGTAAAAAATATTAAAAATAAAGAAAAACCCTTGAATGTGTAGGTGTGTCCAGACTTTTGACTGGTACTGTATATATATATATATATATATATATATATATATATATATATATATATATATATATATACTGTATATTTATAGGCTATATATGTTGAAATTCTGTTTAAAAAAGACCTAGCAAAATAGCCTATCAGAAATAACATCGCCTGTAGCCTACCGGATAATGTAAAGACACGTGTATGAAATTAATTGATGGGGAAAGTCTGAACGGGAGAGAGACACGATTAGGCCTGTATTGCAATAGTGATGAGGAAGACGAAATTGAAAACCATTCAACAAAAATTATATGCCACCTGTCCTGTAGCCTATAAATACTGATCCGTCGTTGATAATTTTTTTTAAAGCAGGTGGTTAAATGTTGACACCACATTTTAATTTGTGTGCGATAGTCTGCTCTGCCCTTGCTCTTTTTCAATAGGTGGAACACTGAGGCGGAGTTTGAATAACGCTGGAATATTTTTAGGCGGGGCACTGATGACGTTAACCACTGAATGTGGTCAGGCTGGCCTGATTGCTTTTACACTGAGCTGAGATAGGAACACAATGCGAGCTCGTCCACCTCTGGAGGTGCTCAGGCAAATCTGCTTACATTCCGAACATACAGTATATGCATATGCAATGCAATGCAATATAATGCAATATTAATTGTGTGCATTTAGACTTGGCATTGACATGCGTTCCTTGTTATGCGAATGCAAATGTAGATACAGTTTGCATTTTTTATGCAAGGTATAAATGGGGTCTAAGACTACTGTAGGCCTAAATGCTAAACAGCATACCTATGAATTACCCCTTTTCCAGCTCTAAACAGAGCCTAACTCTCCCCCTTGGCAGGACTAAGGAGAGTCACCCAGGAAAGCTAACATAAACTGCCTGTACATACAGGATGCAACAAACAAACTGGTATAGAACGAGTTGTAAAATAGTGTTCAACCCTGAACTTTACTTTGTTAATTAGACCAGGCAATACTATGGAAACCATGATATGAGTTAATTGCATTCATTCGTTTAAATGTGCATATTTTAGTCAAGTACACTTTAGTTTAAAAGACAGAGCTGCATCAAAAAGGCTGTGTTTACACAGGCAGCCCAATTCTCATCTTTGTTTCACTAATTGGTATTTTGACCAATTAGATCAGCTCTGAAAAAGATGTGATGTGAAAGATCTGATGTGATTTGCCAAAAGACCAATTAGTGGAAGAAAAATCAGAATTGGGCTGCCTGTCTAAACGCAGCCATTGACTGATACTTTAAAGCATTTTGGATTATCATGTTGTTAGAAAGTACATTTTAAACACATTTAAAAATGGTAATGAGGCCAGGCTATAGGCTGCATCATCACACTTAGACAGCCACTGAAATTGATTTCAGGAAATGGAGTTGGCAGGGCTGTGGCACAGTATGATGGGAATGGAGAGGAGGAGTGGAGGAAGGGGAGCAGGGTAAAAAGAAAATGGGTCTGGATAGAAGTGGAATCATAGTGGCACAATCCAATACCAGAGCTGTTGAATACTGAGTGGGACATCATCACAGAGCCTGTGCCTTCGAATGCTTGCTCGCTAGTCAAATATTCTGAGTGCACTGCCTTTCAAATAGCCTGTCTGCCCCAAATGTAATGAAAATAATGATCACATCCCTGTATTGATTGAGAGAGAGCGATGTGAATATTGCTCTCTCCTGTGAGGAGAGTGCATCTTCTTCCCCTGTGTGTTGTACCATTCCTTTGACATACACAGCATCCATCACACATTAGTTGCAGATGGAGGTGAAAGGAATTATGGGTCTAACGTGTGACAGAGCCTCCCACACCCACACACATTTACAGCAACACTTCAAACAACCAAACACGCATGCAAACATGTAAACACAAACATGCACACGCAGAGACACACACACCTAAAACAACATACATGTACGAACATCCGACAAAACACAAACCTGGACCTAACAATACCTTAACCCTCACCAACTCAAGACATGTTTAGTTCTAAATGATGTATAAGAAGCAGAACTGAAAATGAAATCCTCAAAAACTCTCACAGGCAGTAATTTGGTTGTGAGAGGATCACCAAGAGGTACAGTCTATAGTGGATCATTTACGCATTGGATAATACAGTGCTGTAATCTCTCTCCATCGTCCTAGCCGGATTGAGAATGTATGGGAATTTAATGTATATGAGTGTGATTAGACCGAGATCAAACAAGACCATTGTGAGTGAGGAGCCAACTCCTCCTTCTGCATCTAGGAATTCCTGCCAACTGTGCTAGAGCTTTGGAGCTGTGGAGCGCTACTGCCTGTGTGCATTTGGCAAGGGGATATAGTGTCCACTACTGGCCCCAAAGAGCAATTCAGGAACAACTGGTCCATACCCAGAGGTCTCCTGAATGAGAGGATGGCAAGACCAAGAGGGTGGCAAGAGTGGGCACTCGCAAACTCCCCATCATGTATTTAAAAGGATTGATGTCAGCATTGGCTTGTGGGAGTTTCCACCATTGTTACATCATTGCGAGAAAGTGTGCAAGTGCACATTTCAGAAGAAGGGTGGAAAATGGGGACTCACACCAAGAAAGAGGTCTGTTGTTGTTGGAAAGTAGTGAATGTACACAACAGGTTAGGAGTATGTATTCATGTATTCTTTGATCCACATCAATTCCTACTGAAGGTATTCATTGAGGGAAACCAGTACGCACACGTTATAAGGTGAATAGCAGTTGAAATGTAGTGATGGTTTGGGCAGAGCATTTTTAATGTCTTCACATCACTTCACAGATCTCTAAGGAGTTACTAAGCTACAGTGGTGGAAAAAGTACCCAATTGTCATACTTTACTCAAGTAATAGAAAATGACTCAAGTAAAAGTGAAGGTCACCCAGTAAAATACTACTTGAGTAAAAATCTATAAGTATTTGATTTTAGATATACTTCAGTATCAAAAGTAAATGTAATTGATAAAATATACTTATCAAATCAAATCAAATCAAATTTTATTGGTCACATGCGCCGAATACAACAGGTGCAGACATTACAGTGAAATGCTTACTTACAGCCCTTAACCAACAGTGCATTTATTTTAAACAAAAAAAGTAAGAATAAAACAACAACAAAAAAGTGTTGAGAAAAAAAAAGAGCAGAAGTAAAATAAAGTGACAGTAGGGAGGCTATATATACAGTAAAATAAAGTGACAGTAGGGAGGCTATATATACAGGGGGGTACCGTTGCATAGTCAATGTGCGGAGGCACCGGCTAGTTCAGGTAGTTGAGGTAATATGTACATGTGGGTAGAGTTAAAGTGACTATGCATAAATACTTAACAGAGTAGCAGCAGCGTAAAAAGGATGGGGTGGGGGGGCAGTGCAAATAGTCTGGGTAGCCATGATTAGCTGTTCAGGAGTCTAATGGCTTGGGGGTAGAAGCTGTTGAGAAGTCTTTTGGACCTAGACTTGGCACTCCGGTACCGCTTGCCGTGCGGTAGCAGAGAGAACAGTCTATGACTAGGGTGGCTGGAGTCTTTGACAATTTTGAGGGCCTTCCTCTGACACCGCCTGGTATAGAGGTCCTGGATGGCAGGGAGCTTTGCCCCAGTGATGTACTGGGCCGTACGCACTACCCTCTGTAGTGCCTTGCGGTCAGAGGCCAAGCAGTTGCCATACCAGGCGGTGATGCAACCAGTCAGGATGCTCTCGATGGTGCAGCTGTAGAATTTTTTGAGGATCTGAGGACCCATGCCAAATATTTTTAGTCTCCTGAGGGGGAATAGGCTTTGTCGTGCCCTCTTCACGACTGTCTTGGTGTGTTTGGACCATGATAGTTCGTTGGTGATGTGGACACCAAGTAACTTGAAGCTCTCAACCTGTTCCACTACAGCCCCGTCGATGAGAATGGGGGCGTGCTCAGTCCTCTTTTTTTTCCTGTAGTCCACAATCATCTCCTTTGTCTTGGTCACGTTGAGGGAGAGGTTGTTGTCCTGGCACCACACGGCCAGATCTCTGACCTCCTCCCTATAGGCTGTCTCATCGTTGTCGGTGATCAGGCCTACCACTGTTGTGTTGTCGGCAAACTTAATGATGGTGTTGGAGTCGTGCCTGGCCATGCAGTCATGGGTGAACAGAGAGTACAGGAGGGGACTGAGCACGCACCCCTGAGGGGCCCCCGTGTTGAGGATCAGTGTGGCAGATGTGTTGTTACCTACCCTTACCACCTGGGGGCGGCCCGTCAGGAAGTCCAGGATCCAGTTGCAGAGGGAGGTGTTTAGTCCCAGGATCCTTAGCTTAGTGATGAGCTTAGAGGGCACTATGGTGTTGAATGCTGAGCTGTAGTCAATGAATAGCATTCTCACGTAGGTGTTCCTCTTGTCCAGGTGGGAAAGGGCAGTGTGGAGTGCGATACAGATTGCATCATCTGTGGATCTGTTGGGGCGGTATGCAAATTGGAGTGGGTCTAGGGTTTCTGGGATTATGCTGTTGATGTGAGCCATGACCAGTCTTTCAAAGCACTTCATGGCTACAGACGTCAGTGCTACGGGTCGGTAGTCATTTAGGCAGGTTATCTTAGAGTTCTTGGGCACGGGGACTATGGTGGTCTTCTTGAAACATGTTGGTATTACAGACTCAGTCAGGGACATGTTGAAAATGTCAGTGAAGACACTTGCCAGTTGGTCAACACATGCTCGGAATTTGAAAGTATAAATAATTTCAAATTCCTTGTCACGTTCGTTTACAGGCGGGACGGACCAAGGCGCAGCGTGATATGCCAACATGTTTATTTAACTAAACACACAACAAAAGAAACGTGAAGTCCAAGGTAGCACACAAACAACATACCTTACACGGAACAAGATCCCACAACCCACTAGTGCCAATAGGCTACCTAAGTATTGTCCCCAATCAGAGACAACGAGTAACAGCTGCCTCTGATTGGGAACCACACAGGCCAACATAGATCTATACATACTAGATCCAAACCTAGAAAATAACACATAGGAACATACACAACATGGAAAATCACACCCTGACTCAACAAATAAGAGTCCTCAGAGACAGTACCCCCCCCCCCCCCCCCCCCAAAAGGTGCGGACTCCGACCGCGCCACATAAACATAACAGGGTAGGGGCCGGGTGGGCATTCCGCCTCGGAGGCGGATCCGGCTCCGGGCGTGACCACCACTTACTCTCCACCTCCCTGTTGCGCCCCTGGTCTGGTCTGGACCTCGACGCGCTGCTTCCCCTCTCCTTCCTCCCACGACGTACCAAGCCCTGTCTGGACCCTGGTGTGGGAGACCCCAAACCTGGAGAGGGGCTGACGTCTGGGTCTGGACTGGAACTGCTGACTGGAGCTGGACCCGACGACGGTGGATTGAACTGCTCTGGCTCCGGAGTGGAGCCGCTAACCGGAGCTGGATCAGGCACCGGTGGAGCGGACTGCTCTGGCTCCGGAGTGGAGCGGCTGACCGGAGCTGGACTGGACCCCGGTGGAGCGGATTGCTCTGGCTCCGGAGTGGATCCGCTGACCGGAG
Source organism: Coregonus lavaretus (assembly GCF_964263955.1). NCBI lineage: Eukaryota > Metazoa > Chordata > Actinopteri > Salmoniformes > Salmonidae > Coregonus > Coregonus lavaretus. Next base: position 14,551,451 of record NC_140012.1, on the reverse strand, counting down.
TTGGTCCGGACCCCGGTGGAGCGGATTGCTCTGGCTCCGGAGTGGATCTGCTGACCGGAGCTGGACTGGACCCGGTGGAGCGGATTGCTCTGGCTCCGGAGTGGAGCAGCTGACCGGTGCCGGACCAGGCACCGGTGGAACAGGCACGGGCCGTGCCGGACTGGACACACACACCACTGGCTTGGTGCGGGGAGCAGGAACGGGCCGGACCGGGCTGACGACGCGCACCACTGGCTTGGTGCGGGGAGCAGGAACGGGCCGTACCGGACTGGCGACGCGCACCACTGGCCTGGTGCGGGGAGCAGGAACAGGCCGGGCCGGGCTGGCGACGTGCACCACTGGCTTGGTGCGAGGGGCAGGAACAGGCCGGGCCGGGCCGGGCTGGCGACGCGCACCACCGGATCTTGCTGGTGACAGGCACCACTGGCTTGGTGCGAGGGACAGGAACGGGTCGAGCCGTACTGGGAACACGCACCACTGGCTTAGTGCGGGGAGCAGGAACGGGTCGGGCCATACTGGGAACACGCACTACTGGCTTAGTGCGGGGAGCAGGAACGGGCCGGACCGGACTGGCGACGCGCACCACTTGCTTGGTGCGAGGAGCGGTACTGGGTTCCTTTATAAACCCCCACTCCTTCTGCTGCCTAACCAGCTCCTCTCGCCGTGCCTCTACACTCTCCTTCTCCCTTATAGCCTCCTGTAGCGCCTCCCTCTGACCTAATAACTCCTGCTCCCTCTGAACCAATAGCCCCCGTAACCTGGTGGCCTCCTCTCCTAACCTGCATATCCGCACTGTCGCTGCCTCCTGCTGCCTTGTCGTCCACACCGTGTGCCCCCCCAAAAAATTATCTTGGGGTTGCCTCTCGGTTCTCCGTCGTCGGCACTCCTCTTCCCGTGAGGACTCCTCCGGGAGCCCCCACGTTTTAGGGAACAGAAACTCGTCGTCGTCATCCTCTGACTCCTCAGTGTAGTACTGTTCCCACTCCTCTTCCCAAGGTCGTAGGAACCCAATCCAGAACCCAACCGGGTGCAGTGGTCGGGGCTCTTCTCTATCGCTCCCCGACCACCCCTTTAGCCACCCCCCAAAAAATTATTGGGGCTGCTTCTCGGGCCTCCTCCTCGGCCGGCTTCCGTGTTGCCGTTGTTCCTCTCCTGCCTGGGCATGGCCCTTTCCCCGCGAATATCTCCTCCCATGACCACAGTTTGCCCACCTGTGACATCGCTACTCGCTCTTCCTGGGCACGCTGTTTGGTCCTCATTTGATGGGATCTTCTGTCACGTTCGTTTACAGATGGGACGGACCAAGGCGCAGCGTGATATGCCAACATGTTTATTTAACAAATAAACACACAACAAAACAACAAACGAAACGTGAAGTCCAAGGTAGCACACAAACAACATACCTTATACGGAACAAGATCCCACAACCCACTAGTGCAATAGGCTACCTAAGTATGGTCCCCAATTAGAGACAACGAGCAACAGCTGCCTCTGATTGGGAACCACACAGGCCAACATAGATCTATACATACTAGATCCAAACCTAGAAAATAACACATAGGAACATACACAACAAGGAAAATCACACCCTGACTCAACAAATAAGAGTCCTCAGAGTCAGGGCGTGACATTCCTTATATTAATTAAGCAAACCAGACGGCACCATTTTGTTTTTTTATGGATAGTCAGGGGCACACTCCAACACTCAGACATAATTTACAAGCGAAGCATTTGTGTTTAGTGAGTCCGCCAGATCATAGGGATGACCAGGGATGTTCTCTTGATAAGTGTGTGAATTGCACCGATTTCCTGTCCTGCTAAGCATTCAAAATGTAACTAGTACTTTTGGGTGTCAGGGATAATGTATGGAGTAAAAAGTATATTATTTTCTTTAGGAATGTAGTGAAGGAAAAATAAATGTTGTTCAAAATATAAATAGTAAAGTAAAGTACATACAGTGGGGGAAAAAAAGTATTTAGTCAGCCACCAATTGTGCAAGTTCTCACACTTAAAAAGATGAGAGAGGCCTGTAATTTTCATCATAGGGACACGTCAACTATGACAGACAAAATGAGGGGGAAAAATCCAGAAAAACACATTGTAGGATTTTTAATGAATTTATTTGCAAATTATGGTGGAAAATAAGTATTTGGTCACCTACAAACAAGCAAGATTTCTGGCTCTCACAGACCTGTAACTTCTTCTTTAAGAGGCTCCTCTGTCCTCCACTCGTTACCTGTATTAATGGCACCTGTTTGAACTTGTTATCAGTATAAAAGACACCTGTCCACAACCTCAAACAGTCACACTCCAAACTCCACTATGGCCAAGACCAAAGAGCTGTCAAAGGACACCAGAAACAAAATTGTAGACCTGCACCAGGCTGGGAAGACTGAATCTGCAATAGGGAAGCAGCTTGGTTTTAATAAATCAACTGTGGGAGCAATTATTAGGAAATGGAAGACATACAAGACCACTGATAATCTCCCTCGATCTGGGGCTCCACGCAAGATCTCACCCCGTGGGGTCAAAATGATCACAAGAACGGTGAGCAAAAATCCCAGAACCACACGGGGGGACCTAGTGAATGACCTGCAGAGAGCTGGGACCAAAGTAACAAAGCCTACCATCAGTAACACACTACGCCGCCAGGGACTCAAATCCTGCAGTGCAAGATGTGTCCCCCTGCTTAAGCCAGTACATGTCCAGGCCCATCTGAAGTTTGCTAGAGTGCATTTGGATGATCCAGAAGAGGATTGGGAGAATGTCATATGGTCAGATGAAACCAAAATATAACTTTTTGGTAAAAACTCAACTCGTCGTGTTTGGAGGACAAAGAATGCTGAGTTGCATCCAAAGAACACCATACCTACTGTGAAGCATGGGGGTGGAAACATCATGCTTTGGGGCTGTTTTTCTGCAAAGGGACCAGGACGACTGATCCGTGTAAAGGAAAGAATGAATGGGGCCATGTATCATGAGATTTTGAGTGAAAACCTTCCATCAGCAAGGGCATTGAAGATGAAACGTGGCTGGGTCTTTCAGCATGACAATGATCCCAAACACACCACCCGGGCAACGAAGGAGTGGCTTCGTAAGAAGCATTTCAAGGTCCTGGAGTGGCCTAGCCAGTCTCCAGATCTCAACCCCATAGAAAATCTTTGGATGAGTTGAAAGTCTGTGTTGCCCAGCGACAGCTCCAAAACATCACTGCTCTAGAGGAGATCTGCATGGAGGAATGGGCCAAAATACCAGCAACAGTGTGTGAAAACCTTGTGAAGACTTACAGAAAACGTTTGACCTGTGTCATTGCCAACAAAGGGTATATAACAAAGTATTGAGAAACTTTTGTTATTGACCAAATACTTATTTTCCACCATAATTTGCAAATAAATTCATGAAAAATCCTACAATGTGTTTTTCTGGATTTTTTTCCCTCATTTTGTCTGTCATAGTTGACCTGTACCTATGATGAAAATTACAGGCCTCTCTCATCTTTTTAAGTGGGAGAACTTGCACAACTGGTGGCTGACTAAACACTTTTTTTCCCCACTGTATACTCAAAATAACTACATAAGTAGTACTTTAAAGTATTGTTACTTAAGTACTTTACACCACTGCTCAGCTAAATGATAACAAGCTATGGTGAAGAGTCAGTCAATAAAACAATTTACATTACATTTACATTTTAGTCATTTAGCAGACGCTCTTATCCAGAGCGACTTACAGTTAGTGAGTGCATACATTTTCATACTGGCCCCCGTGGAAATCAAACCCACAACCCTGGCATTGCAAACGCCATGCTCTACCAACTGAGCTACACGGGACTATTGAAGAAACACTATGTGGTAAACATATTGTCAGTATATTGCTTATGAGTCGCCTGAAAAGAATAGACCTCCTGGCTTTCACTGGCTCCTATCCCCCTGTATGTAATGGGCCCGGCTTCTCCCACCCTCGCCGTGATTTTTCACAGTTTTCTAGGGACACAGCACCATCCAATGGATAATTGATGAAATCATCCCAGAGATCCCCAAAATGGAGTCCGCGTGGCCTGGGTGTGCCCCACTACACACAACGCGCCATCATAGGAAAAAGGTAAGAAAATGTATACTCTCACTACTGCAAATCATTCTGGATTAGAGCACCTGCTAAATGACTAAAATGTAAATGTAAATCATAGTTTGTGGTCCAGTGACACGCTGGGGCTAAAATTAGACTGTGGCATCCACAGGGTGCCGGTTTTGCCTGACGGCCACACACTGGGGAGTCCAGGATGATGGAGAGGGTGATTACAACACAAAGGAGCCCTGTTAATACTGTATGAGGATGAGTGAGAGAGGGAGAGAAAGGTGGAGCTTGGCTCTAAATGGGACGGTATACACTACATTACCAAAAGTATGTGGACACCTGCTCGTCAAACATCTCATTCCAAAATCATGGCCATTAATATGGAGTTGGTCCCCCCTTTGCTGCAATAACAGCCTCCACTCTTCTGGGAAGGCTTTCCACTAGATGTTGGAACATTGCTGCGGGGACTTACTTCCATTCAGCCACAAGAGCATTAGTGAGGTCAGGCGCTGATGTTGGCGATAAAGCCTGGCTCGCAGTCGGTGTTCCAATTCATCCCAAAGGTGTTTGATGGGGTTGAGATCAGGGCTCTGTGCAAGCCAGTCAAGTTCTTCCACACCGATCTCGACAAACCATTTCTGTATGGACCTCGCTTTGTGCACAGGGGCATTGTCATGCTGCCACAAAGTTGGAAGCACAGAATCATCTAGCATGTCATTGCATGCTGTAGCGTAAAGATTTCCCTTCACTGGAACTAAGGGGCCTAGCCCGAACCATGAAAAAAAGCCCCAGATCATTATTCGTCCTCCACCAAACTTTACAGTTGGCACTATGCATTGGGGCAGGTAGCATTCTCTTGGCATCTGCCAAACCCAGATTTGTCCGTTGGACTGCCAGATGATGAAGCCTGATTCATCACTGCAGAGAACACGTTTCCACTGCTCCAGACTCCAATGGCGGCGAGCTTTACACCACTCCAGCCGACACTTGGCGTTGCACATGGTGATCTTAGGCTTGTGTGCGGCTGCTCGGCCATGGAAACCCATTTCATGAAGCTCCCAATGAACAGTTCTTGTGCTAATGTTTTTACCAGAGGCAATTTGAACTCAGTAGTGAGTGTTACAGACGATTTATACGCGCTACGCGCTTCAGCACTCAGCCATCCCGTTCTGTGAGCTTGTGTAGCTTACCACTTGGTGGCTGAGCCGTTGTTGCTCCTAGACGTTTCCACTTTACAATAACAGCACTTACAGTTGACCGGGGCAGCTCTAGCAGGGCAGAAATTTGATGAACTGACTCGTTAAAAAGGTGGCATCCTATGACGGTGCCACGTTGAAAGTCACTGAGCTCTTCAGTAAGGCCATTCTACAGTCAATGTTTGTCTATGGAGATTGCATGGCGGTGTGCTCGATGTTATACACCTGTCAGCAACGGGTGTGGCTGAAATAGCCGAATCCACTAATTTGAAGGGGTGTCCACCTACTTTTGTATATACAGTATATTGTACAGTCAGGTCCATACATATTTGGACATTGACCAAGTTATTATTATTTTAGCTGTCTACCACAGCGTATTGGAATTGAAATGAAATAATGAATATGAGCTGAAAGTGCAGACTTTCAGCTTTAATTTTAGTAAGCAGATAAAAAGTCTAAAGTTGATTTCAAGTGTGGCATTTGCATTTGGAATCTGTTGCTGTTAACCCTCAATATGAAGTCCAAAGAGCTGCCACTGCCAGTGAAGCAAGCCATCGTTAGTCTGAAAAATCAAAACAAACCCATCAGAGAGATAGCAAAAACATTAGCTGTGGCCAAATCAAATATGTGGTACATTCTTAAAAAGAAAAAACGCACTGGTGAGCTCAGGAACACCAAAAGGCCCGGAAGACCACGGAAAACAACTGTGGTGGATGACAGAATAATTATTTCCCTGGTGAAGAAAAACCCCTTCACAACAGTTGACCAGATCAAGAACACCCTCCAGGAGGTATGCGTGTCAACAATCAAGAGAAGACTTCACCAGAGTAAATACAGCGGGTTTACCACAAGATGTAAACCATTGGTAAGCCTCAAAAACAGGAAGACCAGATTAGAGTATGCCAAAAAACATCTAAAAAAGCCTGTACAGTTCTGGAACAACATCCTATGGACAGATGAGACAAAGATCAACTTGTACCAGAATGATGGGAAGAGAAGAGTATGGAGAAGGAAAGGAACTGCTCATGATCCGAAGCATACCACCCCATCTATGAAGCATGGTGGAGGTAGTGTTATGGCGTGGGCATGTATGGCTGCCAATGGAACAGGTTCCCTTGTATTTATTGATGATGTGACTGCTGACAAAAGCAGCAGGATGAATTCTGAAGTGTTTAGGGCTATATTATCTACTCAGATTCAGCCAAATGCTTCAAACCTCATTGGACGGTGCTTCACAGTGCAGATGGTCAATGACCCGAAGCATACTGCGAAAGCAACCCAATACCTTTTTAAGGCAAAGAAGTGGAATGTTCTGCAATGGCCAAGTCAATCAACTGACCTGAATCCAATTGAGCATGCATTTCACTTGCTGAAGGCAAAACTGAAGTTAAAATGCCCCAAGAACAAGCAGGAACTGAACACAGCTGTAGTAAAGGCTTGACAGAGCTTCACCAGGGAAGAAACCCAGCATCTGGTGATGTCTATGGGTACCAGACTTCAGGCAATCATTGACTGCAAAGGATTTGCAACCAAGTATTAAAACTCACAATTTAATTTATGATTATGTTAGTTTGTCCAATTACTTTTGAGCCCCTAAAATTGGAGGGCTATGTATAAAAATGGTTGTAATTCCTACACGGTTCATACAATAATTTTGACAAAACCCTTAAATTAAAGACGAAAGTCTACACTTAAAGCACATCTTGATTGTTTGCTTTCAAATCCATTGTGCTGACGTACAGAGCCAAAATGATGCAAATTGTGTCACTGTCCAAATACTTATGGACCTGACTGTATCTCTGGTCCTCCCCTGTCACCCAGCTGATGACAGATGGGGGAAGCACTGGAACTTCTTCAGCATGGGCAGTGCCCACTGAATGAAAAGCCCTTGTACTATTATACAGTGTCTCCATAGATTATGTATTGAAATTGTCATGAATCCCGCTTCCTGAGTCTGTTTCTGCCTGTGTTGCCTGTTTTCTGTTCTGGAGTCTGTTTCCTGAGGTTCCTGAACGCACCCTGTCTGGTTGCCAGGCGACGAAGCTAGGCGGGAGATCTCTCTATTACCCGCACTTGCATCTCATCAGCTATCTGCACACCTGGTCCTGATCATCACCTCTCCACTTCATAAGCTCTGACCTGACATCCATTCCCTGCCGGATCGTTAGCCATGAACAGTATGTTGTATCAGCCTCAAGTTTACTAGAGTTAGTTTTGTTCTGTACTTTTTGCTTGCCGTGTACTCACCTCCATTTACTCTGTCTACAGTCATTCTCCCGGAACATTCACCACACCCCTGCCTGGTCGTCGGTGGCTTCTGTGACACCATTGGATCTGCCTATTCACTCCCACCAACTCACCTCCACTGCCCGCTCCGTCTCCTGGATTATTCTGCTTCCACATTTTGAGTCTGTAAATAAATACTCACCTTCGTTCTACTCACCTTGTCCTGGTCTGCTTCTGGGTTCTGCTTTAGAGAATCGTGACAGAAATATAGTAAAGGAATATGCTGGGAGAGAGATTAAAGAACTAATAAAAGTTCTATAGAGCAATCCTTTAAAATCGAACAAAAATGTTAGCTTTAGATTCTTTAGAGGTTGGTATAAAATGCTACCGGGGTTAGTATAGAAATACTACTATTTGATCTAGACAGAACATTTTCTATATCAAGAGATTCACAGATAAACAGGAAAACGTTGGAAATCTGACTGACTGAATGTCTGACTTTCCAGTAATATTGGTATTCTCCACTGTCTGAAAATGTTTGGTCGACACCCTGAACAGCAAACCGTGTTGTTATGAGAAAAAAAAAATGGAGATGAATTTCAAATGAACCCGTCTCCTATGTTTATTGGAGTGAAATCGACAAGAAAACTGGAGAATGAGTCTGGAGGAGGCACACAGACAGACAGACAGACATGTCGGACGGACGGACAGACGGAAGGACGGACAGATGGAAGGACGGACAGACAGACAGAGGTTCACAGAGAAGGGTGTGTTGCTGAGCATGTTTCTTGCTCTTTGGCAGTCAGTGTACCTGTCTCCCTGCTCAACAGGAGTGGTTGAGGCCTCCTCTCACACCAGACAGGGTTGATAATAGGACTTGACGTATATGAGGCACCAGCTCTGAACTCTCTCCCATCTGCCCTAGAATAGGAGGTGCTATGTTCATTTTGGAAACGCAGCAAAACACAGATGAAAGGGTCATTTTATAAAATGAAAACAACCTTTCCAAAAAACAGCTGTCAAACTATTGTTATGCAACAGCTCACTGCATATAGGCAGAGGAATTAACCAGCAGGTCTATGTACTCTCTATTTCTACCACCTACATCTCTTCAGTAGAGTTCTTCCACTGTATCTGTCCTACCCTAAAAACCCATGTTCCACCATGCAACCATAGCTCAGTATGATGTATCCATTTATTTAAAACTATTTACCAACCATACATCTACCCAAAGCACAATTCATCTATTCATTCTGAGTAGCTCATCTATCTGCCCTAAATAACACAGCCCACTTTAGATATTCAGAATATTGCCCATACAGTGCTATGAAAAAGTATTTGCCCCCTTTCTAATTTTCTCTACTTTTGCATATTTGTTATAATGAATGTTATCAGATCTTCAACCAAAACCTAATATTAGATAAAGGGAACATAAGTGAACAAATAACACAACAATTACATATTAATTTAATTTATTTCATAAACAAAGTTATGCAACACCCAATTCCCCAGTGTGAAAAAGTAATTGCTCCCTTACACTCAATAACTGGTTGTGCCACCTTTAGCTGCAATGACTCCAACCAAAAAGCTTCCTGTAGTTGTTGATCAGTCTCTCACGTCGCTGTGGAGGGATTTTGTCCCACTCTTCCATGCAGAACTGCTTTAACTCAGTGACGTGTGGGTTTTCAAGCATGAACTGCTCGTTTCAAGTTCTGCCACAACATCTCAATTGGGATTAGGTCTGGACTTTGACTAGGCCATTCCAAAACTTCCAATTTGTTGCTTTTTAGCAATTTTCATGTAGACTTGATTGTGTGTTTTGGATCATTGTCTTGCTGCATGACCCAGCTGTGCTTCAGCTTCAGCTCACAGACAGATGGTCTGACATTCTCCTGTAGAATTCTCTGATAGAGAGCAGAATTAATGGTTCCATCTATTAAGGCAAGTCGTCCAGGTCCTGAGGCAGTAAAGCATCCCCAAACCATCACACCACCACCAAAAAAAAAAAAAAAAAAAAAAAAAAAAAGTTAATATTCTGTGGTTGTCGTCGTCGTCGGGTGAGGTTGTGTCTCTCTCTGGCGGGAGGTAAGCTTGGCTTATATGGCTTATATGGTGTCGAGTAAAGCTTAAACGATGTAGTTAGATTGTAGTTAGGTGTTGTAGGTAGTTATCGTGGGTTATTGTATGTAATTATTTTAGGTATTGTATTCGGCTGAGCCCGGTGAAGCACGAGGCTAGCTAACCCACTACCTGGACTAGCTAGCGGGTAGCTACTGGTAACTATTAGCAACTGTGGATAGTTGTTTCACGCTTGAGTGTACCTGTAATTACGCCAGCTATCTGCCTACAATAATTACATACAATAATGCTTACCATTCAGCTGTTTTTCTAACCTCATTGTCTGAAGCGTTAACGTTAGGTAGTAAGTAGCTACTGTGCTCGAAATGTAGCTAGCTTGTTGCTACCTGGATAGCTACTAAACAATAGCTGGAACGACCTAGCGAACAGACGCGAACTGGCTGAATCGATTCAGTGGCTAGCGTTGCACTTGGCTAGCTAACAGTAGCTGCTAAGGGTAAGTTATAACCTGCATTTGTGTTATGTTTTTACATACTGGTAGCCAGAGTCATTCAAGGGAATTCGGGACATGGGTGACTAGTTAACGTGGACATTCTCTCTTTTTCCCCTGACCCATCTGTCTATCTCCTCATTTGAATTCCATGCTGTCACAGTCACTAGCCCATTCAAGCTTAACATCCTTATCATTTATCGCCCTCCAGGTTCCCTTGGAGAGTTCATCAATGATTTAACCTCCCTACGTCTACCTTTGACTAATTTCTCTCTGCCTCCTTCTTTCCACTCCTCTCCTCTTTTGACCTCACCCTCTCACCGTCCCCCCCTACTCACAAGGCAGGCAATACGCTTGACCTCATCTTTACTAGATGCTGTTCTTCTACTAATCTCACTGCAACTCCCCTCCATGTCTCCGACCACTACTTTGTATCCTTTTCTCTCTCGCTCTCCTCCAACACTACACACTCTGCCCCTACTCAGATGGTAATGCGCCGTCGCAACCTTCGCTCTCTCTCTCCCGCTACTCTCTCCTCTTCCATCCTATCATCTCTTCCCTCTGCTCAATCCTTCTCCCTCCAATCTCCTGATTCTGCCTCCTCAACCCTCCTCTCCTCCCTTTCTGCATCCTTTGACCCCTATCCTCCCGGCCGGCTCGGTCCTCCCCTCCTGCTCCGTGGCTTGATGACTCATTGCGAGCTCACATAACAGGGCTCCGGGCAGCCGAGCGGAAATGGAGGAAAACTAGACTCCCTGCGGACCTGGCATCTTTTCACTCCCTCCTCTCTACATTTTCTTCCTCTGTTTCTGCTGCTAAAGCCACTTTCTACCACTCTTAACCCTAGGAAGCTCGTTGCCACCTTCTCCTCCCTGCTGAATCCTCCCCCCCCCCTCCCTCTCTGTGGATGACTTCATCAACCATTTTGAAAAGAAGGTTGACGACATCCGATCCTCGTATGTTAAGTCAAATGACACTGCTGGTCCTGCTCACACTGCCCTACCCTATCCTTTGACTTCTTTCTCCCCTCTCTCTCCAGATGAAATCTTACGACTTGTGATGGCCGGCCGCCCAACAACCTGCCCGCTTGACCCTATCCCCTCCTCTCTTCTCCAGACCATCTCCGGTGACCTTCTCCCTTACCTCACCTCGCTCATCAACTCATCCTTGACCGCTGGCTATGTCCCTTCTGCCTTCAAGAGAGCGAGAGTTGCACCTCTTCTCAAAAAACCAACACTCGATCCCTCCGATGTCAACAACTACAGACCAGTATCCCTTCTTTCTTTTCTCTCCAAAACTCTTGAGCGTGCCGTCTTTAGCCAACTCTCTTGCTATCTCTCTCAGAATGACCTTCTTGATCCAAACCAGTCAGGTTTCAAGACTGGTCATTCAACTGAGACTGCTCTTCTCTGTGTCACGGAGGCTCTCCACACTGCTAAAGCTAACTCTCTCTCCTCTGCTCTTGTCCTTCTAGACCTGTCTGCTGCCTTTGATACTGTGAACCATCAGATCCTCCTCTCCACCCTCTCCGAGTTGGGCATCTCCGGCGCAGCTCACTCTTGGATTGCGTCCTACCTGACCGGTCGCTCCTACTAAGTGGCGTGGCGAGAATCTGTCTCCGCACTACGTGCTCTCACCACTGGTGTCCCCCAGGGCTCAGTTCTAGGCCCTCTCCTATTCTCGCTATACACCAAGTCACTTGGCTCTGTCATATCCTCACATGGCCTCTCCTATCATTGCTACGCAGACGACACACAACTAATCTTCTTATTTTCCCCTTCTGATAACCAGGTGGCGAATCGCATCTCTGCATGTCTGGCAGACATATCAGTGTGGATGACGGATCACCACCTCAAGCTGAACCTCGGCAAGACGGAGCTGCTCTTCCTCCCGGGGAAGGACTGCCCGTTCCATGATCTCGCCATCACGGTTGACAACTCCGTTGTGTCCTCCTCCCAGAGTGCGAAGAGCCTTGGCGTGACCCTGGACAACACCCTGTCATTCTCCGCTAACATCAAGGCGGTGACCCGATCCTGTAGGTTCATGCTCTACAACATTCAGAGAGTATGACCCTGCTTTACACAGGAAGCGGCACAGGTCCTAATCCAGGCACTTGTCATCTCCCGTCTGGATTACTGCAACTCGCTGTTGGCTGGGCTCCCTGCCTGTGCCATTAAACCCCTACAACTCATCCAGAATGCCGCAGCCCGTCTGGTGTTCAACCTTCCCAAGTTCTCTCACGTCACCCCGCTCCTCCGCACACTCCACTGGCTTCCAGTTGAAGCTCGCATCTGCTACAAGACCATGGTGCTTGCCTACGGAGCTGTGAGGGGAACGGCACCTCCGTACCTTCAGGCTCTGATCAGTCCCTACACCCAAACGAGGGCATTGCGTTCATCCACATCTGGCCTGCTAGCCCCCCTACCTCTGCGGAAGCACAGTTCCCGCTCAGCCCAGTCAAAACTGTTCGCTGCTCTGGCACCCCAATGGTGGAACAAGCTCCCTCATGACGCCAGGACAGCGGAGTCACTCACCACCTTCCGGAGACACTTGAAACCCCACCTCTTTAAGGAATATCTGGGATAGGATAAAGTAATCCTTCTACCCCCCCTTACCCCACCCCAAAGAAAGATAAAAAAACATATTGTAAAGTGGTTATCCCACTGGCTATAAGGTGAATGTACCAATTTGTAAGTCGCTCTGGATAAGAGCGTCTGCTAAATGACGTAAATGTAAAATGTAAAATGCTTGACCTTTGGTATGATGTTCTTACTGTGGAATGCAGAGTTTGGTTTTCGCCAGGCATTACTGGAACCATGTCGTCCAAAAAGTTATACTTTTGAATAATCTGTCCATAGAACGTTCTTCCAAGAGTCTTGATGATCATCCAGATGCTTTTTGGCAAACTTGAGTCAACTTTTTGGACGAGATGGGTCCCATTATGCCTGGCGAAAACCAAACACTGCCTCCACAGTAAGAACATCATACCAAAGGTCAAGCATGGTGGTGGTGGTGTGATAGTTTGGCGATGCTTTGCTGCCTCAGGACCTGGACGACTTGCCTTAATAGAAGGAACCATGAATTCTGCTCTGTATCAGAGAATTCTACAGGAGAATGTCAGACCATCCGTGTGTGAGCTGAAGCTGAAGCACAGCTGGGTCATGCAGCAAGACAATGATCCAAAACACACAATCAAGTCTACATGAAAATTGCTAAAAAGCAACAAATTGGAAGTTTTGGAATGGCCTAGTCAAAGTCCAGATCTAATCCCAATTGAGATGTTGTGGCAGGACTTGAAACGAGCAGTTCATGCTTGAAAACCCACACGTCACTGAGTTAAAGCAGTTCTGCATGGAAGAGTGGGCCAAAATTCCTCCACAGCGACGTGAGAGACTGATCAACAACTACAGGAAGCATTTGGTTGGAGTCATTGCAGCTAAAGGTGGCAAACCAGTTATTGAGTGTAAGTGGGCAATTACTTTTTCACACAGGGGAATTGAGTGTTGCATAACTTTGTTTATGAAATAAATGAAATAAATATGTAATTGTTGTGTTATTTGTTCACTTATGTTCCCTTTATCTAATATTAGGTTTTGGTTGAAGATCTGATAACATTCATTATCACAAATATGCAAAAGTAGAGAAAATTAGAAAGGGGGCAAATACTTTTTCATAGCACTGTATATCTACCCTTATTACAATTCCTCCATGAACACGACATTTAGTCTTGCTTTGACACGGTTTTCATACTGCTCAGTTGCAAATGCTAACGTTAATTCAAACATACCTGTGATTGCTAATTATTTTGGAACGAAAGGCAGATATGAGGAGATTAACCGCTATCTCATTAATGACATCCTCTCGGTAAACAAATCATTTTTAAAACCGGGATGTACCGATTGCACGGCTATTCATGTGACCGCCATTTTTCGGCATAGTACACGATATCCAACGACCAAAAATATAAAAAGGATGCAATGGCTTTACGACCTTGTTCGAAACGAGGCAATGAACACTGATAAATGGCTGAATTAAATCAAAACCAAGTTGGAAATGTGGTACACTGACGATATGGATGGCAAGCTTGTGGAGAAGGGGCAAGATGACCATAGGCATCTGGCTGTCAGGTTGGCAACATTGTTTCCGTCTCTGATATCCGAGGAAAACCTCAGAGCCCACCATATCCGTTTCATCACTAGCTCTAAACACAGATGCGTGGACAGCATTGTAGCATTCCAAGAGGGCCTGCTCAACCTTTGGAAAGTGACCGAAGTTGGACCCAGCCACAAAATCAACGATGAGTTGATGAGATTCTTTGACCATTGCCAGAAATTTGTTGAGGATGTAGAGAACAACCAAACTGCCCTGGAAGAGGTCCACCTCTTCAAGGCCTCAGCAGAGATGAAAAGAGTGCAGATGAAGATGGCTGACAAGCTGCAAGTTCCATACAATCGGATCACACCACATCTGGTGGAGGCTACATTCTTGTTGTGCTCATATGAGTTTGCCATCAAATCTTTGAACTCCCCCTGGTGCAACCTGTTTGATGAGACTGACGCCCAAGTACTGGAATACAAGAATGACCTGAAACAGTACTGGAAGAGGGGCTATGGTCATGACATCAACCGCAAGTCCAGTTGCACTCTCTTTCATGACCTGTTCAATCGTCTTGATCAGGCTGCTCATGAGATCAGGTTTGGGCATGTATCTGAGGCCGTGACCATCCAGGTGGGCCATGCCGAGACCCTCCTGCCCCTGTTGGCCCTCATGGGCTTCTTCAGAGACGAGACGGCCCTGACTGCTGACAACTTTGACGTGCAACATGGCCGCACCTTCCGCACCAGCCGCATCGTGCCTTACGCAGCCAACCTGCTCTTTGTGCTGTATGACTGCAGCGAAGGCCTCCGGCTGCAGTTCCTCCTCAACGAGACACCTCAGAACTTCCCCGATATAAAGCACCAGGCTCCACTCTACGATACGGTCAGAGAGACCTACAGAGAGCTGCTGCACGGCTGCAATTTTGAGAAGGAGTGCGAGCTGCCCAGACCCAACATAAACTCTGAGCTGTGAACTTGGGGCATGTGAAGGTGGAGGGCTCTCTCTACAGGGGTTGGAGGACTCAAACATCTATGTGTCATGCAAGAGAGGGGTTTTAATGGTTTTGGCCAAAGCAGTTACACTTTGTTAATGGTCTAGCTTTTTTGAAGTAATTCAAGTCAGTGGTTTTACAGATATACAGGTTTCACAGACAGCTTTTACAGGTACACCATTTTTTTAGGTGTCACTTTAGCATTTGAGTTAAGATGATTGCTTTCTTTTCTAGGGTCAGAATCCAGGGTCTTTATTGAACACTCTTTTTAGAGGAGGGAGAGCTTTATATTTATGTCATTTCACGGTTTTGTATTGATAATTTATAGTAAAGCATATTTTTCAGTTGCCTTTTTGTGTTTGCATACAGAATGCATTTTCCAAAAGCAAAAAGAACCACCTACAGTGAGGGAAAGAAGTGTTTGGTCCCCTGCTGATTTTGTACGTTTGCCCACTGACAGGGAAATGATCGGTCTGTAATTTTGATGGTGGGTTTGTTTGAAC
This sequence comes from Coregonus lavaretus, assembly GCF_964263955.1. Classification (NCBI taxonomy): domain Eukaryota; kingdom Metazoa; phylum Chordata; class Actinopteri; order Salmoniformes; family Salmonidae; genus Coregonus; species Coregonus lavaretus. Next base: position 14,535,797 of record NC_140012.1, on the reverse strand, counting down.
GGTGAGGGACAGAGTAAGAATGGGGGAATCCAGGGGGACGCATGTCAAGGATGTTGTAAATTGATTTGCATTTTGATGAGGGAAATAAGTATTTGGCCCCCTCTCAATCAGAAAGATTTCTGGCTCCCATGTGTCTTTTATACAGGTAACGAGCTGAGATTAGAGCACACTCTTAAAGGAAGTGGGGCCCCGTGTAGCTCAGTTGGTAGAGCATGGCGCTTGCAACGCCAGGGTTGTGGGTTCGATTCCCACAGGGGGCCAGTATGAAAATGTATGCACTCACTAACTGTAAGTCGCTCTGGATAAGAGCATCTGCTAAATGACTAAAATGTAAAAAATGTAAACACAGTGAAGTATCCATCCACAGCCCGGTCCATCTATCCTTCCACACTTAGTGGTATTGTTCATCTGTCTAGTACCCTAAATATAGTCCATCTCTGCCACAGACATACAGTGCTTGAGGGTATGGGGAAAATAATGTACTCCTCAAAAAATGTATCTGAGCAAATTATCCAGTAGGATGCAAATAGGGGTCCTTGGTGTCCAGCCTCCTTTTGGAAATGATTTGCGGTGGGGGAAGGTGCAGAGGTTTGCTCTGAAATGAATTGTCCTCTTGTGGGAATATGCTAGAGGTGTGCTGCTGATTAAATGTGGGTGGAATAGTGTGTTGTGCCTCCTTTTCAACCCGAGATGAGGATTTCACAGCTTTCCCATTAATTTCCATTACATTGCTGTAGGAATCGTCTATATTGAGCCCTCTGCATATGAGGGGATAATGAAAGCAGAATTTGGTAACCAGGTAGGTGTTGATTCTACCCCAAGGTTGAAGATATGTATATGATTTCAACAGCTAGTAGTTTGAAATTAATTACAACATGGAATCAACAGTAAGGCCTTTCAACACTGAATAGCACATGAGAAACATGAAAATGCAGAATTCAAGGAAAAGTCTGTGGATGAATTGGAGAAGGGTTCCGAAGGGTTCGCATTAACACCTGTAGGTGTTGAATATGGATTAATTTGTTCTGCCCATGACCTGCTTTCCTCTGCTTTCCTGCCTGTCTGAATGGCTAACCTTCCTGGCTAATTGTAATGATATGGCTAATGTCAATAGTTCTCCTGCCTGTCTGAATGGCTAGCCTCCCTGCTAATGTCAGTAGTTTTCCTGCCTGTCTGAATGGCTAGCCTCCCTGCTAATGTCAGTAATTTTCCTGCCTGTCTGAATGGCTAGCCTCCCCTGCTAATGTCAGTAGTTTTCCTGCCTGTCTGAATGGCTAGCCTCCCCTGCTAATATAATTAGCCGTGCAGACGTGTCTGAGGACACTGACAGCCTACTAAACACACTGAACCCAGCTGTACCGGGGCATCACTGTGAGCTGTCAAACACACACACACATCGCCTCCCATCACTTCCTCCCTGTAGAATAGCCCTGTGCTGCACCACTGGAGGGGAGAGAGAGGGGGGGGGGAGAGAGAGAGGGGGGAGAGAGAGAGAGGGGGGAGAGAGAGAGAGAGTGGGGGAGAGAGAGAGAGGGGAGGGGAGAGAGGGGGAGAGAGATGGGGGGGGGAGAGAGAGGGAGGAAAGAGAGAGAGGGGAGAGAGAGAGAAAGAGGGGGGAGAGAGAGGGGGGGGACAAAGGTGTAGCGGCAGATGGGGCAGAGTAGCTAGAGAGAGGAGAAGAAGAAAGAGAGAGAAAAGGGGCGAGGTAAACAGAAGCGCCAGTGCATTCAGAGATGCATCAGAGGATCATCACCTGTTTCAGGCTGTGGGCATCTTTCCTCACAATTAATTTAATGACACATAAACACACACACACTCGTACGTGCGCGCGCACACACACACACATTCAAACACATCTCCATCCCCACACATCAAAACTCCAAAGAAGAGTAGGATTGTACTTTTACACATTTGCATTTGTACAGAACACATGCTATGAAGAGGAGAGAGGAGAGACGAGCAGTTCATGTAATCTCTAGGATTAGTCATCCTCTATGTGCGCTTTGAAAGGAAAAGGCTTGGCTAGCTATCCTGGTGTGTTAACATGGTAGGCCAGCACTGCGGGACACAGACCCCCACCGTGCACCACAGTCCGTGGGCACCAAAGAGCAATGTGTACTGTGTACCCCCCTCTTTGCTCACTCGGCTTCAGATTAGAGCCGAGGGAGATTTGTTGGTGAGCAGAACAGGAGACAGCCCTCCAGTTTAGTATCAGTTTCATACAGCACAGCCTCATGCATATTTAATGCCTCAGAGAGTGGAGCTCAGCTTCAGCGCTGTGAAAATGTGATCGCAGCAAGTCCAATCTCTCTCTTCTATCTAGACAGCTCCAGCCTCTCACTGGGATGCGTGGGCCCTTTTACTTATAGGTACCTGCCTGTGGGTGCGCTCCAGATTGTGTGTGTGTGTGTGTGTGTGTGTATGTGTGAGTACATGAGTGAGTATGCGTATGCATTTGCGTGCACGCGACTGTGTGTATGTTTGGGTGTAAGTGAGTGTGTGCGTGTGGATGAGTAAGAGGACAGTGTGTGTCTGTGTATGATTCCGTAATTAAAGATTGCCATTAGAGAAAGAGCGAGAAGAAGCGGCTTCATGGACAACATGACTCTTAATTAATTTTTAAACAGCCTCCAGAGACCTCTTCGTGAAGCACTTGCATTTATCTGCACAAGACAAATTCACAAACCTTACTGGGGAACAGAAGCCAGTACATTACTAATACACTGTGGACAAAACATTAAGAACACCTTCCTAATATTGAGTTGCTCTCCCCCGTGAACACCTTTGCCCTCAGAACAGCCTCAATTCATCGGGGTATGGACTCTACAAGGTGTCGAAAGTGATCCACAGGGATGCTGGCCCATGTTGACTCCAATGCTTCCCACATTTGTGTCAAGTTGGCAGGATGTCCGTTGGATGGTGGACCATTCTTGATACACACGGGAAACTGTTGAGCGTGAAAAACACAGCAGCGTTGCAGTTCTTGACACAAACCGGTGCGCCTGGCACCTAATACCATACCCCGTTCAAAGACACTTAAATATTTTGTCTTGCCCATTCACCCTCTGAATGGCACACATACACAATCCATGTCTCAAGGCTTAACCTGTCTCACCTTCTTCATCTACACTGATTGAAGTGGATTTAATAAGTGACATCAATAAGGGATCATAGTTTTCACCTGGATTCACCTGGTCTGTCTAATGTTTTGTACTTTCAGTGCATACTTCCATTAATTATTTTAACTGGTAACGGGCTACCTTCAGACGAGTCTTATGAGGCTTGTGGGCGTCCTAGAGCAAAACGTGTTCGTGAGAGTCCCACCTTTCCATAGAGGGGACATATTAGTGTGTAGCCCAAACTGTTCGGACGCTACAGACAGAAGTTGGCAGATTGGTGGTGCCGACTTCAGACGAGTCCCGTGACGCTTGTGGTGGTCCTAGAGCAAAACAGAAAACACCATAATCTCTTGCACACTCAGTGTACATTTCCAGGAATAACGTTTACCAATTCTACGAGATTCAGCTCAGCTCAGTACCCAGCACACTAGTTGGAGAAAGTAATGTGATTCTTATACTCCAGTGCCAGGCTTAAGCCCAACACACGCGAAATGCTAAAGTGTGAAGATAAGAATATTTCCCAAGATATTGTTATTCTATCCATTTTGTGCTTACTCACTGACTGAGCTACCTCACATGATTACTAAAATGACTGCAACTTCTTCACTCAGAAACCACAAGCAGTCAGCCATGATCACACTGTCTGGACCCACACAAACAGAAATAAGGCTACACACCCACACACAAATAGATACATGTACACTCACATGTCTCCTCCACACTTTTTGCCTTCAGGTATCAATTGCTTAATAATGCCATCGATCCACATTGTTACTAATACATGGTCACTGCCATAATAATAGTTTAAAAGCAAGCAGAAATGTGATCCCTGTGGATGATATACAGACTTGAAAAGTGCTTTGCAAATTAGCAACTCCTTGATGCATCCTAAAGCAGATATGATACAGTAATCATGTATGTCTCTCAGGAGTAGATGCAGAGTGAGAGAGGCAGAGAGAGAGAGAGAGAGAGAAAGTAATTTTAAAAAAGAGAAATAGGTGGAGAGATGTGAGGAAAGAGGGGAAAGAGAGAGAGCTACCTCAGAGAGAGAGAGAGAGAGGGAGAGAGAGAGAGAGAGAGAGAGAGAGAGAGAGAGAGAGAGAGAGAGAGAGAGAGAGAGAGAGAGAGAGAGAGAGAGAGAGAGAGAGAGAGAGAGAGAGAGAGAGAGAGAGAGAGAGAGAGAGAGAGAGAAAAGAGAGACCGACCAGTGCATGCAGCAGAAAGAAAGAAGCAGCAGAGCTCTGGTGGATAGAGGAAATATTGATCCCAAATTTAATTGGCTCCACACCATCAGTGAGCAACAGCCTTATGCAACAGCCTTATGCCCAGGCTGGTAAATAAACCCTCCAATCTGGCAACCACTGGCTCTCAATATGCAGTGTTCCCCGTTTATAATACATCATCTTATTTTCATTTTAAATACAAGTCTCTTCTTTAAACTGCAACAGAAATGTGTTTTCAAAGTAGCCTTGACTTCTTTGTGCATAACAGTATGAAACCCTGGTTTTCAAACGTGAAATGCCTCTTGGTCTTCTTTATTTGCGTTTTCAAAGAAAATTACTTGTATTTGATAAATGTACGCAAGCGGAAACAAGAGCTCCAGCCATCATGAAGTCTCATTACTGTGTAAGTAAGACCTTCTGGTCATGTTATTTTTTATTTCTCTCTTTCTCTCTCCCCTCTCTCTGTCTTTTTCTCCCTCTTTCCCCAAAGGTGCAATAACAGTTGAGGTTCATGATGTTCTGAGAGATAACAGAGATGTTCATCTACCTTCTTAGTATTCTCCTCCTCACCACTACTGTTAAAATAATAATGCCCTTCGAATCGTGCAGAAATCACATTTCTTCATGTAAGCCTACCAGCTCTTGGAACTAAAACAACAATACTGAGAAAAATCTTCAGTGTTCTGATTTGAAACCCTGTATCCAAGCCATTGTCTGCATCCCAAATGGCACTTTATTCCCTATTTAGTGCACTACTTTCGACCAGGGCCCATTAGGAATAGGGTGCCATTTGCGACAAAAAAATGTTTCATAATATGCTTGGAAGTAATCCCTATCCCCATTTTTTTGGCAAACTGATAATTCAGTAGTTACTAATTGTTAGAGCTGTGTTTCACACATCATGCTCACACATTATCAAACACCTGTTGCTTACAGATAGCAACAGGAGAGAATGCTGTGCCTGTGTGTAATCTGCTTGTCTAGTGTACTACAGTCACCAAAGCGTTTCTGGGCTGTACTGAACACTGTAGTGCTAGAAAGAAACAGTGCCAGAATTCAGAAAGGGAAATGTTAGATGTAATAAAAGCCTTCCATAAAAAATCAGTTCTCTTGGATCGCCTCCCATCTCTACCAGTCTGATTTGGCTTCATTCATTGTGGTGACGGTGGATAGAAACACATCTCATTTCCCAGCACTGAGGACTTGGCCGGCCAGCCAAACTGTTTCTCCACAGCTGTTTTCTGGACTCTGCTCTTCACTCCCTTTAGCTTGATTTAACTTGAATTTAGTTAGTTCAACGTGCTTTGTCTAAACAGTCCGATATGGTAACAAGTACTGGATGGAGGGATGGAGTGGTGTGGACAGATAAAAGATGAAGAGTGCACCTTAGATGAACCTACATGAACTCTGTACACAATATATAAATACTACTATAGCATAGCATAGAATCCATACAGACATTACACAACCACTCATTGAGAGGGTACTTATTACCACTATGTTATTACCTGGGGTTAGAACAGAACAGGCAGAGCTGAAATAACAGCTAAGAACAACCTGCCTTCCTTGCTGCATCAACCCTAAAGGGCCTGTGTCACCATGAATGGAAAAGTAATTATCTTTCCCCAGAACATGGGGTGCTGTGGGCTGGGAAGGACAGCATGAGGACCAGTGGATAGGAGGGTTGGTCCTCCCCTGATCACCCAGGCACAGTCTCAAAGATCAATCAGGAATTCATCACTGCTAGGCAACACAATAGCATTGCATGGCAGGCTTCGCTACTCAGGCTGCTCATATAGGCTGTACCTTCTACTGGTTTGGTATGCACTGGATGGCCGTCCACACGCGCATCTACAAACACACAGTCACACATACAGACTAGACACATGCTCATACGCTCGCTCTCTTTCTCGCTCTCTCTGTATCTCTGTCTCTCTGTCTCTCTCTCAATTCAATTCAATTCAATTTAAGGGCTTTATTGGCATGGGAAACGTGTGTTAACATTGCCAAAGCAAGTGAAGTAGATAGTAAACAAAAGTGAAATAAACAATAAATATTAACAGTAAACATTACACTCAGAAGTTTCAAAAGAATAAAGACATTTCAAATGTCATATTATGTATATATACAGTGTTGTAACAATGTGCAAATAGTTAAAGTACAAATGGGAAAATAAATAAACATAAATATGGGTTGTATTTTCAATGGTGTTTGTTCTTCACTGGTTGCCCTTTTCTTGTGGCAACAGGTCTCAAATCTTGCAGCTGTGATGGCACACTGTGGTTTTTCACCCAGTAGATAAGGGAGTTTATCAAAATTGGGTTTGTTTTCGAATTCTTTGTGGATCGCTGTAATCTGAGGGAAATATGTGTCTCTAATATGGTCATACATTTGGCAGGAGGTTAGGAAGTGCAGCTCAGTTTCCACCTCATTTTGTGGGCAGTGAGCACATAGCCTGTCTTCTCTTGAGAGCCAGGTCTGCCTACGGCGGCCTTTCTCAATAGCAAGGCTATGCTCACTGAGTCTGTACATAGTCAAAGCTTTCCTTACATTTGGGTCAGTCACAGTGGTCAGGTATTCTGCCACTGTGTACTCTCTGTTTAGGGCCAAATAGCATTCTAGTTTGCTCTGTTTTTTTGTTTGTTCTTTCCAATGTGTCAAGTAATTCTCTTTTTGTTTTCTAATGATTTGGTTGGGTCTAATTGTGTTGTTGTTGTTGTTGTTGTTGTCCTCTCTCTCTCTCTCTCTCTCTCTCTCTCTCTCTCTCTCTCTGTCTCTCTCTCTCTCTCTCTCTCTGTCTCTCTCTCTCTCAATTCAATTCAATTTCAATTTAAGGGCTTTATTGGCATGGGAAACGTGTGTTAACATTGCCAAAGCAAGTGAAGTAGATAGTAAACAAAAGTGAAATAAACAATAAATATTAACAGTAAACATTACACTCAGAAGTTTCAAAAGAATAAAGACATTTCAAATGTCATATTATGTATATATACAGTGTTGTAACAATGTGCAAATAGTTAAAGTACAAATGGGAAAATAAATAAACATAAATATGGGTTGTATTTACAATGGTGTTTGTTCTTCACTGGTTGCCCTTTTCTTGTGGCAACAGGTCACAAATCTTGCAGCTGTGATGGCACACTGTGGTTTTTCACCCAGTAGATAAGGGAGTTTATCAAAATTGGGTTTGTTTTCGAATTCTTTGTGGATCGCTGTAATCTGAGGGAAATATGTGTCTCTAATATGGTCATACATTTGGCAGGAGGTTAGGAAGTGCAGCTCAGTTTCCACCTCATTTTGTGGGCAGTGTGCACATAGCCTGTCTTCTCTTGAGAGCCAGGTCTGCCTACGGCGGCCTTTCTCAATAGCAAGGCTATGCTCACTGAGTCTGTACATAGTCAAAGCTTTCCTTAAGTTTGGGTCAGTCACAGTGGTCAAGTATTCTGCCACTGTGTACTCTCTGTTTAGGGCCAAATAGCATTCTAGTTTGCTCTGTTTTTTTGTTTGTTCTTTCCAATGTGTCAAGTAATTCTCTTTTTGTTTTCTCATGATTTGGTTGGGTCTAGTTGTGTTGTTGTTGTTGTTGTCCTGGGGCTGTGTGGGGTCTGTTTGTGTTTGTGAACAGAGCCCCAGGACAAGCTTACTTAGGGGACTCTTCTCCAAGTTCATCTCTCTGTAGGTGATGGCTTTGTTATGGAAGGTTTGGGAATCGCTTCCTTTTAAGTGGTTATAGAATTTAACGGCTCTTTTCTGGATTTTGATAATTAGCGGGTATTGGCCTAATTCTGCTCTGCATGCATTATTTGGTGTTTTACGTTGTACACGGAGGATGTTTTTGCAGAATTCTGCATGCAGAGTCTCAATTTGGTGTTTGTCCCATTTTGTGAATTCTTGGTTGGTGAGCGGACCCCAGACCTCAGAACCATAAAGGGCAATGGGTTCTATAACTGATTCAAGTATTTTTAGCCAGATCCTAATTGGTATGTCAAATTTTATGTTCCTTTTGATGGCATAGAAGGCCCTTCTTGCCTTGTCTCTCAGATCGTTCACAGCTTTGTGGAAGTTACCTGTGGCGCTGATGTTTAGGCCGAGGTATGTATAGTTTTTTGTGTGCTCTAGGGCAACGGTGTCTAGATGGAATTTGTATTTGTGGTCCTGGCAACTGGACCTTTTTTGGAACACCATTATTTTTGTCTTACTGAGATTTACTGTCAGGGCCCAGGTCTGACAGAATCTGTGCAGAAGATCTAGGTGCTGCTGTAGGCCCTCCTTGGTTGGTGACAGAAGCACCAGATCGTCAGCAAACAGAAGACATTTGACTTCAGATTCTAGTAGGGTGAGGCCGGGTGCTGCAGACTGTTCTAGTGCCCTCGCCAATTCGTTGATATATATGTTGAAGAGGGTGGGGCTTAAACTGCATCCCTGTCTCACCCCACGGCCCTGTGGAAAGAAATGTGTGTGTTTTTTGCCAATTTTAACCGCACACTTGTTGTTTGTGTACATGGATTTTATAATGTCGTATGTTTTTCCCCCAACCCCACTTTCCATCAATTTGTATAGCAGACCCTCATGCCAAATTGAGTCAAAAGCTTTTTTGAAATCAACAAAGCATGAGAAGACTTTGCCTTTGTTTTGGTTTTGTTTGTTTGTCAATTAGGGTGTGCAGGGTGAATACGTGGTCTGTCGTACGGTAATTTGGTAAAAAGCCAATTTGACATTTGCTCAGTACATTGTTTTCACTGAGGAAATGAACTAGTCTGCTGTTAATGATAATGCAGAGGATTTTCCCAAGGTTGCTGTTGACGCATATCCCACGGTAGTTATTGGGGTCAAATTTGTCTCCACTTTTGTGGATTGGGGTGATCAGTCCTTGGTTCCAGATGTTGGGGAAGATGCCAGAGCTAAGGATGATGTTAAAGAGTTTAAGTATAGCTAATTGAAATTTGTGGTCTGTATATTTTATCATTTCATTGAGGATACCATCAACACCACAGGACTTTTTGGGTTGGAGGGTTTGTATTTTATCCTGTAGTTCATTCAATGTAATTGGAGAGTCTCCTGAGTGGCGCAGTGGTCTAAGACACTGCATCGCAGTGTTAACTGTGTCACTAGAGATCCTGGTTCGAATCCAGGCTCTGTCGCAGCCGGCCGCGACCGGGAGACTCATGGGCGGCGCACAATTGGCCCAGCGTCGTCCAGGGTAGGGGAGGGAATGGCCGGCAGGGATGTTGATAGAGCATGGCGTTTGCAACGCCAGGGTTGTGGGTTCGATTCCCACGGGGGGCCAGTATAAAAATAAAAATAAATATGTATTCACTAACTGTAAGTCGCTCTGGATAAGAGTGTCTGCTAAATGACTAAAAAAAAAAAAAAATAAAAAAAAAAAAAAAAAAAGAGAATAAATAAAAAATAATAATAAAAAAAAAAAAAAAAAAAGAATCCAGTCTCTCTGTCTCTCTCTCGCTGTCTCTCTCTCTGTCTCTCGCTCTCTCTCTGTCTTGCTCACACGTATGCACGCACACACTCACAGACACACACACACACACATTCCTATGTGAGACCGGCTGGAGCCCTGAGGAGGCGATAGAGGAGGCAGCTCTTTCATTAGTGGAGTGGCATGGCTGATTAAGCATTCCCCGACCCCCATGCCTGGTTGGCCTAATCGATGATTGGTAATTGGACCTGTAGGGAGGCGACCACTGAGGCGACCAATGACAGGGAAAGGAAGGCCCTCTGGTGTGAAATTAAACAAATGATTATCAGAGGGGGCCCCCGAGGGGGTCACACCACCAGAGAGGAGAACAGGGGGTTGGTTGGTTGAGGATGACCACTCACAATGTCAATGGCTCCTATAACTGAACTCCCCATCCTCTCTGTCTATAGGCCGACTAGGCTGCTACTGTTTCAACACATCAAAGTCTTTGAACTGTTTTGGTTTACAATGACCACAGATGCTAAACGGGCCTTTGAGGTTTGGTTTTTAACAGGGTACCAAGGACGAGCAGTGCTGATTTACAAGTCCAATAGAAAGGAGAACCACATACAATTACTATGTGTAGTTACATTGTATGTTCTTATGGAAAGGGTTCGTCAAATAGTTACAAGTGACAGAAGTGTGAGACATTATGTAAAAAGCAATTCAAATAGCATCCACACCTCAGTGTAGAATGGATAAAGTGATTATCTACTCATATAAGTGGAGAACTCGGAAATGTCCACAGTTCATGATTATGATCAAATTGGAGGGGTTGGAAGGGTAAATGTTTTACATGATAGGCAGACATGTTCTGTACCCACATAGCCTATGGACCACCCCTTCTTCAGTGACCATAGCCTAATCTGATAATAATTGACAGTAGGCTACTGTAAGATGCATAATTACTTTCATGAAGCCTATAGATTGGGTGTCGCGAAATAACAATAAGCCTTCAGGTCAAGTCCATAGTTTAGTAGGCCTTACATTTTCATATTCTATGGGAACCTGACTGAACGTTTTTCTCGATTTAACGCAAACTTTCCTCATCATGAAACATAACTCTGAAACATGTCAAGAAGACGTATCAGGGTGACTAATCTTTATCGATTATGTGGTCTACTTCTGTCTGTGCCTAGGATGATGGAAAGGTATCGCTATCGCCATCTCTAGGCTTGGTAGCCACAAGCACCGACAAGATTAGGCTATTAATGAAGTGGGCTCATAGAGAATGATAGAGTCTTCTAGTGGCCAAAAGGCCGTATTAGCATAGGCAGCGCCATTGAGGGTTTCCACCATTTTAATGAAGTCAACTGGGTGGGACTTCCAACTAAAGGGGCCAGGGTTCCGGCCTAGAAACACGGTTTCGACTGCTCCTACAGTTTTGCTTCGGTACTGCAGTTTAACTGACGCCCTGCCCAGAAAGGCAATTTCTATAGACGGCCACATAGATAAGTCCAATTTGAAAATTCCTAATAAGACTCTTTAGTCATCACCTTTGTGCACAAAACATCCATTGAATTATTCGAATAATTGTCGCTGAGGCCCAAAAAAAATTCATCACTCACAGCCGAAGATATTAACATTTTATAATAATAATAATAATAATAATAATAATAATAATAATAATAATTTAAATAATAATAAACATTTTATATTCATCCAATGTCTGCCATGTTTTTGGATGACGATGACGTTGTCGCTGCTCACACTACTCCCTGAGTGCTAGTGCGCATGTAATTTTGGTCTGTATAAACCGAATGCAACCCAGATATGGAGGGTCCATGTATTGGCTATGCAAGAATTAGTAGATTACCTTGAAAACAACGGTAGGACATCTTGGGTGCAGTCTCCAGTTCTTATTATACTTCAGCACTTCCAACTTCATTGGGTGACCCCTCCTGGTGACCCTGTTGAAATCATGTCCAACCGGGTCATCAGGAGGGATCAGTCAATTGTGAAGAAGAAAATTGACGACTTCAAAATAGAGATTGCCTTAATGGTGAGGCGGATGTGGCACAGATACGAAGATGACTCCTCCATCTATCTCTATAAGTGGACCCCGGATTATAGACAGAATCCAATTTACAACATTTTGACCCTATACAAATGATCAGGTAATAGCCTGGCTAGTTTATATTTTATAAAGGTGTCATATAACCAATGTTCCTTCTAAACTGGGCGCGTGCGCGGCCGTGCACTTCCTCCAGGACTGCCACCCAGAATAAATATCATGCCATGCAGAGACGCAAGATATTGAATTTCACTGAGTTCGCCCCATTAGTTTGCACTATCAACGTTTTTCTGTCATCGAATCAACATTATAACAGCCCCTTTTCAATGCAACAAACCAAAACAAATCTAACTTTGCAAGACTGACTCTTTGATTTTGTTGTAGGCAGAGCCAGAGCGCAACGGAGTAGAATTCAATAGGCGGGGGTAGACCACGAGCGAGTGAATGCGCTTTTCAGATCAGATCAGAGCGCAGAGCCGCGCGTGTGCATATTTGTTGATATTCTTTGCTATTTAGCGAGTTATTAGCCCGGTTATAGATACGTATAGGTCAGCAATGGGGAGTTACTGCTTCCTACAAGAGCACAAAACGTGTATGCTACATTTCAAGCTGTCTTTGAAAAGCCAGTCAGGTAAAAATATTATGTCTTAATTAAAGGGGCAGTGTTGTGTTTTGAGACAGGCTTGAATGTGTAAATAAGCCAATAGGCAGAGGGGTAGCCTACATTGTCTAATTGTCTGTATGGTAATAATAATTAATTTTTATTTTGTAAAGTGGTTTCTTGCATCATACAACACAATACAATGCAGTTTACAGTCATCTACTTGGCCCATGGTGTTACAGACCAAGTAAAAAAGCATTAATTAATGTCAAGCCCTTCATAATGTGAAAACGTTTTTAAAAGTCTAATGCAATGTATTGAACACCACATATAGGCTACTGTAGGCTATATCATAGAAATCAAAAGCTATTTCCATGTGAAATGTTATGGGATTTGCACCATTAGTTTTGTTGGTAGGCCTAGTTAAGCTCAAATAGCCACAATAGCCTATTGGCTACTGTCTAAAACTGTATGGGTACAGCCTCAGTGTTCACTGTAAAGGAGCGCAGGAAGTTGCACAAAATTCTCATAAATGTCAAGTTTCCGCTCACAAGACCTAAAATTTGCTCAGTGCCTCAAAAAATCAGAGAGAACATTGCATATAACCTCTCCTGCAGACAGCAATGACCATGGGTCCTGTTTCCTCTGCTGTTATTAACTAAGTTTATCTCCAATAGGCCTAGATGAATGCCCCTTTTATCTTCTCCCAGTAAAATACTAATTAGGCTGAAGATTAGGCTAATTTGTGAAAATGAAACAAATAAGTTTTAAGAATATAGTTATGTTTTACTTATTATTTGCTAAAAGCAGTGGTTTATTAGTCTGATCTTCCGTGAATAATCAAATCATCATCACAAAATAATTTTTCTGACTCTTGATCTGTCTTAATCCAATAGGCATACGCATTTCCTCAAGTGAATTGTTTGTTTTGGCCTATTAAAATTCACATTTTAGGATTAAATCGAATAGAGTTTGATAATTTACAGTTCAATAATTTGTTCATTAGAATGCCCTTGTTTCATTAGGCCTACTTAACTCGATACGCCGCCCAACTTCATGACTTCTAACAAGCGTGTGCCTCTCGTTTCAACTTGGCTCGTGCGTACGGTTTGCGTCTTTTGTCGTTGATGGCAAACACTGAAAATATATATATTTTTGCCCGTTTTACCCTCCACCTTTAATCCCGTCAGTGAAATTTGGTGTCATTTCTTCTTGTCTTGCTCTGACAGGCATGCATGCACCCCAATTTACCCTCGTCACAGGGGGCTCTAATCTACCCATCCGGCGGGGTTTGATCGCAGGCCCGTGTCCTCGGTTCAATGAGACGCTTCATTAATTTTAATATGCGGAGTGTGCCAACAACTGTCAGGACCTCCTAGGCCTATACCCAACCTCACCACGTGTTCCTGGAGCTCTCCAACTATCCAACTCTTAGACCACTCTACAATATGTATGTAGCCTATTATTCGTTATTTACTGGTTTTTGGAGAAGCGGTGGTAAGAAAAGCGTGGGTTACCGCAGTTCTAATGTGCGCGGAGAAAACAGGGGTCACATTTCTTTAGTGGACACCACTAAACTAATTAGTTTAAGCACTGCTGTTAATGTAGCTTTTTAGATACATTTATTTATAATTATTTGACCCAAGGTTTTCCTCTCTTTTGTGAGCGTGAGGCTAGACCCTTGATTTCAAATATCAGGACTACAAATCACTTTGTGAAGATATAAAGTTATTGTATTTGTAGTCAGGATATCTCATAAAGGCCTATATTATTTCATACAATTTATAATTTTCCATGGTTGCAATTATCAAAAAGGTATTTTTTGACTGTTATTTTATAGCAGAAATAATAAGACATTAGCCTAAATCTTAATAAAATAATGAATAGACAACGAGCTCTAAAAGTGGCCTGATCGCACTCTTCCCCAGAGCCAAGCCCCATACCCCCAGTGATCACTCAGATGAACCTAATCCACTTTTGATGAACTTGGTTAATAGACTTCCTGCTGACATTATCAAAGGGATCCAACTCTATTCATTGTCATTACGTGCACACGACCCTCGCCACGCCCATAGCATCCTCACAAGCTTTGGCGTTTGTCAATAAATTCTCCCCTCACACCCAAACTTTTTTAAGGGACGGGTCTAGAAGTTCAGTTACACATCTGCACCGTTGAATCTATACCCTATTCAGGACAATGTCACGCCGCAAAAGTCTGTTTGTGCCATTTATCTCCAGAGACGCAGACACTGGTGCTGATTTGAAAGTGCAAGCGAATCGTATAGACGGTCCACATGGAGCTCTTGTGCAGACCAGTTGGATAGAAGAGAGGGCAGAGCGCAGGGGCAAGTGTGACCCGTACGCTATTGTGGAGCTCAGATTGCCAGGGCTCAGATACATCGAGCAGGACCCGAGCACCGTCGATAGAGCGCAAAGGCGGCGGCGTATGGCTGCAAACTCCCGCGAGAGGAGGAGGATGCTCGGGCTCAATGTCGCCTTCGACCGCCTCAGGAGCGTCATCCCCAACCTAGAGAGCGAAAAGAAGCTGTCCAAGTCCGAGACTCTTCAGATGGCGCAGATATACATCTCGACGCTCAGCGAGTTGTTGCAAGACAGGCCCTGCGGCACGGAATTCAGCACCACTGAACTTGAGAGCACGGAGCAAGTGCGCACGGCCCCAACGGGCAGGCCAACAATGAACTATACAGCAGAACACTCAACGGTTGAACTAACTGGGCCAGGCACATACGATACGACGTGTAGAGACAGTGGAAACGAGATGCGCGCGCCCTGCGAAGACCAGAAGACAGAGTTTAGAGGGTTTATGAACCTGTGGGAGAGAACTAGTGGCACAAAATAAGACTGGTTTTATTTGTTTGTGCTTTGTAATGGTTTATATTTTCCATACAAAACATGTTGATTCGTGTTTGAAACCTTATGTAGATTATCTGGCTCAAGTAAAAACTAATTTTTCAACATTTTGGCATCAATAGGACTTTTTTTCCCCTCAAAGTTTAGGCTACTTTTGCATGTCTGAAAGTTATAGGGGCAGTTTATGCTGCATAAAAGAGCAATATATTATTCCAAAACATGACAGAAAGTACAGGTGTACAAAAGTACACAAAAAGTATCAGACACAGTAGATTTACTGAAAGTAGCAATTTTTATTAAAATTAAAATTATATACAAGTAACCAAAGACATTCTTGAAATTGGTACAAAGATCATGTTCCTGCATTTGGCTTTTTACACCTTTTTAAATCTGTCTTTCAAATAACACAACTGAAAATGCTGTATAAAATAAAAATAGGATTGGATTCAGAAAAGTAGTCTACCATTTCTAATTTCCAATAGGCAATATTTACAAAAGTATTTACATTGTTCCATTCATTTCCAGATTTGTGAATAAAGCTCTTGTAAACTGTAAAGTGTTAATTAAGCTTAAAAAACAACAACTAATGGTGTGGCTCATGACTATAGCATACATCAGATTGAAATACAAGAGGCTTAACAGCTTAGAAAGTATTGATGAGGGTGTGTGCATGAAGATGGCTTAAGCTTTAATGTTTGCACGGCTGTGGGTGTGTGTGTGTGTGTGTGTGTGTGTGTGTGTGTGTCTTATAACAGCGAAGAGAAACGAAAACAAAACATGTAAATATACAAAGGGGAATAAATGCAACTTTAGAAAATAAAATGGGGAAACTTTGCATCTCCAATTCTGTACATTTTAGCTCCAAACAGCCCACAGCCACAGCACCCACCAACCTCTCAGCATCCAAGCTGGGATATTACAGTTTTATAGGAGAAAACTATGGTAAACAGCATAGGACCGATTCATTAGCTGACGTCATGCAGCCGATAGCAGTCCCAACCAAGCCTAAATTAAACAAAACTGAGAACACTGGCTATGAAACAGGTTATATAATGGGCATCACATTATGAAACTCAGAACGGAGTGAGTATAGCTATAGCAACTGCTAAACTGAGAGGCTCAGTTCATGAACAATAGCGCTCTTATCAATTCAAGTGCTTAATTTCAAAAGTTTGAAAAGCTAAAAATACTGCAGTCTTTTAGTCCAGTTGATTTCTTATTGAGAAAAGCTTAAAGGAATTGAAGCATTGCAGAGGGGCAGAATATAACAATACCAGACTGGTTTGTATTTCTTCAGAAACAGAAAACCAACACTGTAAAGTGTTCTACAGCCTTTAACAGCTAGGTGAAGCAGTGTGGTCATTCAGACCCAACAGTCTCTCCAGCACAAATGAAAGACAAACATCCATACTTTCCTGTTGGCCATAACCAATAATGATAGGGGGAAGCATAGACTAAATTATGTAGTTCTCTCACGTTAGTGAAAACTACAGATGTGGACCATTTCAGGTCTGTTATTGAATAACTACAATCTCCGATAGTATTGACTTGGACAGAGGTGAGGTGCTCACCAAACCAGCAATTATTTATTATCCTCACCACTCCATGTACTTTTAAACGGAAATAAACTCTATTCGTTCATTTCTAAACCTTTTACACCCTCCACTCAACGACAGAGGTTTTTAGAACGCACACACAAAAAAAAAAGAGGACATTCGTGAAGGCAATAAAAGCGCTTCAGTGCAGTGGGGCTATTGGGCTCTGGGGGTTTTCAGCATTTCAAAGCGGGCTGAGAGCTTGAGCTTTTGCTTTGCGTTCTTATTCCAGTTGTGTGGGTCACTGCTGAAAGCTTTCTATGGATTCAGAGGGGGGGAATTCAGGCACACAGGCACTTTGATGACAATCGGAAATAAACAAAGGAGGGAGGCAGGGAGAGAGCCATCTTTTACAGCAGGCAGAAAACAAAACCCAATACAATGGAGGATGTGGCAGATGTAGTAAGAAGGCAGCATATCGATTTGGGATACAAGGAGTTTTTATATAAATGTACAACCTGAATAGCACAAATTGGGGATATCAAATAAAGAAAAAAGGTGCCCCCCAAAAAAATCCACATTTAATGAATATCAATCTGAGTCAAATCATAAATTACAATTTCGTGAGGGAACAGAAAACAATGTTTGGAACACAGAACGTCTAGAATATAACGGAATGTTATTCTTATTTTATTTGCTCCGATTTCTCAGGTTATACCAAAAAGACGTCATAATAGGAGAGGTGGAATGCTGAAACAGTGCTTCAGGCCTCACGTGTCTGAGGGGAGGCCATCCCAGTATGTATAGTGAACGTGGTGTTGACGATGATGAAGATGGGTGGTCGTTATTAGCAGGCTGTGTGTGTCTGGAGTTGGGTCCACACAACTGTCCTGGTCTCTGTGTGAGGCGAGCGGTCAGCTCCCAGTGTGGTCCCGCCCCACAAAGCCGGGCCTCTCTAACAGTGCTCCAGATAGTCAATGACCCGAGAGATGGACTTCTGCCCTGCGGTGCCCACATCACACTGTGGAGAGAGGGAGGATGAGAGGGAGGGAGGGAAAGAGCGAGAGAGCAAAGGTCAGTTACCACACAAACACTCTCCACACAACATCCCTATTCAGATATAAGGCTACAGGGACCAGACAGGGATATTATTCATTAGCCCGTACAAACTCAATGACAGAAAGAGGCCACCACAATAAAGACCTTTAAGCAGACATTTGTAGGCAGACATTTTATATTTTAATGTGCGAGGAACTTACTGTAAGATTCATGAAATTGAGGAACTTCTTGAGCATTTCTGTCATTATTGAGAAATCTCCTTTGGGCAGGTTCTCTCTCACAATAGTCACATTCATCTGAAAGAGAAGACAATGAATCAACACAGAATCCTTTGTTAGTTCTACTCACATTTCCAATCTCTGATGAAATAAACCACAACAGGCAGATGCATAATGTTATGTCAGATAACAGTAATTCTAGTGATAAACGAATTCCTATATCATCTCAGAGGGAAAACAAACCATCACTGTAACCGTAACCATCAAAACAAAGGTTGGTCGTGTGCAGTAGATTACATGCTGGGTGTCAACAAATGGTGGTGATCCATGTAGAATTGTCGGGTAAAATAAAATGATTGCCAATCTTCTGTGTTCAGAGGCGCTAGGACGGCCGGTCCACTGCTTTTAAGTACACTCTGCCGTCCATTGCTCTGGTGTTTCCTCTTAAAAGCAGTATTCAGGCAAGTTTAGGCTAAAACTTCCAAATTCATTTAATTGGAATGTATCCAGTCCTATAGTGAAGTGAAACAGTTTTTGGTTTTATTTTCAAGGAGTGGGGCATCTTACTCCCCACATATTTTTTTGTTTTATTGGAGAGGACAGAGAGTTAAGGTAGAAGAGAGTGCTACAAGAGCAATGAGCCGGATTCGAATCCATGCTGGAAGCGTTCTGCATGTTATAGGCAGCTGCTTAGACCGCTAGACCAGCCAGGCCACAACCATTTTGTTTTAAAGACAAAACAGAAGTCTGAGGTGTGACCTTGCGAGTTAAAACACAGAGCCCTGTGTAGATTAAAGCTACAGTCTGGGATCGGTACAGGTTTATCAGAGAGAGAGATAATGACCGTGGCACATCAATCACAACCTAACGGCCCATTGGGAGAGACTGTGAGAGAGTCCATTACTAGAGATGCACTAAGCTCTCAAGGCATCATTGAATCGCTAATAACATCTTCAAAAGAGAAAAGGCCATTAAAGCGGGAATAAAAATCAACTCAGCTTTTATTTTCCTCTCGACAGTCGGCCGTGAAACTTTTAAGACCGCAATTCTGAAGGAAAACATTGACGGTCCCTGAGAGGCTTTAAAATGACGGATGTTTACTACCGATGTTCGAATGAGGCGTCGCTGGCGAGTCTATTTGTCTTAATGACGATGTGGGTATTTGAAGTTTACGTTGGGCACATTGGAAAAGAACAGCATATTCAGAAACATATACATAATGGGTGACCTCAGCACTAGCCAAGTGCATCTGTACACAATGGATTGTTTAGCCTTACCTACCTCTAGATAAGAGCGTCTGCTAAATGACCAAAATGTAACGTAAAATGTAGCCTAAAATCTGTGTCTAGTGAACAATCCCAAACTAGGTCCATGTCGCCCATTATGTAATGTGGCCTTGTCCCATTGCTTCAACATGAAGGCCTAAATAAGTTCAGGGTTAGACAGTGTTATGTCGAGGAGGGATCAATGACAGAACTGTTATTACAGACAACTTTTCATTGCATCTTTTATTCATATTTTATTGCCTTCAGTTTTTTAAATATTATTTTTATCTGCTTCATTTGAATGACTTACTGAAAAATGCATTCCATTTTTAAATGCACTTGATATAAAGTTAGATTTGATTATATAGAGAAGCCATGGTGCTTAGTGTGTCAGGAGTGTGGCCTTACCGGACTCCCCTGGCAGAGACAGCCCAGTAGCAGTGCAGTGTAGGAGGCCACGATGCTGTCCTCCATGTGCTTCCCAGCATGCTGAAGAGCTGCAGGGGGACAAATGAGAAAGTGTGAGTGGCCAATATTATTACAAAAACAAATTATTACAAATTCAGCAATGCCTAATTTATAATCCAACCATGGATTCTACTCAATCTCTTTTCAGAGTTATCTAATTTCAGTATGGGTCTATTACAGTTGAAGTGGGAAGTTTACATACACCTTAGCCAAATACATTTAAACTCAGTTTTTCACAATTCCTGACATTTAATCCTAGTAAAAATGTCCTGTCTTAGGTCAGTTAGGATTACCACTTTATTTTAAGAATGTGAAATGTCAGAATAATAGTAGAGAGAATGATTTATTTCTGCTTTTATTTATTTCATCACATTCCCAGTGGGTCAGAAGTTTACATACACTCAATTAGTATTTGGTAGCATTGCCTTTAAATTGTTTAACTTGGGTCAAACGTTTTGGGTAGCCTTCCACAAGTTTCCCACAATAAATTGGGTGAATTCTGGCCCATTCCTCCTGACAGAGCTGGTGTAACTGAGTCAGGTTTGTAGGCCTCCTTATTTGCACACGCTTTTTCAGTTCTGCCCACAAATGTTCTACAGGATTGAGGTCAGGGCTTTGTGATGGCCACTCCAATACCTTGACTTTGTTGTTCTTAAGCCATTTTGCCACAACTTTGGAAGTATGCTTTGGGTCATTGTCCATTTGGAAGACCCATTTGCGACCAAGCTTTAACTTCCTGACTGATATCTTGAGATGTTGCTTCAATATATCCACATAATTTTCCTTCCTCATGATGCCATCTATTTTGTGAAGTGCACCAGTCCCTCCTGCAGCAAATCACCCCCACAGCATGATGCTGCCACCCCCGTGCTTCACGGTTGGGATGGTGTTCTTCGGCTTGCAAGGGACCCCCCCCCTCCCTCCTCCCTAGGAGACAGAACGCGTCTCCTTCCTGAGCGGTATGACGGCTGAGTGGTCCCAAGGTGTTTATACTTGCGTACTATTGTTTGTACAGATGAACGTGGTACCTTCAGGCGTTTGGAAATTGCTCCCAAGAATGAACCAGACTTGTGGAGGTCTACAATTTTTTTTCTGAGGTCTTCGCTGATTTCTTTTGATTTTCCCATGATGTCAAGCAAAGATGCAATGAGTTTGAAGGTAGGCCTTGAAATACATCCACAGGTACACCTCAAATTGATGTCAATTAGCCTATCAGAAGCTTCTAAAGCCATGACATCATTTTCTGTAATTTTCCAAGCTGTTTAAAGGAACAGTCAACTTAGTGTATGTAAACTTCTGACCCACTGGAATTGTGATACAGTGAATTATAAGTGAAATAATCTGTCTGTAAACAATTGTTGGAAAAATTACTTGTCATGCACAAAGTAGAATTTTTGGAGTGGTTTAAAAACAAGTTTTAATGACTCCAACCTAAGTGTATGTAAACTTCTGACTTCAACTGTGTATTAGGCTTGGTTAGTTAGTTAACTTTGTTCTTTTATTTAACAAGGTAGGTCATCACCTTTGGTAAGGTCTAGCTCCTCGTTTTCCTCCTCCTTCTTGGCCTTCTCCTTCTCGCTGATGGCGTTGGTGTTGTTGTTCTCCGAGGCCACCCATTGGATCTCGCCACCAGACTCCTGCCACTCGCCGCTCTGGTCCAGCTTGGGTTTGGGCACGTCGTTGATGAAGTCATCCGTCTCCGCCTCCGCCGCTATGGCCGCTTGCTCCCGCTGGAGGAAGAGCTGAGGACACAAACGCATACGGTCAGAAAGGTTTACACTTTCATGTAATCCGTTCATCCATATCTATGCCTATGAGATCGCATAATGCTCACTGAAGTGTACGAGGTCTCTATACAACCTGACCTATGAACACACACACCTTTCACACACATCACATCTGCTTTCTAACCCACCTGCACCAGGGCAGCGATGGCGGTGAGCGATCCTTCCGTCTTGAGCTCCTCTTTGTCAGCCACCAGGACAGAGTTGAAGGGAGCTCCTCCGTCCATCTCCATCTCCACCAGACAGTGGCAGTTCCTGGCACTGTACTCCACCAGGTTGATCAGCAGACCCAGACCCTGCATGGAGAACCATCACACTTGAGACATACACAGACTTATATATATATATATATACACACATACACACCTAGAGTACCATCATCAAGACCCAGACCCTGCAGACACAGGTTGCGTCCCAAATGACACCCTATTCCCTATAATTGGCCCAGATCAAAAGTAGTGCACTTTAAAGGGAATAGGGTGCCATTTGGGACACAGCGACAATTACGCCTCAAAACGGACACACACACACTCCAATATAGTCCCCTACACTTAGAACCTCATCTATCAACTAGGTCGAGCTGAAACATATTTGAGTAAGTTCCTTACAGAGGAATGTTAATGATGCCTGACAAAGAGTGGTTAAGATGCACACGTAATAGAACTGGGGACAAAAATAACAAGAAAAATCATAAAGCGTCTCAGATTGAGTGTTGATCTAGGATCAGTTTTAACTTCCAGATCACAATGAATACAATTACATGGACAGGAAAGAGCTGATCCTAGATCTCCTACTCTGAGACGCTTTATAAATATGGGCCCTGGAAAACCATCTAACCAAAGCCATGGCTACAATGTGATACTTGGTTAATGATGATGCTCACCAGTACTCGGATGTCGAACCTCCTCTCCTGATGAAGGTACTGTGGGACCCGGAGCACACAGTTCAACGCTGTCATGATCATGTCCTCCTGCTCGCCTGTCTTCGTGCTTCCCCACTCTACACACACACGGGGGGTAGAACATAGGGCTGTGACCATACCAGTATCGCAATATTTTCTCCACGGCAAAAATGAAGTAAACCAAACATGGTCCTTTAAAAACCTGTTGTATGTAAAATAGTGTGTGCTATAGCTTGGAAAATAAATAAATGTGAATCCGGATGACAACATAATGATGTTTGTTTCGAACATTAGGGCTGTTTTCCTAAAGAAGTTCAATCCGCTTTGTTATGTTTCCTTGCCAAGCTGCTAACAAGTATGGCGATACTGGTATCGTAAAACAAAGTTACTACGGGGCCTCATCAACAGTTATGTGCGTAACACATTTTTTGGAAGCTGAATGTCTTTAGGGGTCATCTTAAAGCACTTCTATGTACGAGCGGTGAGTGCTGCCAAGTGCACAAGATAGTGTAGGTATGCACATTTTCTCAATACCCATAATTTATGACCACCGCAGTGGCATTGGCCCTGTCTGGTCATTCTATGTCCAGATAATACTGTGTGAGACCCCTTTTGGACACAGTGTGTGTGTGTGCGCCTCTCACCATTGTCGTGGGTGAGGTTGAGCAGCACGCCGATGATGGCCCTCATGCAATCCTCCACGGCCTTACCCACATTGCTGTGGCTGGCATATGGCAGGGCGGTGCCCGCCGAGCACAGGGCACTGTTCACCCCAGTCTCCCGGCTGTAGCGCTGGATCATCTCCTCGCAGTGCCACAGGGCCCTGTCAACAACACAACACACAGGCAATGGGTTAGCAATGGGTTAGCACGTCCTCATGCAGCCGAAGTCTATGCCCCTTTGTCGGTGATTGGTCAACAGTAAGGATTCTTCAATTAGGTGTTTGTTGTCATTCAACGAGAGACTAATTGTTTTCAGAAACATATTTCACTTGAGAAATACTGCACCAAACATCTTCGATACAAAATTGCGCGACTAAGATCACTCAAAATTAATGACATATTTCTTATCTTCGATCAACTCTGACAATTTTAAGGCTATGGTGTCTCAAGATGGCCAAAGTACTATTGCAGCTTTTTTCAAGTTAAGGTCTTTTAAGGGCGTATGCGCGCACACTCGATCGGTTCGCTTAGCCGACACCTTTATTAATTAGTTTATGTATCAAAGCAAGCACAACATCAGTATGGAACTAGAGGTACTTGGCTATATAGCTCATTTCCATATATGGTCCCTTATGCCAATGTCTATTCAAGCTTGATAGATTCTGATTTCGGCATTGAACTTTTAGCCTGCTGATGTTGTGCTGGGAGAGAATAGTCTTCATATTTCATGGGAGGATTGTTTGATTGACAAAGACTGGACTGAAAGTGTATGGAAGCGGGCTCTGGAGGGACTTCACACAGAATTAAAAACACTACCACAACAGAGTGCGTCTGGAAAATAAGCTTTAAAAAATGTTTAAAAAAGGGCAACGTTTCTTCCTATGAGATTGTTGTATTATTCAGACAACGCGATCGTACAAGGAAATGAAAAACAGGCACGCAAAAGATACAAAAGCAATAATACGTGTTTCTCTTCACATATAGACATAGCCCTACACCATTAGTCAGACAGCATCCCGTCAATACATTTGAAAAAGGCAGTGTGCTGCGGGAGAGAACAGAGCGTGAATTTAACCTATAACAAAAGGTTAGCAACAGCCGCGCACGCCGGCAGCATGGCTAACCAGAAGCAAAACAGCTTCATGCAAAATAGCAAAATAATGAGATTAGAGATAATGGGGGTCATTTATTATTAAGGCAGAGAGGAGAGCGGAGGAAGAGTTCATTCATTAGAGTAAGGGAGGGGGGGGCTGTTAATGAGGGCATCTGAGCTGCTGTGTGGCTCGACCCCTCTGATTTCTCCCCCCGTAATTGAATTAGCGCGGCCGGGATGAATGCGGCTAGTGAAGCCACTGTGTGAAATGTGAGAGCGGGTCTTTGTTGACCCAGTCGGAGAGGCCTCCTGGCTGGGGGTGCAAGAGCAGTTCACCAAGGGTGAGGCAGGGGTTAGGAACCAGAGCAGGGCGGTCAGGGTCCCGGCTGCAGTCAACGCACCCTGCCTGGGACGGGGCTAATTCAGTTAAAGACGGAAGAGTTTAAACAGATAAGTGGCTGTGGTGGGACGAGGGTGGTGGGGGACTGGGACATTTGGGGGGTGGCTGACCCTTACAAGGGGAGAGAAATGGGGGTATTGATGGAGGGCTGATAGGTCAGGCAGAGGCACAGAAGTGGCAGAGTTTGCTTTACAGAGGGGCACACGGACAGGGCGAGGGGGGATGCTGTCATTGACATAGTGTTCAAATGTGGAAACAAAACAAAACAGAGCCCTGATGAAAATTGACGTTTCCCCATGTTTCCCATAGAGCTCCATACAGAAAACTTTGTGCATGAATTATCCTTGTGATATAATGTGTCAGTGAGGAGTCAAGTGCATTTCAATCAATCTAAAGGCAAAGAAGAGAAGATCTATGTGAATTCTTGGATTTTTGGGTCGCCTAAGTCCAAAAATTGGGATGGAAGTAAGCTGTGTAAACTTAAACGACTAAAGACATATGAAGTATGTAGAAAAGATAATGGAACTATATATTTTTGTATAATATCATCTTTAAGAACTAACAATCACCAACAATGAATTCAGCAATACAGTGGTGAAAAAAAGTCAATTGTGCAAGTTCCACTTAAAAAGATGAGAGGCCTGTACTTTTCATCATAGGTACACGTCAACCATGACAGACAAATTGAGAAAAATAAATCCAGAAAATCACATTGTAGGATTTTTAATGAATTTATTTGCAAATTATGGTGGAAAATAAGTATTTGGTCACCTACAAACAAGCAAGATTTCTGGCTCTCACAGACCTGTAACTTCTTTAAGAGGCTCCTCTGTCCTCCACCCGTTACCAGTATTAATGGCACTTGTTTGAACTTGTTATCAGTATAAAAGACACCTGTACACAACCTCAAACAGTCACACTCCAAACTCCACTATGGCCAAGACCAAAGAGCTGTCAAAGGACACCAGAAACAAAATTGTAGACCTGCACCAGGCTGGGAAGACTGAATCTGCAATAGGTAAGCAGCTTGGTTTGAAGAAATCAACTGTGGGAGCAATTATTAGGAAATGGAAGACATACAAGACCACTGATAATCTCCCTCGATCTGGGGCTCCACGCAAGATCTCACCCCGTGGGGTCAAAATGATCACAAGAACGGTGAGCAAAAATCCCAGAACCACACGGGGGGGACCTAGTGAATGACCTGCAGAGAGCTGGGACCAAAGTAACAAAGCCTACCATCAGTAACATACTACGCCGCCAGGGACTCAAATCCTGCAGTGCCAGACGTGTCCCCCTGCTTAAGCCAGTACATGTCCAGGCCCGTCTGAAGTTTGCTAGAGTGCATTTGGATGATCCAGAAGAGGATTGGGAGAATGTCATATGGTCAGATGAAACCAAAATAGAACTTTTTGGTAAAAACTCAACTCGTTGTGTTTGGAGGACAAAGAATGCTGAGTTGCATCCAAAGAACACCATACCTACTGTGAAGCATGGGGGTGGAAACATCATGCTTTGGGGCTGTTTTTCTGCAAGGGACCAGGACGACTGATCCGTGTAAAGGAAAGAATGAATGGGGCCATGTATCGTGAGATTTTGAGTGAAAACCTCCTTCCATCAGCAAGGCATTGAAGATGAAACGTGGCTGGGTCTTTCATCATGACAATGATCCCAAACACACCGCCCGGGCAACGAAGGAGTGCCTTCGTAAGAAGCATTTCAAGGTCCTGGAGTGGCCTAGCCAGTCTCCAGATCTCAACCCCATAGAAAATCTTTGGAGGGAGTTGAAAGTCCGTGTTGCCCAGCGACAGCCCCAAAACATCACTGCTCTAGAGGAGATCTGCATGGAGGAATGGGCCAATATACCAGCAACAGTGTGAAAACCTTGTGAAGACTTACAGAAAACGTTTGACCTGTGTCATTGCCAACAAAGGGTATATAACAAAGTATTAAGAAACTTTTGTTATTGACCAAATACTTATTTTCCACCATAATTTGCAAATAAATTCATTAAAAATCCTACAATGTGATTTTCTGGATTTATTTTTCTCATTTTGTCTGTCATAGTTGACGTGTACCTATGATGAAAATTACAGGCCTCTCTCATCTTTTTAAGTAGGAGAACTTGCACAATTGGTGGCTGACTAAATACTTTTTTCCCCCACTGTATATATTTTGTTATGTTTGAGGAAAAGACCACAGCATTAAACATACCAAATGCATAGAATTTCAGGACATTTGCTTTAAAACTGCAAAAACACCGCCAAGATGGGGGCCTCAAATTCTCTAAAATGCAGGCACGACGACAGGCTGACCGCGCCCCCTGCCACAACGACCACCAAAGCCCCCTTTTGATCCAGAAAAACCCCTGATGGCAGCAGTATTCTAAGCCTGTAGCTGTAAAGGCAGATAGGAGTCAGTGGCTCCTGAAGCAGTCAACTGTGGAGAAGGGCGGGGAGTTTCAGCAAACTGATGCATTGGATCAGCACTGCTACCAATCAACCTCAATGATGCCGTCTGGTGATACAGGACTGTGTGTGTGTGTGTGTGTGTGTGTGCGCATATATGTACACTACCGGTCAAAAGTTTTAGGACACCTACTCATTCAAGGGTTTTTCTTTATTTTTACTATTTTCTACATTGTAGAATAATAATGAAGACATCAAAACGATGAAATAACACATATGGAATCATGTAGTAACCAAAAAAGTGTTAAACAAATCAAAATATATTTTATATTTGAGATTCTTCAAATAGCCACCCTTGCACACTCTTGGCATTCTCTCAACCAGCTTCACCTGGAATGTTTTCCAACAGTCTTGAAGGAGTTCCCACAAATGCTGAGCACTTGTCGGCTGCTTTTCCTTCACTCTGCGGTCCAACTCATCCCAAACCATCTCAATTTGGTTGAGGTCGGGGGATTGTGGAGGTCAGGTCATCTGATGCAGCAGTCAATCACTCTCCTTCTTGGTCAAATAGCCCTTACACAGCCTGGAGGTGTGTTGTGTCATTGTCCTGTTGAAAAACAAATGATAGTCCCACTAAGCCCAAACCAGATGGGATGGCGTATCGCTGCGGTAGCCATGCTGGTTAAGTGTGCCTTGAATTCTAAATAAATCACTGACAGTGTCACCAGCATAGCACCCCCACACCATAACACCTCCTCCTCCATGCTTTACAGTGGGAACTATACATGCAGAGATCATCCGTTCACCCACACCGCGTCTCACAAAGACACGGCGGTTGGAACCAAAAATCTCCAATTTGGACTCCCAACCAAAGGAAAAATGTCCACCGGTCTAATGTCCATTGCTCGTGTTTCTTGGCCCAAGCAAGTCTCTTCTTCTCATTGGTGTCCTTTAGTAGTGGTTTCTTTGCAGCAATTCGACCATGAAGGTCTGATTCACTGAACAGTTGATGTTGAGATGTGTCTGTTACTTGAACTCTGTGAAGCATTTATTTGGGCTGCAATTTATGAGGCTGGTAACTCTAATGAACTTATCCTCTGCAGCAGAGGTAACTCTGAGTCTTCCATTCCTGTGGCGGTCCTCATGAGTGCCAGTTTCATCATAGCGCTTGATGGTTTTTGCGACTGCACTTGAAGAAACTTTGACATTTTCTTCTTGACATTTTCCATATTGACTGACCTTCATGTCTTAAAGTACTGATGGACTGTCGTTTCTCTTTACTTATTTGAGCTGTTATTGCCATAATATGGACTTGGTCTTTTACCAAATAGGGCTATCTTCTGTATACTTCCCCTACCTTGTCACAATACAACTACAAATTAACTTTTAAGGCACACCTGTTAATTGAAATGCATTCCAGGTGACTACCTCATGAAGCTGGTTGAGAGAATGCCAAGAGCGTGCAAAGCTGTCATCAAGGCAAAGGGTGGCTATTTGAAGAATCTCAAATCTAAAATATATTTTGATTTGTTTAACACTTTTTTGGTTACTACATGATTCCATGTGTTATTTCATAGTTTTGATGTCTTCACTATAATTCTACAATGTAGAAAATAGTAAAAATAAAGAAAAACCCTTGAATGAGTAGGTGTTCTAAAACGTTTGACCGGTAGTGTGTGTGTGTGTGTGTGTGTGTGTGTGTGTGTGTGTGTGTGTGTGTGTGTGTGTGTTCACGCTCATACAGTACACTCACTTGGCTGAGGAGCAGATAAGCTGAGAGTCCTTATAAGCGATCAGGTAGCCTTGGTTCTCTGGGTTGTGAACAGTTACCTGCAAAAATCAACAAGACAGAGAAAGTTAATACATTGAATTCTCTGTGTATTAACGGTTAATCTCAAATCAAGAGCACACAACTGCACAAAGAGCCCCTCTAGGAGACTCACATTGGATTCACTTACTGAGTTTATGAATAATCTTGCCTCAGCAACCTGCAATCTAAATTTACACTGTACTCTGGCTGAAAGTAAAACCGAGCACAACTGCAGGCTTAGAGGGGCATGGGCAGCTGTTACTAAGATCAATGTTTCCCATCAATAATTTATAACTGACATTAAAGACATGCTCCGGAACTTTGGCGACTAGTAAGTATTTTTTAAACCTCCGGCTTTGGCCTGGATGTGTCAATGTGTAGTTCATACATGCATAACCTATGAGCAGAATTACTGTCTTACCTCACTTAGCCACGAAACCCCTAGTCTGAAAGCGACTGGTTACTGGAAGCTGTGCGGTGCTATTTTCCCTACATTTCCCTTCGAGGTCCAGCCCCCTAGCAATTCGAGTTCCCGCCAATGAGATTCAGCCGCTCGCCATTTGAGTGACAGCTAGCAAGTTGCACACAGCAGAGCGTGATAGAGAGCAATGACGTGGTGCACATATCTGCACGTGACGTAGTACGCAATTTTCGAGGATCACTTTTGAATCATGAGCGGTACTTTCAGAACTACTGGCTAAAAAGTATACAAAAGTACCAGAGAATATCTTTAAATAAGATATAATAAGTGCTATGACTGGGGCTCCTGACCCGGATTATGAATTTGTCATGTAATTACAGCCTTCTAGTGGTCAGAAGTGTTGTCCAACACAGTAGTGTGTGTGTGTGTGTGTGTGTGTGTGTGTGTGTGTGTATGTACACGTTTTCCTACCTCATCAGAACTACAATGTTTTAACAAGTCACCAGAATTAGGGCTGGGCGATATCAAATTAATTTGAATTCATGTTTTAGCACTATGTTCCAAATCTCCTTCTCTCCTTCGGTGCCGTGTGCACTATGCACCTTCCCACTCACACAGACAGACACCAAGCCCCACCCCCTGCCACTCACAACAGCGAGACGAAGAGATCACTTCTTCCTCTCCGACAACAAGCAGTTTCAACTCGCTATTTGAATTGGAGGTTTTGTCCGACATACATCGGTCATATGGACACCCAAACACATTTTACTGTAATAGAGGAGAAGTTAACCTTTGTAACAATGCCCTTTTTATATGTCTCAACTCCCAAAATGTAGAACAGAGCAGACCCTACTAAGACAAGAGTATAAACAATATAAAAACACACATACAAACGTCGACTACATCACACCTGCCTAGACCCACAAGCACATACCCGCATCACTTTACGCCACATGGCTTGAAACTGCACCTTTTTGTTTCTCTCCGTAGCCCACGCACTTTCAGTATTTAAATAATTTGATTGTTCCAGTGTGTTAATGATTACGGATTGATTGAGTTCCACATTTTTAGTATAAGTTAAGACGGGAATATCAATTAACATGATTGTGGAAAATGTATGATCAGTTTGTCGTACACGGCATTGCAGTACCATTTACCGCTAGCAGCATTCTAGCCACAGACTTACGTGCTAGCTATCTAGTCTGTTTTATAAATGTGAAATGAGCATTAAAAGATGCATTTGTATAAGGAATTGGCAACTCGTTCTCATTCTGAGAAGTAAGCATCTGATCCAGGTAGATAGGCCACTTAATTTGAACATATAAACAAAGTGAACAGGCTGTTGTTGTTCAAACTTTTGGAGATGGACAGGAGAGTGTATTCATAAAAGTTCAACTGTTCTACCTCGTTAGCAAGCAAATAGATCCAAGTTGGCTTTAAATATAAAGATTAGCTGGCTACTGACTAGCAGTGGGCTTGTGTTTATGAGATTGTTTATGAGACCTGTGTTCATTTGCTATAATGCCTGCTACCAGAAGTTGGTCATTATTAGTGGATGTGCATTATGCATGGATCTTGTTACATTTGTAACAAAAAGGGCATTTTCATACAGACTTGAAAGCCAAATCAGTGATTATTGCAAAAAAGCAGGTTCAAGTATTTTGATAAAATAACTGAATTATTAGTCGGTCTTATGGTTGAAGGCTTATATTTAGCCTAGGTATAATTTTACAAGCCCTGAATTCATTTGATTATTCCCAACTTTTTGAAACGCAGTGTATTGACATTTAACTATGAAACAAAGATTATTTAGAAGAAGAAAAAGGCCATGTTGCCCAGTCCTAACCAGAATGTCATGACATGGTAGGAAAACAAGACATTTATTTTTTCCATGTCCTGAATTTGTTAAAATGCTTTTTTATGCTTAAGGGTTAGGTTTGGGGTTTGGTGTTAAGGTTTGGGTTTAAGGTTAGGGAAAATAGGTTTTGAATCGGAACACATTTTTACTCCCCAAAAAGTCCTGAAAATTCACAAAAACAAAGATCTGTGTGTACACTCACGCTCTCCAGCACCCGTAGACACCTCTCAGCTCCCCACAGCGATGCCACCAGCTTCTCCTTGTCATCCTCGTGGCTCAGGTTCTCCACACATTCTTTCACTACAGGAAACAAGACACGTCGGTTCAACCATTCAACCCCATCGATCAGGTAAGAGTTTAACTAATACAATGGAAACGATGTGCACAGATCCCTGACCTCAACCCCATCGAACACATTTGGGATGAATTGGAACGCCGACTGCGAGCAAGGCCTAATCGCCCAACATCAGTGCCCGACCTCACTAATGCGCTTGTGGCGGAATGGAAGCAAGTCCCCGCAGCAATGTTCCAACATCTAGTCGAAAGCCTTCCCAGAAGAGTAGAGGCTGTTATAGCAGCAAAGGGGGACCAACTTCATATTAATGCCCATGATTTTGGAATGAGATGTTCGATGAGCAGGTGTCCACATACACTACATGACCAAAAGTATATTTTTGCATCGGCTGAATCTCAATCCACTGCATCCGCTGATGTCGGCCATCCACATATGCGGTGAAAGGTGGCAGAGCTACACCGGTTAGTCAGACCATGAGACATCCCGAAAATCGTTCTACTCACGAAAACATCTGTAGCGTGTGAACGGTTTGGCCTACAAACTAATATGTCCACTATGGAAAGATGACTCACAAACACGATGGTGTTCACCGTTTTGCTCTATGACCCCCACATGCATCACAGGACTAGTCTGAAGTCGGTACCACCGATCTACCAACTTCTGTCTGTAGCATCCGAACTGTTTGGCTCTTGGACGCCCACAAGCCTCGTCTGAAGGTAGCCTGGAACCAGTTAAAACATTTTATGTTTGTACACACAGTGTACAAAACATTAGGAACACCTGCTCTTTCCATGACAGACTGACCAGGTGAAAGCTATGATCCCTTATTGATGTCACCTTTTAAATCCACTTCAAATCATTGTAGATGAAGGGGAGGAGACAGGTTAAAGACATATTTTTAAGCCTTGAGACAACTGAGACATAGTGTATGTGTGCCATTCAGAGGGTGAATGGGCAAGACAAAAGACTTAAGTGCCTTTGAACAGGGTATGGTAGTAGGTTCCAGGCGCACCTTTGAGTGTGTTAAGAACTGCAACGCTGCTGGATTTTTCATGCTCAACAGTTTCCCCTGTGTATCAAGAATGGTCCACCACGCAAAGGACATCCAGCCAACTTGACACAACTGTGGGAAACAGGGCATTAGAGTCAACATGGGCCAGCATCCCTGTGGAATGCTTTCGACACCTTGTAGTCCATGCCACAACAAATTCAGGCTGTTCTGAGGGCAAAAGGGGGTGCAACTCAAAATTGGGAAGGTGTTCCTAATGTTTTGTACACTCAGTGGAAGTAGTTTAGTGCCTAAAAAAGGGGTTAAATATGTGTTTAAAATAAAAACTATTTCCTGACCTTTCTTATCTCTCAAAGATATAGGACAGACACATCTTTGACTGTTTTTCCATGTATGAATCTGTTATTCAATGTGTTTCTATGGGCAAGCCAAATTCAGAGATAAAAAATAAAATGAATATTTGATATTTTTTTTATACCTTAAGGCAGTGGTGTCAAACTCATTCCTCGGAGCGCCTAGTGCCTGCAGGTTTTTGGTTTTTCCTTTCAATTAAGCCCTAAACAACCAGGAGTGGGGAGTTCCTTAATAATTAATAACCTAATTCATCAATCACGTACAAGGGAGGAGTGAAAACCCACAGACACCCGACCCTCCATGGAATGAGTTTGACACCTGTGCCTTAAGGGGTCCTAAAATTCAAAATCAAATGATCCTTGGTATGACCGTCTTAAAATAATTCCATATGTTAGCTTAGTAGAACCCCCCCCCCCCCCGCCGGCTTAGCCTCTAGGGGGTAAACCATAAGTGCTCCAGTAATAAGATTGCCTGCTAAATGACTAAAATGTAAATATCTAGGTCTAGCTTACCTTTATCCACTATGTGGTCCAGGCCTCCCAGAAGCCTAAGCTCCTCTTTAAACCAGTCTCCGGCCCGCTTGGAGGTCAGCGATAATAAGGTCTCCATGGCTAAATGCCCCGTCTGCGCACACACACAGGGAGTAATGAAAATCAATTTACTTCACACACATACAGGGTATAAATAGACATGACTCGGTGTGTTGTGATTCAAAGATGCTAACTATGACAGATGATAACAGGGTGAGGAATTGGAAGAAAAAAATATTTCCTTCCAGTGATGGAAGGAGTCAGGAGAAATCTATATTGCATGCAGGTGGAATTCG
This sequence comes from Coregonus lavaretus, assembly GCF_964263955.1. Classification (NCBI taxonomy): domain Eukaryota; kingdom Metazoa; phylum Chordata; class Actinopteri; order Salmoniformes; family Salmonidae; genus Coregonus; species Coregonus lavaretus. The sequence goes on along the minus strand of NC_140012.1, from coordinate 14,502,130 downwards.
TGTCCAACCACAACAATACTGCCATCTCGAATTTCACTGTCGATAGATAGATATGAATTAATTCTGAAAGTGTTAGCTTCTAACATTAAATATTTAAAAACAAACTGTGGCGATCAAACAATAAGCGAACATTCAGTTTTTCAGATTCTCTAATGATTAATTCAACATGGAAGCTAACAGAAATATAAAGAGATTGAGTCCCTGTGATTATTCTGAATCTAAATGAGTTGGGGGGCCTTGAGGCGAATGGTCAGTCTGCTCTCTGAAGAATAGGACTGCATCCCAAATAGCACCCTATTTCCTACATAGGGTTCTGGTCAAAAGTAGTGCACTATGGGTGACATTTGGGATTCTGACTAGAACATCAGTGGAGAGGATATTTATAGAGGGAATCGAAAACAAAAGGCTAAAACCCAGACATCAAAGGCCCTGTCATCAGATCAAACTTGGTTTTAAATGCTGTGCAGTTTGCCAGTCCCAATTCAAATACATTCTTTCCATTGGCTAACGTGCAAAGCCATTGTGTGTCAGAGGCGACTGTTCATCTATCTCTACAAGGGGATATGTTCATATTTCATGTTTTTTTTGATAACTGTCACCGAGACCTCTCAACGCATCAATCAAGCAGTGTTTTTTCCCCAACAATGCTGAAACAATTTTATCCAAAACATGGCTTATAGTGGCGACGGCCATTAGAGGGGCCAAAGCAGGACGATTATTTATGTAAATCCAAGATTACATCTACACAACACCTGCTAATCCATACTGATTTAAGGCCTACATTTAAACCTCTAGTAGTCCATCTGCCGCCAAGCTTTACGTCAGGGGTATCGGACCAAGAGACAGGACAGAGGGGGAGGAGAAGAGTTAAAGAGAGACACGGGGAGACAAACAAAGAGGAGGAAAGAGACAGTCTCAGGCTCTGAGCTGCAGCTAGTCTCCATCCTCTAAGCATAAACCAGGGTTATATTCATTAGGCACCAACCCCCCCAAAAAACTGTCCTGAAACAGGGAAGAACTACCTGAACTTGTCCAATAGGAAACACTAATTTTTGTTTACCGTTGCATGCCCTAATGAATATGACTCAAGGTAGACTATCTCTAGGGAACCCGTACCGTGATGTTCTCCAGGTCCAGGTGCTTGTTGTGCACCGTGTCGCACAGCTTGCGGATCTTCTCCTTGACCTTTGACATCTCCTTGGCAGTGAGCTGGTTGTCCTTGGCCACAGAGTGGTCCCCCTCCAGCTCCAGCAGGCGGATCATCAGGTCTAGACTGGCCCGGTCCAGGTCCATGTTGAGTCTGTCTCGGCTCAGGATGTACATCAGACTGGCCGTACACAGGGAGAGGTTCTAGGGGGAGGGAGGTGGATGGAGGGGAAAAGGGGAAGGAAGAGGGAGGAGAGAGCAAGGATACGTGAACCTGATATCGGGATTTTAAGTTGAGTCACTAACGCAGGTTGTGTTACTAATCACCAAGGCCTTTTGTCCCTTGGCAGGCTTCAGTTAAAGGGTTGAGCTTCAACACTGATCTGACAGAAACCAAGTCAAGTTAGCCACAATCTTTGGAGGAGCAGCCTTAACTTACTGGGTGCTGTGGGGAATCATTGAGCGTCTTGAAGACTTGGGCCACCTTCCCTCTGGCCCGCAGGTGCATTCTGAAGCTGGGCATGGCACATCTGGTGGCCAGGCTAATGATACTGCAGGAGAGGAGAGATGAATCAAGTTTTACTGAATTGAACAGAGGGGAGAGGAGGGAGGAGGGTGGTGCATGGGCAAAACCGTGCTCTTAACCACAGACCTAGGATCAGATTAACCTTCCCTTAATCATTATTTTAAAAGCTGGAATCCTTAAAGTGGAACTCTAGTCCATTTCACCTCATTCACCTGATTTACCTAAAAGGCACATCTCAATAGGTGGTCCAGGTATGTCATGACAGTAAAAGTTCAACAATCGTTGGAGGATGTCTTTAATGGTGAAACTGCCACGTCAGTTTGCAATATTACAACAAAGTTACTGCAAACAAACACTTTTTTCCCCTGACATCATTGCACGCGCGATAGAACAGCTGCGGATTCCATCTTTAACCATAAATGAGATGCCAAAGAACCTGACACTATCAGTAGCTAGGGCATTTATTAGCAGCTAGTCAGCTGGTCTTACCTAAGGCAGCGTGTGTTGAGGGGCTGGCCACTCTTCAAGCCAGTGGCCAGGTACTCAAAGTCATCGGTGAACTCCTGGTTCTCGCCAAACTCCACCACGTCGTTGAAGTGCTTGACATGCTGGACTACTGTGTATAGCTGGAACAAAGAGTTGATACCACGTTAATGCTTGTTGGGTTCATTAAATCACATGGTACAGTGCAGTCAGAAAGTATTCAGACCCCTTGACTTTTTCCACATTTTGTTACGTTACAGCCTTATTCTAAATTGGATTAAATGTTTTCCTCATCAATCTACACAATACCCTGTGAAAACAGGTTTAGACATTATTTACATAAGTATTCAGACCCTTTGCTATGAGACTCGAAATGGAGCTCATGTGCATCCTGTTTCCATTGATCATCCTTGAGATTATTCTACAACTTGATTGTAGTCCACCTGTGGTAAATCCTATTGATTGGACATGATTTGGAAAGGGTCACACCTGTCTATATAAGGTCCCACAGTTGACAGTGCATGTCAGAGCAAAAACCAGGCCATGAGGGCGAAGGAATTGTCCGTAGAGCTCCGAGACAGGATTATGTCGAGGCACAGATCTGGGGAAGGGTACCAAAACATTTCTGCAGCATTGAAGGTCCCCAAGAACACAGTGGTCTCCATCATTCTTAAATGGAAGCAGTTTGGAAACACCAAGACTCTTCGTAGAGCTGGCCGCCCGGCCAAACTGAGCAATTGGGGGAGAAGGGCCTTGGTCAGGGAGGTGACCAAGAACCCGATGGTCACTCTGACAGAGCTTTAGAGTTCCTCTGTGGAGATGGGAGAACCTTCCAGAAAGACAACCATCTCTGCAGCACTCTACCAATCAGGCCTTTATGGTAGAGTGGCCAGACAGAAGCCACTCCTCAGTAAAAGGCACATGACAGCCCCCTTGGAGTTTGCCAAAAGGCACCTAAAGGACTCTCAGACCATGGTCTGATGGAATCAAGATTGAACTCTTTGGCCTGAATGCCAAGCGTCATATCTGGAGGAAACCTGGTACCATCCCTACAGTGAAGCATGGTGGTGGCAGCATCATGCTGTGGTGATGTTTTTCAGCGGCAGGGCTTGTAGCGTCATACCCAAGAACACTCGAGGCTGTAATCGCTGCCAAAGGTGCTTCAACAAAGTACTGAGTAAATGGTCTGAATACTTATGTAAATGTGATATTTCAATTTTTTATTTTTATTACATTTGCTAACTTTTCTAAAAACCTGTTTTAGCTTTGTCATTATGGGGTATTGTGTGTAGATTGATGAAGAAAAAAACAATTTAATCAATTTTAGAATAAGGCTGTAACTTAACAAAATGTGGTAAAAGTCAAGGGGTCTGAATACTTTCTGAATGCACTGTATATGCCCCAAATGGCACTCTATTCACTATATAGTGAATAGGTCAAAAGTTGTGCACCCTATAGGGAATAGGGTGCCAATTGGGATGCAACCATGATAAATCTCCTATAGACTTCATTGTGCAGCAAATGGTAGTGCCCTGGTTCAAGTACTATATAGTATAGTGAATAGAGCGCAATTTCAAACACAGCCCAAGTCCCCCTGATAGTGTACAAACAATAAGGAACCATGCCATCATCACCATATTTCTCTCACATTCTAATCGCATAACACATATCCCTTAATAGTTACGCGACACACTTAAATTGTTAGCACGCTAATGACCAATTCTGATGTGGGGGAGTAGGGTAATAGTTAGTGGATTCGCAGCGAGTGTGGAGCAGGGATGAGGTAGATACTAGATCGAGCTATATAGCTCAATCCTGCTATTCTTAGCATGAGAGCTATGCGCCCGCAGCCTGCCTTTTCGGTCGGAAGCCAAGCGCACAAAAACAAAACAGCAAATGTTAACTTTTGGTGGAGTTTAAGGATGTGGGATGCCCATTACGCTGCTCCTGCTTCTGTGACTGCCCACACTGCAGTTCCTATCGGGGCTAATACTGCTTAGCATGTAAGACACCACACAAATAACTACAGATGGTTACATGAACCATTGTTTAGGAAGGTAGAGTAATCACTTCACGGAGTCTATTTCTAAATAAGATGATTTACACCTGACCAAACCAGGTAAGTATGATCAGGACTAAACTGATTGATCATCCATGAATTTGTTCAAATCCATTTTTAACATTGTAGACCAGGGCCCATATTAAGAAATTGTAAAATTAACTCTGTCCATAAGGTGTAGATAGTAAGTATAGACCGGAAGTAGAGGCCTGGGCGTTGTTGTTCACTAATTTACTCCAAGTAGGGAAAGGATGGTGGGGTTGAAAAGTAATAAAGGGGAATATATATATAAAAAATAAAAATAAACATGGGGGATTGGAAGTGATGCAGACAATTACATTGATAGAAGATACAATCTATCTGCAATATTAAGCTGATCCATTCCCCCGAGAGAAAAAAAAATAAAAAATAAAAATAAAAGAAAGTGTTCAAGGATCAGGTCCCCCTGTCCATAAACATATTCATTTTTATCCGGAAGGGAAAACTCTTCCTAAAATCAGCACACCTACTCTGAGACTTGATAGACAGCCCCAGGGCAATTTCTTGTGTTTTTATTTTATTCAACTTTTATTTAAGCAGGGAGTCACTTATAGGCTGTGCTTTACAGATACCGAGTTCCAGACCACAATGATGGTTTGATGGGTAGAACAGAGTGTTGTTGTGTTGGCGCTCACCTCCTTGTGCTCTTTCCTACATTTCAGTGCAGTGACGATGTCCTGGTAGGGCTCGGTGGGGAACGACACAGACTTGATGACTTTGGGCGGTGGGCATGGCGGCGCTTTGAACAGGCCGTCGTCTTTGTGCGAGTTGGCCTCTTTGCTGCTCCCGCTCGACTGGCTGGCCTGGTAGAGAGAGAGAGAGAGAGAGAGGGGAAGATAGAGGGGGGAAGGGGTTTAAAGGGAGGAAGGGGGGAGAGAGGCAGAATCGGAGAGAGAGAGGGAATGGGCAGAAATAGAGATAGTGTGTCAGAGGGAGAAAAGCAGAACCAAACACCCGCTCAGCACACGGCCCTGCTGCTGCTGCTGGCGATTCATGCTGTTGAACACCAGCCAACGGCCTCCTGCCCCTTACATAAGACCAGATAAGGCGCAGTAAAAACACTCACATGTGCCCACACACACACAGGCTCTGAGTCCCTTCTAGCAGTCCGAGGGAGGAGGGCATTATAGGGCTAACATTATCTTTAAGACTCAGAAGCGTTCAGAGCAGCGCATTCTTAACAGGCTAATTAATTCCAGGGTTGGCAAGGTGCCACAAAGTGTTAAGAAAGTATTTACTAAAATAAACTGAAGTAAAAAAATTAATAAAAATAAATAAATAAATGAAAAATAACAAATAATGAGAGAGCAAGAATAAAATAACAGTAGTGAGGCTATACACAGGTTGTACCAGTACAGAGTCAATGTGCGGGGGCACAGGTTAGTCTTGGTAATTGAGGTAATATGTACATGTAGGTAGAGGTAAAGTGACTATGCATAGATAATAAACAGAGATTAGCTGTTCAGGAGTCTTATGGCTTGGGGGTAGAAGCTATTAAGAAGCCTTTTGGACCTAGACTTGGCGATCCGGTATCGCTTGCCGTGCGGTAGCAGAGAGAACAGTCTATGACTAGGGTGGCTGGAGTCTTTGGCAATTTTTTGCACATACGTAGCACAGACTGCTAGCTAGATACCTTGCTGGCTAGATTGCTAAACTAACTAACATGCTGGCTAGCTAGCCAGCCAACGTTAACTAAGTGAGAATGTGATGAGGACAGGGCTGCTTGCTTGGTGAAGTGTACTTCTGATTATTAACTTATTCAAATACGCCTGCTGTTTTTTTTTTTTTTTTTTCACCTTTATTTAACCAGGTAAGCCAGTTGAGAACAAGTTCTCATTTACAACTGCGACCTGGCCAAGATAAAGCAAAGCAGTGCGATAAAAACAACAGAGTTACATATGGAATAAACAAAACGTACAGTCAATAACACAATAGAAAATCTATATACAGTGTGTGCAAATGTAGTAAGTTATGGAGGTAAGGCAATAAATAGGCCATAGTGCAAAATAATTACAATTTAGTATTAACACTGGAGTGATAGATGTTCAGAAGATGATGTGCAAATAGAGATACTGGGGTGCAAATGAGCAAAATAAATAATGTAAATAACAATATGGGGATGAGGTAGTTGGGTGGGCTAATTACAGATGGGCTGTGTACAGGTGCAGTAATCGGTAAGCTGCTCTGACAACTGATGCTTAAAGTTAGTGAGGGAGATAAGTGTCTCCAGCTTCAGAGATTTTTGTAGTTCGTTCCTGTCATTTGCAGCAGAGAACTGGAAGGAATGGCGGCCAAAGGAGGTGTTGGCTTTGGGGATGACCAGTGAGATAAAGCTGCTGGAACGCATACTACGGGTGGGTGTTGCTATGGTGACCAATGAGCTAAGATAAGGCGGGGATTTGCCTAGAAGTGATTTATAGATGGCCTGGAGCCAGTGGGTTTGGCGACAAATATGTAGTGAGGGCCAGCCAACAAGAACGTACAGGTCACAATGGTGGGTAGTATATGGGGCTTTGGTGACAAAACGGATGGCACTGTGATAGACTACATCCAATTTGCTGAGTAGAGTGTTGGAAGCTATTTTGTAAATGACATCGCCGAAGTCAAGGATCGGTAGGATAGTCAGTTTTACGAGGGCATGTTTGGCAGCATGAGTGAAGGAGGCTTTGTTGCGAAATAGGAAGCAGATTCTGGATTTAACTTTGGATTGGAGATGCTTAATGTGAGTCTGGAAGGAGAGTTTACGGTCTAACCAGACACCTAGGTATTTGTAGTTGTCCACATATTCTAAGTCAGACCCGCCGAGAGTAGTGATTCTAGTCGGGCGGGCGGGTGCAAGCAGCGATCAATTGAAGAGCATGCATTTAGTTTTACTAGCGTTTAAGAGCAGTTGGAGGCCACGGAAGGAGTGTTGTATGGCATTGAAGCTCATTTGGAGGTTTGTTAACAGTGTCCAGTGAAGGGCCAGATGTATACAAAATGGTGTCGTCTGCGTAGAGGTGGATCTGAGAGTCATCAGCAGCAAGAGCGACATCATTGATATACACAGAGAATAGAGTTGGCCCGAGAATTGAACCCTGTGGCACCCCCATAGAGACTGCCAGAGGTCCAAACAACAGGCCCTCCGATTTGATACATTGAACTCTATCTGAGAAGTAGTTGGTGAACCAGGCGAGGCAGTCATTTGAGAAACCAAGGCTATTTAGTCTGCCAATAAGAATGCTGTGATTGACAGAGTCAAAAGCCTTGGCCAGGTCGATGAAGACGGCTGCACAGTACTGTCTTTTATCGATCGTGGTTATTATGTCATTTAGGACCTTGAGCGTGGCTGAGGTGCAGCCATGACCAGCTCGGAAACCAGATTGCATAGCAGAGAAGGTACGGTGGGATTCGATATGGTCGGTGATCTGTTTGTATTTGTATTTGTATTGACCATACACGCAGGCCATATAAAGTGTAAACCAGTGTGGCTGGTAAAAGTGTGAGTAGCCTACTAAATAAATGTAGCCTGTTTATGCAGCCTACAGCGGGGAAAAAAAGTATTTAGTCAGCCACCAATTGTGCAAGTTCTCCCACTTAAAGATGAGAGAGGCCTGTAATTTTCATCATAGGTACACGTCAACTATGACAGACAAAATGAGAAAAAAAAATCCAGAAAATCAGATTGTAGGATATTTAATGAATTTATTTGCAAAAAAAATAAGTATTTGGTCAATAACAAAAGTTTCTCAATACTTTGTTATATACCCTTTGTTGGCAATGACACAGGTCAAACGTTTTCTGTAAGTCTTCACAAGGTTTTCACACACTGTTGCTGGTATTTTGGCCCATTCCTCCATGCAGAGGGATGTTTTGGGGCTGTCGCTGGGCAACACAGACTTTCAACTCCCTCCAAAGATTTTCTATGGGGTTGAGATCTGGAGACTGGCTAGGCCACTCCAGGACCTTGAAATGCTTCTTACGAAGCCACTCCTTCGTTGCCCGGGCGGTGTGTTTGGGATCATTGTCATGCTGAAAGACCCAGCCACGTTTCATCTTCAATGCCCTTGCTGATGGAAGGAGGTTTTCACTCAAAATCTCACGATACATGGCCCCATTCATTCTTTCCTTTACACAGATCAGTCGTCCTGGTCCCTTTGCAGAAAAACAGCCCCAAAGCATGATGTTTCCACCCCCATGCTTCACAGTAGGTATGGTGTGTTCTTTGGATGCAACTCAGCATTCTTTGTCCTCCAAACACGACGAGTTGAGTTTTTACCAAAAAGTTATATTTTGGTTTCATCTGACCATATGACATTCTCCCAATCCTCTTCTGGATCATCCAAATGCACTCTAGCAAACTTCAGACGGGCCTGGACATGTACTGGCTTAAGCAGGGGGACACATCTGGCACTGCAGGATTTGAGTCCCTGGCGGCGTAGTGTGTTACTGATGGTAGGCTTTGTTACTTTGGTCCCAGCTCTCTGCAGGTCATTCACTAGGTCCCCCCGTGTGGTTCTGGGATTTTTGCTCACCGTTCTTGTGATCATTTTGACCCCACGGGGTGAGATCTTGCGTGGAGCCCCAGATCGAGGGAGATTATCAGTGGTCTTGTATGTCTTCCATTTCCTTATAATTGCTCCCACAGTTGATTTCTTCAAACCAAGCTGCTTACCTATTGCAGATTCAGTCTTCCCAGCCTGGTGCAGGTCTACAATTTTGTTTCTGGTGTCCTTTGACAGCTCTTTGGTCTTGGCCATAGTGGAGTTTGGAGTGTGACTGTTTGAGGTTGTAGACAGGTGTCTTTTATACTGATAACAAGTTCAAACAGGTGCCATTAATATAGGTAACGAGTGGAGGACAGAGGAGCCTCTTAAAGAAGAAGTTACAGGTCTGTGAGAGCCAGAAATCTTGCTTGTTTGTAGGTGACCAAATACTTATTTTCCACCATAATTTGCAAATAAAATCATAAAAAATCCTACAATGTGATTTTCTGGAGAAAAAAATGCTCAATTTGTCTGTCATAGGTGACGTGTACCTATGATGAAAATTACAGGCCTCTCTCATCTTTTTAAGTGGGAGAACTTGCACAATTGATGGCTGACTAAATACTTTTTTCCCCCACTGTATATTAGATTTTGGGAAATCCCTCCCTATCGCACTCTTTATTGGAATGCACCGAGTGGAATACTTCTCTCCATAGAATACACAAGCGGACTATGTAAATAGCTAACCCCATAGTAGAATAGTTTCAGATTTTTCTATTCATTACTCGTTTTGTTTGCAGAGGAAAAGTAATTGTGGACTGTTCCAGCATCTTCAAAGTGCGTCTCGGCAGAAATATTTGTTTCATGGTCCATATTTTGGGGCCGTGGCGGCAATGATTTTGCTGTGGCGCAGCGCCCCAGCTAACACTGACGAGCATCATTGGTGGTGGAGGGAGGTTGTGAGTGAGTGAGGCTGAGGAGAATGGGAAGGGTGCAGTGTCCACGAGCTGCAGAAATCTCATACCTCTAGCTAGCTGGGGGTATAGTCTGTGGTGGGCGACACCCCTTGGTGTTGACTAGGAGGTAACTTACGGTTGCAGTGGTTGATCGGGGTACGGGTGGCGGGGGCAGCTCCTCTGGCTCTCTGTTCCAGTGTCTGGCGTTGTACACAGCTTTAGTGGGAGACTGCAGGGGGAACAGGAAAACAACTAAACTTACACCATGATGAGTTAAGTACATGAAGTTACGTCACATTTAAATCACACAAAAACCCACATCAGCCCTTTCTACTAGAACAGTGTTAGAACACCTCAAATGAGAACCATTGATCAACACATACTCCAACCATCTGCAACAGTACCCTGTCTAAAAACAAACAAGCCAATTTAAAGTTTAGTCAATTTCTCCTAATTCAAGGTGATTTCTGATACTGGGAGTGATCAGTGTCTTGGAATATAGCACCTCTTCTTTCATTAGTCAGAGTAGAGTGAGATGATACAGAGAGATAGAGTGTGGGTGGGATAGAAGACATTGGTCTTTCTTGGTTCCCGTAACAAACAAGCCCTGTGGGGAGAGCGCGTCTAAATGAATGCCTATTAAACCACGAGCCAGGACAGCTCAAACAGCAGGAATGATTGGAGACAACAGCCAGCACCGTGTACACACACACACAGGAGTGCACACAAAAACCTTGGCTCCTCTCCTTTCTGCTTAAAAGAAGCCCATTGGCTGAACCTGTTGCTGGGATATTAATAATGAACAAAATAAAATAATAAAGAGAGAGAAAAAACATCGCTGGCTCAGGATAGAGCACTGCAGGAAACAATGAACTGAGTGTACCTCAACTTTCAACCATGATCCTACTCTAAATCAAGTGGACACAGACCGGCAGGTTCACCGCGCCCACGGCAGTGTGAGTCTTGAGAAGCAAGGCATTTTCTGTAAACATGGGCACTATCTGTCACGCAAAAACACACTGTGCACACCAAGGTTTCAAACTCATTCCATGGAGGGCCTAGTGTCTGCAGGTTTTTGTTTTTTCCTTTCAATTAAGACCTAGACAACCAGTTCTTTACTAATTAGTGACCTTAATTCAATCAATCAAGTACAAGGGAGGAGCGAAAACCCGCAGACACTTTGCCCTGCGTGGAATGAGTTTGACACGTGCGTTAGCCGGTAAATACAGGCTTTTGGCCGATAAAACTAATGAAAAGCTGATAAATAGAATTGTTACCGGCCAAATTTTCCGGGAGAAAAGAAAACGATCCATTGCAAAATAACGCTTTTTATTCATTGATGGAAATACCAGTCGTTGTGCTCCGACTTCAAAGGCAAATATACTTCATAGGCTAATAAATCCTCAAGCTGCTGGGAAATTAGTGTTGGACGTGTGTTTCTATTATTACTCACACAAAAGACGCAAGGTCCTCATAAGGGACTTCAGCTAAGTGTACCCCAACTGGGCAAAATTGGCAAAGATTGTGTTGATTATCCCCATTGTGTTGATTATCCCCCAGTGTGCCCGCCGAGAGGGGATTCTTTCTCCACAACAGAGTGGACAAAGTAACAAGGCTGACTGGCATCGCAAGCTGCTCCTAGGAGTTGGACAGTTTTGACTTCCCAACAGTAGCGGCTCAAATGCAAGTAAATTAGAAGCAAATTGTGTTAGTCAGGCCCGGTCCTAGCAGTTCTGCTGCCGCCCTAGGCAAGCTCAACATATGCCGCCCCTTTGTCATGTATTGTATAAAGATTTGGAATGGATTAATAGACTATAGTACATTAATGATGTGTATTATGCGTAATTGGTGCATTTCAGTTGAGTTTATGCAGTAGCACTTGTAAACCAAAAACTGTTGCCAACTATTCACATCGGAGAGTACTATGTTGCAATCACAAGGCAGCCAACTGCCTATAGTAGGAAACAGTTATCAATAAGCTTTGGAAACAAGTGCTTTAATAAAAGTATGGTGCGCGCCTCGTTTCACAGAAGCATCGTAAAATAAGCTCCCTCAATGAACCAGCCTTAACGAATTGTTTATTTACATATCGAATTTGATTGTCCAACATCAGTTTAATAATTCCTTCATTTTGTGGTCACCTAGTGTCCTCTTTCCACTGCTGTGATTCTGAATCGCAGCAGGAGTGTGGCGGGCCGGAAAGGTCATGGCTAGAAGGGATCCAGCTTGTCAAATTAATGTAAAAAGTATATATTTTTTTGCATTTTAGCTAAACTTAACCTTTTTATTTATTAAGCCTAACTAAAATGTTCATGCCTAGGCTAAATTAAATTAGAGGCCTAGATTGCATTTGAAAACAGCAGTTTTTTGTTATTTATTAATTAAAATGTTCATACAAATAGCCTTTAGGACAGGTTGTTCACAAATTATATTATACAAATATTATATTTTGAAGTTGTGTTTTATTCCTGTGTAGGCAGGTGACTTGTTCTTCTAGGATAAATGTTTAAAAAATATATTATATTAATTTATGAAAACTGTCATGTTGGTATAAGAACATCATTCTACTTTATTAGAAATATACAGGCTAATTTCTATTCTGTTAAAATGAATTACAATAATCTAAATGTGATTTTGAGCACCGTGGGTGGTGCCCTAATGCATTACGCACCCAATGCATATGGATGTCCGGTAAATAAAAATCTTGCCGGTCACATTGCCTGGCGCCAAATTTTCAAAACGGAAACCCTGATGCGCACACACACGAGGATTGTTTGTGTGTGTGTGGGACAGATACAAGGCAATGAGCCCTAAGTACACTACTTGAGCTCCCCCTCCCCAACACGTTAATGTTTACCCAAGGCCCTCTTCATACGTCTGAGATGAGTACAAGCAAGAACGTACACACACACAACAAACTACTGTCTTGGACAACAATTCTGACCACCAGAAGGCTGAAAGAGAAAGAGGCTGAGAGCGAGAGAGACAGAAACTTAGCAGAAGACTGAGGAGTAATAATTTACAGCTACAGGCGGGGGACTCATGAAAACACACTGGTGAAACCAAGCCATCAGCTGTTGTGGTCCAACACCACACAAGACGGTAACAGGAGCCCTGCTCTGGCTTTATTAGACAAGCAAACATACTTGTATGACGCATGTCTACACCATTTTACACACACACACACACACACACACCAGGGTTTCCTTTAGCCAGTACTTGCTGGCTTTTGTCCTATCACTCCGTGTGCACACTTGTGCCTGCTGCTGAAGAGAGAGAGCGAGAGAGAGGGGCCTAGGCTACCGATGATTGCAAAGATGGAGGCCTTGTGGCACAAAATAATCAAAGGTCTGACTGCACGGAGATGCTTGGAAAAATGGTTACAACGGTGAATAGGCGACTCCGGGATGCTGACCTAGGCAGACTTACAAAGAAAAAGCCATATCTCAGACTGGCCAATAAAAATAAAAGATTAAGATGGGCAAAAGAACACAGACACTGGACATTTTCTTTGCAACTCTGCCTAGGTCAGCATCCCGGAGTCGCCCATTCACCGTTGACGTTGAGACTGATATTTTGCGGGTACTATTTAATGAAGCTGCCAGTTGAGGACCTGTGAGGTATCTTTCTCAAACTAGACACTAATGTATTTGTCCTCTTGCTCAGTTGTGCACCGGGGCCTCCCACTCCTCTTTCTATTCTGGTTAGAGCCAGTTTGCGCTATTATGTGAAGGGAGTAGTACACAGCGTTGTACGAGATCTTCAGTTTCTTGGCAATTTCTCGCATGGAATAGCCTTCATTTCTCAGAACAAGAATACACTGACGAGTTTCAGAAGAAAGTTTTGTTTCTGGCCATTTTGAGCCTGTAATCGAATCCGCAATTGCTGATGCTCCAGATACTAAACTAGTCTCAAGAAGGCCAGTTTTATTGCTTCTTTAAAATCAGCACAACAGTTTTCAGCTATGCTAACATAATTGCAAAAGGGTTTTCTAATGATCAATTAGCCTTTTAAAATGATAAACTTGGAACACAGGACTGATGGTTGCTGATAATGGGCCTCTGTACGCCTATGTAGATATTCCGTTTTTTTTCTCCTTTTTTATGAGCCATTTCCAGCTACAATAGCCATTTACAACATTAACAATGTCTACACTGTATTTCTGATCAATTTGATGTTATTTTCATGGAAACAAGGAAATTAAGTGACCCAAAACTTTTGAACGGTAGTGTGTGTGTGTATATATATATATATATATATATATATATATACATATACAAACAATGGGGAGAACAAGTATTTGATACACTGCCGATTTTGCAGGTTTTCCTACTTACAAAGCATGTAGAGGTCTGTAATTTTTTATCATAGGTACACTTCAACTGTGAGAGACGGAATCTAAAACAAAAATCCAGAAAATCACATTGTATGATTTTAAAGTAATTAATTTGCATTTTATTGCATGACATAAGTATTTGATCACCTACCAACCAGTAAGAATTCAGGCTCTCACAGACCTGTTAGTTTTTCTTTAAGAAGCCCTCCTGTTCTCCACTCATTACCTGTATTAACTGTACCTGTTTGAACTCGTTACCTGTATAAAAGACACCTGTCCACACACTCAATCAAACAGACTCCAACCTCTCCACAATGGCCAAGACCAGAGAGCTGTGTAAGGACATCAGGGATAAAATTGTAGACCTGCACAAGGCTGGGATGGGCTACAGGACAATAGGTGAGAAGGCAACAACTGTTGGCGCAATTATTAGAAAATGGAAGAAGTTCAAGATGACGGTCAATCACCCTCGGTCTGGGGCTCCATGCAAGATCTCACCTCGTGGGGCATCAATGATCATGAGGAAGGTGAGGGATCAGCCGAGAACTACACGGCAGGACCTGGTTAATGACCTGAAGAGAGCTGGGACCACAGTCTCAAAGAAAACCATTAGTAACACACTACGCCGTCATGGATTAAAATCCTGCAGCGCAAGCAAGGTCCTCCTGCTCAAGCCAGCGCATGTCCAGGCCCGTCTGAAGTTTGCCAATGACCATCTGGATGATCCAAGGTCATGTGGTCTGATGAGACAAAAATATAGCTTTTTGGTCTAAACTCCACTCGCCGTGTTTGGAGGAAGAAGAAGGATGAGTACAACCCCAAGAACACCATCCCAACCGTGAAGCATGGAGGTGGAAACATCATTCTTTGGGGATGCTTTTCTGCAAAGGGGACAGGACGACTGCACCGTATTGAGGGGAGGATGGATGGGGCCATGTATCGCGAGATCTTGGCCAAAAACCTCCTTCCCTCAGTAAGAGCATTGAAGATGGGTCGTGGCTGGGTCTTCCAGCATGACAACGACCCGAAACACACAGCCAGGGCAACTAAGGAGTGGCTCGATAAGAAGCATCTCAAGGTCCTGGAGTGGCCTAGCCAGTCTCCAGACCGGAACCCAATAGAAAATCTTTGGAGTGAGCTGAAAGTCCGTATTGCCCAGTGACAGCCCCGAAACCTGAAGGATCTGGAGAAGGTCTGTATGGAGGAGTGGGCCAAGATTCCTGCTGCAGTGTGTGCAAACCTGGTCAAGACCTACAGGAAACGTATGATCTCTGTAATTGCAAACAAAGGTTTCTGTACCAAATATTAAGTTCTGCTTTTCTGATGTATCAAATACTTATGTCATGCAATAAAATGCAAATGAATTACTTAAAAATCATACAATGTGATTTTCTGGATTTTTGTTTTAGATTCCGTCTCTCACAGTTGAAGTGTACCTATGATAAAAAATTACAGACCTCTACATGCTTTGTAAGTAGGAAAACCTGCAAAATCTGCAGTGTATCAAATACTTGTTCTCCCCACTGTATATACAGTGGGGGAAAAAAGTATTTAGTCAGCCACCAATTGTGCAAGTTCTCCCACTTAAAAAGATGAGAGGCCTGTAATTTTCATCATAGGTACACGTCAACTATGACAGACAAATTGAGAAAAATTAATCCAGAAAACCACATTGTAGGATTTTTTATGAATATATTTGCAAATTATGGTGGAAAATAAGTATTTGGTCACCTACAAACAAGCAAGATTTCTGGCTCTCACAGACCTGTAACTTCTTCTTTAAGAGGCTCCTCTGTCCTCCACTCGTTACCTGTATTAATGGCACCTGTTTGAACTTGTTATCAGTATAAAAGACACCTGTCCACAACCTCAGTCAGTCACACTCCAAACTCCACTATGGCCAAGACCAAAGAGCTGTCAAAGGACACCAGAAACAAAATTGTAGACTTGCATCAGGCTGGGAAGACTGAATCTGCAATAGGTAAGCAGCTTGGTTTGAAGAAATCAACTGTGGGAGCAATTATTAGGAAATGGAAGACATACAAGACCACTGATAATCTCCCTCGATCTGGGGCTCCACGCAAGATCTCACCCCGTGGGGTCAAAATGATCACAAGAACGGTGAGCAAAAATCCCAGAACCACACGGGGGGACCTAGTGAATGACCTGCAGAGAGCTGGGACCAAAGTAACAAAGCCTACCATCAGTAACACACTACGCCGCCAGGGACTCAAATCCTGCAGTGCCAGATGTGTCCCCCTGCTTAAGCCAGTACATGTCTAGGCCCGTCTGAAGTTTGCTAGAGTGCATTTGGATGATCCAGAAGAGGATTGGGAGAATGTCATATGGTCAGATGAAACCAAAATATAACTTTTTGGTAAAAACTCAACTCGTCGTGTTTGGAGGACAAAGAATGCTGAGTTGCATCCAAAGAACACCATACCTACTGTGAAGCATGGGGGTGGAAACATCATGCTTTGGGGCTGTTTTCTGCAAAGGGACCAGGACGACTGATCCGTGTAAAGGAAAGAATGAATGGGGCCATGTATCGTGAGATTTTGAGTGAAAACCTCCTTCCATCAGCAAGGGCATTGAAGATGAAACGTGGCTGGGTCTTTCAGCATGACAATGATCCCAAACACACCGCCCGGGCAACGAAGGAGTGGCTTCGTAAGAAGCATTTCAAGGTCCTGGAGTGGCCTAGCCAGTCTCCAGATCTCAACCCCATAGAAAATCTTTGGAGGGAGTTGAAAGTCTGTGTTGCCCAGCGACAGCCCCAAAACATCACTGCTCTAGAGGAGATCTGCATGGAGGAATGGGCCAAAATACCAGCAACAGTGTGAAAACCTTGTGAAGACTTACAGAAAACGTTTGACCTGTGTCATTGCCAACAAAGGGTATATAACAAAGTATTGAGAAACTTTTGTTATTGACCAAATACTTATTGTTTCTGCAAATAAATTCATAAAAAATCCTACAATGTGATTTTCTGGGGAAAAAAATCTAATTTTGTCTGTCATAGTTGACGTGTACCTATGATGAAAATTACAGGCCTCTCTCATCTTTTTAAGTGGGAGAACTTGCACAATTGGTGGCTGACTAAATACTTTTCCCCCCCACTGTGTGTGTGTGTGTGTGTGTGTGTATATATATATATATAGGGAAAAAAACATATGGGGGATTGGAAGTGATGCAGACAATTACATTGATGGAAGTTACAATCTATCTGCAATATTAAAGCTGATCTACCCCCTAAAAAAATAAAGAGCACGCGAGCAAGAGAGCGAGAGAGCACGCAAGAGCGAGAGAGCATGCAAGAGTGTGAGTAAGAGAGCGCGCGAGAGAGCGAGCACGTGAGAAATAATGCATGAAGCACAACTGGTTATAGAGAATGAAAAAATACAGGGAATTGTTGGATTATTATGCAAAACAGCCACTTTTTTAAAGCAATTTATAAACAAACTGCGATATAAGAATATTCATTGCTAAGAATCAAATGTTTTTGGTTTTTTGGAGGTTTCTTACAGGCTGCTTCCCAAATGGCACCATATTTCCTACAGCACATAGTACACTACAGGCCCTGGTCAAAAGTAGGAACTATATAGGGAATAGAGTGCAATTTGGGACTACACTAAACCAGCAGAATAATGCATTACCGCTGCATGCGTCAAAGTGCCACTTCAATACCCCTGCAGTTAGCCCAGTCGTAATTGAAAGCCCTACCTTTTGACAACTCATGAATACCCCGGTCATTTTGGAGGGCTATCGTTTTTTTTTATGCGTTTAGCTCTCCCATTATGTTACCTGCATGGAGGACATTAAAGGGCTATGGATGAGGACTGAGGAGAAGGCACCTCGGAAGACTTGGAAGGCACATTGGCACTGTACAGGTTTGTAGTAGCCCGAATGCAAAGAAAATCAATTAATGACAAGTTACCTTCACAAACCATCATTATACGAACCATTGTATAAACTATAACCTGCACCTAACAACTAGGGCTTTGACAGAAAAAATATTGCGATATTGGTATCATGGCAAACTATCTCCATAATATACAGTGCATTCCGAAAGTATTCAGACCCCTTCACTTTTTCCACATTGTTACGTTACAGCCTTATTCTAAAATGAATTAAATAGTTTTTTCCCCCATCAATACACACAATACTACATAATGACAAAGCAAAAACAGGTTTAGAAATGCTTGCAAATGTTTTAAAAATCAATTGAAATATCACAATTACAAAAGTATTCAGACCCTTTACTCAGTACTTTGTTGAAGCACCTTTGGCAGCGATTACAGCATCGAGTCTTCTTGGGTATGACGCTACAAGCTTGGCACACCTGTGTTTGGGGAGTTTCTCCCATTCTTCTCTGCAGATCCTCTCAAGCTCTGTCAGGTTGGATGGGGAGCGTCACAGCTATTTTCAGGTCTCTCCAGAGATGTTCGATCGGGTTCAAGTCCGGGCTCTGGCTGGGCCACTCAAGGACATTCAGAGACTTGTCCTGAAGCAACTCCTGCGTTGTCTTGGCTGTGTGCTTAGTGTCGTTGTCCTGTTGGAAGGTGAATCTTCGCCCCATTCTGAGGACCTGAGCTCTCTGGAGGAGGTTTTCATCAAGGATCTCTCCGTACATTGCTTCATTCATCTTTCCTGACTAGTCTCCCAGTCCCTGCCGCTGAAAAATATCCCCACCGCATGATGCTGCCACTAACATGCTTCACCGTAGGGATGGAGCCAGGTTTCCTCCAGATGTGATGCTTGGCATTCAGGCCAAAGAGTTCAATATTGGTTTCATCAGACCAGAGAATCTTGTTTCACATGGTCAGAGTCCTTTAGGTGCCTTTTGGCAAACTCCAAGCGGGCTGTCATGTGCCTTTTACTGAGGAGTGGCTTCCGTCTGGCCACTCTACCATAAAGGCCTGATTGGTGGTGTGCTGTAGAGATGGTCGTTCTTCTGGAAGGTTCTCCCATCTCCACAGAGGAACTCTGGAGCTCTGTCAGAGTGACCATTGGGTTCTTGGTCACCTCCCTGACAAAGGCCCTTCTCCCCCGATTGTTCAGTTTGGCCAGGCAGCCAGCTCTAGGAAGAGTCTTGGTGGTTCCAAACTTCTTCCATTTAATAATGATGGAGGCCACTGTGTTCTTGGGGACTTTCAATGCTGCAGACATTTTTTGGTACCCTTCCCCAGATCTGTGCCTCGACACAATCCTGTCTCTGAGCTCTACGGACAATTCCTTCGACCTCATGGCTTGGTCTTTGCTCTGTGGGACCTTATATAGACTGGTGTGTGCCTTTCCATATCAATTGAATATACCACAGGTGGACTCCAATCAAGTTGTAAAAATATCAAGGATGATCAATGGAAACAGGATGCACCTGAGCTCAATTTCGAGTCTCATAGCTAAGGGTCTGAATACTTATTTAAATAAGGTAACTGTTTTTTATTTTCAATACATTTACAAAATAAATAAATAAATAACTGATTTCCCTTTGTCATTATGGGGTATTGTTTGTAGATTGATGAGGATTTCTTTAAAAAGCCATTTTAGAATAAGGCTGTAACGTAACAAACTGTGGAAAAAGTGAAGGGGTCTGAATACTTTCCGAATGCACTGTACACTTCCATAAATTTTTTAAACTGGTACCAGGGACCTTCAGACAAGTCTTGTGAGGATTGTGGGCGTCCTGGAGCAAAACAACCGACATATACATGTTCGTGAGAGACTCACCTTTGCACAGAGGGGTCAGTTTGTAGGCCAAACTGTTCGGACACTGCAGACATTTTGTGAGAATACCGATTTTCAGGATGTCTCATGGTCTGACAAACACCGCTCTAGCTCTGCCACCTTTCACCGCAGATGCGGAACTGCGATATTGGCAATGGATTGCAAAGAAAACAGATATCTCTAGCTTAAAGAGACGGATTTTGATAGGGATTATCTTTATTATGTTAATACAATTTCAGCGGGCCGTGGATATTGTAGAAGGGTTAAAGATCAGTAGTGGAGCTCTTACAGATCAAGTCCATCTAAGCGATTGGAGAACGGGCATTACTGGTTCTCTTGATAAATAAAAGAGAACCATCTCAGAGACTTCAATGACCGTGCTCATCCCTTCATTCATCCACATATAAAATAATCCAACAAGCCGTTTTGGCCTGGCATCTCTGCAATGCATACAGAGTGTAGTCTACTGATTATCTGCTGAATGTTCTGAGTCTAGTTCATTATTACACTACCTGAACGTGTCCAATGAAAAGTGCACTTTTTTTGTTTTCTGTTGCAAAGCGTTTCGCTACGATGTGCCGTTGTGGCCTGATTAACACGACCCTGGACTAGTGTTCTATAGGAACTCTCTCCGCACTCTTACCTTTTTGGGGCCACTGAAGATCTTCCTATTGGTCTCCCTTCTCTCCTTTGATTTCTCCACCTGTTTTGCCTGAGGTCTCCTGGGCATCTCTAGGCCCACAGAGGCAGAGTTGTCCTCTGGGAAGTCCATCACATCTACAGGGGACATGCCAAATGTAGACGTGTTACACTAGGGCAGGAACATCACAGTTCATTACCAAGTCCATATACTTACAGATAGAATAGTGAATCTCTGTGACCAAGTCATTATTAGACTAAAGTATTTAATTAGAATAGATTATGGAAAATCTATATTCAGATCTATACCGGCATGTATAAATGCATGCGGCGAGATATATATATATCACACACACACACATTCGGAAGTTTACATACACTTAGGTTGGAGTCATTAAAACTAGTTTTTCACCCACTCCACACATTTCTTGTTAACAAACTATAGTTTTGGCAAGTCAGTTAGGACATCTACTTTGTCCATGACAAGTAATTTTTTCAACAATTGTTTACAGACAGATTATTTCACTTATAATTCACTGTATCACAATTCCAGTGGGTCAGAAGTTTACATACACTAAGTTGACTGTGTATTTAAACAGCTTGGAAAATTCCAGAAAATGATGTCATGGCTTCAGAAGCTTCTGATAGGCTAATTGTCATCATTTGAGTCAATTGGAGGTGTACCTGTGGATGTATTTCAAGGCCTACCTCCAAACTCAGTGCCTCTTTGCTTGACATCATGGGAAAATCAAAAGAAATCAGCCAAGACCTCAGAAAAAAAGTTGTAGACCTCCACAAGTCTGGTTCATCCTTGGGAGCAATTTCCAAACGCCTGAAGGTACCACATTCATCTGTACAAACATTAGTATAAACACCATGGGACCATGCAGCCGTCATACCGCTCAGGAAGGAGATGTGTTCTGTCTCCTAGAGATGAACGTACTTTGGTGCGAAAAGTGCAAATCAATCCCAGAACAACAGCAAAGGACCTTGTGAAGATGCTGGAGGAAACAGGTACAAAAGTATCTATATCCACAGTAAAATGAGTCCTATATCGACATAACCTGAAAGGCTGCTCAGCAAGAAATAAAAAAGCCAGACTACGGTTTGCAACTGCACATGAGGACAAAGATCGTACTTTTTGGAGAAATGCCCTCTGGTCTGATGAAACAAAAATAGAACTGTTTGGCCATAATGACCATCGTTATGTTTGTAGGAACAAGGGGGTACCTTGCAAGCTGAAGAACACCATCCCAACCGTGAAGCACGGGGGTGGCAGCATCATGCTGTGGGGGTGCTTTGCTGCAGGAAGGACTGGTGCACTTCACAAAATAGATGGCATCATGAGGAAGGAAAATTATGTGGATATATTGAAGCAACATCTCAAGACATCAGTCAGGAAGTTAAAGCTTGGTCGCAAATGGGTCTTCCAAACGGACAATGACCCCAAGCATACTTCCAAAGTTGTGGCAAAATGGCTTAAGGACAACAAAGTCAAGGTATTGGAGTGGCCATCACAAAGCCCTGACCTCAATCCTATAGAAAATGTGTGGGCAGAACTGAAAAAGCGTGTGCAAGCAAGGAGGCCTACAAACCTGACTCAGTTACACCAGCTGTCAGGAGGTTGGGCCAAAATTCACCCAACTTATTGTGGGAAGCTTGTGGAAGGCTACCCAAAACGTTTGACCCAAGTTAAACAATTTAAAGGCAATGCTACCAAACACTTATAGAGTGTATGTAAACTTCTGACCCACTGGGAATGTGATGAAAGAAATAAAATCTGAAATAAATCACTCTACTATTATTCTGACATTCTACATTCTTAAAAATAAAGTGGTGATCCTAACTGACTTAAGACAGGGAATTTTTACTAGGATTAAATGTCAGGAATTGTGAAAAACTGAATTTAAATGTATTTGGCTAAGGTGTACTTCAGACTTCAACTGTATAAATATGAGATGTCTGTCCTCTACGGAAGCACAGTTCCCGCTCAGCCCAGTCAAAGCTATTTGCTGCTCTGGCACCCCAATGGTGGAACAAGCTCCCCCACAACGCCAGGACAGCGGAGTCACTGACCACCTTCCGGAGGCACTTGAAACCCTACCTCTTTAAGGAATACCTGGAATAGTATAAAGTAATCCTTCTACCCCCCCCCCCCCCTCCCCTCCCATTAAATAAAAAATTTAAAAAAGTGGTTGTCCCACTGGCTATCATAAGTTGAATGCACCAATTTGTAAGTCGCTCTGGATAAGAGCGTCTGCTAAATGATGTAAATGTAAATGAAAGATCTGTGAGTGGGTGAGTATGAGTAAGAGTCTTTCTCAGTTTTCTTATCAGGACTGTCTGGTTTTGTTTGTTTGTGCTGATCCCAAATACTGCCAAAAAAGTAATAATTGACCCCGCTAATGGCCTTACAGACCTGGCATGAAGGTTGAAACAAAACGTTCCTCGCTTTCCTAATTAGCTTTTGACATAACATTAACATTTAGTGAGGCTCGTGTGTAAAGATCTCGATGTTCATGTTATTGACCTTGCCTGAGGCCTAAGTATGCCCTGCAGGTCTGTGTAATCCCGAGGGGGGTTGGTAGTACTGACCTCGGCTGAGGCCCTGTCCCTGACCTGTGTTGCTGCTGGTTTGACTGTCCAGCTCCTCACTGCCTGACAGGGGGATGTCCACCCTCATCTCCATGGCAGCAAAGGAGGCTGCGGCTGCAGCAGCGGTGGCTACAGCCCTCTTAGCCTTCCTCTCTTTGGCGTGGGAGCCCTCGTCTTCGTCGCTGTCGCTGCCGCTCATATCGTCAAAGCCAAAGTACTTAATCTTGTAGTTGGAGCTGCCGGATGCCACGGGGTCAGAACTGCCCTCATCCTGGGTGGCACCACGGCCCGCCTCGTTTTCCTCGAAGCCAAAGAAGTCCAGCTTGGTGTCTTTCTTTGCCTTGCTCTGTGTAGGTCTGAACCTGGGAGAGAGATGCAGAGAAAGAGAGAGAGAAGAATATAATATCATTCAAAATAATATTGTGATATGTAACTATTGATTCCCCTCTCCCCCCATCACTAATAGGTAGAAGGTCGTCACCTGGTGGGCTTGGCCGGTGCTGGTTCCGTCTTCTTTTGCAGTCGGCCAGCCTCTCCCAGGTCTGTCAGCGGGGCAGCCACAGCAGAAGCGGGGTTGTATTCCTCCATGACCCGGTCTTGAATGGTGACGTTAAACATCGACAGGCAGGACGGGTGCAGCACTGTGTAGTCTCTCGTCCTCCCGCGGCCCACTGGCTTGCTGCTGTTCTCTGTATTGTTGGTCTTGAGTGGGCCAGATCCGGGCCCACTACTGAAGGATGTGCTAGTACTGGTGCTAGTACTACTGGTGCTGTCAGAGTCCCCGGCCTGCTTGCCTTTGTTGGGCCGGCGGTAGGTCCGGCAGTTGGTGCTGGCCCTGAGGAGAGACTGGGAGTGGTCCTGGGACTCGGAGGGCTCGATGGGGACTTCAAAGTCCCCCTGGCCCACCTCGTAACTGGGGGTCCGCTCTGGTGATGGCTTGTCCTCCCTGGCCAGACCCAGGCCAAGGCCGTAGCCGCCCGCGCCACCCCACATTGATGAGGGGTTTCTAGGGGGCTCTGGGGTGGGTGAGGTGGGCCCCAGAAGCATCACTGCATCCCAGTTGTCGTAACAGTCCTTGGCCTCACTCTTTAGGG
Organism: Coregonus lavaretus; assembly: GCF_964263955.1. NCBI lineage: Eukaryota > Metazoa > Chordata > Actinopteri > Salmoniformes > Salmonidae > Coregonus > Coregonus lavaretus. The sequence goes on along the minus strand of NC_140012.1, from coordinate 14,478,064 downwards.
TGGTGGTCTGAGCGATGGGCTTCTTGTCGCTCTCTGAGGCGTTGCTGTACCATGAGTAGCTGTGTTTCTCTGCAGTCGCACCATCGTTAGACCAGCTCGGTTGGCTTGGCTTGGCTGGAGGAGAAAAAGCAATGTATTAGCACCACATAAGTCTTGGCAGTTACCGTCTCTGACAGAGATGTAGAATACAGCAGCTGAAGTACTCTAAAGCAGTCGACGCCTGCCACAATGCGGCATGGGTGCCATTTTCACAGCAGAAAGTGGAGATAACATGTATTAGAGAGTGTTTAGTGCTAGGGCTGTGAGAGGAGCAGCACACCCTTGTAAAGCTTTCAGCAAAGCTGGAAAAAATCTAAATGCTGAGTCAGATAAACATCTCCAACGCCATTGGTCTTAGTCACCACAAACGCAGCAGACTGGATTAGCCTACATGTGAATATAGGGTTGGAACATTGAAAACACTGGCACCTGTAATTATTTGTGCGCACTTAATGTGGGACTGGGTGGGACAGCAATGGCTTCCAAAACAACTATACTTGCAGTTGAGTTCCAATAGGCTGCTACATACCACTTGCATGCAGGCATGCACATTCTGGTGAATCCCCCTCAAAAGGAATAATACACCCCCCCCAAAAAAACATTCCTATGATTTACGGTGTTAAATAACACTAAATATGTGCTAACAATAATGGTTTGTGATTTACTTTATTTTTTGGTCGGTATAATAAGGTTGGGAGTAACGTGTGAAAACCGTTTAGGAAATATTTTGCAGCTCATGTCAGATACCAAACTCACAATGCAATGCGCTCTCTGGGCAGACTGGCTGGCTAGCTAGCTAGAAAGCAAACGTAGCTACACACGATAATACCAAAGTCAATATCAGCATGTGATGTAGCAAGCTAGCTGTAAAATCACCTAAATAAATGGCACTATCCATTTAGGAGTGTATAATCTATAATGTTCAACCTGGTACAGGTAACTGCCAAAATAAAAGGAAACCCATTGAGTAAATGATAGATACAAAGTATATTGAAAGCAAGTGCTTCCACATAGGTGTAGTTCCTGAGTTAATTAAGCAATTAACATCACGTTTACGCTCATGTATAAAAATGCCCAGTTGCCCATTACTTTGGCTACCATGGCTAGAAGAGATCTCAATGACTTTGAAAAAGGTGTCTCAAAGGAGCATAGGGGGTTTAAAGTGTGTGTCTTAGTCACCAAATCTCAACCGAATTGAATACTTATGGGAGATTCTGGAGCGGTGCATGACAGCGTTTGCCACCGTTGCAAAAAATGGTGTCATATTTATTTCTGCCGAGACACGTTTTTAAATGGATAGTTGTTGGCTCAATGACTGGAAGTCTATGGGAACAGCTAGCATGTAATTGTGTGTTGCACAGCTAGTGTTGCACGGTATACCGAAACCTCTGTACTTTTTCGATACTAGAACATAAAAAAACGGTTCGGTACTAGAATGTGTTACTTTCGGTACTTCCGTCAAATTAGTCTGGATCTCTCAAGTGAGGTGTAAAATGGGCATTCCTAATTCACAGAAAAGACGTAAAGAAATACTGTCTATAACATAAAATGGGGGCTTGCCTGATAAGTAGTCTACCGTAGATTTTTTTTTTTTTTTATAAATAAAGATAATAGCAATGTCATTGAACAACATGATCATTGAACCAGAAATTGCAGAGTTTTCTGATGAAAGTGATGGGAAAGAAACGGAGATCAACAGTGTTGTCAAGGAAGAAGTGGACTGAGTTTTGAACTGGAATGCCCGGTAGAAGCAGAGTATGAGAAGGAGATTAATTCAGAAGTTTGATTGCAAATGCGGAGAGAGTTGAAGAGAACTCAGAAGGCTAAGCATAAATCAACTCTCACTGGATTTCATCTACAAGGAGTTCGTCTGCCGTGAAGCATTCATCCATGTATACAGGTAAGAGCCTAACGTTAGCTTCAATTAGTATCTAATTTTGTTATAAAGTCATTTGCATTGCTAGTTAAAGCCTACTGTTAGCTAGCAAGCTAACATGAAAACTAGCTAGCTAATGTTAGTTGCTTGGCCAGTTAACATTATAAATCGTATCTAATTTAGTCAGAAAACCATTTGCATTGCTAGTTATAACCTACTGTTAGCTAGCTGGTTGGTTAGCTTTACCTGCAGATTAATACTGCATCATTTTATGCATGGTGGATGGCTAGCTAAGTGTATGACAAACCGTTTGTATTGCTAAACTGTATGGGTTGGGATCATGGTTCATGAACTTGATTAGCTAGCTAGCTACATGTCTAAACAAAATACTACACTTAGCCAGATGATTACCTGACCCATAAACTTAGCCAGGTGTATATGGGGGCTGGTTTGATATACAGTGTGTTTACCAGAGAATGTGAAGATCATGTTAGGATATAGGCCAAGGACTAGATAGTGTATTTTTACCTGGAGATGTTCCTTATTGTAGGCTACTACTTTCACCCCTTGTTTACTACACTACCTTAAAATCACTAAGTTAAGCAAATGGCCTCACCTGAATACTAAAAGAGATGGGTGGGGCTAAGGCTTAAGAGGGTGTGAACGATGATGAATGGGCATACTCAAAAAATATGCAAGTGTGAAAAACATTAAAAATAAGCATAACTTTCCCATGTTTCCCCCAACTGCAGTGTATGATATACCATTTTGAAGCTCTGAGTCTATACTTTTATAAAAAGTACAAAAAAGGCAATCTTGGAAATGGTACATAAGACTCAATTGGGAAATGTAGTCACAAATGTGTCTCACGGATCAAGCCTGTATCAGCGCAGACTACCCCTTATCATAGCACGCACCGTACTTGCTCCATTTACTCATTGCTAGCCTGCACTGGGAGTCTGGGCTGCATCATGTTAGCTGCCCACTCATGCTGCACAGAAGTTAACACACTTGAATAATCTGACATGGCATGTAGAAATGTTGAAACTTAATTCCTAGTTGCAAAACAATGTCTGTCCATACAGGCTAGAACACTTTACAATGCATGCATACACTCCGATTATTCTAATTAATAGGTCTCTTTATGTGGATAGTCTAGTGAAAATGTAAACTGGCGGCTTCTTCTGAATAATTCAATTACTGGATGCAATGTAGTAGTCTAGTTTACTGTAGGCTATTTGGAATATGAAACAACTGAACTAGGCCTATATGAGCTTGTTTCAGATCTCCATCCCTGACCTAATCCATCAGGACTGACATTTAGGCTACCATTCATTCAACATGCCTTGTTGTCAAGGGTGAACTGACTATTATCACATCATTAGCAGCCTACTGTTGACATAGAGCTACAGTGAGGGAAAAAAGTATTTGATCCTCTGCTGATTTTGTAAGTTTGCCCACTGACAAAGAAATGATCAGTCTATAATTTTAATGGTAGATTTATTTGAACAGTGAGAGACAGAATAACAACAAAAAAAATCCAGAAAAACACATGTCAAAAATGTTATAAATTGATTTGCATTTTAATGAGGGAAATAAATATTTGACCTCTCTGCAAAACATTACTTAGTACTTGGTGGCAAAACCATTGTTGGCAATCACAGAGGTCAGACGTTTCTTGTAGTTGGCCACCAGGTTTGCACACATCTCAGGAGGGATTTTGTCCCACTCCTCTTTGCAGATCTTCTCCAAGTCATTAAGGTTTCGAGGCTGACGTTTGGCAACTCGAACCTTAAGCTCCCTCCACAGATTTTCTATGGGATTAAGGTCTGGAGACTGGCTAGGCCACTCCAGGACCTTAATGTGCTTCTTCTTGAGCCACTCCTTTGTTGCCTTGGCCGTGTGTTTTGGGTCATTGTCATGCTGGAATACCCATCCACGACCCATTTTCAATGCCCAGGCTGAGGGAAGGAGGTTCTCACCCAAGATTTGATGGTACATGGCCCCGTCCATCGTCCCTTTGATGCGGTGAAGTTGTCCTGTCCCCTTACCAGAAAAACACCCCCAGAGCATAATGTTTCCACCTCCATGTTTGACGGTGGGGATGGTGTTCTTGGGGTCATAGGCAGCATTCCTCCTCCTCCAAACACAGTGAGTTGAGTTGATGCCAAAGAGCTCCATTTTGGTCTCATCTGACCACAGCACTTTCACCCAGTTCTCCTCTGAATCATTCAGATGTTCATTGGCAAACTTCAGACGGGCATGTATATGTGCTTTCTTGAGCAGGGGGACCTTGCGGGCGCTGCAGGATTTCAGTCCTTCATGGCGTAGTGTGTTACCAATTGTTTTCTTGGTGACTACGGTCCCAGCTGCCTTGAGATCATTGACAAGATCCTCCCGTGTAGTTCTGGGCTGATTCCTCACCGTTATCATTATCATTGCAACTCCACGAGGTGAGATCTTGCATGGAGCCCCAGGCCGAGGGAGATTGACAGTTATTTTGTGTTTCTTCCATTTGCGAATAATCGCACCAACTGTTGTCACCTTCTCACCAAGCTGCTTGGCGATGGTCTTGTAGCCCATTCCAGCCTTGTGTAGGTCTACAATCTTGTCCCTGACATCCTTGGAGAGCTCTTTGGTCTTGGCCATGGTGGAGAGTTTGGAATCTGATTGATTGATTGCTTCTGTGGACAGATGTCTTTTATACAGGTAACAAGCTGAGATTAGGAGCACTCCCTTTAAGAGTCTGCTCCTAATCTCAGCTCGTTACCTGTATAAAAGACACCTGGGAACCAGAAATCTTTCTGATTGAGAGGGGGTCAAATACTTACTTCCCTCATTAAAATGCAAATCAATTTATAACATTTTTGACATGCTTTTCTCTGGATTGTTTTGTTGTTATTCTCTCTCACACTTTTCAAATAAACCTACCATTAAAATTATAGACTGATCATTTCTTTGTCAGTGGGCAAACGTACAAAATCAGCAGGGGATGAAATACTTTTTTTCCCTCACTGTATATCAAGAGGACAAATCAATAACTGATTAATTAACATAGGCCTACTAATATTTAACAGTCTAACAACTTTCTGTGAAGGATGGTATTAGCGAAACATCTCTCTGCCATGTCTGATCTATGCAGTGCACGTTTCCTTGCTCGTCAATGCGCTCGCGCCTACTACCGGTGCGAAGATCAATGCATGTGGGGGGGGGATCGTGTCATTTACATAATCTGGATATTTTTTGACGATATAGCGTATCGTATTGACAATGTCGCTATATTATTTTGCTTCATAGTTTGTTCGCCATCTTTTTAAAATAGGGAGCCAATTTGTTTACAGCACTTTTATTTACATGACTGATCAAAGCTTGTTTTCTCATGGCTTGCTTTTCCCTCTGCAGCAGACATATGGTGAGCAATATGTTCGGAACATCGAATCACAATAAATTCACAGTGCTCTGCAGCTAAATTAATATAGGGGAAACACTGTTGGCTGATATTAGGGTTGGGTGGTATACCGTATTCTGGGGTATTCAAAATACCCTTAGTATGATTACTTTTATAAAATGTACTTACTTTTTAAATAAATACCTGCAGTCAACTTGTGCACAAGGCAATAGATAAAGCAGATCAAGTTCTTCATCTCGCCTGTTAAATTGTTTTTCATTATAAAGCTTACTGGTATTAGTTTCCCAAAACAGCTGTTTGTAAATAAACATGTGCCTGCCTCAAAGAATGAACAAAACGGGAGCGTTGTGAGGTGAGTCACTCCTGCAGCGCAGCTATACATTTACATTTTAGTCATTTAGTAGACGCTCTTATCCAGAGCGACTTACAGTTAGTGAGTGCATAATTATTTTTTTCTTCATACTGGTCCCCCGTGGGAATCGAACCCACAACCCTGGCATTGCAAGCACCATGCTCTACCAACTGAGCTACACAGGACTATAGTGAGGTGATCTGCGTTTTGAGATACTTGCATAACTTTATGAGCTCGGTTGTTTATATTAGTAGTTAATCCGCTATGGAAATTCCTTAGTACTTGTTAGCATTCTGGTAAGTGACGTTTGGGGCTTTATGTAAAAAAACTTTTAAAAAAAAATACACTACATCTCGGGAATGGAAATCTGGATACCGTCCAACCCTAGCTGACTTGGCGATAGGGAGTGCAGGTAATGTTTCAAAAAGCGTGTGATAGGGAATACATTTATCTCCAGTGATTTCATAGACTACCTAGAAGTTAAATCATGGTGAAAATCGATGTTTTACCAACTCATAGAACGTAGACCAGTCACCACCAACCGATCGTCTGGTCGATCTCCCAGGCATTCCTAGTCGATCTCCAAACATTTCTGTAAAAAACCCAACGATAAATCCTATTTTTATTTATTTGTCTCGCGCTGTTGGCTGTAGGTGCACCCGATTCAGCTGCCCTGCGCGCCAGGTAGGCGAAGTGTTGCCATTTCATGTGTCTGAAAGTACAAACTGCCTTCCCGGCGGGCCCGGAGAGCAAATCAAGTGCACTATAGGCCTACCACTGGCCAATCGGATGGCTCAGATTACCATGTCTGCAGTAATGTAGCAAGCGTAAAAGCAAGCTAAAGGAAAGTTGATACTGTGAAATTTCAAAACCATGACTAGAGAGAACTGTCAACGAATACAGCAAAGAGCTGCTGTTTTTATGAGTGAGTTCATGTTTAAGTTCTTACTCAGCCCTGTCAACACATTTTAAAAACCATAAAATACACAGTCTTCCTACACTCATGCTACAACCAGCAATGCAGCTGTAATGAATGAGAAGGAAAGTGTATCGATAGGCTTGCGTTGGTATTATTAGCGGCTTGGGTATTTCTAAATATCGAGCAATATTTCCCTTTCTCTGTTCATAGGAGTAACATGAATTCGTGCATGAGGCAGAAATAATGCGGTGCGACAAGTTGTCATCCGCTGAAAGACTGTGTCCCTTTTTGGTCAGTGGAGGAAAGGGAGAGCGGAGGGACGTTGAGCGGCGAACCCCCAGTCTGCTGCTCTCTCCCTCCGCAGAGACTGACCATCAGATGAGGGCAAAATAAAATAAAAATGCAAAGCAAATTATTTAAAATGTATGCTCACTCAGCTGTGCCCCACAAGTACTCCAACAGATGCTCAATTACCAGTGTGATTATATAGCCTACCTCAACATATTTAATATACATTTATTTTTATTTTTTTAATGGTCTGAACATGTGCATTGGCAGGGCATTTCAAGCAAAGCCAATGTGGTGATATTGTATTGGGCCTATAGCCTACTGCACAAACCTCATTGCTAAGGTACTGTTTTTAATAGGTTAATGTTGCAAAGGCTTAAATTTTTTAAGTCAAGCATTTTCACTCAGAAAGTAATTGTGACAGAGAAAAGGTTGGTGACCACTGACGCAGACTATCACCAAATTGACAGGAGTTTTATTCTGGAGTGGATTATCCCTTACACAGACTGAAAAATGGCAGATTTGGAAACTGTTAAGAGCCTAAATTGGAATGCAGTGGCTGTACAGTAACATGATATAAATGACATCAGAGCTCAGGCTCTGCGCTTCTAAGCGCTGACTGGATTTTCACTGACAGCTATTCTGAGCACCACATGCAACAAGTTGCCCCCATCCCTCCCGCTAATTGGGCAACTTTTGTGAAATTGTTGTTGTCCGAATGAGGCAAATGCTGTAAATTACGAGGATTCCATGTATTTTGAAAGATGAGACGTTGAGGATTATAATAAAATACTGCTTTGATGTCATACTACAAGCCAAACACCCGTTACCCCAAATGTGCACTTCACATTTCCATATTTCCGTGTCAACGTTCTTGATCACTATGTTTGAATATAGTTACAAGATGGCAATGCGTCATATCCTGGGTTGTTCTGAACAGAATGAGCCCGTTTAACCATTGAAGAAAATTCACCGTGGAACACCCATCACAGTCATAACTCCTTTCTATGCGCTCCACTTTGAAGAGGTGTGGCCATGTGAAGACACCAGTTAGTCCTCTCCCTCAAACACTTATCATACCCCACATTTTCCAGGAATATTCTTATCATGTTACTGAAAGTATCCAAAGTTTTTTTCAGATTTCATTATCAACAAATAAAAGCGAAATGGCTAGCTAGGCAAGGGCTCTCCAACCCTCTTCCTGGTGAGTTACCCTCTTCTAGGTTTTCGCTCCAGCCCCAGTTGTTGCTAACCTGAATCGTTTCATCAACCAGCTAATTATTACAATCAGGTGTGCTAGATTAGGGTTGGAGTGCAAACCTACAGGACGGTAGCTCTTCAGGAACAGGGTTGGAGAGCACTGGGCTAGGCTATATGAACACTGAATAGTTGTGCAGAGAATAAAGCGTACCTTAGGCACTCTCCTCCCCCTGATCATCTCTGACAACACCTAGACGTTTCATCACTGACAAGCGCCATGAAGCCCAAGTCCAAAACGTCCCAAGGAATTTAAAGCTCTTCATCCAAGGGAATTAAGAGAAGTTTAGATGGATATCATACAAAGAAACTAGTCATTTATATTTCTGACATAATTGCTTATTTTTGTGGAACTGACCTTAACTGAGCTCAGTTAGGCCTACTCCATGATTAAGACCATATCACAAGAGAGATGGTACATCCTCGCTCTTTACATCTATGCCTTCAAAATAACTAGTTTGTTCATGGTGTTGTGGTTTTTGCTGTGAATGCCAAGACATTTAATGAATGGGCTGCGTTTGGCATTTCCCTTCCTTCTGTGTAAATTATTTTAATGAGAATGTTTTATTATTTCCAAATCCTTTGCGCTTGAAAAATCATCTGACTGAGAAAATGCCTGATTAGAATCCATCCAGAGCTGTAACAGGCCTGGTTTATTATGCAGTCGGTCCTTTGGAGGGATTTTGAGACTACCCTCTCTCTCCGTGTCTGGGAACTCTCTGACCGCAGAGACGATCACACCGTCGTCACCATCACCGAGCACCTCGGAGTCAACGTTTTTTTTGGGTCCAATTAAGCTTTTAAATAATTAACCACATAAAAAAGGGCTGGGTAGAATGCTATGCTTGATGAGTCCTTAATGGATCTCAATAAGTATTACCATCATTACCAAGTTCTGGCTCTGAAAAGTTTACTTTAATCTCCGGGCTGCTCTGATTAAATTCTCCGCCAGCCAAACAATTAGAGTTTCTACGGGTGAACAAGTGAACACTGGGCCTTGGAGGATATCCTGGGTTTGTGTAGGAACAAGGCAGTGCTGTTGCTAAATGTGCAAATTATTGATAATTTCAGTTCAGTTTGACCGGAGAATATACACAGTGGCCCGTTCACGAAAATGGTTCGCTCCAACAGAGTGAGTCATGTGGCCCGTGGCTTGCTACATAAAGCAGGCAGACATCGAGGTATTCAGTTACTGTTTGATTGAACGTTGAAATGGGCAATACTAGTGACCTAAGAGACTGAGTGTGCTGTTAGTCGGTGCCAGGTGCATCGGTTCCAGCATCTCAGAAATGGACAGCCTCCTGAACTTTTCACACATGACAGTGTCTTGGGTTTACCGAGAATGTGGCAACAAACAAAAAACATCCAGTCAGCGGTAGTCATGTGGGCGAAAACAGCTTGTTGATGAGAGAAGTCAAAGGAGAATTGCAAGAATCGTGTAAGCTAACAGGCGGGCCACAAGCAGGCAAATAACAGCGCAGTACAACAGTAGTGTGCAGAACGGCATCTCGGAACGCACAACTCGTCGGCCCTCGTCACGGATGGGCTTTGCAGAAGACGACCACACCGGGTTCCACTACTATCAGCTAAAAATAAGAAGAGGCGGCTCCAGTGGGCACGCTATCACCAACACTGGACAATTGAGGAGTGTTAAAACATTGCCTGGATTTGCTTGTGGCTATTGTTCCATACCTGAGCCTTATGCTTCAATGCCTATAGAAATTTGTCAAACAAGCCCTTTCTCTAAGTGTCTAAAAGCTTACGCACAACACATTGTCCAGTGCCACTGATTTCAATGACATGGAATCGGTGACTGAGTTTCATCAGGAAGGGCATAGAGGACGTTGTTCCTACTGTGACGATTAGAACTTATCCAAACCAGAAACCGTGACTAGACAGCAGCATTCGCGCAAAACTGAAACGAGAACCACCGCATCTAACCACGGCAAGGTGACTGGGAACATGGATGTGTACAAACAGACCAACTATGACATCCGTAAGGCAATCAGAGGCAAAACGTCAGTACACAGACAAAGTTAAGTCGCAATTCAACGGCTCAGACGAGACGCATGTAGCAGGGACTCCAGACAATCACAGATTATAAAGGGAAAGCCAGCCACGTAGCAGACCCCAACGCCTTGCTTCCTGACAGGCTGAACACCTTCACCTGTTTCAAGGAAAACACAGAGCAGCCAACATGGGCCCACGCCACTCATGGGAACTGTGTGCTCCCGATCTCCGTGGTCAACGTGAGGAAGATATTTAAGCGTGTTAACGCTCGCAAGGCTGCGTCCTCTGAGCATGCGCAGACCAGCTGGCTGGAGTGTTTACGGACGTATTCAATCTCTCACTATCCTAGTCTGTTGTTAACACTTGCTTCAAGATGTCCACCATTGTTCCTGTACACAAGAAAGCGAAGGTAACTGAACTAAACTTATCAAGGACGTCAGCCACACGAGCCACGGCCTGTTCACCCCACTACCATCTAGAAAGCGGAGACAGTACAGGTGCATCAAAGCTGGGACCGAGAGACTGAAAAACAGCTTCTATCCCCAGGCCATCATACTGTTAAAACAGCCACCACTAGACTGCCTCCGCCCAGTCGTCCACTCTGCCCCTCAGTCACTGTCAACAGCCGGCTACCACTGGGTACGCTACCCTGCACCTTAGGTACTGCTGCCATATACAGTGCATTCGGAAAGTATTCAGACCCCTTGACTTTTCCCACACTATTTTACGTTACAGCCTTATTCTAAACTGGAAAAATAATTGTTATTTCCACCTCAATCTACACACAATACCCCATAATGACGAAACAAGACATTTTTGCACATTTATAAAAACAGAAATATTACATTTAAATAAGTATTCAGACCCTTTACTCAGTACTTTGTTGAAACACCTTTGGCAGCGATTACAGCCTTGAGTGTTCTTGGGTATAATGCTACAAGCTTGGCACACCTGTATTTGGGGAGTTTCTCCCATTATTCTCTGTAGATCCTCTCAAGCTCTGTCAGGTTGGATGGGGAGCGTCACTGCACAGCTATTTTCAGGTCTCTTCAGAGATGTTGGATGGGGTTCAAGTCCGGGCTCTGGCTGGGCTACAAGGACATTGAGACTTGTCCCGAAGCCACTCCTGCGTTGTCTTGGCTGTGTGCTTTGGGTCGTTGTCCTGTTGGAAGGTATATCTTCGCCCCAGTCTGAGGTCCTGAGCGCTCTGGAGCAGGTTTTCATCAAGGAGCTCTCTGTACTTTGCTCCGCTCGTCTTTCCCTCGATCCTGACTAGTCTCCCAGTCCCTGCCGCTGAAAAACATCCCCACAGCATGATGCTGCTACCACCATGCTTCACCGAAGGGATGGTGCCAGGTTTCTTCCAGACGTGACGCTTGGCCAAAGAGTTCAATCTTGGTTTCATCAGACCAGAGAATCTTGTTTCTCATGGTCTGAGAGTCTTTAGGTGCCTTTTGGCAAACTCCAAGCGGGCTGTCATGTTCCTTTTACTGAGGAGTACCTTCCGTCTAGCCACTCTACCATAAAGGCCTGATTGGTGGAGTGCTGCAGAGATAGTTGTCCTTCTGGAAGGTTCTCCCATCTCCACAGAGGAACTCTAGAGCTCTGTCAGAGTGACCATCGGGTTCTTGGCCACATCCCTGACCAAGGCCCTTTTCCCTTGATTGCTCAGTTTGGCAGGCCAGCCAGCTCTAGGAAGAGTCTTGGTGGTTCCAAACTTCTTCCATTTAAGAATGATGGATGCCACTGTGTTCTTGGGGACATTCAATGCTGCCGAAATTTTTTGGTACCCTTCCCCAGATATGTGCCTCGACAATTACTTCAACCTCATACCTTGGTTTTTGCTCTGACATGCACTGTCAACTGTGGGATCTTATATAGACAGGTGTGTGCCTTTCCAAATCATGTCCAATCAATTGAATTTACCACAGGTGGACTCCAATCAAGTTGTAGAAACATCTCAAGGATGATCAATGGAAACAGAATGCACCTGAGCTCAATTTCAAGTCTCATAGCAAATACATACTTATGTAAATAAGGCATTTTTGTTTTTTTATTTGTAATACATTTGCAGAAATTTCTAAAAACCTGTTTTCGCTTTGTCATTATTGAGTATTGTGTGTAGATCGATGATTTAATCCATTTTAGAATAAGTCTGTAACGTAATAAAAATGTGGAAAAATTCAAGGTCTGAATACTTTCCAAATGCACTGTAGTATGTACATAGTCATTGAACACTGGTCACTTTAATAATGCTCACAATTTATACATTACTACGGTACTATTTTTTAAAGTTTGGATTGTGTGCTCAACATTTACTGCATTGATTGATAGGAATTAGGAACATAAGCATTTCGCTGCACCTGCCATAAAACCTGCTAAACTGTGTACCTGACCAATACAATTTCATATGATACAGGTAACTGCCAAAATAAAAGGAAACAAACAACGCGTATATACAATTAAAACGTTAGTGTAACAGTTATATTAGTAATAGGCTATAGTCCAGTTACAACTTCTGACAAAGTAGAAAAAAAAAAAAGTGGTGTGGGTGGGTGTGCGCATGGGACAGAGGAAGAGCAGTTCTTACACCATTGTTCTAAATTCAATCACCTTCTTCATCCTCATCATTCAGTTCATTCAAATTCAATTGTGAAATCAAGTGCACAATTATCAGTTTCTATCTGGTTTCAATTACCCATTCACGTCATTAATTTAGTGAGGAAAGAAACATTAGCGCCTGGGTACCAACGCTTAACACCGAACCCAAAAGCATTATCAGCGTTCTAACTCCTCCTTGCGGTGACGCAATGTACCATACTATACCAAAATCTACCTTAATGCGATATAAACTCTAAACGTTTAATTGAGGAACCACTGTACATCGTTTTCATGCTCATCAAACCATTCAGTGACCCCTTGTGCCATGTGGATTAGGGCATTGGCTATGCCGCCATAGGATGACAAGGTAGACAAAATAATGGCCTGCCCAGCATTTTTATACATGACCCCTAAGCATGATGGGATGTTAATTGCTTAATCAACACAGAAACCACACCTGGGTCATTCTCACAAAACTGTCCCCCAAAATATTTTTCTCAAGTGTCATTTTTCACTGAGATAAGAATCTATACTTTTCTATATAATAAATTTTTCTAAAGTTGTTTTTTTAAATCAGATATTATGCATTTTACCAACATTCACAAAATGCTCATTACAAAGTAACAGTTTTCAAAGTCAAAAAAAGTAATAAACAAATCATTATTTATATTTTTTAACATTGATCCCCTAATGAAAAGGCCTGAGTTAAACATAACACTGAAAATTTAAATATAAAATGAAATTATAAAATAAAACAGTGACTTTTCCCCCAATTTGAGCTCTTTAGCCATGTCGTAATGAGATGGCCAAGTGGTGTAAAGGGAGTGTTGGAGAACGAAGAACCTCATTCTGAAGGCATATAAGCGAATAAATTAACGTAACATCATCCTCTACATTACGCATCATGGGTGAATAAACCTATTTTTAAAAACTGACTGGAGTTTTACAGGAACGTGAACGTCCACAAACACCATGTAATTAATATTATAGTTTAATGTAAACTTCAACTAGTATACTATTTTTATGATTTATGGACAAACTACAGTAACATATTTGGTGTTTAATTCAAAAGTTGTTTTGCTGAATATTTTTTTTTTAAATAAAAATGACCAGAAGATTTTATCTGGACGCATTTCTGTAATGAGAATTTGGGGTGAAAATATACAACATTCAGGTGTAAAATGTCTAAGTCCTCAGAATGACAGTTGATTTTTGCAGATTCATCATGGTTTTGTAACTCAATTTGACAAGGACATTTTAAAAACTGGTTTCATGAGAATCACCCACCTGTGTGGAAGCACCCGCTTTCAATATACAGTACCAGTCAAAAGTTTGGACACACCTACTCATTCAACGGTTTTTCTTTATTTTTACTATTTTCTACATTGTAGAATAATAGTGAAGACATCAAAACAATGAAATAACACATATGGAGTCATGTAGATACCAAAAAAGTGTTAAACAAATCAAAATATATTTGAGATTTTTCAAATAGCCACCCTTTACCTTCACGACAGCTTTGCACACTCTTGGCATTCTCTCAACCAGCTTCACCTGGAATGCTTTTCCAACAGCCTTGAAGGAGTTCCCACATATGCTGAGCACTTGTTGGCTGCTTTTCCTTCACTCTGCTGTACGACTCATCCCTAACCATCTCAATTGGGTTGAGGTCGGGGGATTGTGGAGGCCAGGTCATCTGATGAAGCATTCCATCACTCTCCTTCTTGGTAAAATAGCCCTTACACAGCCTTGAGGTGTATTGGGTCATTGTCCTGTTGAAAACAAATGATTGTCCCACTAAGCCCAAACCAGATGTGATGGCGTATTGCTGGAGAATGCTGTGGTAGCCATGCTGGTTAAGTGTGCCTTGAATTCTAAATCAATTACAGACAGTGTCACCAGCAAAGCACCCCACACCATAACACCTCCTCCTCCATGCTTTATGGTGGGAAATACACATGCGGAGATAATCCGTTCACCCACACCGCGTCTCACAAAGACACGGCGGTTGGAACCAAAAATCTCAAATTTGGACTCCAGACCAAAGAACACATTTTCACCGGTCTAATGTCCATTGCTCGTGTTTCTTGGCACAAGCAGGTCTCTTCTTATTGGTGTCCTTTAGTAGTGGTTTCTTTGCAGCAATTCAACCATGAAGGCCTGATTCACACAGTCTCCTTTGAACAGTTGATGTTGAGATGTGTCTGTTACTTGAACTCTGTGAAGCATTTATTTGGGCTGCAATTTCTGAGGCTGGTAACTATTGAGCTTAACCTCTGCAGCAGAGTTAACTCTGGGTCTTCCATTCCTGTGGCGTTCCTTATGAGAGCCAGTTTCATCATAGCGCTTGATGGTTTTTGCGACTGTACTAGAAGAAACTTTCAACATTTCTGAAAATTTCCGGATTGACTGACCTTCATGTCTTAAAGTAATGATGGACTGTCGTTTCTCTTTGCTTATTTGAGCTGTTCTTGCCATAATATGGACTTGGTCTTTTACCAAATAGGGATATCTTCTGTATACCAACCCTACCTTGTCACAACACAACGGATTAGCTAAAACGCATTAAGAAGGAAAGAAATTCCACAAATTCACTTTTAAGAAGGCACACCTGTTAATTGAAATGCATTCCAGGTGACTACCTCATGAAGCTGGTTGAGAGAATGCCAAGAGTGTGCAAAGCTGTCATCAACGCAAAGGGTGGCTATTTGAAGAATCTCAATTATAAAATATATTTTGATTTGTTTAACACTTTTTTGAATGAGTAGGTGTCCAAACTTGACTGGTAGTGTACTTTGGATCCCTTATTTACTGAAGGGTTTCCATTATTTGGGGAGTTAACTGTAGGGCATACAGCAATATGCAGGGATGTAAAATGATGCGATACTGTTTTGTGGTGGACAAGGGCACACACCAGCAAGCAGCATTGCATTGAAACGGGCCCGTAACTAGAGCAACAAGTTGCTGCCTTGATGCAGTAAATTACACTCAGCATGTCTTACTTAAGCCTGTAGCATGCTTCAAAGCCGAAACAGTTCGCGCATATATTACAACGAAATTTGACGTTTTTGTCTGATGGTGTTTAGCAGGGTTTATCTCGAAGTTCGGTAGCCGAAGTCTACGCCCCTTCGTCTGTGATTGGTCAACAGTACTACTACGCCTAGTAGGAGTGGAAACTATGGATGGGATTCTTCATTTTTTCACTTGAGAAATACTGTACCAAACATTTACATTACATTTACGTCATTTAGCAGACGCTCTTATCCAGAGCGACTTACAGTTAGTGAGTGCACACTTTTTTTTTTCCTCAAACATCTTAGGTAGATGTCAAATTGCAAGACTAAGACCTCTGCAAAAACGTACAAATTAATTACAGATTTCTTGATTTATCTTGGATTAATTTTGAGGAAGTGTTTCTGGCTATGTTGTTGCTACGGTTGCTCAAGAGGGACAAACAGCAATATTGCAGCTTCTTTCGTTTCTCAAGGGAAAAGTATTTAGGGAGTATGCGAGGCACAGACGTTTGCTTCACCTAGCCGAGATCGGCTAGGAGCAAATAACCTAATATGCGGGCGCCTTTAGCAATGCTGAATACAATCATAACCACCTGCCACAGAGGAGCCGGCCTCCTAAAACGAGGCTACACCTGTCAAGTGGACTGGTTTCATATTACAGAAGAGCATCAACATAAAGAAGACGTGCTTTGGGTTGTAATCCACGAGAGCCTGCCAGGCTGACTGTTTTCCAAAGTCAAAAGCTAACAGTGTTTGGAAAGTGGTAAACTGCCGCAAGGCAGGGAGTTGCATTAAAATGGCCACTCGTCTGAATCATGAGGTCAGCTACCAATCCGATGGCTAAATCAGATGGGTGGATGACATATGCAAGTGCATCCTAACTGAATAATTGTGCATATTCTTTTGTAATCTCATTAGAAGAACGGTCTTCTTTAATGCTCAGGATTGGCTCACTAAGTCTAAGGACAATCAATATTTAGTACCTATAACTACCTTATATTAATTTACATTAAATTAATTAGAAGAAATAAATCTGTTTCAATAATTGTAACTAAGGATGGCTGACTTGGCACAACATTTGATCTTAAAGACATGCTCCAGTACTTTGGCAACAACTAAGTATTTTTAAACTTCCCGCTTTGGCCTGGATGTGTCAATGTGTAGTTCATACATGCATAATATGTGAACAGAATTACTGTCTTATCTCAATTAGCCACAAAATCTCTAGTTTGAAAGATACTTTTTCTGGAAGCTGTGCTGTGCCATTTTCCCCCTCGTAGCAATTTGAGGTTCTTGCCAATGAACTTCAGCCCCTCGCCATTTGAGTGACAGCTAGCAAGATGCACACGGCAGCGGGTGAGAGAGCAATGACGTGGCGCACATAGAGTACCAGTCAAAAGCTTGGACACACCTACTCATTCCAGGATTTTTCTTTATTTTTACTATTTTCTACATTGTAGAATAATAGTGAAGGCATCAAAACTATGAAATAACACATGGAATTATGTAGTAACCAAAAAGTGTTAAACAAATCAAAATATTTGTTTTATTTGAGATTCTTCAAAGTAGCCACCCTTTGCCTTGATAACAGCTTTGCACACTCTTGGCATTCTCTCAACCAGCTTCATGAGGTAGTCACCTGGAATCCATTTCAATTAACAGGTGTGCCTTCTTAAAAGTTCATTTGTGGAATTTCTTTCCTACTTAATGCATTTGAGCCAATCAGTTGTGTTGTGACAAGGTAGGTGTGGTATACAGAAGATAGCCCTATTTGGTAAAAGACCAAGTCCAAATTATGGCAAGAACAGCTCAAATAAGCAAAGAGAAACGACAGTCCATCATTACTTTAAGGCATGAAGGTCAGTCAATGCGGAAAATTTCAAGAACTTTGAAAGTTTCTTTACATTCTTCAAGTGCGTGTCTTTGTGAGACACAGAGTAGATGAACGGATGATCTCAGCATGTGTGGTTCACACCGTGAAGCATGGAGGAGGTGGTGTGATGGTGCTTAGCTGGTGACACTGTCTGTGATTGATTTAGAATTCAAGGCATATTTAACCAGCATGGCTACCACAGCATTATGCAGCGATACGCCATCCAATCTGGTTTGCGATTAGTGGGACTATCATTTGTTTTTCAACAGGACAATGACCCAAAACACACCTCCAGGCTGTGTAAGGGATATTTGACCAAGGAGAGTGCTCAGTGCTGCATCAGAGGACCTGGCCTCCACAATCACCTGACCTCAACCCAATTGAGATGGTTTGGGATGAGTTGGACCGCAGAGAGAAGGAAAAGCAGCCAACAAGTGCTCAGCATATGTGGGAACTCTAAGACTGCTGGAAAAGCATTCCTCATGAAGCTGGTTGAGAGAATGCCAAGAGTGTGCAAAGCTGTCATCAAGTCAAAGGGTGGCTACTTTGAAGAATCTAAAATATATTTTGATTTGTTTAACACTTTTTTGGTTACTACATGATTCCATATGTGTTATTTCATAGTTTTGAATTCTTCACTATTATTCTACAATGTAGAAAATAGTAAAAATAATGAAAAACCCTTGAATGAGTAGGTGCGTCCAAACTTTTCACTGGTACTGTATGTGACGTAATACGCAATTTTCGGGGACCACTTTTGGCTCGTGAGCGCTACTTTCAGTACTGGCTAAAAAGTCAAAAGTACCGGAGAATCTCTAACAAATGAAAACAGCCAAATTGCAAGGCAGAGGAAAATTCTATGGATGCACAATATTCAGATCCCTTCGACCCTACACCCTCTGGAAGCCAAGGTCTTCTGGCTCCATCTAACATTCTAAAATGTATTATTAGTCCTACTTTGCAACATGAGTGTCCTCCTACCTGTTGTGGGGGTTGTGTTGAAGAACCTGGCTGTGTCCTCGGTGACCCTCAGTTGGGTTCTGTCAATCCCCAGACTAGAGGTTGCTCTACTGGGAGCAAGGCTGGTTCTGCTGCTGGACTCCAGGGAGAATCCTGGCCTCCCTGCCAGGGTCAGCTCTGTGGATGCCGGCTTGACTGGGGAGGCCTTTGTCTGTGGGACGCGAGAGGTGACCGTCTTGGACTCCTCATCGCTGTCAAACCCAAAGGGGTCCTCTGAGCTCTCGTTGGAGAGTTTGGGCCTCTTGGGCTGCTCTGCCACCTCAGTCTTCTGGCCGGGGCGCTTGGAACTCACCTTGGCCTTGTATGTCGTCTCGCCCCATTTGGTACTGAGCGTGGCTCTCTTGTTGGACAGGACCTCGTCAAACTTGGATGATGAGCCGTCGCCTCCCTTACGGCTGTAGGTTTTACCAAATCTGGACGTCATTGTGACACCTGTTTCATATTCTCTGTGATGGGTACAAAATATGAAATGCATTAGTTGCAGTCATCATAGGCAATTTCTCATCAAACCAATCACAACATTGTGGTTGAAGTTCACTTTTACTGTAATGTTTTGATGTAATAAATCTGGATTATTGAGGTTTTAGTTCATCACTACCCAAATGTTATTTGGAAGGTGTCCTTTCACCACAATGATTTTGGACCGTGTGATCTTCATTATCAGGTTCAGTAAACTGAGACTCCGACTGCTCTGGAAGTGGCTAACTCAATGTGCACAGTTAGCTACAATACATCCCCATTAGCTTAGACACTATAACATTAGGTAACTAGTTAACTAAATCAATCAGCTGACGTTATTGAAGAATAGTATGTCTAACGTTAGCAGTAGGACATATAAACGAAGTTTACTAACGTTAGCTAGGATAATATACTAACTAGTAGTATGTAGCTACTAATTGAGTGTTCAACAACCAAAACAGACCCATATGACTAGCTAGTTACGACGTTAGCTAGGTAGCTAGATCAAGTAGCTAGATAGCTAACGTTCGCTGGCTAACTAGCCGCTAGCGTCATGTAACACAGTGGGGGTTGACTTCCTAACTAGGTACATAATAATTATTGCGAAAAATCTAAAATAATGCAGCCAGTTACAGTAGCTAGCTAACGTTAACTACTTGGCTAGTAGCTAGCTAACTAGCTAGCTGGCTCAGGCTAACAGACGCAACATGATTGATGACATCACATTTTCACATTGATTTTAAGGTTTCAAGTAGTTTGAAAATCAGTGTATATTTCACAAAATTGCATTGAATATACAACTGCCTCACTTACTTGGTGCGCTAAAAGACCGAACCACTCAACAACACACTCTGAAGAAGGCGGCCGCTTCCCGCACCAGATAGGGCCTCCCTGACCCTGTTCAAAGCTCGCTTGCACAACAATATAAACAAGGCTAAACTGCCTTTAGTAATGACAGATATAGGACAGTCAAAGACTGTAAAAAGTTCCGTGTGTCCTGGGTAACAATGTTATTTTGATAATGTTGGTTTTACGTCTGATATATTCATTTTTTCAAGCTATATCAAACTCGATTGTCTCCTCTGTGTTGCACTGACGGCTTCCAACAGCGTTGAGGGAGTTATTTTACGATGTCCCGGCTTGAACCGGTCAATGGCCCGTCACGTCATCGGGCGAAAACTGGGAAGGAGGAGCGCCCTTCTCAAATCGAATAGTAATCTGCGCCGCTAGGTCATGTTATCAACATGACAGCTATGGTGCATCTTTTCCATAAAATAAATGTTTGAATTTTCCCAAAAAAAAATCATTGGGAAAGCAGATAATGCGTTTTTGTCAAAAACAATATTTTGCATGGGAAAACACAGAATCTTACTAATTAATACACGTGCTTGATTACGTCACTTTTGTTTTGAGCCAAATTCGCCGTTGTACAGAGCGGGGCACCTAGCTCACGGCCGGTAGGCAGCACGGTTCCAAATCGAATGCAATCAACTTTCAGCCGGTGCAAAACACGCTTACACGGGCGCCCGGGCGAGATTAATCGAGTCACCTCGCCGCTAGTACAGTGTGGTCCAATCAGGAAGATCGATCTTTGAATGTGACGATGAACTAGCGCTGCGAAGCACTATTCTTCCTTGTGATTGGTTCGAAAGCCGAGAAGAACTGAACTGCTACTTATTTCATTGGACTGTGGAAAGTGCTATCTGGTATCCGTGGGACGTCCCTACCCTTAACCCTAACTCCTGCCCTAACCCTAACCCCTGCCCTAACCCTAACCCTAACCTAACCCGAACCTTAAGTCCTAGTGCAGTCAAAAACGTGATTTTTCTGTGTTTTATATTTCCACACAATGAGTTTGGAATACTAGGCTACTGTGAAAATTATGATAATGCCCTTTGTAGGAGCTGTCTTAAAATACCGACTTCAATTTCAGCCTGTTTTGGTGGGATGGAGTTTTAGCCTGCCTTGTGACATCACAACGGAGTCTCCAACAACTGGATGTTCCGGTTTTCAGGAGACTTCTGCTTTTGGACAAAGGCAAATCTCCATCTTAACTCCTCTTCCACATTTACTGGATTGGTTGAATAGTGCAGAAGAGAACCTCCCACTACAGTTTTTTTCCTTCTTCTAATCAAGACAAGTATGTAGGGGATCTAGTTTCAGACATTTATTTTATGCCTACTACATTAGGTTATTCCCAGACAGTCCCAGCAAAAATCTTACTTGAGAAATTGCTCTTTGCTAAGAAGCTATTTTTGTTTCTTTTTGACAATTTTAATTTAAAACAATCACATTAAGGTACTCAATTGTTACCCAGAAATTATTTGATATTGAGATAAAAACGGCTGCATTGAACTTTTAACCCTTAACTTAACCATTTTAAATTTAAACTTCAATGGGGTAGGGATGTGCCAACGATTCTGGATAGCAAGGACCATTGGACTGTTGGTGAGAGGTGTCCTCTTTGGGGGTGTCGAAGCTAGTGGAATTAAATAAGTATGGTAACTGTAGTGAAATTGGGTTCTGAAATAAATGAATAATAAATCAATCAATCAAATTGCATTTATATGGCACTTTTGACTAGGTGCTGGCCTAGATCCCAAAGTAACAATTAGCCTACAATGACAAGGAGAAAACAAAACATGAAGACCCTATCAATTGACAAAATTAGCCCCAAATAAAGTGCATTCTAAAGTGAAAGACACTATACCATAAAGTAGTTGAAAATGTTTCCACCTGTCCTAGAGAAGTCTATAGGCCTACTATCAAATAAGGGATGGTTTTATGGAAAGGCATAGTTTGACGGACCAGTTCCATGAAATGATGCCTCCCATCAGAACATGCGGACCCAGATACCTCGTCAGAGTATCATTCCTCTGAAAAAACAGTCAGTGTCATTTTTTAAATGTTTGGTTGATGGTCATGTGGGCGGCTGAGTACGTTTTAAACATAAATATTTACTGTTGTAGGTTCCCATTCACCCGGATAGATTTGTAGGCTATATATTCTGTGATTCATACATGTAGCCTACACATGAGATTATTGCTTACATCTTTGATGTGTGAAGTACATTTTGTATACAGTAACTATGTTGTGTTGTAGGCCTATCCACACCCACTATTCATGTGGTTTGAAATGTGAATATATTTGTGTACGTGTGCACTTCTGTTTGACCTGATCAAGTTTCAGCTAGCTAGGCGGTAATTCTGTTATTTTCAAATGGATTGATACCCAGCTGTGATTGACTTGGACATAATATCTCTCACTTAATTTCTGTCCTGACTGGAGTTGTTGGGCCCACATAGTTTGTGACATGAAGTTGAGAGTAAAATAAATTCACTGCTATCTACTGGAAAGGCTTTTTGACGTGGGGCCTAATGTGTAGTCCTAGACATGATCCCTATAATAATATGGTCACACAGATCAATTACATTTCAATGGTCAAGGAATGGAACCGTGCGCTGTTCCTTGCGTGCGTAATAATCACCTGTCACTATTAGAACATCTTGATTCTCTGTCCATATCGGAGAGAGTTTGCTCATTTTATGTCACCCAAGTCACACTTTCTTTTTCTCTGTCTCTGGTGTGAAGGGGAATCCTTAGGGCGAAGACGATGACGCATATATTGCCAATGGGTGGGTGTGGATGCAGCTCGCGCAACTCCATGGGAAAATTCTTCGGAAACCGTTTATCTCATAAGGGTGTAATGTATGGCTTTCAGCCCATGTAATGTGGTCAAACGTTTTGAGAATGACACAAGTGTTGGTCTTCGCAAAGTTCGCTGCTTCAGTGTTATGAGATATTTTTGTCAGATGTTACTATGGTATACTGAAGTATAATTACAAGCATTCAATAAGTGTCAAAGGCTTTTATTGTCAATTACATTAAGTTTATGCAAAGAGTCAATATTTGCAGTGTTGACCCTTCTTTTTCAAGACCTCTGCAATCCGCCCTGGCATGCTGTCAATTAACTTCTGGGCCCCATCCTGACTGATGGCAGCCCATTCTTGCATAATCGATGCTTGGAGTTTGTCAGAATTTGTTGGTTTTTGTTTGTCCACCCGCCTCTTGAGGATCGACCACAAGTTCTCAATGGGATTAAGGTCTGGGGAGTTTCCTGGCCATGGACCCAAAATGTTGATGTTTTGTTCCCCAAGCTACTTAGTTATCACTTTTGCCTTATGGCAAGGTGCTCCATCATGCTGGAAAAGGCATTGGTCATCACCAAACTGTTCTTGGATGGTTGGGAGAAGTTGCTCTCGGAGGATGTGTTGGTACCATTCTTTATTCATGGCTGTGTTCTTAGGCAAAATTGTGAGTGAGCCCACTCCCTTGGCTGAGAAGCAAACCCACACATGAATGGTCTCAGGATGCTTTACTGTTGGCATGACACAGGACTGATGGTAGTGCTCACCTTGTCTTCTCCGGACAAGGTGTTTTCCGGATGCCCCAAACAATCGGAAAGAGGATTCATCTGAGAAAATTACTTTACCCCAGTCCTCAGCAGTCCAATCCCTGTACCTTTTGCAGAATATCAGTCTGTCCCTGATGTTTTTCCTGGAGAGAAGTGTCTTCCTCCAAAAGCCTTTGCCTCACTGTGCATGCAGATGCACTCACACCTGCCTTCTGCCATTCCTGAGCAAGCTCTGCACTGGTGGTGCCCTGATCCCGCAGCTGAATCAACTTTAAGAGACGGTCCTAGCGCTTGCTGGACTTTCTTGGGCGCCCTGACGCCTTCTTCACAACAATTGAACCTCTCTCCTTGAAGTTCTTGATGATCCGATAAATGATTGATTTCGGTGCAATCTTACTAGCAGCAATATCCTTGCCTGCGAAGCCCTTTTTGTGCAAAGCAATGATGACGGCACGTGTTTCCTTGCAGGTAACCATGGTTAACAGAGGAAGAACAATGATTTCAAGCACCACCCTCCTTTTAAAGCTTCCAGTCTGTTATTCTAACTCAATCAGCATGACAGAGTGATCTCCAGCCTTGTCCTCGTCAACACTCTCACCTGTGTTAACGAGAGAATCACTGACATGATGTCAGCTGGTCCTTTTGTGGCAGGGCTGAAATGCAGTGGAAATGTTTTTTGGGGATTAAGTTAATTTTCATTGCAAAGAGGGACTTTGCAATTAATTGCAATTCATCTGATCACTCTTCATGACATTCTGGAGTATATGCAAATTGCCATCATCAAAACTGAGGCAGCAGACTTTGTGAAAATTACTATTTGTGTCATTCTCAAAACTTTTGACCACGACTGTAGGAGTGAATAGGGATAAGAAGAGCATGGATGTGCTACCTAACATTTCTATCATAACCATGTGGTCATCATTTTTTTCTCTCTATCTAATCGATTTTGACTGGTTATGTGTGTCCAGCTGTCTGCCTTGTAACATATGGGTCGTCAACAGAGACAAGCAGGCCACACCAACCGAGACAAGCAGGCCACACCAACTGCTGGCAACTGTGTCACCCTCTTGGCAGTGACCTGCTGGGGCAAGCACAAGCTGAGAGAGCCGTGAGAGTGGGCATCAACACATCACTCAGGACCATAAGGACAGGTGTGTGTGTCCGTGGCTGTGACCTATGTCTACTGTGTGACAGAAGTGTTGACATTTATTATCCTAAGATGGTCTTGAAGGGTACAGTATGGAGATTAGTTCAGGTTGGCAGAGGGCCTTGGTTCTTCAAGGTACCACAGAGTTCTTAGCCAGCAGAAATCTGTACGTAGCATGCTGTGTCCGGAGTGCCAAAGTCAGTGTACCCCAGCCAAGAGCCGTGCCTACCAGGAGGGGTGCTAGACCCGATCGGTGCCAACCACGCCAACCTGGTGTTGAGAAACTGGCAAAGTTGTGGGGAGATTGGCACCTGGAGAGATCTGACAGCAGTCTTTTTCCAACGAGACTGGCAGTGCCATCCCAGAGACAGTTAGGCCTTTGACATCTTCCAGATACGCTGTGCGCATCTGTGAGAGCAGAGGAGAGTCACAGGGGGAAATGATCGCAGAGAAATGTAACTATTATGAATACTTTGCGAAGGTTACGATGGGATGCAAAATACTAGATCAAGTTGAAATTATACGTTTTTAAACACTGATCATTTGGGAGCTTTTACATTATCACAACAATTTCAATGCAAATCCAACCTCCACCTCCTTCTGTCTGTTTTCCAGCTGACTCTTCACAGCCCCGCACGCATGATGAACCCCCCTGCCACAGCTTACCCTCCCAGCGGGCACCAGCCTGCCCAGCAGCCCCAGACACTGGTACGCTGCCAGGCCCTGCCAGGCCCACAGGGGCACACACTGACAACCATAGAGAAACAGAGACAGAGGGAGGACAGTTGATCAGACATTTGGGACACATCTCCCACCACGGGCCTGCTGCCAGCTGCATGCAACCAGTATGGAGCAGGCTGCTTGCCACATTGGAACATGACTATCTTTAATTTGGTCTGCTTTTGTGTGGAGTACAATGGCCACCATAAAGGGGGCTGAGCCACCTGTAGAGTTAGTGAAATGGTCACGCTTGGAGCATTTGGGCTGGACAGGAGGAGTGACATGATGGTTGTGTTCTGAAGTGCTCACCTTGTGTTCGTTTGTTTGCTTTTTCAAGTCACAGACAAGAGTTAAATAAGTGTTTACAGTTTTGAGTTTTCAATATGCATGTGTATGCTTATGATGTTTCTTTGTTTGTATGTGTTATGTAGTGTGACAGGTCATCCCAGCAAGGCTACTCCAGAGGACCTGTTCTACCTCCTGTCATGCAGGGTTGTCCATAACAACCAACCAGGTTTTAATTTGTCCGTCCGTCCGTCTGTCCGTCTGTTCTCTCTTTCTCTTTCTCTCTTTTCCACTCTCTAGCTTTCTCTCTGTCTCCTCTCCATGAATGTTGTTTTCATTTTTTTCCCTCACCTCTTGCTCCTTTTAATTAAGTTAAATATTTACAATGTTGAAAGTAAAGCAACAAAATGCTTGGAAGGTGCTGCCTCACTGAAAGGTTGACGACCCCCAGTGGAAAAATGTGCCATGAAAGGTCATGATACCGTAGCAGTGGGAGCTGTCAGAAAAAGTAACGTAAACAACAACAACAACTCGCCTGGCTCAGTGTGTTGTCTGTCTGTTTGTTGTCAATATGTTGCCAGACGTGGTGTTGGAGTGCCTGGGGAGCCAGTGGGAGCTGCACTGCCCTCATCTCACCAAGTCAGGCACCCTGAGTGACCTCTACATGTCAGCCAGGCAGAAGAGGGCAAGGAGCCTTCAGGACAGTGCAGGTGCACTGCTTAAATGTGTCACCCCATCTGCCAGAGTTTATCTGAGTACAGTATCTCTGCATCTCTTACTGACTTTGCCACAAAATTCAGTTGAGTAAATCATGACAAACTAAATTTAAACATTTGGTCACAGCTGACACAAATTACTCCCATGAATGTGAACCTCTTCCGCACGTGTGCAAAACCTCTTTGCACAATTGTTCAATCAGCAATCAGTCCTTATTCATGCATAAAAGAGGTCACCTCTGAGATTGCTGTTTGCAAGAATGGACCAAGTAAGAGGCATAGGACAAGGACAAAGGAGAGGGAGAGGGGCCCATAGAGGAAGATAGTTCAGCTCTCAGTTAAAATGGAAAAATATCAAATAAAGCCTTTTTGTTTATGGATATGCATGCTCTTGAGTGACATTCTTTCTGCTTTGGTCATCTTTGGTAAAATCATTTTAGGTAAAAAGAATACAGCCGTGATAATATGTTTACTTGCCTTTTATAGTGCATACTATAATTATGCTATCAACAAATGGCACAGACATTGTTAGGGTATATTGATAGTTGTAGTTAGTATTTATTGGGCCATTGTGTAACGATTGATTGAAATAACTCTTCATTAGATAACAAGTTGTATATTTTGATGGACGTAGTTGATTTTGTGTCATGTATTTAATGGTTTGAGAGTCTTCATGCATTTTGCAGTTTGGGGCTGCGTGTTAATTGTTTAGAAAACGTTTAGAATTCTGTTTGGACAAATGTGCTCAAGCAATCGAGAAAGACTGTATCTGTGCTGAGTGTTGGAGATAACAGTATTAGAGCCCTAATGTCTCTGCATCCTATCATTGGTCCTATCTGGTGTGGGAGACAGACAGGGCCCTAGTCACATAAGTTATTGCCAAATGTTTGTCCTCTGATAACATTTTGAGGAAATGTGTTTTATAGTGTGTGATGTCACGAGAGGCTGTGTCCTGGAGGGACGTTACATCCCCCTGAGATGGCTGCAAACCCAGACAGCTATGGCTCCATCTGCTGGTATGGTCGGGAACTCCACCCCTCTATGGCCAATCTTCCCACGCAGCTGAAACAGATCAGGAGCTGATGAGCTGGAGGTTTTGAAGGGAAGAGACACACTGAGAGTGAGTGTGTGGGTTGTGAAGTAACACAGTCTCCAACCTGGGCTCTCTGGAGGACAAGAGTGCTGCACGTCCACTTCCATGAGGAATATAAGGATTTGGAGATACTTACCTTTGGGAAATACTCACCTTTGGATATATTCGCCTGTGGAACTACGGGAGAGACATTGGGAAGGACTTTTTGCTGGGTTGGCCACTAGCTGCAACGTGGACTACAGTAAGGCTGGGGAAAAGTTATCTGAGCGAGTGAGAACTATGATTTTGGATGTGGAAGAGACATCCCTGAACTGTTAACCCTTAAAGAGCCACAAGAGAACAGAATTTGGTTATATTTTCGTTAATTTCCCAAGACCTTTAATAAAATCCTTGTTTTGTTTGAACCTTGTCTCCTTGCACTACTTGAGCAATCCCGCTGAAAGCTGTGTAGCCTCTCGTGACGTCACAGATGGTGGAGAATACGGGCAGCTCAAGCGTTAATAGTGCATGTCAGAGGAGGATACCGAAGGTTTGATCACCCAGTTTTCCAAGTTGGCCGTAGGCTCCCCGCCGACTGAAATGGAGGACATATTGAAAGCCCTTGTTGCTGGCCAGCAAGCCCAGATGCAAGCAAACGTGGCTCTCTTGGAGGAGCAAAAGAAAGCCAACCTTCTGAAGGCAGAGGAATTGCAGTTGCAGAGACAGAGGGTTGTCCAAAATACCCGCCCAATAAAGGCAAGTGACTTTATATCTAAGATGGGAGCTACCGATGACATTGAGGCATACCTGCATGCATTTGAGGCCACGGCCACTAGGGAAGCCTGGCCCAAGCAACAGTGGGTTGGTCTGTTAGCCCCCTTCCTAACCGGGGAATCGCTGAATGCTGTCCGGGACCTGGGCCCTGACCAGGTTACTGACTATGATGCCCTGAAGTCTGAGATCCTCAGCAGATATGGACTCACAAAGTTTGGTATGGCCCAGCGCTTTCACAGCTGGACCTTCCAACCAGACCAACCTCCTCGGGCGCAGATGCATGAACTTGTCCGAATCGCAAGGAAATGGCTGGATCCGCAGAGGAATACAGCAGCAGCGGTGGTGGAGGCCGTTGTGGTGGATCGTTACCTACGCGCCCTGCCTTATGAGGCAAAACGGTTCATCAGTCAACAGGCCTTGACCACGGCTGATCTGACCGTGGAAGCTGTGGAAAAGTACCAGGCCACAGCGGAGATGCTGAATGCTTCCCGAAAAGACCCCAGGAGTGCGGCCCCACCACAAATGGGAAGAACCCGTCCAAAGGACCCCAAGGTCTCGAACCCAGCCACGTCAGGACTTATCCCGGCTCCAGGGGGAGCCAGAAACCAGGCGGGTTCAAGAAGAGTACACCAGGAGGGGGAAACTCGACAGTGTTACCGGTGTGGGGAGATGGGACATATCTCCTGGCAGTGTGGGAAACCAGCCGATGAACCTATGCCCACTGCGGAGTCCTCCAGCTCAGCACCCACACACCGTTTTGCCTCGCTCGTGGGAGTCGTAGATGGCGGCCCAGATCGACCCCCCACCTGCCCGGTAACTGTGAATCACCATGATGTGGAGGCCTTACTGGATTCTGGTAGCCGGGTCACCCTGGTGCGTAAGGATTTGGTGGGCCCAACGTGTCTGACCCCGGGGAAAGTCCTCCCAGTTTCCTGTGTCCATGGAGACACCAGAGAATACCCCATTACTGAACTTACAATGACCAGCACACGGGGAACCATACACACGACGGCGGGGGTGGTTGATTCCCTCCCCGTCCCTGTCCTAATTGGACGAGACTGCCCAGCCTTTTACCCACTCTGGAGAGAGTCTCAGGAGAGGATAACCCGAGTACCTCGGAAACGGAGAGGCAAGACTCATCCTGGGAAGGCTCCGGTGCAATCCTCCGAATTACTCACTCCCGCCCGGGCTCTGATAGGGATGGCAGGTGCCCAGACCGACACAGAGACTGGTCCGGATACGGGAGAAGAGAACGCAGCCCAGGAAAGTGCTCCGTTCTCCAGTGAAGAAGACGTCCCAGGCACCCAAGAGCTTCCCCCTCTCACAGGCCAGTATGGTACGGCTCAATTACAAGATCCTACTCTTGCAAATGCCTTAAGAAATGTGCAGGTATTAGAAGGTGTAGTGTTAGGTGATAAGACAAACCCTACTTACCCCCATTTCGCAGTAAACCGGGGGTTAGTATATCAGATAGTCAAGAAAAATGATGAAGTGCATGAACAGCTCCTCGTGCCACAGCCCTATCGGGCCACAGTACTCAACCTAGCACACACACACCCGCTAGGGGCCCACTTGGGGGTAGAGAAGACTAAGGAAAGAATCATGCAACGTTTCTTTTGGCCAGGAGTACACAAAGAGATAGAGAACTACTGCCGTAGTTGCCCTGAGTGTCAGCAGGTTGCGCCAAAGCCCACATATAGAAACCCGCTCATTCCCTTGCCCATTATCGAAACTCCTTTTGAGAGGATTGGATTAGACATAGTCGGGCCCTTACCGAAAAGTTCCAGGGGACATCAATACATTCTGGTCATTCTGGACTATGCATCCCGGTACCCGGAGGCAATTCCGCTGAGGAAGGCTACATCCAGACAAATCGCCAAGGAGCTGTTCCGTCTCTCAACTAGTCTGGGAATCCCAAAAGAGATATTGACGGACCAAGGGACTCCATTCATGTCCAGGGTGATGAAAGAACTCTGTGCTTTACTGAAAATCAAACAGCTGAGAACCTCGGTCTACCACCCCCAGACAGATGGTCTAGTCGAACGTTTTAACAAAACACTAAAATCCATGCTGCGGAAAGCGGTAGGGGAAGATGGGCGCAACTGGGATCAGCTGTTACCATACATATTATTTGCGGTGAGAGAGGTACCTCAGTCTTCTACTGGTTTTTCACCCTTTGAGCTCTTGCTTTCCTACAGACCCAGAGGACTGCTCGACATCGCCAAGGAGGCCTGGGAGGAGCAGCCATGCCAACAGCGGACACTGATCGACCATGTCGGGGCTATGAGGGAGAGAATGAAGGCCATCTATCCCATGATGCGGGAACACCTGGAGGCCAGTCAGCGGCAACAGCAAGCCGCCTACAACAGATCTGCTCAACCCAGGGAGTTTAAGCCGGGGGACAGAGTGCTGGTCCTGGTGCCAACCGTTGAGTGTAAATTCCTGGCAACCTGGCAAGGACCATATGAGGTCATTGAACGCGTGGGAGAAGTAAACTACAAGGTGAGGCAACCAGATAAAAGAAAAACTGAGCAGATTTATCATGTTAACCTTTTAAAGAAGTGGCACGCCAGAGAGGCGATGTTCAGCTGTCTACCCCCCACAGAGACCAAGGAACCGGCGCGAGAAGAGGTTCAGCTGGGTCCAAATCTGTCCCCACATCAACGACAGATGGCCCTGGAACTCGTGGAGCAGAACCAGGATGTCTTCTCCTCCCTTCCCGGTCACACAGAGGTGGTCCAACATGAGATCCGCACCATGCCTGGACGAACGGTAAACCAGCGCCCGTACCGCGTGCCAGAGGCTCGTAAAGTGGTTATACAGAAGGAGGTAAGGAAGATGCTGGAGTTGGGAGTAATCGAAGAGTCCCACAGTGCCTGGGCAAGTCCCATCGTACTAGTTCCCAAGCCAGACGGTTCAGTACGATTTTGTAATGACTATCGAAAGTTGAATGAAGTGTCTGAATTTGATGCATACCCAATGCCTCGTGTCGATGATTTAATAGACTCCTTGGGGCATGCTCGTTTCCTAACCACTCTTGATCTCACAAAAGGCTACTGGCAGGTACCCCTGACCCCGGCGTCCAAGGAGAAGACAGCCTTTGCCACCCCGGAGGGGCTCTACCAGTATACCCGACTTCCGTTTGGTCTCCACGGGGCACCTGCCACGTTCCAACGCCTGATGGATAGAGTCCTTGCGCCCCACAAGAGGTACGCAGCGGCTTACTTGGATGATGTTGTTATACAAAGTCCGGATTGGGCCAGCCACATACCCCGGGTACAAGCGGTGCTGGATTCGCTCAGGGAAGCAGGGCTCACGGCAAACCCGAAGAAGTGCAAGCTGGCCTTCAGTGAGACAAACTACCTGGGGTACACCATTGGGCGGGGGTTGGTCAAACCACAGGAAGCCAAACTGCGGGCCATACAGGACTGGCCGCAGCCCATCACCAAGAAGCAAGTAAGGTCATTTTTGGGCCTCGCTGGCTACTATAGACGCTTTATTGCAGATTTTGCTACCATAGCTGCACCGTTGACGGAGCTGACGACCAAACGCCACTCACGAATGGTGAAGTGGAACCCTGCGGCGGAGGCGGCTTTCCTCAACCTGAAGCGAGCACTCTGCTCCAGTCCGATCCTGGTGGCACCAGACTTCAAGAAGGAATTCATTGTCCAAGCGGATGCTTCGGAGGTGGGTCTGGGTGCTGTCCTCACCCAGGCACATGACGGTGAAGAACATCCCATTCTCTACCTAAGCAGAAAGTTACTTCCCAGAGAGAAGAACTATTCAACGGTGGAGAAAGAATGTCTGGCTGTAGTCTGGGCCCTGGAGTCCCTTCGGTTCTATCTCCTGGGCCGACGTTTCATGGTGGTATCTGATCACGCCCCTCTGCAGTGGATGGCCAAGAACAAGGAATCAAACAGTAGAGTAACCAGATGGTTTTTGAGCTTGCAACCGTTTAACTTTTCTGTTGTCCACAGGGCTGGCAAGCACCACGGCAATGCGGACGCCCTCTCCCGGCGTGATGCCTTCTTCGCTGCCTTTACCCCGACGAGGACGTCGGTCCCGAGGAGGGGGATGTGTGATGTCACGAGAGGCTGTGTCCTGGAGGGACGTTACATCCCCCTGAGATGGCTGCAAACCCAGACAGCTATGGCTCCATCTGCTGGTATGGTCGGGAACTCCACCCCTCTATGGCCAATCTTCCCACGCAGCTGAAACAGATCAGGAGCTGATGAGCTGGAGGTTTTGAAGGGAAGAGACACACTGAGAGTGAGTGTGTGGGTTGTGAAGTAACACAGTCTCCAACCTGGGCTCTCTGGAGGACAAGAGTGCTGCACGTCCACTTCCATGAGGAATATAAGGATTTGGAGATACTTACCTTTGGGAAATACTCACCTTTGGATATATTCGCCTGTGGAACTACGGGAGAGACATTGGGAAGGACTTTTTGCTGGGTTGGCCACTAGCTGCAACGTGGACTACAGTAAGGCTGGGGAAAAGTTATCTGAGCGAGTGAGAACTATGATTTTGGATGTGGAAGAGACATCCCTGAACTGTTAACCCTTAAAGAGCCACAAGAGAACAGAATTTGGTTATATTTTCGTTAATTTCCCAAGACCTTTAATAAAATCCTTGTTTTGTTTGAACCTTGTCTCCTTGCACTACTTGAGCAATCCCGCTGAAAGCTGTGTAGCCTCTCGTGACGTCACAAGTGACAATCCGGAATTCATTTTCTAGGAGGACAGACAACTGGTTTTCGTCAGTCCCTTCTGCAAGGACAGATGTGATTAGGTTTCTGGCCTTGTTCTCCCCCAGCATATTGGTTTCATTTGTCATTCAGTAAACCAAACTAAGAAGTTGGTCCTTTAAGTGTTGTCTTGTAAAAAATATATATATATTTTTTTTTTCCTCTCTGCCTTATCATTGCAATATTTGTATCTTAGGTGTATCTTTAAGTGCATGTGTTTGTGTGCATTTGTGTGAATATCCATGTCATCTGATTACTTCTTCCATAGTTGTAGCATGTGTTTGTTCTTGCATGGACCAGAAGGTCGTAAGAGTGGGAGAGACAAGTCACACAGCCGACCAGGCAGCAGCAACTCCAGCAGGGACAAACAGAATGGGAAGAAACCCACAGGCCCCCTGGTCCTCCACCTCTCTGTGAAAGATGCTGCCATCACCAAAGAGGGTAGCTACAAGAATCATACACCCATAACATACATTTTTCATTGGGGACATTAAAGTAAATCCTGACTCCCATTGACAAACCGTATATATTTGGTTCAATTACAGTTCATGTACCCATATCGCTCATACAGTATACTGATGGCTGATTAATGAAATGAATGGTCAGACTGTTAAGCTTGTGTTTTCCCCTAGCCCTCTCCTTTGCCCTCGGGAGAGGGGGTGCTCTCTGCCACCGCCCTGCTGGGCCTGCCACACCTCTTCCAGAGATGAGCCGGACTACCACAACACACTAATGGTCTGGGGAACCCATAGGATTGTATATTTGTAGCACTAACACACCTGATTCAACTAATCAAGTGCGTGATGAGTAGTTGAATCTGACAAGCTAGTACTGGGTAAGAACAAATATGTGCACCCCTGTGGGTCACCAAGTTCCATGTTTGAACTTTACCATACTAGACTGTACAGTCTCTGTACTGTAAAACAATGCTGTGGCTGCAAACACAGCCAAAACCGATTAATCCTACTTTCAACAAAAACAAGGTCAAGGAGGTACAGGGATGAACTTTTCCCTGCTTGTATAAAGTGATGTCAGATTGGATAACTGATTTCGTAACTTATCATACTATGGTGCCTCCAGAATACACCCCATCTCTGTAAGGGTTGGTGTGAGGTGTGACCCAGGTGCGGTGCAGGTTAGACAGTAGGCAGTAGGCAGAGATGGTGAAACAAGGAACTTTACTGATTGTCCCGAAGCCAGGACACAAAATAACGGACTTTACACGAGAAAGAAAGGCGGAGCAAATAAGACTCCAAAAAACAGGCAGACAGCCAAAAATACAAAATACTAACTATGACTGAAATAATAAATAAACAGGGAGAACACTTCTCACGTACCTGTCCACACGTCCCGTGATCAGACACTGATTAGTACTGCTTGGCATAGTGAAACAAGCAGAGAAAACTGAGCAAGGGAACACAGTGAAGTGAGGGCATAAATACACAGGTGAATCAGATAGACACAGGTGACACCAATAGGAAGATGATTAGTCCCGACTGTGAGTGAGGAGGTGCCTAAGGTTTGTTGGAGGATGACACCTAGTGGGTTTCTCCGAAACTGCGAC
The DNA here is from genome assembly GCF_964263955.1 of Coregonus lavaretus. Taxonomy (NCBI): domain Eukaryota; kingdom Metazoa; phylum Chordata; class Actinopteri; order Salmoniformes; family Salmonidae; genus Coregonus; species Coregonus lavaretus. The sequence goes on along the minus strand of NC_140012.1, from coordinate 14,443,508 downwards.
CCCCTCCTGTAACAGTGCCCCCCCCCCCCTCCTTGACGAACGGCCCCAGGGGACAGGTGGCGACGGGCTTGAGGAGGGACACATGGAATGTGGGATGCACCTGCATGGTGGGGGGAAGTTGGGGCGGTAGGCCACTGGGTTGACTCGCCAGACCACTCTGAATGGCCCGACGAACCGGGGGGACAGCTTCCTGGACTCCGCGTGGAGAGCCACACCCTCTGGTTGACCTGATGTTGAGACCTGACGAGGCTCGCTTAAGTGCCGCCCGTACCTGCCTCCATGTGCGGCGACAGCGACTGATGTGGGGCTGGACCGACGGGACCGCAGCCTCCTCCTCTTGCTCGGGGAATAGGGGGGGTTGGTACCCGTATTGGCTCTGGAAGGGGGACAGGCTGGTGGACGAGCAGAGAAGGGTGTTGTGGGAATACTCCGCCCACGCCAGTCGCTGACTCCACGTAGCTGGGTTGCTGGAGGCATAGCACCTCAGCACCCCCTCCAGATCCTGGTTGACGAGCTCCGTCTGCCCGTTCGACTGGGGATGGAAGCCAGAAGACAAGCTGACGGAGGCACTGAGGCAGGTGGCAAACGCCTTCCAGAACTGAGGGCCCCGATCCGACACCACATCTTGGGGAAGGCCATGGACCCGGAAAACGTGCTGCACCACCAACTTAGCCGTCTCCCGGGCCGACGGGAGTTTGGGAAGGAGAATGAAGTGGGCAGCCTTCGAGAACTGGTCCACAACGACCAGGATGACTGTGTATCCATCAGAGGGGGTAGGGAGGAAATGAAATCCAGCGAGATGTGGGACCAGGGGTGCTTGGGGATAGGCAGGGGTCGGAGCAGCCCTGCCGTGGGCTGATATGAGCTCTTCGTGCGCGCGCACACCGGGCAAGCTGCCACGAAGGCGCGGGTACCCCCCTCTGCAGATGGCCACCAGAACAGAACCTCCTACGCAGGAACTCCAATGTCCTGGTGCCCCCCGGATGGGGGGTGAGGTCGGACGCGTGTGCCCACTGAAGCAGTCACGAGAGTGCAGCCTTGGGTACGAACATCCTCCCCGATGGACCTCCGCCCAGATCGGGCTCCCGCCGTAGCGCTGCTCTGACCAGCCTATCGATTCCCCACGAAACTGGGGCAGCAATCAGGGCATTGAGGACAATGGGGTCGTCCCTCTCCACCAGGTCCAATGGGTCGAACTGCCGGGAGAGCGCGTCAGGCTTAGTGTTCTTCGACCCCGGATGATATGAAATGGTGAACCAGAACCTGGTGAAGAACAACGCCCACCTAGCCTGGCGCAAGTTGAGCGTCTTGGCCCCCTGAATGTAGGCTAAGTTCTTGTGGTCAGTCCATACGACAAATGGATGGGCGGCCCCCTCTAGTCAATGTCTCCACTCCCCTAGGGCGAGCTTGACCGCTAGCAGCTCACGGTTCCCCACATCGTAATTCCGCTCCACCGGGGACAGCCGACGGGAGAAAAATGTGCAGGGGTGAGTCTTACCATCCGTGAGGAACCGCTGGGACAACATTACTCCCACCACAACGTCTGAAGCATCCACCTCCACAATGAACGGCAGGGACGGATCAGGATGCCCGAGGACCGGGGCCGATGTAAAGCGCCACTTCAGCACATCAAATGCGTTCCCCGCTTCCGGGGTCCATGCAAAGGAGCGTACACTCGTCTGGTTGAGGGGTGTCAGGGGAGCGGCTAGGGAGCTAAAATTGCAAATGAATCGCCTATAAAAAGTAGCGAACCCTAAAAACCATTGTAGTTGCTTGAGGGATGAGGGCTGGGGCCAGTCCAGTACTGTGCTGACCTTGGCTGGGTCCATCCGTAGGTCCCCCTGGGTGACGATGAACCCCAGGAAGGAGACTGTCTCAGTGTGGAACACACACTTCTCCGCCTTGACATAGAGCTGGTGACGGAAAAGGCGTTGGAGGACCTGCCGAACGTGCTGCTGGTGTTCACTCATGTCCTTCGAAAATATGAGGATATCATCCAAAAACACGAAGACGCTGTAGTCGAGGAGGTCCCGGAGCACGACATTGACCAACGCCTGGAACACCGCAGGCGCGTTGGCTAGACCAAACGGCATGACTTGGTACTCGTAATGCCCACTGGGTGTGTTGAACGTTGTCTTCCACTCGTCCCCCTCCCGAATTCTCACCAGGTTGTAAGCATTACGTAAGTCCAGCTTGGTGAAGACGCGGGCTCCCTGTAATGACTCGAATCGTCATCAGGGGGAGTGGGTAGCGGTTCTTAACCGTGATGTAGTTGAGCGCCCGTTAATCAATGCACGGCCGCTGCCCACCGTCCTTTTTCCCCACGAAGAAGAAGCCTGCGCCCGCGGGTGATGTAGAGGGACGGATGTGACCCTCGACGAGTGCCTCGTCGATATACTCCCTCATGGCCAGCGTCTACGGCCGGGACAAGGAAAACAATCGCCCTCGTGTGGGCATGGCGCCCAGCAGGAGATCGATAGCGCAGTCGTATGGCCTATGAGGAGGTAGGCCCTTGGCACGCCTCTTACTAAACACCTCCCCGCACTCTGAACCACCTCCCAATACTCCAGAGGAATGCCTGCCAGGTCTGGGCCGGTGACGGAGTCTGTAGCTGCCGTCCTCCCGGTGGCAACCGCCGCTAGGGCGGTAGGCGGTTCGGAGTGCGGGACCTGGGGAAGAGGTGAGGACTGGTAGGTGGTCTGGGACGGTGATTTGGGCTGATGAGTGATCGGTGGAAACCGGAACAGGACGGGGGCGGCACCTCCCTCCAGGATGAGCCGCCTCCCTCCAGGATGAGCCGCCCCATGGACCAATCTATCCGGGGTTTGTGGGCGACCAGCCAGGGGTGAACACTCCGGAGAGTCCACAATGAAAAACTGGATATCCTCCCATAGCCCCCCGCCACCCGGACACATACGGGAACAGTGCGACGGGTGATAAAGCCCGACCCCAACGGCCGGTCGTCCAGACCTATGACCGGAACCGGCTCGGAGAGGGAGCATAACGGAACGCTCCACCCTTGGGCCAGCCCCGCGTCCATCAGGTTTCCCGCGGGCCCACTGAACCCTGTCGGGGAGAAAAGTCTGGGATTCTCTGGAGTTGGGGTTTCGGTTCAGGCTCACTAGCACCCGTTCCGATACTAGCGAGCCCTCCTGTTTCCCAGCTTCTCCGGGCATGATTCGCAGGGGTGACCTGTCTGGCCGCAGTACAGGCAACGCACCCAGCTGCATAGCCTCCTCCTGAGGCGTCTCCTCCCTGAATCGTTGGAAAGCCTCCGGGCTGATAGGGGGACACGGAGGCGCGCCTTGCGTCATGCCTCTCTCGTGCGCCCTCTCACGACGCCGATTGTCTATCCACACCGAGAGGTTGCTCAGGCAGCTCCCTGAAGGAGAGTTCGTCCTTCATCCCCTCCGATAGCCCCTGAGCGTAAAAGACGACCGGGGTGTCCTCCTCCCACCCGAGAGGTGTCGAACACCTTGCGTAGCTCCCGGGTGAATAGGTAGGAATCGGAGCATGCCGGAGTTTGGCTCTCGGAATCAGATAGACACAGGTGACACCAATAGGAAGATGATTAGTCCCGACTGTGAGTGAGGAGGTGCCTAAGGTTTGTCAGAGGATGACACCTAGTGGGTCGCTCCGGAACTGCGACCCCCTCCTGTAACACATCTCTTGTGGGACCGACCTCAGTTGGCCCGATTGAAGTGGTTGATTCATGTCCATGAGACTGGGTGGGGATGGGTTTGAATGAGATGAATCCATGTCAACCTTGGCCATATTTCCTCAGCTTGTCCTGGAATGTACTGTAAGATATTTTAAGCTGAAATCAGAAACGGCATTCAAGAGTCCCACCCAGTCAGTGGTGTAGTGGAGGGTATACGTCTTACACCCACTTATTTTTAGTTAGCATTGCATATACACACTATTTAAATCCCTACGATGCGTATCAAAGTAGTGTAGTGGAGGTACAGTATACGCCGTATCAGTTATTAAGGCTGATGGAATATTTAGCCTCAAATGTTGATGAACTATTTCTAAACATTTCAGGCTCAGCAATGTGCACGCGTATGCGCAAATGTTCCTAAATGCAATTTGCGGGAAAACCCCTTTCTTAGATGCGCACTGCACATGCGAGTGGTTTCATGTACAGAGATAGCAATGTCCGTTAGAAATTCAGAAAGAGGTGAGATTAAAGATGCAACAACTATCATGGGTTGCTAAAATGAATAGGACAATGCCTTTCACAGCTAGACAATGAGAGAAAGAAAACCAATAGAACAGGAGAAAGTATATGAGGAAGTCTTTATAAAATAATTGCCTCCACGTTTCTATGGTGGGATTTTGGCTATAGGCTCCTTTGAAGCAAGGTAAGGCATGCCTCATAATATTATGCAGATTTTAGCATGTAAATCTCGGTGGGGCAAACTCCCAATTTTTAGGGGGATGCATGCCATCAAAGCCACTACACAACACAACATTAAACAATATATTCATTGCACTATAATGGTGACAAAGGGTTCCCACAAACTGCCTACATAAAGCTATCCCAACAGCAGAGCTTTCTTTTCAGCACCATGGAGTGAATCCTTACCACTGCCACACCTGGCTATCAGCGGAGCCTTGTCTGGCAGCGAAACAGTTCATTCAGCCTCATTTACTGCCTTTAAAAAAAAACATAGCTGATATGGCTGACTTGCTTAAACAAATGTGGTTTCTACTGTACAAACTATGGCATAAGGGAACGATGAGTGGATAAGAGGCAATCCGTCATTTCGATTAAGACATTGATGAGCGAGCTAAGACGGATGTAGTCAATATAACTATTTGTTCAGCACTTTTGAAATGTACAGCGACAGAATTCAGAACATGGGCCGTTCTTACAGTATTCTCCCTGTACACCAAGTCAGAACCGTAGGATAAATAAAGGGGGCATATAAGCAGACAATGAAAGCTCTTACAATATTCAATGATTACATTTCCCCAAAACAGGCTATAGGCTACATGTGCACCACCAAGTCAGAACAGTAGGATAAATTATGAGGGGGAAAGGGACCAAATTATTAGGGTGAGGCACATGGGCTACAAACAGCTTACTACACAACATACACTTAGTATTACTTTCTTAGCTACAGTATACATATCTCCCTGGCATATTACATAATTTATGCAGCAGCATACAATACATTTTTGGACACCTTGTTGTGCTGTGCTCATTTGAACAGGAAGGTGACGTGGCGGTCCATGTGGGCAAATTTTGTCATCAAACTTTGTCATCAAATTCTGGCATTCTCTGGATTTATGCTGCTTTCAAGACAACTGGGAACTCTGAAAAAAACAAGGTTCAATCATGACATCAGTGATCTTCAAGGTCGGAGCTCTAGAAAGAGGCCCGAGTTCCCGACTTGGATTCCAAGTTGTGTGACTGTTCAAAAGGTATTTTCCCAATCGGAGCTAGTTTCTTTTTTGAGTTCCCAGCTGTCTTGAACTCACTGAAGTCTGAGATTTCCCAGTTCCGAGTTTCTAGTTGTTTTGAACGCGGCAGAAGTCATACTGGATTGACAGCATGAATGTTCATCCTTTTAAGCTTGGAAAAGAACACCTTAAACCCAGACTTGGGCCACACACCCACTCTACTGAATACCAGGCTAGTGATTGCTTTGCAATGCCTGCAGAGCGCCATTGATTCCTTCCAAACCAATCAATGTTGAATTTGCGATTTCCAACTTGTTGTGTAATGTTTATGTTCAATGGCCGATGAGCACCGATTCATTTTATCTATCATTTATCTTCATATGACAAGGATCGAAAAGGATTTGCCAGTAGATTGTCGACGTGATTCATGATGATGACTGCTTGCTAAGATTTTGAAAGGATGATGTTGACATGATTAGTCCATTAAAAGCTACGGTAGATATAACGTGATTTGACTTAATTTTATCTGTGGCCAATGACCTTGAGCCTTCTTGGATGGGCACTTCTAATTTAACTCTATGGCAGCACCCAAGGAGCTTGAATTTTTGAGCTCTCCCCATAGATTTTGCGGGTACGTAGTGTCTCCATGAGTGACAGAGCACTGAGCCAATCACGGCTCAACTAGAGAACATTACCAACCCCTACTCTCCGTATTTTCCGCTGGCTGCCCCACAACCACAGAAAGCAATGAGCTAGGCTGAAACACCTGCATTTTGGAGCTGCCTTAGTCAAGTAAGCAAAAAAGAGACCATGTTTGTATGCAGCTTTATTAACTCAAAGATTTTTACATTGTTTGCAAACTGATATGTGACACGTGTTAATGCCAAAATAACATGCAAAACAGGCAACATTTTTTTTTTTTTGCTACAGGTGGGGCTCAAAACTGAATGACTGGTCGCCACTATAATATTAAGTAAAACACCCAGGTTTCAAACAATTAAGGAACAGGACAAATATAGAGATGCTAATGATAGGCCTAACTGTACTCTGGTAGATAGAAAGGCTTTTCCAAAACCCTTCTCAATTAAATCTTAACTAGCTACAAAGTAGCCTATGCCTACCAGGCAGAATGATATCATGATTATTTGCATCAAACCAGTGACCATATGTTTTGCAAACTCTACCTCATGTGCTACAGAAACACCTCTAACCAAACAACAGTGCTTGGTGCATGAGCGCTTGAATTAAAGGGTAACTACACTAAAAAATATATATATATTAGATTTTTGACAGAACTTAAAAGTGATCTCCTGATGTGGTTTAAGCATTGTTATGGACTTACAACATCCAATTTTGTTTTTTTATTAACAAAGTGTGACTTTGAAAACAAAAACCAGAAAAATCTGAAACCTGTGAATTTTTGAGTCAGTTGACAGCCTCGTTTATCTGTTTCAATAGTAGGCCTATTATTAGTCTACTTGCACAGTACAGCTTGGGTTGTCCTGACTGTGAAAGACCAATATGGGATGTATAATTTTAGGTCATTCAGTGTGTCACTGTTTCTCACAGAATTTGTCACACAGGGAGCCTCTCCTTCACCCGGCAGGCCGTTTGGGATTTCTTGGGCAAAATTATAGTATATCCACTTCTCCAGGCACCACTACACAACTGCACCCGGTCACTTAAGTCACCCTGGCCTGTATCGTAAATAAAGCAGACGTTTATTATGGTCTGTAACGGAGGTGACAGACAATACGTTTGTGATTGACAGGTGCCTAACGGAGATGATAAATAAGATCAGCTCCTCCACTGTGTGTGACTTTCGTCGGGTGTCCTGCAAGGTAAGCTGGGGTAAATAGCATCTGCTGTGTGTGTGGGTGGGTAAAAAAGTTACTGCTCAAAAATATACAGTAGGGGGAGCCAAATCTCCTCAAACACATATGCACTGCTTGAAAAGCAAAAAGGAAAGATTATAACCATAAATAGGTTCTAAGTGGCATAGCACCCATTTGTGGTCATCATTTTTGCTTTTCAATTACGATTCCCCTCCAAGAGCAATTGTGGTTGTTGTGGAATACCCGAAGAGCTCCTGCTACTTTTCTTCAACATATGCACTGCTGTCTGAATTGTGTTTCCATGCATGTTTGTCTATGTTGTTGTCTCTGTGACATTTTGTTTGTGTGCATGTTGATATATGTTTTTGTGCACATCTGTGTGCGTGTGTGTTTGCTTATTTTTCTATGTGGTTCAGTATAAGGAAACCAGTCTTCAGAGAGCATGTGAGCGATGGATGGAGCTTTACCTGGTGACTGAGTTGAGATGTTTCATCTACCTTAGAGACCTACAGCTCAGATCCTTCCCTACCATAGGTCCATTATTACCTTTTTCTCCAGGTACAGATCACATAGGGCTCAAGGTGGGAGTCTTCAGGCGTAAGTTTCATTTTGTGTCCATTCAAGTGGAGGGAATTCGTAGGCAACTGTCCATGGATAACATGTTCGTTCTGTTTGTTTGAACATTGATTCTGGTAGACATGTAACTACACTGCCCCACAAGCTTTTCTCTCACTCTCTCACGCTCACCCTCTCTCACTCCAGTTGACCGAGGGCTGGCATCTTCCTTCTTTTGCTCTTGTTAACTATGTGCATTAATTCATGTTCATAAGGCCTTTCATAGTGCAATGTGTTCATCATTACTATGTCGCAATGGTGTAAGGAGAAGGACTAAACTAAAGACAGACCTATTGGCCGCGGTCTCTGTACGTGACTACAACACTCTGGAGCCCGTGTCCGTCCTATCATGCAGCTGGAGACACATGTAATGTGTTGCTACAAGGGCCGCCGGACCAGTGGTCCATAGGCGAGCAGCCAGTTTTAATATCAGTTTGATATTAAAGAACCACACAACGTGACTCTAGCCTCCCAGTGTGATTCTGATAAACAGGCTCCTCTACTGTGAAAATCATGCACAGTAGACACCTTGGCATATGCCTAAGTGGGCAAGGTCCCAGGCAAATAACAAGTTCTCAGCCTCTGCTTAGATTCCTGGAATCATGGTGTGATTCATTCTGAAACTCTGCAGATTTTTATTGACTTGAGGTACTGAATATATTAGTCAACATTAAATGAATCTCAGACCAGTTGCACCAGCCATAGGTTATCATTGGTGGGCTATGATTATGTTTAGGTATTACATGGTAACTGTTAACTGCTTTCACGTAGTTACTTTTGAATTGTTTGGCATTCATCAGAGGTGGTGTTGTGTGTGTGTGTGTGTGTGTGTGTGCGTGCGTGTGTGAAAGGGTAAATGTGAGTGACATTATGGTGAGTGTTTGCTTGACGGTGAACCCTTACCTTTGACCCCTCCAGGAGCCCATCTAGAGGAGATGCAACAGATCCATGTCTTTCCTCAGTCCTGGCTGCTCCTCATCTTCTCCAATCACTACTACACTGTGCATTCATGTACAATGTAGACAGGCACGCCTAAGAGTTCAAGAGGATAATTGGGCAAACATATTGTTTTCCAATATGCTGCTGGACGTAGCCTACAATCCTCTTTCTCCCTCGTTCGATTTTATCCCAGCTCCACAGTGGAGGAGACATGCAAGTAACAGATTTCTCCCGACAAACATTACGCTTCGGCATAGTCATTAAGAGGGTAAGTCTAACTTACTGTAACATACCTTATTTGGTAAATTGGTGAAAGGTGAAAATGAATCTGTTTTGTAAGTCATTGGTGCTATTGATTTGGTGTCATCCTACAGGAGCCTCGGTACTGCACGCAAACCATTGAACTGTATGGCTTCTACTTCCTGCTGAAAGCAGCCAACATGAGAGAGCCAGACTCGCATGGCTTCTTACTGCAGGTCAGGGTGCATCAACACTGTGTCTGCATCTCAAATGGCATGTGATTCACTATGGGCCCTGGTCAAAAGTAGTGCACGATCAGTGATGATTTTAGCATGTAAATCTTGGTGGGGCAAACTCCCCAAATGTATTTTTGATGCGTGCCAGGAAAGCCACTACACAACACAACACTAAACAATTGCATTATAACGGTGACAAATGGCGCCCACAAACTGTTAGGGCCTACATAAAGCTGTCCCAACAGCAGAGCTTTCTTTTCAGCACCATAGAGTGAATCCTTACCACTGCCACACCTGGCTATCAGTGGAGCCTTGTCTGGCAGCAAAACAGTTAATTCAGCCTAATTTACTGCCTTTAAAAAAAAAACATAGCTGATATGGCTGACTTGCTTAAACAAATGTGGTTTCTACTGACAATTAAGATGTACAAACTATGGCATAAGGGAACGACGAGAGGATAAGAGGCAATCGGTCACTTCGATTAAGACATTAATGAGCGAGCTAAGACGGACGTAGTTAGTTTAACTATTTGTTCAGCACTTTTGAAATGTACAGCGGCAGAATTCAGAACATGGGCCGCTCTTACAGTATTCTCCCTGTACACCAAGTCAGAACTGTAGGATAAATAAAGGGGGCTGTTACGAACCCCGTGGCTTTGAACGTCTAGGGTGATGGACATGAGACCCGTAACATAATTCATGTAAATTATAAGTGTGACATGGAACAGTGAGAAGGAAAAACTACACGACAACCATAAACTACCGTCAAACACAAATGGTTTATTTCTGAACACACGGTAACGGTTTGGGAAAAAAGGGCTGAGCAGGACCCAAGAAATGAAACAATAGTGTAAAACACCCCTAAACTGATCTTGCCTGCCTCAAGAACCGCTAGGCTACTGCTACCATACAAAAATACAGTGGGTGGTCCGCTCAGGTCTAACTAGTGTTTATAGACAGTTCTTTCTACAGGAAATGTATGCCCAAGGGCAGCTAGCTCAAACTCCCCTTTTCCCAGAAACACACAATAGTTGCCAAACAGAGTAACCAACAAATTAATGAGTACTCTAAACACAGGACATCACAGTATCCATTACTCACATACAAAACAGTGGTCTAACAAAATTACCAACCAGAGTAACCGGCAACTTAGTGAGTAAACAAAAACAGGACACCACAGTGTCCATACTCACATACGGAAATATTCTCTCTCTCTACAAACACAAGTGACTGGTTTTTATATAATGGGATGTGTGATTGAAAGAACGAGTAACAGGTGGTGCAATGCACAGGAATGTTCACTGATTGGTCCAATCAGCAGACACCTCAACGACCACCAATCAGGAACATACAGGACACCTGTGATTAGGGCAGAAGGAGTAGAAACACACAAAAACACAGGATACCTGTATCCGTAACACTCCCACCCTTAAAAGAGCAAACCACAATGGTTTGCGACACACGTACCATCACAACACCCAAAATTCAATAATCATCCTGTCGGGATAAAAAAAAAAACCTAGATCATTACACACGAGACAAAGCATCTGCCAACACATTATCCAACCCCTTTTTGTGGCGGATCTCCAAATTATAATTTTGCACGACAAGTGCCCAACGCATAAGGCGTTGGTTCTGGTTGTACATCCGGTGGAGAAAACTAAGGGGTTATGGTCAGTATACACTATCACTGGTAATGCACTGGAACCAACATAAACTTCAAAGTACTGCAGAGCTAACAACAAAGCTAGAGCTTCTTGTTCAATGGTGGAATAGTTTGTCTGACATTTGTTAAATTTCCGTGAAAAATAACAGACAGGATGGTCCACTCCACTCTGGCCCTGCTGCAGTAGAACAGCACCAGCACCTCTGGCACTTGCATCTACCTCCAGTTTAAACGGTCGTTCAAAATCTGGCGCAGCAAGAACAGGAGTACTACATAAGAGTGCTTTAGCAGTGTTGAAAGCAGTACAACAATCTTCAGACCATACAAATTTTCTCGCCGGACTGAGCAAATCCGTTAATGGAGCAACTACCGCAGAGAAATTTTTACAGAAACTACGGTAGTAGCCAACCATCCCTAAAAAACGGCGTAGCTCTCTTCTGGTGGTAGGTGCGGGAAATGCGTTTATAGCGGAGACCTTGGCATCTACAGGGCGCACCTGACCATGGCCGACCTGTTTACCGAGATAAGTAACAGTGGCCTTCCCAAACTCGCACTTTGCTAAGTTCAGGGTTAGAGAAGCGGTTGCTAGACGTTCACACACTACCCTTAGAGTTTTAACATGATCAGACCACTCAGTTGAATAAATAACCAGATCATCAAGGTAAGCACTACAATTAGGAACTCCAGCCAATACTGTGTTAACCAGGCGTTGGAAAGTGGCTGGTGCGTTCCGCATACCAAATGCCATGACAGCATATTGTAGGAAGTGATCTGGGGTCACAAAGGCAGAAATGTCGGAGGCACGTGGGGTTAACGGCACCTGCCAGTAACCTTTTAGAAGATCTAGTTTGGTTACATAAGTAGCAGCACCAACAGTATCAATACAGTCATCCAGTCTGGGTAACGGGAACGAGTCGGGCACTGTGACAGCATTGACCTTCCGATAGTCCGTACATAATCTGGATGTCCCATCAGGTTTAGGAACCAGAATGCACGGAGAACTCCAAGGACTTGAACTTGGCATAGCCAGGTTATTCTCCAGCAAATAACCGACCTCACCCCTCATTATCTTTCTTTTAGAGACGTTGACACGATAAGCATGTTGCTTGATAGGTGCAGCGTTTCCAACGTTAATGTCATGTTCTAACACATTTGTGCATGTAGGAACATCATTAAAAAGACATGGAAAGCTGTGTAATAGTCTCACAATATCATCTGACTGTCTGTCCGTTAAATGAATCAGGCTTGACGGGAGAGACAGCAGCATCTCTGAATTGGGCAATCTAGCACACTGCTGCTGAGTATTGCGCAACTCCAAACCATCTCCGTCCACATCATTAACATGACCTCCCACTACAGCCGTAGCAGCAATAGAGACAGCCGACTCGGCCAGTTTCTCTGGACTGTCTACCTGAGTGACGGGCCTGGTGTGGTATGTCTTCAACATGTTAACGTGGCACACACGAGATTGGCGTTTTCTATCAGGAGTCTGTATCACGTAGTCAGTTTCACTTAGTTTCTTTTCAATGACATAAGGACCAGAGAAACGTGCTGACAATGACGCTCCTGGCACAGGTAACAATACAAGAACTTGGTCACCTGGCTGCAGTGAACGAGAAACAGCCTGTGTGTCATAGTGTCGTTTCATCCGTTTCTGTGAGGAAGACAGCGCTTCCTTTGCTAGAGCACAGGCAGCATGTAGGCGCTCACGAAAGCGACTAACGTAGTCCAACACATTTTCTTTCACACACAACTCTTGTGACAAAAACTGATCCTTAAGGACTTTCATAGGTCCTCTCATGGTGTGTCCAAACACCAGTTCAGCTGGGCTGAACCCTAGGGATTCCTGTACTGTCTCACGGACAGCAAACAAAACTAGAGGAACTCCCTCATCCCAATCTTTCTCAGATTCCAAGCAATATTTACGGAGCATAGACTTCAGGGTCTGATGCCAACGTTCAAGCGCACCCTGAGACTCTGGGTGATATGCGCTTGTCACACGGTGTGTAACTGACAAGGATTTTAACACTTGTTTGAAAAGTTTAGAAAGGAAATTCGTACCCTGATCAGTTTGTATCACCTTAGGTAATCCAAAAGTTGAGAAGAATTTGATCAACGCTTTACTCACCACTGGAGCCGTAATCCTTCGCAGAGGAATGGCCTCTGGGTACCTGGTGGTCACACACATAATTGTCAACATAAACTGGTTACCAGATTTTGTTTTTGGTAATGGTCCAACACAATCAACCATCACATGTTCGAAGGGTTCACCTATTGCCGGTATGGGACAAAGAGGCGCGGGGGAAATAACCTGGTTCGGTTTCCCAACTACTTGACAGGTGTGGCAAGTCCGACAGAACTGAGCCACATCTTGTTTTAAGCCAGGCCAAAAGAAATGTCGCAAAACTCGATCATAAGTCTTGGTGACTCCCAGATGTCCGGACCACTGGTGATCATGAGCGAGGGATAAAACATTTTGTCGAAAGGCTGTAGGAATCACTATTTGGTAAACAGCATTCCAATCTCCGCCAGCGTCAACATGGGATGTCCATTTACGCATGAGGAGATTACCATCAATGAAGTATGCCATGTTTTTCTTCTTTAGCTCCTCCTCTGAGACAACACTAGAAAAACATTTAGCCAGGCTAATGTCAACCTGTTGGTTAGCGATCAGCTGCTCACGAGTAACTGGTAACTGTATTGCCTCAGCAACAAGTTCCACATCCTTCTTCCTTTCTCTGGGCTGTTGGTCAGACTGCACCAGCTTACCAGAGGTAGAACCCGAACTATCCTCTGGGTCACACTCTCTGAATAGAATCGTGTTCGACAAATCTATCACTTCACCCACTTGTCGTGCTTGAGCACGTGTGACAGCACAAGCGGGGAACACATCTGGATAACCCTGTGCCAGCTCCTCGGAGAGAGACTGGTCACTTTTATCCAATACTTCCAATACGGGTATCACCTTTCCTCCGGCAATATCGTTGCCCATTATAAATGTCACACCTTTTACTGGCAACATAGGACGTACGCCAACTCTGAACAATCCACTGACTAACTCAGAGTGTACGTTCACAAAGTGCAATGGCACTGGGACAAATCCCATTTCAATTCCTTGTACTAACACACTGGAACCACAATATGTATTATTAGACAAGGGCAACACATCAGCTAGTATGAACGACTGCGCCGCACCAGTATCTCTGAGGATTCTAACTGGACGCTGAGACGCTTCGTCATCTGATATAGAAACAAACCCCTCAAAAATGAACGGTTCATAACTGTGATCTGGGACAGGGACTTTCAAACCACATTCACTATGAGGCCTCTGTCTTGATTCCGGCCTTACAACCGTACGAATCAGCCCAACACCCGTTGGCGGCCTGGCGTGCTGAGGCATCCCCTGTTTGCGTTTTAGCAGAAAGCAATCATTAACCATATGTCCCACCTTATGACAATAGAAACAGTGACGCACATATTTTGGGCGTGCTGGATGTACTGCTGGTCGACTAGGACTAAAAGTTAGCAACTCCGCAGCCCTGCTCTCCGTACGAGCCGAAAACACGCTCTTATGCGTCAACACAAACTCGTCTGCCAATACAGACGCTTCCGACAGTGAGGATACTTTCTGTTCGTTCAGATAAACTACACTGCGTTCGGGTAAGCAATTTTTAAACTCTTCTAACAAGATTAACTCCCGTAGAGAGTTAAAATCAGTTACTTTACTAGCACTGTGCCATTTGTCAAACAGATTTCCTTTGTCTCTAGCAAACTCCACATAAGTCTGAGTAGGAGACTTTTTATGAGACCTAAATCTCTGCCGATATGCCTCAGGAACAAGCTCATAGGCACGAAGAACAGTAGCTTTGACCACTTCATAATTCAAACTGTCTTCAAGAGGTAGCGCTGCCTGAAAAAACTCAGTATTCTGTGATTTACCCTCCTGCGCCTGACTCCTTCAAATCACCCATCACAGAATCACCCACCAACTATGGAGTCAGCGGGAGAGGAGCGCATGCCTGGAGTCGTGGCACGGGTCCAGGAGCATTCGACGATGCTAGCCAGCTTGGGAGAAGCGATGGATCGGGTTCTCCAGGTCGTCCAACGCCTGGAGAGGACCCGATCTGTCGAGACCAGCTGGGCGACCATTCCAGCCATCCACACCCCAGCACCCAGAGGGATCCATATATCCCGACCAAGGGATTTCGACGGGACAGCTGCTCTCTGCCAAGGATTCCTCCTCCAACTGGAGTTCTGTTATTCCAGCATCAGCCCGGCCCCATTGGAGCGGGAGAAGGTGTCCGCACTCGTCTCCTGCCTCTCTGGGAAAGCCCTGGAGTTGGCCAATGCGGTCTGGAATGAAGGAGAAGCCGCGTTGGACAACTACGGGGAGTTCGCTCGCCTCTTTTGGGCTGTCTTCGATCACCCACCCGAGGGTCGAGAGGCAGGCGAGCGGCTGGTCCACCTGAAGCAGGGGACGAGGACCACTCAGGACTTCGCCCTGGAGTTACGGACTCTAGCAGCTGGGTCCGGGTGAAACGAGCGGGCCCTCATCGACCACTTCCGGTGCCATCTGTGGGAGGACGTCCGAAGGGAGCTAGCCTACCGGGATACCATGTTGTCCTTCACTCAACTGGTGGACATCCGCTTGGACAACATGCTGGCGGCCAGAGGACGTCCTGGAGGGGGTCTACCCGTTCCAACCCCGCCCGACTCAGATCACGAGCTGATGGAGCTGGGTGGAGCAGCGATCCAAGAGAGCGGATGACGACAGCACCAGTGTCACTCTGGTGGCACGAGAGGACATTTCACCTCACGATGTCGTCAGCGTTCTTTTGGGTCTGGAGGCAGCAGGCAGGGCACTCTCACGTCACCCCAGGTATTAAACACTCACACTCGTTCAGAGCCCTCTGCTGTGCACTGTACCCTACCCATCCACTTTCCTGATCACATTGTAGTTCCCCAGTGTAAGGTGCTAGTCGATTCAGGCGCAGCTGGGAACTTTATGGACAGGTCATTCTCACACAGTCTAGGCCAGGGGTGTCAAACTCATTTTAGCTCAGGGGCCACATGGAGGAAAATCTATTCCCAAGTGGGCTGGACCGGAAAAATCATGGTATATATAACTTAAAAACAACAACTTCAGATTGTTTTCTTTGTTTTAATACGATCAACATACAACATAAAGCTGGAGCCTGAGGACAGTGTGTCCAAAATAGTACAAGCACAACATCACTATTAATCATAAAACACGTCAAGTTTATTTGAAAATTCTAAAGAAAAAGAACACACAAACACACAATGCCTCAGTGATTAACAGAACTGTTTCACAGATCACAGAACTATATCAGGGTGTCATTTCTCAGGCAGAAATGTAGATAAAAATAATGAAATCCTGTTCCCCAAACAAGTGCAAGAACCACAGAGTCAAGAATAGGTTAAATATACAAATAAAATAAAATCAATTAACAATAGCACATCAACATAAAAACATATAAACATAAAGCTGGAGCCTGAGGACAGTGTCCAAAAGCACAACATCACTATTAATCATAAAACACCTCAAGTTATTTGAAAGTTCTGAGGACAAAGAACACACAAACACACAATGCCTCAGTGATTAACAGAACTGTTTCACAGATCACAGAACTATATCAGGGTGTCATTTCTCAGGCAGAAATGTAGATAAGAATAATGAAATCCTGTTCCCCAAACAAGTGCAAGAACCACAGAGTCAAGAATAGGTTAAATATACAAATAAAATAAAATCAATTAAAAACAATAGCACATCAACATAAAAACATATAAACATAAAGCTGGAGCCTGAGGACAGTGTCCAAAAGTACAACATCACTATTAATCATAAAACACCTCAAGTTATTTGAAAGTTCTGAGGACAAAGAACACACAAACACACAATGCCTCAGTGATTCACAGAAGTATATCACAGATCACAGAACTATATCAGGGTGTCATTTCTCAGGCAGAAATGTAGATAAAAATAATGAAATCCTGTTCCCCAAACAAGTGCAAGAACCACAGAGTCAAGAATAGGTTAAATATACAAATAAAATAAAATCAATTAAAAACAATAGCACATCAACATAAAAACATATAAACATAAATCTGAAAGCGTTGCTCAAACTCCCGTAACAGTCCCGTTATTTTATCTTTGAACCGCTTCATGTCTGCCACATGTTGGGTTGCGCACACATTTTTCAGACAGGGGAAGTGAGCTGCATCACCACCGGCATGTTGCGTCTCCCACAATGACAGCTTCAACTTGAAAGAACGTATGCTGTCATAATACTGCGTGACAACTTTGTTGCGCCCTTGCAGCTGTTTGTTCAAGTTATTCAGGTGCTCTGTAACATCCACCATAAATTCAAGGTCCTGCATCCATACTGCGGAATGAAATTCTAACACTGGTTTGCCCTTTTCTTCCATGAACTGTTCAATCTCTTCTCGTAAATCAAAGAAACGCCTCAGCACAGCACCTCGGCTTAACCATCTTACCTCAGTGTGGTATGGCAGGCCATAGATGTGGTCTTTCTCTCTGAGAAGGCTGTCAAACTGACGGTGATTCAGGCTTCTGGATCGGATGAAATTAACAGTTTGGATGACCACCTTCATGACGTTATCCATCTTTAATGACTTGCAACACAAAGCCTCCTGGTGCAAAATACAGTGAAAAGTCAAAAAATCACGTCCTCCATTTGCAGATTGCACTTTCTCTCTGAACTTTGTCACAACGCCTGCTTTTTTCCCGATCATTGAGGGCGCACCATCTGTAGCCAGGCTGACAGTGCGGGACCAGTCCACTCCGACCCTGTCCAGCGCGCCGACGAGTGCGGTAAAAATATCAGCTGCTGTCGTTGTATCTGTCATCGGCACCAACTCCACAAACTCCTCGGTGACGGTCAATGTGTCATCAACTCCGCGGATGAAAATGGCCAGTTGTGCAACATCTGTAATGTCCGTGCTTTCATCAATTGCAACCGAAAACGCAATAAATGACTTTACTTTTTGCTTCAACTGGCTGTCCAAATCCACTGAAAGATCGGAAATCCTGTCTGCAACTGTGTTTCTTGTCAGGCTGATATTTGCAAAAGCCTGCCGCTTTTCAGTGCACACAATCTCCGCTGCCTTCATCATGCATGTTTTTACAAATTCACCCTCACTAAAGGTTTTGAAGCCACTGCGATTTCATTAGCAATGAGGTAGCTAGCTTTCACTGCAGCGTCACTGATGTCTCGGCTGTGAGTAAACACAGACTGCTGTTTCTTCAGACCCGCCAACAGTTCATTCACCTTCTCTCATCTCCGCTGTCCTTGAAAGTTGTCATATCTGTCGGCATGAAGACTCACATAGTGGCGACGAAGGTTATATTCTTTCAGCACTGCAACATGCTCTGAACACACCAAACATACAGATTTCCCATTCAATTCCGTGAATAAATAGGATGACCAGTTTTCTTGGAACACTCTGCACTCTGCGTCCACTTTTCTCTTTTTTGACAGAGACATATTGGGGCAATGAGGGTGCCAAAACACATCATGTTAAAAGTAGAAGCCGTAATAAATATCGCGGGCAAAACAAAGTAGCTCATTGGCTGCACGTGCTTGACCTACATGCTCTGCCCCGGTATAAACAGTTTGCTTGCTTAACACAATTGCTAGTGCGCCATCCAGTGGACGCAATTGGAACAGCAGTTTATTTAATTGAAAAATTGCAGCGCATTTTTATACTTTACAATTTTATTTTATATATATATATATATTTTTTTTTTAATCATCTCGCGGGCCGGATTAAACCCGTTTGCGGGCCTGATCCGGCCCGCGGGCCGGACGTTTGACACCCCTGGTCTAGGCATTTCATTGGTTCCCCTATCCATTCCACTCCC
Source organism: Coregonus lavaretus (assembly GCF_964263955.1). Classification (NCBI taxonomy): domain Eukaryota; kingdom Metazoa; phylum Chordata; class Actinopteri; order Salmoniformes; family Salmonidae; genus Coregonus; species Coregonus lavaretus. The sequence continues at coordinate 14,424,666 of NC_140012.1, read as the reverse complement.
CATCAGAGCACTTGACAGTCGACCATTAGGGTCCAGGTTAGGTAGGGAGGTTACAGCACCAGTCACTATGGTTACCCATGAGACTCATCGCGAGCAAGTAACTTTTTTATTATTGAGTCTCCTGCTTTCCCTGTAGTATTAGGAATTCCTTGGTTAGCACTCCACAACCCCACCTTCTCATGGCCGCAGAGGGTTCTCACGGGGTGGTCGCGAGAGTGTCAGGGTAGGTGTCTCGGTGTTCCGTTGGTGCAACCACGGTGGAAAGTCCAGACAGTTCCTCCACTGTGTGCATTCCCCCCGAATACCTCGATTTGGCGCACGCGTTTTCCAAAACGCAGGCAACCAAGTTACCACCTCATCGGGCGGGGGATTGCGCGATAAACCTCCGGGTATATGCTGTGCCTCCCAGGAGTCATGTGTATCCCCTGTCACAGGCTGAACGGAAGCTATGGAGACATACGTCAAAGAGTCCCTGCGCCAGGGGTTTATATGTCCCTCCACTTCGCCCGCCTCCTCAAGTTTATTTTTTGTGAAGAAGAAAGACGGCGGTCTGCGCCCTTGCATTGATTATCGATCACTGAACAAGGAGACGATACGATTTAGTTATCCTCTCCCCCTCATTTCTTCGGTGATCGAGTCAATGCATGGGGCGCACTTGTTTACCAAATTAGATCTCCGGAGTGCGTACAATCTGGTGTGTGCCCGAGAGGGGGATGAGTGGAAGACAGCATTCAGCACAACCACAGGGCATTATGAATACCTGGTGATGCCTTACGGTTTGATGAATGCTCCATCCGTCTTCCAGTCCTTTGTGAACTAGGTGTTTTGGGACATGCTTGGTCGCAGTGTAGTGGTCTACATCGATGACATTCTGGTGTATTTCCGCTATGCGCGTCGAGCATGTGTCCCTGGTTCGCAAAGTGCTGGCCCGACTGTTGGAAAATGACCTTCATGCCAAGGCAGAAAAGTGTCTGTTTTTCCAACAGTCCGTCTCCTTCCTCAGATACCGCATTACCACCTCAGGTGTGGAGATGGAGGGTGATCGCATTTCAGCCATGCGTATTTTGCCAACTCCAACCACGGTAAAGGAGGTGCAGCGCTTTATTGGCTTTTCCAACTACTATCGGAGGTTTATCCGGGGCTTTGGCAAGGTCGCAGCTCCCATCACATCTCTGTTGAAGGTTGGGCCGTCCTGGCTCCGCTGGTCTGCTGAGGCTGACAGGGCCTTCAGTAACCTGAGGGGTCTGTTCACCTCAGCCCCGGTACTGGCCCACCCCAATCCATCACTACCGTTCATAGTGGAGGTGGATGCGTCCGAGGTAGGGATAGGCACTGTCCTATCTCAATGCTCGGGCACGCCACCCAAGCTCCGCCCCTGTGCCTTCTTCTCCAAGAAGCTCAGCCTGGCAGAGCAGAACTACGACGTTGGTGATCGGGAGCTGTTAGCTGTTGTCCGAGCCCTGACCGTGTGGAGGCACTGTCTCGAAGGGGCGAAACACCCTTTCCTCGTCTGGACGGACCACCGTAACCTGGAGTACATCCGGGCAGCGAGGAGGCTGAACCCTCGCAAGGCCAGGTGGGCCCTATTCTTCACCCGGTTTGATTTCACTCTATCATACATCCCGGGTACGAAGAACGTGAAGGCAGACATATTGTCACAGCTGAACGACACAGAGGAGAGGCCCAGAGACAACACCCCCATACTCCCGGCCTCCTGCATTGTGGCGCCGATAGTATGGACGTGGATATAGAGCAGGCGTTACGCACAGAGCCATCTCCACCTCAGTGTCCAGCTGGGCTGCAGTACGTGCCTGCACTTGTCCGTGACCAGCTGATCTACTGGGCACACACGTCCCCCTCCTCTGGTCACCCATGTATCGGTCGAACAGTGCGCTGCCTGACTGGAAAGTACTGGTGGCTTACCTTGGCTAAGGACGTGAGGGTGTATGTCTCCTCCTGCTCAGTGTGCACCCAGAGTAAGGCACCTAGGCACCTCCCAGCGGGTAAGTTACAGCCATTACCAGTTCCACAACTAAGTATTGATTTCCTAACTGATCTTCCCCTCTCTCAAGGTAACATCACCATCCTGGTCGTTGTGGACCGCTTTTCCGAGGCCTGCCACCTCCTTCCTCTGCCCAGTCTCCCCACGGCCCTGCAGACTGTGGAGGCCCTGTTTACACACGTCTTCCGGCACTACTGGGTACCAGAGGACATAGTGTCTGACCGGGGTCCCCAGTTCACATCCAAGGCCTGGAAGGCATTCATGGAACGTCTGGGGGTCTCGGTCAGCCTGACCTCTGGTTTCCACCCCGAGTCTAATGGGCAGGTGGAGTGGGTAAATCAGGATGTGGGTAGGTTCCTATGGTCCTACTGCCAGGACCGGCCGGGGGAGTGGTTGGTGTTCTTGCCATGAGCCGAATATGCCCAGAACTCTCTCCGTCACTCCTCCACTAACCTAACGCCATTCCAATGTGTTTTAGGTTACCAACCGGTTCTGGCACCGTGGCACCAGAGCCAGATTGAGGCTCCTGTGGTGGATGACTGGTTTCGGTGCGCGGAGGAGACGTGGAACGCTGCTCACGTCTACCTCCAACGCGCTGTTCGTCGTCAGAAGGCCAATGCTGACCGCCACCGCAGTGAAGCCCCGGTCTTCGTACCGGGTGATCAGGTCTGGCTCTCGACCCGGAATCTGCCCCTCCGCCTGCCCTGCTGGAAGCTGACCTCGCGGTTTGTGGGGCCGTTCAAAGTCCTGAGGAGGATGAACGAGGTTACTTATAGGTTATTACTTCCCCATGATTATCGTATTAACCCCTCATTTCATGTGTCTCTCCTCAGGCCGGTTGTGGCTGGTCCGCTCCAGGAGTCTGAGGTGTGGGAGGTCCCTCCGCCTCCTCTGGACATCGAGGGGGCCCCGGCGTACTCCGTCCGTTCCATCCTGGATTTGAGGTGTCGGGTGGGGGGCCATCAGTACCTCGTGGAGTGGGAGGGGTACGGTCTGGAGGAACGGTGCTGGGTCCCGGTGAGGGATATCCTCGATCCCTCCCTGTTGTGGGATTTCCACCGTCGCCATCCGGCTCGCCCTGCTCCGCGTCCTCCTGGCCTTCCCGAGGCCGGTGTCGGCGCACTGCTGGGGCTGCGCGTCAAGGGGGTGGGTACTGTCATGACTTCCTCTGAAGCTGCCTCCTCTCCTTGTTCGGGCAGGCTTCGGCGTTTGTCATCACCGGCCTTCTAGCCACTGCCGCATCACATCTCATCATTCCATTTGTTTTGTCTTGTCTATTACACACACATGGTTCATATCCCCACATTAGTATGTGTATAAGTGTTCCCTCTGCCCCCTTGTCCTTGTGGGTGATTGTTTATTTTGAGGAGAGAGTAGTTCGGTTGAGCTACGTGTATTTTGTATTGCCGGGGTATATTTTCCCCATGTGCCTGTTTTGTTCCAGTGTGCCTGGACTGTTTGCGCACTGGACTGTTTTGACTCTATCATGCATAACTCTGTATTCCAGAATAAACTCTGTATTCTGTGATTTACCCTCCTGTGCCTGACTCCTTCAAATCACCCATCACACTTCTATCTATAGCCATAAAAATGACACATCAAATAGCCTAACAATGAGGAAAAAAGTAGTCAGCTTGAGGATAAATTTTGCCACTATTGTTGAACTCAGCATGTTTTGTCTGGCTAATAGCCTACACAAATGGGCTCCAATCTCTAGTAAATTCAATCAAATTAAATTACATCCAATTTGAGAGACTCTCCCCATGTCTTCTGAAGTCCTGTTTTTGCTTCTCTCTCTGTGTCTGTTTTGCTCTTTCTTTCTTTTAGAAAAAAGTCTCTCTGTGCTTGTCTCTCTTTTCTTTTTACCTAGAGGCCTATAGTAGCTACAGTATGCGACTGCGTCGCCTTGCATTTTTGTGTGCAAATGTTTTCACCAAAGCCTGTAGGTCCAGGTTGCGGGCCTGACTGTTTTCTATACTGAGAAGAAACAAATACTTAACTTCCTAGTAAATATGGAAATTAAAAAGGTTATGATTGACTTTTTGGAGAGTTAATGTCAAAATTATTTATAAAATAAAATAGAGCTTGTGGGCCCCCCCACCTTGTGTGGGCTGCGGGGGTGTCCGGTATGCCAGTGATCTCTTAAGTCATTTCTTGTACCTTATCTCATTTGTACTATAGATCAGTGGTGGGTAAATGCTTTTCAAACTAACTCCACTAGGTGTCACTAGGACAATCAGAACCGTAAATCCGGATATTTTCTCTCAAGTGCATGTGGCAAGGTTAAAAGCAATAACCAGCAGATAAATTACACCAAGTAAACACAGTGTTGAACGAGGAGTGAATGTCTGTGTACCTGTGTCCACTGCAGAGACTGAGACACTGGGACCATGCCATGTCTGTGCTGGAGTGTGAGAGGCACCCCTTCAGTATGATAACAGAGCGGGCCGTGTCCTATCAGATCAATGTGCAGGCCCGTGTGCACAGCCAGTGGCAGGACTTCAACAGTAGTCCCATCAACCAGGAGATTGGGCTGAGCAAGCGCACCTGCAAGAACCAGGTATGGAGGCATGAGAAGGGATGATGCAGGAAAAGGGAGGGTGGAGTCAGTGTCTGTGTGATTTCAGGACAGGAGATAGGGTCTAGTACTTTCAGGATATGAGCATTGCAATGTTGTGATTTAGTTGGATAAAAGTAAATTGATAATTTTGGGTAGCTTAAACAAATAAACTTCAAGAGGATTGACTCAGATACTAGCTAACAGGGCATTGTATTCCAATTTCTGTTGTATTTAGAGGGTTCTGGTAGCTGAGTACTGAACTGCTGTACATCTTCTTTCCTCTGTGTGCAGGTGTTCAAGGTGAAGGGCCTCAGCTTGCCCATCTTCGTGACCTTTGCCCTCACCTTCCCTGCAGTCTGATCCCCAGCCAGACAGTCTCCATGGTGCTCATTATCACACGTAAACATCACACTTCCTGTCTGATTTAAAGTATCCAGACATATCCAGGAGGACTTTTCTCAGTGGTGTAGCCTTGATAGAAAATAAGATGTGGCAAATCTGTTAGGCAAACAGCCTGTTTTAACCCAAGCCAAGCTCAACCAAGCTACGCCCATTGATTAAACCGGTTAAAAGAGCAGTCTTCCTCTGAGACAGGTCATGGTTTACTCTGTTGAAGTAAAAGGGCCACAATTACAGTAATTATACAAGGAGCAGATTCATGCACTTTCACATCACTTGGCAGTATGAGATTGTGTCCCAAATGGCACCCTATTCGCTATACAGTGCACTACTTTTGACCAGAACCCTATGGGCCCTGGTCAAAAGTAGTGCACTATAAAGGGAATAGGGTGCCACTTGGGATGCAGCCTGTGCCAGCTGTAATGTATCCTAACTACACAACCTGGTCTCAGAGCATTTCGTATTATTATGTATGTAGATCCGATGACATTCCATGTTACGTTTCATACACTGACCTCTACTGGACACCATACTTACAAATATAGTTAGGATTTTGTACAGGGTGTTTCCTGGTAGAGCAGGGGCCCGAACCACATGGAGCAACATTTATGAAGCCTCCAGACAACTGCTCACCACAAGGCCAAGAACTGCCTGTAAAGAGCTATCACCACAGAGAGGGTGTGCAACGCCCCTTGTGGTTCAGCCTGGTCTCATACACTAGACGTAACATAGTAAACGTTAGTGAGGCCATTCATTAGGCCATTCACTGAACCTTCTTCCAGCCAGGACAATGGCAACAATAGATGAAAGAAGATGTACACAAAGCAAACATTTTACTTCATAATTATCAGCTAGATATTGAATCGTAATAATCTAGCTAGCCAGCTAGTTAAACAGGCAAAAATGACCTTAAACTAATGTTATGCAAGGTAGATGTAAAAAAATTTGTAGGTACCTACCAATTCTTTGTGACTAGCTAGATAGCCAGTTAGCCCTATTGACTTACTATGGACTTACAGTACCCATTCACTGAACCATCTTCCAGCCAGGACAACAATGGCAATAGAGACGAAACAAGATATACACAAAGCATCTGTTTTACTTCATAACTATCAGCTTGCTATATGGGAATCTTAATAATGTGGCGAACTAGATAGTTTAACAGGCAAAAATGACCTAAAACTAATATTATGCAAGATGGATGTCAATTCTTCATGGCTATCTGGCTAGTAAACAGTACTAGTAGCTAGCCAGTTAGCCCTATTGACTTACATTTACATTTTAGTCATTTAGCAGACGCTCTTATCCAGAGCGACTTACAGTTAGTGAGTGCATACATTATTTTTTATTTTATTTTTTCATACTGGCCCCTCATGGGAATCGAACCCACAACCCTGCCGGTCATTCCCTCCCCTACCCTGGATGACGCTGGGCCAATTGTGCGCCGCCCCATGGGTCTCCCGGTCACGGCCGGCTACAACAGAGCCTGTGCCCCTCGGGAGACTTATTATGGTCTTGCTGTCTACGGTACGTAGGTAGGTAAACATGCCAAAATTAACACAGCATGTATTTATTAACATATCAAGATACAATAGTGTAGTCAGGCAACATATGAAATGTGAATAGGCAACATTTCATTCTGAATTCAGAGTTTATTTTCTCTCGCTTCAGCTCAAATAATTGCCGCCATTGATTTCAAGAAATGTTGCGTTATATTTATTTGCAGTGGCGGCTCCTGAAAAAATTCTCAGGGGGGGCAATTTTTCTGATGATTTAGGTGACCTACACACATTTAAAAAAAGATATGTCCAGCAACAACATGAAGACAGGGGCAGCATATAAGTCAATACCAGAAGCATTTATTGACTGATCTCAAAAGTGTTGGCTTACCAGGGTTGGTGGAGCCTTCAGTTTCATCTTTGCCTCGCAAAGCTAACTCAAACACTCCGCAAAACTTCACACACTGGATTAGCCGGCTGAGGATGTGGCGGTTCTTGCTAATGTCGTAGTAAATATATTTGTTATAGTGAATATGGAATATGATATGTTGAGTAAAATGTTGTGCTAAGATCTATTTAGGTCAGGAGCTGGTTATAAGTTCTGTTCCTATCCAATAACAATGGACAAAAGGGTCCTATCTTGTCAGCCTTGTCAGTTTCAGTTCTCCAGTAAACTTGTGATTATCAACACTAACCTCATCGTTGTGGCGGCGGACAGCTAGCCTGTATCCCTCATCCAGTTGAGTGGGAATGTTCACTCTCCCCAAAGCAGACAATCTCAAACAGCTATCCATGTGGGTCTTTGACAGCTCATGTTTCTTAATCTTTCCTGAAAGATGGTGCATGTCCGTTACACACCAGTCGCTGTCCAAGCGGTGCTGTCTGCCGTGCCGCCTTCAGGGTGAAAGAGTAAGCAGGGGGTAGCAGAAGACTGCATTAGCTACATCGCAGCCTGCTAGCCAGGTTTTTCGTTCGTACCAATTTTTGGAAAATCCTCGGGTGTAGGACTTCCCCCCTTTAGTAGAAACCTGTTGAATTATTAAATTTGGTCTGGGAGGTCCTAATTGTTTCGTTGCCAATTTATCTTCATTTGTTCGCCGACAAAAAGGAACTTCTTTCAAAGACACAATCGCGTTGCACTGAAGCCTAGCCATTTTGACAGTAATAGTGAATTGATTGATGAGGCTACCCGCTCTTTTCTTAGTTACGTTCATGGTTATGTTACGTATGACGAAAGCGCGTAAGTGCAAGCCCTCAAAAACCCATAGAGATTGTATTGAAAGCTCTGATATTTGAAAAAAATAGATTTTACATGGGAGTCTATGACAGACTTCTGGGCGATTTTCAACCTGACTGAAATCGCCCCAAAAGGGGGGGGGGCCATTTGAAGCACGACTTTAGCCTGATTGGACATTTAGTGGCACTGTGGCAGATCAGACGTCTAGATTACAACACTGATAACTACTGTTGCCGTGATATAATTGATTAGAAAAAAAATCCCTTCCTTTTCCCGTTTGGCAGTGCGTCGCCCATATCGCCCTATTGAACACACCGCCCCTGTTTATTTGCATACTTTCTGTTGAAGCTTGCATCAATGCATGCGTTAAAATATGTACAAACGGAGTACGCGTTCGAGAAGTGCCCTCCGTGCTCGCCTTCACATATTTTGATTTGGACTAATTCTCCGACCCTCCCGTGCTCCAATTTGCATGCTCGGCGCACGGTAGTATGCATTTTGAGAAACACCAATAGTTTCACCTGACTGGTAGCTTAACAGGTAGAGTAGGGAACTATGGAACATTCAGGGACATGAGGGTATGAGGTTGAATCCCGTTGAAGGCACACTATTTTGAAAATAGTTTTATGTGAAACGACACTTTCTGCACTGTTGTTAAAATATTTTTCTTTATTTAGTATAGTATAAACTTCTGTCTTAAGCATCCTAAACAATGCCATAGATTCCGTTGTCGAAAAATAGTAAAGTTGAAGGCAAAAAAGTGAAGCATGATGTGAGATGCAAACCTGGTATTCCAACTGATAATAGGCTACTAAAGCCATCGACTTACCGCTGTGCCACGGAGTTTTGATGAAAACAGTGGAGAAATTAAAATGTCTATCTGATAATCACACACTGCTATTTATTGCTGACCAGCAGATGTCATTAATGAGCATTGTAAACCGATAATGAAGCTCTGCGTAGTGAACCGTTTTTTAGCACAATTTGGTGAAAGCTCTGAAGCCTTCAGAAAGCCTTGGTCTCCAATCACTAACGTTTACTTTGTTACGTCTAGTGTATGAGCCCAGGCTGAACCACAAGGGGCTTGCACACCCTCTCTGGGCAGATAGCTCTTTCAAGGCAGTTGTTGGCCTTGTGGTGAGCAGTTGTCTGGAGGCTTCATAAATGTTGCTCCATGTGGTTCAGGGCCCTGCTCTACCAGGAAGCAGAGTAATACGTCTCTCTGTGTCAAAAAAATGCTGACTGTCAGTGGGTACAATTCTGACTAGTGGAGTTATGTACTGTAGGGTCAGGTATAGCTGAGAAAACACAAATGTAGAGTTGCCCAGGAAAACAGAGGTTTATTGACAAACTCATGAGTGAATTTAGTGGTGGTCTGTGAATTTTAAGATGAGGGAGGACAATTCTTTTTTTAAATGAGCATGGCCTTATTTCTACACCATATTGGATTACTTTCATTCATATTCCATTCACCCAGCTCAATGTAACATTGATAGGTTTAGGCTACTACATGATACAACATGTTTCCCTATACCCATCATGAGTTTACTACAACCTAGCCTATAAATGAAAGTTTACAACATAGGTGCACAGGTCCACGGAAAAATTTGAGTAATCAAGGTGACAGACAGTGACACATTCAATATAGCCTTACACACTCTTACCTGCATCTAGCTGATATTGCCTGCATCTAGCTGATGTAGGGTGTAATCATTAGTCCAACAGTTGCAAACCGAGTTTCTATTGGACAAATTCAGGTATGTTTATCCCCGTTTTGTTCCATTTGATTCTGTTTGAGAAACGTTTTTCAACAGAATTGGCGGAATGAATACACCCCTAATCACAGGCAAACCCAGTTCACTTTCATAGCAGCCACATACAAACAGCATTAACATTATGTACATTGTATTATTCCATCTCACCTTTTCCCTTCACTTGTGGACTTCAGTGCACAACACATCAGCTGTCTGTGACCAGGTGAAAAAACCTTTCCAAGCCAAACCTTCATATCATAACCGCTAACCAAGCCTACATCGTTGTCACCATATTAGATAACGATGTTAGTAACGTCATAGTTAACATAGCTACTAGAACTAACGCGTTAGTAAACCCGCTACAATCATGCAGTACAGTGTACAGTCAGCAAGCAGTTTAACAGTTGTCGGCGGGCCTCGTGGCAATTAATAAAACCAAAAGCTTACCTTGACTTGGAAGAGTTCCAGTGTTGGATAACTATAGCCAGCTAGCTAACATAGCATCCCTCTCTGTTTGAGCCGGGTGTTTGAGTAGTATAAGCTAGCTAGCTGCATTCCCTAGCTAAGTGAAAGTGAAAACAATTGCTAACTCGCCCTCTCTCTCTCTCTCTCACTCTTGCTTCTCCTTCATTTTTAAAGAAATACATTTGTTCAAAACTGTTCAACTATTGTATTTCTCTTTGAGTCAACTACTCACCACATTTTATGTACTGCTGTGCTAGCTAGCTGTAGTTTATGCTTTCAGTCCTAGATTAATTCTCTGTTCCTTTGATTTGGTGGTCAACATGTCAGTTCATGCTGCAAAAGCTCTGAAGTTGTCATAATTACTGTGTATATGGAAGGGGGTGAGAACTGTGAGCCTCCTAGGTTTTGTATGTAAGTCAATGTACCCAGAGGAGGATGGAAACTAGCTGTCCTCCGGCTACACCATGGTGCTACCCTACGGAGTGCTGTTGAGGCTACTGTAGACCTTCGTAGCAAAACAGTGGTTTTAAGCAATTATTTGGTGACTTTAATATATTTAGTATAGTTTTATCTAAAAAGGATAACTTTTTTAATGTTTCACAATTTTAATTTTTATGAAATTCACTGAGGAGGATGGTCCACCCCTTCCACCTCTGAGGAGCAAACATGGTTCGTATTTATATACATCTGGCAGAAGCACTTCATGTGGATTGGCTGTTCATAAGATGTAAAGTTTTCATCAGCAGGTCATTAGTAGGACCTAACAAGACCCTAAATCTCTCATTTCTGGAAGAGGCATATTTTTTGGTGTGAGTTACCACGGATCCATCCTACCTTTCATGGGATAAAAAAACATTCAAGACAGGCCTAATGGAAACAGCAAATTTGTCGGTAAACTTTCCAAATGGCGACAAAACAAAATACGCTAGACAAGGTGGGATCTTTTTATGTTGGTAAAATTAATTGTGCGCGAAATTTCGGTGGAGACGCTTTTTTCGCGCAAATATTGATATAATAACCATCATATTCAAGTAAACTTGGAGTCACGCGATGACATGTTGTGTGGTCCTCCCCCAGTACGACTCGGTAAACAAGCATGCAGTTTATTAGGCTACAGATGAAGTTAGTTATGATTAACTTAACATGGTGGTGAAAGTGCAAGGTGATGAGCTTGATGCTCCTTTCCAATAAATATTGAGGGTTTTATTCAGGTGACATGATGATCGATGCTTGGCTGCCTTTTGACAAATAAAACTGATCTTGCTCTTTTGTCCATTATAATCTCATGTAGGTTATATCCGCACTGTATATGCATGCTATTGGCTAGTGTCACGGATCCCCTCCGTACTGCTGCTTATTCAGTTCACCAGCTCCGGAGGTCTATGTCACCGGCCTTCTAGGCGTCACTGACCTGGTTCATTACCACCAATCCCCGGACTGTCTTGTCTCATTACGCACACCTGGTTCCCATTCCCCCTGATTAGTATGTGTATGTATATAGAGAGGGCATATATATATATATATATATATATATATATATATATATATATATATATATATGCCCTCTGTTCCCCATATCCGTTGGTCCCGTGAGTACGTTGTATTACAGTTTACATACCGAGTAATTGTTATTACTGGTCTCGTCCCGTGTAATATTTAGAGGGTTACACCTTGCTCTCTCGTTTGGGTTACATCCCTGTGTTATATATACTTGTTTGTTTTGGCTTCGTCCCCGTCGTTTTCCATGACGTATCTTATGTTGGGGAGAGTAATAAAAAACCCTACGCATTCCTGCGCCTGTCTTCTATCTGTATACAACGTGACAGCTAGAGTGGGCACATTCGCTATATAACGCAACATTTGTTGTGAAGAAAAAAACATCTGTAGAGTTGAAAATGCGATGCAAACCCATTTAATGTTTTTTATTTAACCGCAAAAGTTATGTGCATTGTCATCATGCACTGCCTTCAATCCCCTTCAAGACAATTTGATGGAAACACATTTCTGATGGGAAAATACACATGTTGTTTTAATGCAGATTTGGAATAGTCACATGAAAATCTGTTGTCAATTGGATGAAAACCTAGCCAGTGATGCCAGTTCAACTAAAATGTAACATGTACCAGAACATGCACATTGAATATCTTCTCAATTCTAAATGCTTGTTTGATTAATTTAGGAAACAAATTATACCATTTATAAATTATTGTTAAACTGCCCACTGACCTAAACTTCTTTATTGTTCATACTAGAGTCTATAACCTCAGGCCTTTAAGTTCACCCACTAATGAAATGCACTTAGTGTACAAAACATTAGGAACACCTTCCTAATATTGAGTTGCACCCACTTTCACCCTCAGAATAGCCTCAATTCGTCGGGGTATGCACTTTACAAGGTGTCGAAAGCATTCCACAGGGCTGCTGGCCCATATTGACTTCAATGCTTTCCACAGTTATGTCAAGTTGGCTGGATGTCCTTTGGGTGGTGACCATTCTTGATACAAATGGGAAACTGTTGAGTGTGAAAAACCCGGCAGCGTTGCAGTTCTTGACACACTCAAACCGGTGCACCTACTACCATACCCCAGTCAAAGTACTTAAATATTTTGTCTTGCCCATTCACCCTCTGAATGCCAAACATACACAATCCATGTCTCAAGACTTACAAATCCTTCTTTAACCTGTTTCGTCCCCTTCATCTACACTGATTGAAGTGGATTTAAAAGTGACATCAATAAGGGATCATTGCTTTCACCTGGTCAGTGTATGTCGTTGAAAGAGCAGGTCTTCCTAATGTTTTTGTATGCTCAGTGTATGTTTCATGCATGGCTAATGTTTAAGAGAGCTTGGTTTCTCTGTAGTTCATGTATTTTCACATGGGCAGACTGCCACTAAGGAAGAGTCCAATCCAGTAGCTCCTATCGTGGACCAGCCCAGAACTGAGTAGTTGTTTCAGACCGGACCATTGCAAATTCAGAAGTGGTTACACTGCTGCTCCATGCTCCCTAAGGTTGTGCAATATTTCCCCCACCCACTTTGTGGCTCTGGTAACCAACACACAACTCAACTCCCGTGACACACCCATCATGTCAGGAGGCCGTGCAATATTTAACCAACCACTTATGCCGGTGAGCTAATTTTCATAGAAACACTTGGTGTCTGCATATCACAAGAGACTGTCAAGAACTGATTAAGCGATGGCTCAAAAACCAAATTGCATCTATATCCCGATCTCTCCTTTGAGCCTATGATATAATTTTTTAGGTTAGAGAGACTGAAAATGCACTGTAGTGGAAATGCAGTGCACAGCTCCCACAGTGAGTGAGTACGAGAGGATTCTAGGTCACACTGTCTGCCTGTTTTAGCACTAGTGTGCATCTTACTCACATTTTTAAACTCCGTTAAACTCACATCTTCACAAAGACCCTACTGTCTAAACACAGAAATGCACTCCATCCGAGAGCAACTCCTCGCTGCATATTAAGGATCAGTTGAGGTCTGGGAAGTCCCCTGTAAAATGGTAAACCAGATGTTTCCTTTTTGCATTCATCCAGTCCCAGGTTGCACCCTGATAGAGAGGGAGACATGGCACATATTTCAGTCAATGTACAATTCTCAGGAAAGTGTTGATCAGGAAATAACTGGGGTGCTCTGGCCAAAGACCGAAGTATTTTGTACCCAAGAAAGCGAAGGTAACTGAACTAAATGACTATCGCCCCGTAGTACCCACTTCTGTCATCATGAAGTGCTTTGAGAGGCTACTTAAGGATCATATCACCTTACCCGACACCCTAGACCCACAGCAATTTGCATAGAGCCACGGATGACGCAATCGCCATTGCATTGCACACTGCCCTATCCCATCTGGACAAGAGGAATACCTATGTAAGAATGCTGTTAATTGACTACAGCTCAGCCTTCAACACCATAGTACCCTCCAAGCTCATCATTAAGCTCGGGGCCCTGGGTCTGAACTCCGCCCTGTGCAACTGGGTCCTGGACTTCCTGACAGGCTGCCGCCAGGTGGTGAAGGTAGGCAATAACACCTCCACTATGCTGATCCTCAACACGGGCCTGACAAGAGTGGGTGCTCAGCCCCCTCCTGTACTCCCTGTTCATACATGACTGTGTGGCCACGCACATCTCCAACTCAATCAACAAGTTTGCAGACGACACAACAGTGGTAGGCCTGATTACCAACAACGACGAGACAGCCTACAGGGAGGAGGTGAGGACCCTGGCGGAGTGGTGCCAGGAAAATAACCTCTCCCTCAACATCAACAAAACGAAGGAGCCTATCGTGGACCTCCCCATCAACATCGACGGGCCGCTGTGGAGAAGGTGAAAAGCTTGAAGTTCCTCGGCGTACACATCACTGACAATCTGAAATTGTTCACCCATACAGACAGTGTGGTGAAGAAAGCGCAACAGTGCCTCTTCAACCTCAGGCTGAAAAAATGTGTCTTGGACCATAAGACCTTATAAACATTTACAGATGCACCATTGAGAGCATGCTGTCGGGCTGTATCACCGCCAGGTACAGCAACTGCACCGTCCACAATTGCAGGGCTCTCCAGAGGGTGGTGCGGTCGGCCCAACAAATCACAGGAAAGCCAAGAAGACCATCAAGGACCTCAGATCCTTGAGCCATGGCCTGTTCACCCCGCTACCATCCAGAAGGCGAGGTCAGTACAGGTGCTTCAAAGCTGGGACCGAGAGACTTAAAAACAGCTTCTATCTCAAGGCCAACACAAGCCGGCCCCCGCCCAGTACCCTGCCCTGAACTTTAGTCACTGTCACTAGACGGCTACCACCTGGTTACTCTACCATAAACCTTAGAGGCTGCTGCCATATGTACAGTGAGGGAAAAAAGTATTTGATCCCCTGCTGATTTTGTAAGTTTGCCCACTGACAAAGAACTGATCAATCTATAGTTTTTTTTTTGGTAGGTTTATTTGAACAGTGAGAGCCAGAATAACAACAAAAAAATCCAGAAAAACGCATGTTAAAAATGTTATAAATTGATTTGCATTTTAATGAGAAATGGGAAATAAGTATTTGACCCCCTCTCAATCAGAAACATTTCTGGCTCCCAGGTGTCTTTTATACAGGTAACGAGCTGAGATTAGGAGCACACTCTTAAAGGGAGTGCTCCTAATCTCAGTTTGTTACCTGTATAAAAGACACTTGTCCACAGAAGCAATCAATCAATCAATCAGATTCCAAACTCTACACCATGGCCAAGACCAAAGAGCTCTCCAAGGATGTCAGGGACAAGATTGTAGACCTACACAAGGCTGGAATGGGCTACAAGACCATCGCCAAGCAGCTTGGTGAGAAGGTGACAACAGTTGGTGCGATTATTCGCAAATGGAAGAAACACAAAAGAACTGTCAATCTCCCTCGGCCTGGGGCTCCATGCAAGATCTCACCTCGTGGAGTTGCAATGATCATGAGAACGGTGAGGAATCAGCCCAGAACTACACGGGAGGATCTTGTCAATGATCTCAAGGCAGCTGGGTCCATAGTCACCAAGAAAACAATTGGAAACACACTACGCCGTGAAGGACTGAAATCCTGCAGCGCCCGCAAGGTCCCACTGCTCAACAAAGCACATATACATGCCCTTCTGAAGTTTGCCAATGAACATCTGAATGATTCAGAGGAGAACTGGGTGAAAGTGTTGTGGTCAGATGAGACCAAAATGGAGCTCTTTGGCATCAACTCAACTCGCCGTGTTTGGAGGAGGAGGAGGAATGCTGCATATGACCCCAAGAACACCATCCCCACCGTCAAACATGGAGGTGGAAACATTATGCTTTGGGGGTGTTTTTCTGCTAAGGGGACAGGACAACTTCACCGCATCAAAGGGACGATGGACAGGGCCATGTACCGTCAAATCTTCGGTGAGCACCTCCTTCCCTCAGCTAGGGCATTGAAAATGGGTAGTGGATGGGTATTCCAGCATGACAATGACCCAATACACACGGCCAAGGCAACAAAGGAGTGGCTCAAGAAGAAGCACATTAAGGTCCTAGAGTGGCCTAGCCAGTCTCCAGACCTTAATCCCATAGAAAATATGTGGAGGGAGCTGAAGTTTCGAGTTGCCAAACGTCAGCCTCGAAACCTTAATGACTTGGAGAAGATCTGCAAAGAGGAGTGGGACAAAATCCCTCCTGAGATGTGTGCAAACCTGGTGGCCAACTACAAGAAATGTCTGACCTCTGTGATTGCCAACAAGGGTTTTGCCACCAAGTACTAAGTCATGTTTTGCAGAGGGGTCAAATACTTATTTCCTTCATTAAAATGCAAATAAATTTATAACATTTTTGACATTTGTTTTTCTGAATTTTGTTGTTGTTATTCTGTCTCTCACTGTTTAAATAAACCTACCATTAAAATTATAGACTGATCATTTCTTTGTCTGTGGGCAAACATACAAAATCAGCAGGGGATCAAATACTTTTTTCCCCCACTAGCCATGGAACACTGGTCACTTTAAATAATGTTTACATACTGTTTTACATTTTCTTTTACATTTAAGTCATTTAGCAGACGCTCTTATCCAGAGCGACTTACAAATTGGTGCATTCAATTTAGGATAGCCAGTGGGACAACCACCGTTTTTTTTATGGAGCAGCTCCGTCTTGCCGAGGTTCAGCTTGAGGTGGTGATTCGACATCCACACTGATATGTCTGCCAGACATGCAGAGATGCGATTCGTCACCTGGTTATCAGAAGGGTGAAAGGAGAAAATTAATTGTGTGTCGTCTGCGTAGCAATGATAGGAGAGACCATGTGAGGATATGACAGAGCCAAGTGACTTGGTGTATAGCGAGAATAGGAGAGGGCCTAGAACTGAGCCCTGGGGGACAACAGTGGTGAGAGCATGTGGTGCGGAGACAGATTCTAGCCACGCCACCTGGTAGGAGCGACCTGTCAGGTAGGACGCAATCCAAGAGTGAGCAGCGCCGGAGATGCCCAACTTGGAGAGGGTGGAGAGGAGGATCTGATGGTTCACAGTATCAAAGGCAGCAGATAGGTCTAGAAGGATAAGAGCAGAGGAGAGAGAGTTAGCTTTAGCAGAGCGGAGAGCCTCCGTGACACAGAGAAGAGCAGTCTCAGTTGAATGACCAGTCTTGAAACCTGACTGGTTTGGATCAAGAAGGTCATTCTGAGAGAGATAGCAGGAGAGTTGGATAGAGACAGCACGCTCAAGAGTTTTGGAGAGAAAAGAAAGAAGGGATACTGGTCTGTAGTTGTTGACATCGGAGGGATCGAGTGTAGGTTTTTTGAGGAGGGGTGCAACTCTCGCTCTCTTGAAGACGGAAGGGACATAGCCAGCGGTCAAGGATGAGTTGATGAGCGAGGTGAGGTAAGGGAGAAGGTCTCCGGAAATGGTCTGGAGAAGAGAGGAGGGGATAGGGTCAAGCGGGCAGGTTGTTGGGGGCCGGCCGTCACAATTCGCAAGATTTCATCTGCAGAGAGAGGGGAGAAAGAAGTCAAAGCATATGGTAGGGCCGTGTGAGCAGGACCAGTGGTGTCATTTGACTTAATAAATGAGGATCGGATGTCGTCAACCTTTTCAAAATGGTTGACGAAGTCATCCACAGAGAGGGAGGAGGGAGGGGGAGGAGGAGGAGGATTCAGCAGGGAGGAGAAGGTGGCAAAGAGCTTCCTAGGGTTAGAGGCAGAGGCTTGAAATTTAGAGTCGTAGAAAGTGGCTTTAGCAGCAGAAACAGAGGAAGAAAATGTAGAGAGGAGGGAGTGAAAAGATGACAGGTCCGCAGGGAGTCTAGTTTTCCTCCATTTCCGCTCGGCTGCCCAGAGCCCTGTTCTGTGAGCTCGCAATGAGTCGTCAAGCCACGGAGCAGGAGGGGAGGACCGAGACATCCGGGAGGATAGGGGACATAGAGAGTCAAAAGATGCAGAAAGGGAGGAGAGGAGGGTTGAGGAGGCAGAATCAGGAGATCGGAGGGAGAAGGATTTAGCAGAGGGAAGAGATGATAGGATGGAAGAGGAGAGAGTAGCGGGAGAGAGAGAGCGAAGGTATGCGGGGTATGCGAGAACACATGATCAGACAAGGAAAGAGCAGTAGGAGTAGCAGTGTTTTCTGTGGTAATCCATGTTTCCATCAGCGCCAAAAAGTCGAGGGACTGGAGGGTAGCATAGGCTGAGATGAACTCTGCCTTGTTGGCCGCAGAACGGCAGTTCCAGAGGCTGCCGGAGACCTGGAACTCCACGTGGGTCGTGCGCACAGGGACCACCAGATTAGAGTGGCAGCAGCCACGTGGTGTTAAGCGTTTGATGGCCTGTGCAGAGAGGAGAGAACAGGGATAGACAGACACATAGTTGACAGGCTACAATAATGCAAAAGAGATCGGAATAAAATTAACTAAACATCTGGGGAAGCGAGAGAGCGGGGCCTCCCTCACTTACGTTTCACTGAAACACTCAAATATAACTCTCCCAACTTCCACTTTAGAAATTATTATTGTTGTAAACTACAGCGGTTCAATGTTTTCTAGGAATAGACTAACTTTGTTTATTCAGCTAGCTAACTTGGTACAGTATTCTTCCGTGAAAACCGCCCAGGGCACTGTATCCTATGACGCCATAGCTAACTAGCATGCTAGCATCCAATAACACACGGCTTAGCACCAATACTTGGTTACAACAAACTACCAATAGTGTGTTAACACACTAAACAGATCATTCATGTCCGTGTCTAGTTCCTTTCATAACGCATAAATAATTAAACGTTGGCTAGCTAGCACAAAGTCAGTCATGCTAGCTACACAAGTGTACTACACATCTCAAATGTTCAGAAAGTGAAGCTTTACTTTGCAAAACTCTCATTGATTAAATTATATTGTATTTAGTTGCTACAGTAATGCTAGCTGGTAGTGTTGGCTAGCTAGCAATGGCTGTGGTGTTGACTTTGTTTTACCCACTTCATATGAATATACTGTATTCTAGTCAAGGCCTATCCTATGTACAGTGGGGGAAAAAGTATTTAGTCAGCCACCAATTGTACAAGTTCTCCCACTTAAAAAGATGAGAGAGGCCTGTAATTTTCATCATAGGTACATGTCAACTATGACAGACAAATTGAGAAAAAAAAATCCTGAAAATCACATTGTAGGATTTTTAATGAATTTATTTGCAAATTATGGTGGAAAATAAGAATTTGGTCACCTACAAACAAGCAAGATTTCTGGCTCTCACAGACCTGTAACTTCTTCTTTAAGAGGCTCCTCTGTCCTCCACTCGTTACCTGTATTAATGGCACCTGTTTGAACTTGTTATCAGTATAAAAGACACCTGTCCACAACCTCAAACAGTCACACTCCAAACTCCACTATGGCCAAGACCAAAGAGCTGTCAAAGGACACCAGAAACAAAATTGTAGACCTGCTCCAGGCTGGGAAGACTGAATCTGCAATAGGTAAGTAGCTTGGTTTGAAGAAATCAACTGTGGGAGCAATTATTAGGAAATGGAAGACATACAAGACCACTGATAATATCCCTCGATCTGGGGCTCCACGCAAGATCTCACCCCGTGGGGTCAAAATGATCACAAGAACGGTGAGCAAAAATCCCAGAACCACACAGGGGGACCTAGTGAATGACCTGCAGAGAGCTGGGACCAAAGTAACAAAGCCTACCATCAGTAACACACTACGCCGCCAGGGACTCAAATCCTGCAGTGCCAGACGTGTCCCCCTGCTTAAGCCAGTACATGCCCAGGCCCGTCTGAAGTTTGCTAGAGTGCATTTGGATGATCCAGAAGAGGATTGGGAGAATGTCATATGGTCAGATGAAACCAAAATAGAACTTTTTGGTAAAAACTCAACTCGTCGTGTTTGGAGGACAAAGAATGCTGAGTTGCATCCAAAGAACACCATACCTACTGTGAAGCATGGGGGTGGAAACATCATGCTTTGGGGCTGTTTTTCTGCAAAGGGACCAGGACGACTGATCCGTGTAAAGGAAAGAATGAATGGGGCCATGTATCGTGAGATTTTGAGTGAAAACCTCCTTCCATCAGCAAGGGCATGGAAGATGAAACGTGGCTGGGTCTTTCAGCATGACAATGATCCAAAACACACCGCCCGGGCAACGAAGGAGTGGCTTCGTAAGAAGCATTTCAAGGTCCTGGAGTGGCCTAGCCAGTCTCCAGATCTCAACCCCATAGAAAATCTTTGGAGGGAGTTGAAAGTCCGTGTTGCCCAGCGACAGCCCCAAAACATCACTGCTCTAGAGGAGATCTGCATGGAGGAATGGGCCAGAATACCAGCAACAGTGTGTGAAAACCTTGTGAAGACTTACAGAAAACGTTTGACCTGTGTCATTGCCAACAAAGGGTATATAACAAAGTATTGAGAAACTTTTGTTATTGACCAAATACTTATTTTCCACCATAATTTGCAAATAAAATCATAAAAAATCCTACAATGTGATTTTCTGGATTTTTTTCCTCATTTTGTCTGTCATAGTTGACGTGTACCTATGATGAGAATTACAGGCCATTTCATCTTTTTAAGTGGGAGAACTTGCACAATTAGTGGCTGACTAAATACTTTTTTTCCCCACTGTAACTATTGCTGGACATATACTATTATTCAGATATACTACATATTCTATCCATATACTGTCCATATTGTCTATACACACATATATATACTCCGGACTCTGACATTGCTTGTCCTAATATTTCTTAATTCCATTTGTTTACTTTTTAGATTTGTGTTTATTGTTTTAGATATTACTGCACTGTTGGAGCTAGGAACACAAGCATTTCGCTACACCCACAATAACAGCCGCTAAATATGTGTATGCGACCAATACAATTTTATTTTATTTTATTTGAAGCATGCATCCTCTTTTACTGGGAGGCTATGTGAAATAGTTTTATATAAAAGTATTTGATAGGACCTTAGTGGCTTTTCAGAGAGCAGAATAGAAGGTTCTGAATGGAGTAGAATAGACGGAAACAAAATTAAATAGAATAGAAGGGAATATAATAGGCAAAAGTAAGATAGGTTTGAATGAATCTGTCCCATTATATGTTTGGAACATTTGAACTAAGGCTGGAAAATTGAATATGTGGCCTCATAAACGTTGGCCTTCTGCATAAAAATATGAATACTTGCCTACTCCTACCATAATCCTTTGCAGCACCAAAAAAAACGGTAAACACCTCTCCACGCCCACACCTGCCCGCACTCCACCTATTCCTAAAGCGTTGGGATAGGTAGGAAATATACACCTGTGTGAAGCTAGCCACAATAAGGAATGAAAGTCCTCCATTGAAAGTGATTTTAAAATGATACATAGTGGAATCATGCCATATTTGGGCTAGATAATGTTAAACATTATGATAAATAAATGCATCAATTTAATAAAATATGCAATATGAATGTTCAATACATATAGCACCCCAATGGTGGAACAAGCTCCCTCACGACGCCAGGACAGCGGAGTCACTCACCACCTTCCGGAGACACTTGAAACCCCACCTCTTTAAGGAATACCTGGGATAGGATAAAGTAATCCTTCTACCCCCCCTTACCCCACCCCCCAAAACTAAAAATAAAAATAAAATAAAATAAAAATTGTAAAGTGGTTGTCCCACTGGCTATCATAAGGTGAATGCACCAATTTGTAAGTCGCTCTGGATAAGAGCGTCTGCTAAATGACGAAAATGTAAAAAAATGTAATAGTAGGTTGACTGGTGAGCTTAATGTGGCTAATTTCACACCGATTTCAAAGTCCAGCAATATGTGCTATGACACTAATATTTGTCAAAACCCTTTACAGTTGTGTTCTGTGGGTGTCACCGAGTAGGCTGATACCCAATTTCATAGGTGCACAATCTCTAGTTTAGGCTGTACAGTCCAATATGTATGTTCAAGACACACAATAGGCTGTGGTGGGCTGATTCCCCACAGTTAAAGTTTCCTAATAAGAGCTAAGATGCTAACATTTGTGTAAACTCTACATAGTTGTGTTATGTGGGTGTCACCGAGTAGGCTGATAACCCATTCCATGGGTGCAACATCCATAGGTTAGGCTGTACAGTGCATATAAGCATGGCCCAATACAATTCTGAAGTCTAATACATCCACAGTGCTATTTTTTTGTTGTTGGTCAAATTAACTATTTGTCTTTTGTTTAATTTATATAACAACATTCCGACCTTGTTTAGTATTATCTAATGCAAATATGGCATGATTCCACTATTTGTATCCGTTTGAATCACTTTCAATGGGGTCTTTTATTTTGAAGGCGAACTGCAAATTCCACTATTGTTG
This sequence comes from Coregonus lavaretus, assembly GCF_964263955.1. Taxonomy (NCBI): domain Eukaryota; kingdom Metazoa; phylum Chordata; class Actinopteri; order Salmoniformes; family Salmonidae; genus Coregonus; species Coregonus lavaretus. The sequence continues at coordinate 14,402,433 of NC_140012.1, read as the reverse complement.
TTTATCCTTATTGTGGCTAGCTTCACACAGATGAAATATACGTGGTGGGAGATGGGCTGAAACTCCTTTCGTTTCATCCAAAAAGAACTCTCAAGCTGCCTATAGCATTCCGAAATAACAGAAATATGTAAGTATTCCGAAATGTTCTTTATTGTGTGACAATTCGATGTTAGGATACGTAGCTTCGCATGAATACGTAGAGCGCGAGGGACATTGAACGCACCCTGAATGTAAATATAGCCTACATAACCAATTTTACAGTAGCCGACTAAAGTCGATGTTACACTTTTTGATACTGTGTATCAGTGCTTTGTTAGAATCAAAGTTACTTTCTATAATTTAATGTCGCACATGATATTTAGGCCTATGTGTTTCTCGTCATATCAGGGAAGTATTATGGTTGTGTGGAAGGCTGAACTGTCCTCAATGTGTCACAGTCTGTTATTGTTGTTAATACAAACTGCTAGGTAACAGTAGCCTATAAATCTTAACAAATTCAAAAACAACCCGCTCATGAAGCGTAGTTACGGTAGGCTACTTTATCTACTATGGGCAATTCCACGAGAACGGAACTATGCTGAGGCACAGATTTTTCACTTTAAAGTGTATGCCCCCCAAAAAAACATTGATTTAAAAGTTTAACAAATCATACAACTTTATGCACAAGCACTACGTTGAACAATTTACACAGACATTTTCACAAAGACACATTTACTTGAAGAACTGTGCAGATGCAAAGTTTGGGAACAGTATTATGGTATAAGCTCCCTCATTTTTTTTATGCGACCACGTTTTCCAAAAACGGTTAAATATCTGCTCAGAATTAAGATTCAATGATGTCTGCAGAAAGAATGCGGTGTCAGCTATTACATGACACCTTGACTTTGAAAAAATCTATTTTGGTTATTGAACTACAGTCAGTGAAGTGCAGTTACACCCAGTAACGGAATTAAATTATAGGTCCCCCTTTTTGTACTACACAGAAATGCATAATTATGGATATGAACGTCATGCTCTACATGGTGATGCATCCTGAATAGGTACACAAAGGTATAAATATGCAATATCATCCTTTGCATATATGGGTATTATTCTACACATTGGCTATTATTCTAATGAGCTCCGCCACCAAACAAGACCAAATTTGGGTTGGTCAGTACCAGACCAAATCTGAACCAATCATAGACGTCTATGTTTCACAAGTTTAGACAACATGGTAGAGCACAGCACAGTAGAGTACAGTACAGCACATCACAGTAGAGTTCAGTACATTATACTGTACTCTAGTGTACTAAACTGTACTGAACTATACTCTACTTGTCTTTACTGTACTATACTGTGCGTCACTGTGCTGTCCAAGAATGCGCAATCGTGAGGGATATAGAGAGCAGCTGTTACTTTGCGGGGTATCTCTACCTGAAAATACAGTACATTATCAAAGTCATTTGATAGTTGGTATTCAGCAGTCATAAAAGTATGCCTTATTTACTTTGAAGAACTACAAAATAGTGAATTTGTCAGACAGCATAGGCAGCAGCTCTATAGAGATGAGATGATGACTTGGAATGAAATAATAAAGTCATCAAATAAAACAAATGTAATATACACAACTGAAATATATTTGTAAAGTAATGTGAATAAATTATGGTTAATAAGTGATAAGCAGTAATGGGCAGCAGTCATGACCATCATGGGACTTTTATTAATTGTTTTATTCTGTGTTATAGCATTCAACCAAAATAATTGAATCCGAAATTGAAAACAACTTGATTATTTTTTTATAATCGAGCCAAAACCAAACTGACCTCAAAAAGCACTAATCGCTCAGCAGTACAGGGTAATCAAAATAAGATCCTATGTCTGTACATGTGTCATTCTATAGAAGTGGTGTAAATTGGTGGTAAAAAAAAAAGTGAATTCGTATCCTATTTTCCCCAAACTTTCAGCGCACATGTCTTCCAACATATCTCAGGTAGACACATCTGTACAATATATACTACTGGCACACTTTATTTGTATTGTATATTTGAAATATTTACCTGAATTCTTTAACACCACTACATTTGTCACTACATAAACATAGTGAAAAAGTTTCAATAAAGGGAGAACCCTGCACAGTAGTGATCATTTTTATTAACCTTCTATTACAAATTCATTTTAGAAATTGTATTTGCATACCAAATTAACAAAATAGTAAAGACATTATTTTTAACCTGATTTTCAAAACCTTTAAATTGAATTTAGAGATATTATCTATTGTTCTCTGTCAAATGTTGATTGTTGATCTGAAACATAAATGATTGAATTACTTATGCATCTAATTAATTATGTTGTTAGATGTTTAAATTATCACTTTACCTATATTTGGCAAAAATAACAGGTGTTTCGGTCTGAACTGTCAATCATAGAGAAATGAAGGACTCTAGATGGATACAACTAATTTTAGTATAGACATTGCCATTGAGGGCTTCCGCCATTTAAAATGTGTCAACTGGGTGGGGATTACTATGGGTTGGGACTGATCAGCCAATGATAAGAGAGCATTGTCTTCTTCAAATTGGGTTGCTTATGGTTTGTAAACCAAAGACTAACGTAAAATCCAGGAGCCAACACCAAGATCTATACCAGGACATTGGTCCCAAGATCCAGACCCAGTGAGTTGAGACCATGACAAGTTAAAGACTGAGTTGATGTAGTTCATTGGCCTAGATCAACAGTCCATTGGCCCTGTCTTCAATTGTAACAAACTCAAGTAGAGTAAACTTGAGTACTGTACAGTAGAGAACAGTAGTGTCGGGTAGAGTACTGTACAGTAGAGCAGAGTACAGTACAGCACAGTAGAGTACATTACAGCAGTGGTTCTCAACTGGTTTGCATCGGGACCCAAATTGAACCAGGTTGTCTCAGTCGCCACTCAATATTCGCCCAAAAGAAATGCTATCTGGAAAAATATTTTTTATGCTACAGTGAGGGAAAAAAGTATTTGATCCCCTGCTGATTTTGTACGTTTGGCCACTGACAAAGAAATGATCAGTCTATAATTTTAATGGTAGGTTTATTTGAACAGTGAGAGACAGAATAACAACAAAAAAATCCAGAAAAACGCATGTCAAAAATGTTATAAATTGATTTGCATTTTAATAAGGGAAATAAGTATTTGACCCCCTCTCAATCAGAAAGATTTCTGGCTCCCAGGTGTTCCAAACTCTCCACCATGGCCAAGACCAAAGAGCTCTCAAAGGATGTCAGGGACAAGATTGTAGACCTACACAAGGCTGGAAAGGGCTACAAGACCATCGCCAAGCAGCTTGGTGAGAAGGTGACAACAGTTGCTGCGATTATTCGCAAATGGAAGAAACACAAAATAACTGTTAATCTCCCTCTGCCTGGGGTTCCATGCAAGATCTCACCTTGTGGAGTTGCAATGATCATGACAATGGTGAGAAATCAGTCCAGAACTACACAGGAGGATCTTGTCAATGATCTCAAGGCAGCTGGGACCATAGTCACCAAGAAAACAATTGGTAACACTACGCCGTGAAGGACTGAAATCCTGCAGCGCCCGCAAGGTCCCCCTGCTCAAGAAAGCACATATACAGGGCCGTCTGAAGTTTGCCAATGAACATCTGAACGATTCAGAGGAGAACTGGGTGAAAGTGTTGTGGTCAGATGAGACCAAAATCGAGCTCTTTGGCATCAACTCAACTCGCCGTGTTTGGAGGAGGAGGAATGCTGCCTATGACCCCAAGAACACCATCCCCACCGTCAAACATGGAGGTGGAAACATTATGCTTTGGGGGTGTTTTTCTGCTAAGGGGACAGGACAACTTCCCCGCATCAAAGGGACGATGGACGGGGCCATGTACCATCAAATCTTGGGTGAGAACCTCCTTCCCTCAGCCAGGGCATTGAAAATGGGTCGTAGATGGGTATTCCAGCATGACAATGACCCAAAAGGCAAAAAAGGAATGGCTCAAGAAGAAGTACATTAAGGTGCTGGAGTGGCCTAGCCAGTCTCCAGACCTTAATCCCATAGAAAATATGTGGAGGGAGCTGAAGTTTCGAGTTGCCAAACGTCAGCCTCGAAACCTTAATGACTTGGAGAAGATCTGCAAAGAGGAGTGGGACAAAATCCCTCCTGAGATGTGTGCAAACCTGGTGGTCAACTACAAGAAACGTCTGACCTCTGTGATTGCCAACAAGGGTTTTGCCACCAAGTACTAAGTCATGTTTTGCAGAGGGGTCAAATACTTATTACCCTCATTAAAATGCAAATCAATTTATAACATTTTTGACATGCGATTTTCTGGATTTTTTAGTTGTTATTCTGTCTCTCCCTGTTCAAATAAAGCTACAATTAAAATTATAGACTGATCATGTCTTTGACAGTGGGCAAATGTACAAAATCAGCAGGGGATCAAATATTTTTTCCCTCACTGTATATTGATAGTAAGTGTGACAATTATATGACAAGGGAACAACATTCCCACCTTTTTCATTGTCAATAATTACATTTTGCCCATATTCTTGATTTAAGAATATTAATAAGCTTACTGGTTTGAGACCACAAGATCAACTAGATCTGCTAAATAGCGCTAATAGCTCTATATTGAAAATACTGGGATTAAATAAAAATTGTTAAGGGATTAAATTATTTAAAAAGTTATGTTAATTATAATTTCTAAACACTTTCTACCTGGTTTTAGTCATTTCAGTTCAGACTGGAGTATTCTTTCATGAACATTTCATTTTTATTATCATTATTATTTTTTAGACACCCGCTACCCATTCAAATCCTATTCAAAAATGTGGGTTGCGACCGACCAGGTGAGAATTGCAGCATTACAGTACAGTACATTATAGACGTCTCTGTTTTGGCCAAATAGATGTCAATATTTGGGCTCTTGGATGGTTTGAGCCCCTCTGCTGGGTATGCATCTCAATAGTCTACACTTTTTCTTGAAGTGTGCACTTGTCCACTACCCACATGGTGGTCCTCTGTAGCTCAGTTGGTAGAGCATGGCATATGCAACTTGCTGTCACAGACGCCATAATGGCACAGATACAAAGATGAGACCTATATATATTTCTATGTTGTCTATTGTTTAAATTTTGACCGTTCCGGGTTTGGACTATTTTGATTTATTTTGGACTTTAAAGAAAATCCCCATAGCTAACATATGGCTGGCTATCTTTAATTTGGACAGCAAACATATATTTAAGCAATTCTACACCTTTTTTGCCAGGGCTAATGCCATGTTCTTATGCTATCTGAGTGACTCAAGCATTATTAGAAAATCAATGCTGGCCAATACCTTTTTTTAAATTTTAGATTCTCCCTGAGTGTCTAGTTTTTATTTTGGTTGTTGTTAGTTCTCAAAGATGATCTTAGAAATATATAGCTCCATTATCTTTTCTACTTACTTTATATTTGGTTATAGTCGTTTGAGTTTACACTGAAAACGTTTTACCATCCCAATAATTTTTTATATAATATATTCTGGAATGGCGGCAAAGATTTAGCAGTGGCGTCCCGCCGTTGCTAAATTAATATAGGGGACACACTGATAGTAACAATAGTAATAATAGAACAACTCAAGCTGTTCTATTGAAGGTTCATTTAAAAAAACAAAAATCAGTAATTGCTTTATTTTCAAACATGAAGTTTGGGATTCAGAGTTTTGGACAGCCACCTCTCAATAAAAATAGCTGTATAAACAATACATTTGTACTACATTAATTTAATAATTTGTTTCTTATTGCCTTGGATTAAATTAGAGCATATCATGATGTGAATAAATGTCCTAAGTTTGGAGACTTAACTGTTTAAAAAAATATATTTTTTGGGGTTGGGACTGCAATTTGCAGCACTTCTGTAGGATCACCCATTTTGGGAGTAGGTTGCTATTTGGGACGTAGACCAAGTGTGCTGTGCTGCTATGTCTGATGGAAATAGTGATGCATACTTCAGCCGAGGCAATACTCCCACAACTCCACTGTAACAAGGTTGAGGCTGTGCCCTTCAACCACAAGACAGCTGTTTGAATACAAGCCAGCACAAGTGGGCAATGCTATAACATAGTAGTCACACCACTGTTATGGTTTGGGGTTTTATAGGGAAATAGGTGTCATACATTTGAAAGATCATCTCATCATTCTGAAGACAAATGAGAGACATTAAAGTTGCTAGGCCTGAAGAAAGTGAAAAAACAAACACACATTCATACAATGTGTGTAATCAACCATGACAAGGAGGATATTTGCACCTGTGCCTATGTTTGTGTGTAGCCAGCCTATATCATTCTGAAACAGATGAACATCTCTACCATTGTATGGAGCTGAACACAATGGAACCATGTCATTTCCATCCTTTTTATATAGGCCTACATAGCACACTGGCTGAGAACACCTACGCTAGAGGTAATTCAAACTTTCCAAATGTAGCATTAGGTCTTCATATACAGTCAACTATGCAGATGATTGTATTCAGTGAAGTGACAGGAAATGGAAATAACACATTGAAGTATTACAATGTAAATGTACTTTTATTCCGTCTGTCTGCATATTTCAAGACATGGCATATGAGGGTGCAGTCAGATACCCGATGTGTTGGACGATATTTTTCGATACAATCATCTTGAATTTTTTTGGGACTTAACTGTAAATCAACCAATCCTCCATCGTTAACACAACAGGAAGGTCAAATGCTTTATTATCTAAATGTTGAAAGTGTGTGGGCGATGGAGAGAAACTGATGGTGCAGTTTGAGGCCATGTGGTGGAGAGTGATACAGGCTCTGGAGATGGATGTGGATGTTTGTATGCATCTGTATTGTTATCATTTGGATGTGTATATTTTGTATTGTAAAAAATAAATCATGAATAAAATATTTTACAAAAATAAGGAAATAACACATTGTGAATGTGAATCAGTGGTGTGCGCGGGTGGTTGATGTGGCCAAAACCAATAAAGGTCAATCGTCTAGAAACCCCCCCCACATGTTTAATATAATAATATTAGCTATAATAGGCCTAACCATGTTATTACACCAATCAATGCAACAATTTCTTCTTACTTCATACCTGTATGTTGCTCATTTGTTTGCCCAAAAAACACACAATGACTGTTTGAATAACTGAAAACCCCAAACCACACCTTTTATTGGACTGTTATATATGTCCCATATACTGTCCCCTATCAGTGACAAGCGAAAGTAAGTATGTAACACTGTAGGAGGGTGTGTGTTGATAGGTATTGGCTACAGAGCGATTGAGATTAGGACCTTGTGCACTCTGCGCTCGCAGTGGAAACAAGGACATGAGTCAAAGTTGTGTGTGGGGGCGTGTGTGGTCGACTATAAAAAAGGTCTAACATCAACTCGGCCGCATTCAGGTTCTCTCTTTTCTTTTTCTTTCTTTTTCTCTCTCTGTTTTCTGGTCCTAAAAATAATACCAAAAGCCCAATTCCCTGGAGGGTGTGTGTTCAGGCAACCATGAGATTTGGGAGGCTAGGACTAAGTCACAGCTGTACACATACTGAGAGAGATAGATAGAGGGAAAGACTCAGAAGAGAAGAGGAAACTGCAAAGAGGAGAGAGAGTAAGTAGGGATGGAGAGGGAGGGAGCTATTCTGAGGTCCTGGAACTTTGGCCCCAGGAGGGACCCTGCTCTGCTCTGTATCGTCCTGGACACAGGAGGTCTGCAGCCAGGTGGCTAGGTGGTCTTGCTTTTGTTCCAGCGCAGTACTAACACCTGATTCAGTTTGTCCACTTATTATGGTCTTCAGTTTAGATAGTTAATTTAAGTCTTCAATTGTCTTCAATTTTGACAATTTAAAACAGTGTGTTAGAGCTGGGCAGGAACAAAAGCCTGCACACACTGCATCACTCCAGGCCACCCTTGCTCTATGGCATATCACTGTCCAATGCAGCAGCAAGAGGCAGGGCCATGTCATATGTTTGTTGATAAAGAAGTTGATATTGAGTGATGTCATGGTTCAGGATTGTCTTGTCTTTCCACAGCTGGTGTTTCAGCTAACACAGGTAGCATACAGTGTTGGTTTTCAATTGACGTTTTCGACTTATTTGGAAGCTGGTATAAAAAAAACGGCGGTGTATCTTTCTTGCTCTCTCTCGCTCTCCACCCCCTCTCTTTCTCCCCATCTCTCATTTTCTCTGGTTGGTACGCAAACACTGTTTATCTTCCTTGTGTGACCCCATTACATATATTTTTGTTGCATTCCAAGCACACTGTAATTAGGTTGAATGACTGAAAGCACTTCAACTTTTTACACTAGGCCTACAGTACACAAGTTACAGTGAAGGAAAAAAGTATTTGATCCCCTGCTGATTTTGTACGTTTGCCCACTGACAAAGACATGATCAGTCTATAATTTTAATGGTAGGTTTATTTGAACAGTGAGAGACAGAATAACAACAACAAAATCCAGAAAAACGCATGTCAAAAATTTTATAAATTGATTTGCATTTTAATGAAGGAAATAAGTATTTGACCCCTCTGCAAAACATGACTTAGTACTTGGTGGCAAAACCCTTGTTGGCAATCACATAGGTCAGACGTTTCTTGTAGTTGGCCACCAGGTTTGCACACATCTCAGGAGGGATTTTGTCCCACTCCTCTTTGCAGATCTTCTCCAAGTCATTAAGGTTTCGAGGCTGACGTTTGGCAACTCGAACCTTCAGCTCCCTCCACAGATCTTCTATGGGATTAAGGTCTGGAGACTGGCTAGGCCACTCCAGGACCTTAATGTGCTTCTTCTTGAGCCACTCCTTTGTTGCCTTGGCCGTGTGTTTTGGGTCATTGTCATGCTGGAACACCCATCCACGACCCATTTTCAATGCCCTGGCTGAGGGAAGGAGGTTCTCACCCAAGATTTGACGGTACATGGCCCTGTCCATCGTCCCTTTGATGCGGTAAAGTTGTCCTGTCCCCTTAGCAGAAAAACACCCCCAAAGCATAATGTTTCCACCTCCATGTTTGACGGTGGTGATGGTGTTCTTGGGGTCATAGGCAGCATTCCTCCTCCTCCAAACACGGCGAGTTGAGTTGATGCCAAAGAGCTCGATTTTGGTCTCATCTGACCACAGCACTTTCACCCAGTTCTCCTCTTAATGATTCAGATGTTCATTAGCAAACTTCAGACGGCCCTGTATATGTGCTTTCTTGAGCAGGGGGACCTTGCGGGCGCTGCAGGAGTTCAGTCCTTCACGGCGTAGTGTGTTACCAATTGTTTTCTTGGTGACTATGGTCCCAGCTGCCTTGAGATCATTTCTAAGATCCTCCCGTGTAGTTCTGGGCTGATTCCTCACCGTTCTCATGATCATTGCAAATCCACGAGGTAAGATCTTGCATGGAGCCCCAGGCCGAGGGAGATTGACAGTTATTTTGTGTTTCTTCCATTTGCGAATAATCGCAGCAACTGTTGTCACCTTCTCACCAAGCTGCTTGGCGATGTTCTTGTAGCCCATTCCAGCCTTGTGTAGGTCTACAATCTTGTCCCTGACATCCTTGGAGAGCTCTTTGGTCTTGGCCATGGTGGAGAGTTTGGAATCTGATTGATTGATTGCTTCTGTGAACAGGTGTCTTTTATACAGGTAACAAGCTGAGATTAGGAGCACTCCCTTTAAGAGTGTGCTCCTAATCTCAGCTCGTTACCTGTATAAAAGACACCTGGGAGCCAGAAATCTTTCTGATTGAGAGGAGGTCAAATACTTATTTCCCTCATTAAAATGCAATTCAATTTATATAATTTTTGACATGCGTTTTTCTGGATTTTTTTGTGGTTATTCTGTCTCTCACTGTTCAAATAAACCTACCATTACAATGATAGACTGATCATTTCTTTGTCAGTGGGCAAACGTACAAAATCAGCAGGGGATCAAATACTTTTTTCCCTCACTGTAGATATGAAAAAAGCACCCAGTCTAATAGCTTAGTGCAGGACTCGTCCAGGCAGAGGGTACATTCGAAATGGCCCTCTATTCTCTATAGTACTCTCCTTTTGGCCACAGCCCTTGGTTAAAAGTAGTGCACCATCTAGAGAATCGGGTGCCATTTCAGAGTGCATCCTGAGTGTATGGCCCAGGGAATGCAGTGAATGATCCATTAACACCAGAGCTTTAATGGATATGTGCTGTTAGCATTCAGGCCCATAGCCAGAGAGCCTGTCAAGGAGCATCAGTGTGCCAAGTGAAAATTGTTACGGAAAACAGCCATGTTTACATACTGGGGATGAAAAGAACATAATTTTGGCTGTAATGATCGACCAAATTAGAAGCATTAGCGCATCACACCGTTGATATAGCAACGGACGCTAACAGCTTGAATCCCATTGTGGTGGACATATTTTGGCAAGTGGACACTATTTGGCATGACAGGCCCATGGAATGTTTTTATGGTTTCACATATCTGTCCACAACGCCTCAGACGACCTGTCTTCTCGACACGCTAACCTCAGAGGAGTGTCTGGGAGATGAGAATGACTGAGCGCTCCTCTTATATCTTACTACACATGCCTCTGCTTCCTCACCACAATGCACACACACAGTCACACACACACATGCACTGAGCTTTTCCTTCATTAGCTTCACCTGTGTGTGCAGGACACTGCTGCTATACAGACCTGTGTTTCAAGTTTTAGTGTCACGTGAACAAGTACAGTGAAATGCCTTTCTTGCAAGCTTTGAAACCAACAATGCATTAATCAATATCAATGTAGTACTAAAAATAACAAAAGGTAGAACAAAAACACACGAGAAAAAGAAATAAGAACACGATAAAGTAAGTGAGCATACTATATACAGGGTCAGTTGCAGTACCATATTTACAATGCAAGGATACTGGAGTGATAGAGGTTGATATGTGTAGGGGTAAGGTGACTAGGCATCAGGATATAGGATAAACAGAGTAGCAGCAGCGTATATGATGATTGTGAGTGTGTGTAGAGTCAGTATAAATGTGTGCGCATGTTATGTGTATGTGAGCAAATTGTGTGTGGGCGTGTCAGTGTGCGTGAGTTTGTAGTGTCGTGTGAGTGTGCAAATACAAGGGTCAACTCAGATAGTCTGTGTATCCATTTTAGAAGCTATTTAGCAGTCTTATGGCTTGGGGATAGAAGCTGTTCAGGAGCCTGTTGGTGTCAGACTTGATGCACTGTACCGCTTGCTGTGCGAAAGCAGAGAGAACAGTCTATGGCTTGGGTGGCTGGAATCTTTAACGATTTTCCGGGCCTTCCTTTCACACCGCCTGATATAGAGGTCCTGGATGGCAGGGAGCTCAGCCCCAGTGATGTACTGGGCTGGCTGCACCCTCTGTAGCGCCATGACATCTAGGGCGGTTGCCATACCAAGCAGTGATGCAGCCATTCAAGATGCGCTCTATGGTGCAACTGTACAACTTTTTGAGGATTTGAGGGCCCATGCCAAACTTGTTCAACCTCCTGATGGGGAAGAGGCGCTGTCGCTCCTTCTTCACGACTGTGCACGTGTGTGGACCTTTTTAAGTCCTTAGTGATTTGGAGACCGAGGAACTTGAAGCCCTGTCGATGTAGGCGGTCTCATCAGAGTCGTGCGTGGCCACGCAGTCGTGGGTGAACAGGGAGTACAGGAGGGGACTAAGCACACACCCCTGTGGGGCCTCCGTGTTGAGGGTCGGCGTGGCGAAGGTGATGTTGCCTACCCTGGGGTCGGCCTGTCAGGAAGTCCAGGATCCAGTTGCAGAGGGAGGTGTTCAGTCCCAGGGTCTTAAGCTTGGTGACGAGCTTGGAGGGGACAATGGTGTTTAACACTGAGCTGTAGTCAATGAACAGCAGTCTCACATAGGTATTCCTCTTATTTAGGTGGGTGAGGGCAGTGTGGAGTGCAATTGAGATTGCGTCGTCTATGGATCTGTTGGGGTGGTATGCAAATTGGAGTGGGTCTTGGGTGTCTAGGATTATGGATTTGATGTGTGTCATAACCAGTCTTTCAAAGCACTTCATGATTAGATATGTGAGTGCAAGAGAGCGGTAGTCATTGTGGCATGAGGCCTTAGAGTTCTTGGGAACAGGGATGATGATGGTCAGTTTAAGACGTGGGGATTATAGACTAGGACAAGGAGCGGTTGAAAATTACTGTGAATATGCCTGCCAGCTGTTCTGTGCATGCTCTGAGAACGCGCCCTGAAATGCCCTGCGGCCTGTGTGTGTGTGTGTGTGTGTGTGTTGGGATCTCCAGGGCACCTGGCCAGGCTAAGTATGTTAATCCCAGTGTGCTTACTTATCCAGCAGTGCTGTTCCTGTGCATCATCCTGAACCCCTGAGCCACAACCTTAACGCTGTGTGTTAGTTATTCCCACTGGGCCAGAGGTCACTTCACTACCTAGCCGCCCCTCTGAACACCAAACGCTCCCCCAACGCTTCAGGCTCAACTTCAATGTTCCCCAATGACCCTGATTGACGGGGGAGGGCGACATGGGAAACTGGCCTTGGAGAGATCCCATAGTCTGGGGGCATGCCATCCAGCCAGCTGAGCCTCGCACTGGAGCGGAGCGGCCTGTTTGTAAATAGTCCCATGCCTCAGCCACGCTCTCACTTCCTCCCCCTGGACAGACCCAGGCGGCAGGAAATGTGGACCGTTGGTCTGTGTGCCGGCGTTGGTGTGTGCATGCGTGCATGGCCGGGCCTAGCTTTCAGCACCATTACCTCAACACCACAGGAGCTGGGGCTTCAGGGGCCTGGGCCCTTTGATGTCTGAAGGCTTTAGATAGTTGAAGATGCAATCCTGGATCTTAAGCGCTTACAAATCCGTAACTTATTGTACGAATTTGAATTGCATTTTTTAAAATATACTGTACATATTTTTGCAGGAGGTGACATAGCATACAAAATGGATGACATAGTAAACAATTGTGCACAATTTTCTGGGACCTGTTTTGGCTCGTGAGCACTACTTTCAGAACTACTGGCTGAAATTATACAAAATCTCTGGAGCATCACTTTAAGCTATAAAGGGCCACATTGGCACACAACACTACTGGGAGAGCATATACTCTACCCCACCTGTATGGCCTCAATACAGCACGCTCACCATGGTCGTGTTCATGGGCACGCTACATGTTAAAATGTTTTGCAACTAAAATGAGCGTGTCTTATTGGACAGTTCCAGGTAGTCCATCCCTGTTTGGTTTGTTGTCTTCCATTTGGTGCCTAATGAACACGACCCTGGTCTGAACAGCCTCTGGTATTTTCAGTGTCATTTTAAAACCAATGCATTGATAGGGAACCCAATCTTCAACATACCGTTGAGAACATCAGCAGATGCACTTTTTGAATCTTTATACAGTGCGACAAAGACTATGCAGGGAAAAGTCGTGCCGTAGTTAGTTCGACTAACCTATTGGGGAAAGTAGAGAAGGTCACTGAATGTTACCACAGTAACATTTAGATGACCTGTTTTTCCTGCGCTTCTTGTATAATGTATGGAAAGAAACACTTTGTTTTCAGAGAGATTATAAAGAGAGTTGGGCTTGTGTTGAACTCATCAGTGTCATGACATTTAAAGGAGCAATCTGGGATTCAAGGGGCTACAGGTGAGTGGGAGTGTAAGCAGCATAAGCCTTCCAGCTCTCTCTGTAGCCAGCATTGAAATGTTGACTTATGGCATTATAAACCCTCCCTAAGCCCCTTGTGAAATCTGCCCGCTTGTATTCATATCAGGGATAAGCCGTGCCTCTCTGTCATTGGTGAGGGAGGGAGTGAGGGAAGGGAGTGTTGACTGTGACTGTCCCATAAAGAGTATGAATGGTGTAGTAGCCGTGTACCGTTGACCACAGCTGTAGACTAGACTAACTTATCGCTTCTTTGGCTGCTTAGTTGAAAGACCGATTCTGACTCCTGCTTGCTTTCTCTCCCTCTTGTCTCTCTTCTATCTCTCTTCCACTTCCTCTCTCTTTCTCTCTATCACCCCCCCCCCCCCCCCCCACTCCTCTTACTCTCTTCCTCTCATCTATCTCTCTCTCGCCTCCTCATCATCCCCTCCTTAGCAGCAGTGGAATGAGCAGACTGAGGCGGGGAGATGCCTTACGTGGATCGGCAGAACCGGATCTGTGGCTTCCTGGACATCGAGGAGAATGAGAACAGCGGCAAGTTCCTCCGACGCTATTTCATCCTGGACACCAGGGAGGGTAGCCTGGTGTGGTACATGGACAACCCACAGGTAGGGCAGCAGGGGAGTACACACACACACACAGAAGCAGACAGATGCAGACACATGCACACAGAACAGACACACACACACACACACCCTGGGAGGTGTAGTTCTTGACTACATACATTTCGCAGTGGATATCATGAGTTGGGCTATGATGCTCTCACTACCCTCAACAGTCATCATTCTATAATGTCTGTGTGCTTAACACATGCATTTAGGCTGATGTCATTACTTGAATGGGCAGCAGCTGAAACGGACTCATGTACTTACTGTATGCACTGTAGTAGGACAGTAGCAGTAGGATGGATTGAATAGCTGCTTGTGTTTGGACTGACCTAATCTCATAAAGTGTTGGACTGGATTGATCTGTCTGGTCTGGCCAGACCACTCTGAGCCATCAAGAAGAAATGTGTGTGTCATCCGCTGGGGCGATGATGTTACGTCTGGGATAACCGAGTCCAGTTACAGGTCTGCCCAGCCGTCCGTTGGTCCATTCGTCCGTCTACCATCTCTTGTGATGTGTGTAGGTCTCATGACCGGCTCATGAGCAACTTAATCTCTGAACTTCTCCTGGCATTTTACGCTCCTGCTATATAAGGTATAGCTGCTTTACAGTTGGCACAGTATGATAGGAGAGTAGTGCTCTATAGCAGGGGTACTATTTGAGAAGGTCCGGTCACACAAATTTCCTTGGTGGCAAAGGTCCGGATGGATAATGTAATTTATCGGTTTAGTAACAAACCCCCACCTCGCAACCCATGCGACCCCAAACTGTTCACACCACTCGTGCTGGCGGAGAGAAAATGTTGCAGTGGTCCTTTGTAGCTCAATTGGTAGAGCATGGCGCTTGTAACGCCAGGGTAGTGGGTTCGATCCCCGGGACCACCCATACGTTAAAAAAAATTATGCACGCATGACTGTAAGTCGCTTTGGATAAAAGCGTCTGCTAAATGGCATATTATTAAAGCTAATTTCCGGCAATTCTACACATTTTGCATGGGGCAGAGATTTCTTTTGCTGTTTTAAAGCTAATTTCCTGCAATTATATGCATTCTTCCATGTCTTATGTATGTTTATGTGATACCGAGGTCGAAGCCCGACCGAGTAAAAATATGAATACAAATCTTGTAAACCTGATGTAGATGCTAACCAATCAATCAAACATAGGTGTAAACAGAAAACACTCTCCTGAGAATGCTGCTTTGCAGCCATTTAAATGCACGTCATCTTGTTTGGTTGGGAGTGGGAGCTCAGTGAGGAATAATTGTACAAAGACATACTTGGTCATGCCCCCCAAAAATATATCATTTATTGATGCTGCCCTGGGCTCTGAATTATTTAATTCAGTTTAGTTTCCATCTCCTTCTCCAAGACCTGCTAAAAGTTTAATGCTTCATCACTGTTGAATTTCTTTGATTCTCAGACGGTCTTCAGACTCTGTGTCACTCAAGTTCTATTCTCCTCTGAAACTTCTTTAGCTGTCCCTTTGATTTCCTTTTCTACCACTGTCCTATTTAAGCACTTTGTTACATTGTTTTCAGGTTTGCAATCTCACAATTTCTCTCAATCCTTCTCTCTCTTCTCTCTCTCTGTCTCATGTTTAGAACCTGCCCAAAGGAGCTGAACATGTTGGCTCCCTCAAACTCTCCTATATCTCCAAGGTCAGTCAAGTTGTCCAATTATATCCTGTCTGACAGACACAGACATGGCAAACCACAGTCTTAGGTGTGAACATCCACTGTTTCCCCTAGTTTTTTATTTATTTGGTGGTGGCAACAGTCGTGGGGAGGGGTGGGGGTAGTAATGGCCGTGGTCAGCCCATTGGCGCAGTTGAAATAAGTCCGGATTTGGTGGCAGAGAGAAAAATGTGCAGTTTTTCAGTTCATTTCCTATACTTCTATAAATGTTTCCATGGAGCGGATACATTTTTTTTTAGTTTGAAAGCAAATTGGGGCACCTGGGCATGTGCCCTGCGTGCCCTGTCAGTAATCCAGCCATGACAAAAATACTCCTAAATTCTTATTTATTTTTAATTCTCCTTGACTGTCTAGCTTTTATTTATGGGGTTTTATAGTTCTTAAAGATTATATTATTAAACAATATATAGGTATATATATATTCTACATACTTTCTGTTTAGTCATTTAAGGTTACACTGAAATTGTTTTTCTATCCTGAAAATAAATAACAGCGGTGGTGTGCATTTAGCAGCGATCGGGTGCCGCTGATAAATGCATATAGGGGAAACATTAACATCTGGCCCACTTTCACTCATTGTCTTCCTCTCTCTCTATCACGCTCTCTCCTAGGTGAGTGATGCCACTAAACTGCGACCAAAGGCAGAGTTCTGCTTCGGTAAGTCCTACAACCTCTGAATTTGATACAGTGATCCAAGAACCAAAAGTTTGCGACACTTGATGGTGGTTTATATGTGTATGAGTACTGCATGTTTTGGCTAGTGCAGTGGTAAGTATTGTCTCTTAAGGTTGGCACTGGTTGGTGGCATTGTGCTGTCTGAGGGGGCTGTGAAGGAGGAAGCAGTGGGGGGCACTGGGGAGGGAGCGTTGGCGGGTTGGGGGTAGGCTTGTAGCAAGGAGACCCCTGACCTTCAGCTATTGTTCATCAACGTAGAACGGACAGACAAACTGTAGGGGGCTTTGTCAACTCATCCCCAGGGGATTCAAACGAGAAACCAGGGCCTCTTAACGTGTGCTTTACACGCACACACACACACACAAACACACACACACACACAATACTTGGTGTCTTCAGTGTCATTCTCTCAGGGCCCCTTCATACTAATTGGACTAGAATTAGATTGTTCACTAAGGTGGATGAGGTAAGCCCCCCCCCCCCCTCCCGTCTCGTCTCCATACAGCTCATAGATGGTAGCCAGTAAATGCACTGCTCACCTGTCCCCTCCTTACACAGTCTCCCTTTCCCTACCCTCCTCCCTCCCTACGTTGCGGGGGTTTGGATGGGACAGTTTCCTATATGACTTGCTGTTGTTCAACAGGCCGTTTGTCCCTCAGCGGCCCCAGTCAGGAGTATAGCTCCCCCACACTCAATAGAAGGAAGCGGTAGGATGACCCGCCGGTGACCGCAAAGCGCTGGCTCGACCCAAGCATGTCATTGGATGAGGGGAGTGTCAGGGTTGGGCGGCGGTAGGGGGGTCTCGCGCTTTCCTATTTTTTGCCTAGTTATTTGCATGATCCAGATCCACTTTTGGATTCCTCCCCCAATAGTCCCATCAATCTATTCCGCCACTACACAGCTTCGTGTTGTGACTGCAGTCTCAGGACTAGCTACCTGTATGTCGAGGTTAACCTACCTCAGCCCTGACTGAGTCTAACATATGGCCCTGTGTGTGTGTGTGTGTGCGTGTGCATTTGTGTGTGGGTTGATGTGCTCTGGTGAAGCATTGTGAGGCGCATAGAGAAACTGAGACATTGAGTGGGAAGGTGGAAGACAGATATGAGTGTACAGAACACATGGTCTTTCCATGACATAGACTGACCAGGTGGTTCCAGGTTAATGCCATGATCCCTTATTGATGTTACTTGATAAATCCACTTCAATTCAAATGGCTGTGATAGGAGAAAACTGAGGATGGATCAACAACATTGTAGTTACTCCACAATACTAACCTAATTGACAAAGTGAAAAGAAGGAAGTCTGTACGGAATAAAAATATTGCAAAACATGCATCCTGTTTGCAATAGCACACTAAATTAATACTGCAAAAAATTTGGCTAAGAAATTGACTTTTTTGTCCCGAATACAAAGAAATTTGTTTTGGGGAAAATCCAACACAACACATCACTGTGTACCACTCTTCATATTTTCAATCATGGTGGTGGCTGCATCATGTTATGGATATGCTCGTCATCGGCAAGGACTAGGTCATTTTTTTGGATAAAAATAAACGGAATAGAGCTAAGCACAGGCAAAATCCTAGAGGAAAACCTGGTTCAGTCTGCTTTCCAATATATACTGGAAGACAAATTCCCCTTTCAGCAGGACAATAACCTAAAACTCAAGACCAAATATACACTGGAATTGCTTACCAAGACGACATTGAATGTTCCTTAGTGGCCTAGATGCAGTTTTGACTTAAATCGGCTTGAAAATCTATGGCAAGACTTGAAAATGGCTGTCTTGCAATGATCAACAACCAACTTGACAGAGCTTGAAGAGTTTAAAAAAGAATCATGTGCAAATATTGTACAATCCAGGTGTTCAAAGCTCTTAGAGAGCTGCCAAAGGTGATTCTAACATGTATTGACTCAGGGGGTTGAAAACATATCTAATCAAGATATTAGTGTTTTATTTTCCATTAATCTTTTAAAATAATTATAATTTTTCTTCCACTTTGACATTAGAGTATTTTGTGTAGATCGTTGAAGAAAAAAAAATACTATTAAGTCCATTTTAATCCCAATTTGTAACACAACAAAATGTGGAAAAAGTAAAGGGGTGTATCACTCCAGTATCACTGCACATTGTAAATATGGTACTCGAACTGACTGACCCTGTATAATATAGTATCCTTACTTACTTTTTTCTTATGTTATTTTTAGTATTACATTGTTATTGATTACTGCATTGTTCGGTTTAGAGTTTGCAGGAAAGCATTTCACTGTACTTGTGCACGTGACATTAACACTTGAAACTTGAATGCTTTCTGAAGGCATGGGCGAGAGGGCCACATTTCACGTATTTGTCCACTTTGGGGTGGCAAAGTCGAATAATGATTTTCATTAAGGTCCATGTCTATGGGATATATTTTGGTATGATAGCCATTTATCGGAGGTAGCTAAATGTGGAGGTAGCTAAAATCTCTGCATTATGTTATGACCCTTAGTTGGGCCAACAGGATCAGGGTAAGAAATGCAATATTGTATTATCAGGGAACAATCTTCTCAAACTAAGGCAATCTGATATGTTATTAACTTCATAATTCAACTCATATTAAGGTATGAAACAACTGGAATGGTAATGACATCTCTATGGGCCCACCTTGGGGGGTCAAAGGTCATACCAAAGGTCATACATGTATGCATTTTGGGGTATATTGAGCCAGAATGGACACTATTGGGATGTGCTCTATTAACAAATGGTACCCTAGATGATAACTACACCAAATTTCACACAGAAATGGAGACCCATTGGGGAAGTAATTTTTTGCTATATAGAGTCATCATCGATTTTGTCTATAATCAGTCCCAGCAGCCTATTTTCAAGATGGCAGCCATTCATTTCAATGGGAAGGAACTGCATAAATAATTGGTGTAATAAGACCAATAATGGCTTAACATGTGTTACAATGAGGACAACCCAAAATGATCGCCCAAACATGTCAGTTATATGTATTTAGCCAAATATTACCAGAATTGTGGTACAAATATGCCAAAAAAGCTGTCCGAAATAGTTTTGTAGATGTTTCAAATACACTGAGTGGACGAAACATCAAGAAATGTGATGTGAAACCTGCCCTGTGCATTGCACCCTATATAAAATCCCATAGGAATGCATTATGTACAGGTAACCCATTTTCGCAAAATACCTTCATAATGAGTGCACCAAACTCTACATAAAGCTAGGAAAAGTCTAAACAGTGATGCCTAGCTATTGCTGATTTAACAATAGGGTACACAACTCTGCCTAGGTCAGCATCCCGGAGTCGCCTCTTCACTGTTGATGTTGAGACTGGTGTTTTGCAGGTACTATTTAATGAAGCTGCCAGTTGAGGACCTGTGAGGCGTCTGTTTCTCAACCTAGACACTCTAATGTATTTGTCCTCTTGCTCAGTTGTGCACCGGGGCCTCCCACTCCTCTTTCTATTCTGGTTAGAGCCAGTTTGCGCTGTTCTGTGAAGGGAGAAGTACACAGCGTTGTACGAGATCTTCAGTTTCTTGGCAATTTCTCGCATGGAATAGCCTTCATTTCTCAGAACAAGAATAGACTGACGAGTTTCAGAAGAAAGTTATTTGTTTCTGGCCATTTTGTTCCTGTTATCGAACCCACAATTGCTGATGCTCCAGATACTCAACTAGTCTCAAGAAGGCCAGTTTTATTGCTTCTTTAATCAGCACAACAGTTTTCAGCAGTGCTAACATAATTGCAAAAGGGTTTTCTAATGATCAATTAGCCTTTTTAAAATGATAAACTTGGATTAGCAAACACAACGTGCCATTGGAACACAGGACTGATGGTTGCTGATAATGGGCCTCTGTATGCCTATTTAGATATTCCATAAAAAATCAGCCGTTTCCAGCTACAATAGCCATTTACAACATTAACAATGTCTACACTGTATTTCTGATCAATTTGATGTTATTTTAATGGACAAAAAAAATGCTTTTCTTTCGAAAACAAGGACATTTCTAAGTGACCCCAAACTTTTGAACGGTAGTGTATATTATAGTTATGCAGTTAACACAACCAATTTAGCCAGGTTTGCAAAATATATAATCTTTGTAAAATATTAGCAAAATTGTTCCTAAAATGTGCCCAAAACTCTGTTTTTAGTCCGTATTTACATCCCTAATTTCTATATTTTATTTTATTTTCAAGTAATTAGCAATGGATCTATAATATTAATAAAGGGTCTTTCACTGGTTTGTAGTGATTATAATGATATACAATATTATTCCATATTGTTAAATATAAATCTGTCTTCAATCCTGTCATATACACTGCATTCCAACATAACATTCTAGCAAACCGCCTGATGATGAGGCCATCAACTTACATAGCTGGTGAGGTGTTAAAGCCTTAGGTTTATAGCCTTTATAGATGGTGTCTAGTTACACTGTTTATGGAAAATAGTATATTTTATTATAGGGCCACTGAAATATGTATTGATTAGTTGCTGCTGGGGGTTGTCGAGGGCATCAGCAATGGTCCAATTGCTAAAAGGCTGGATTTTTTCTAATCACCAATTGCATAATTTCTATTAAATTTGTTAACCAGCCACTGAACTAATGGCTACAAAATGATTAGGTAACATATTTCATTAAATAACTTGTAAGGTTAGAGAGCATCATTTAAAAATCATGATAGTCAGGGACAGAAGAGATTATAATTGCCAATGTTCCTTTTTAGAGATCATTTATGTTTACCTAAATCTTTGTGTTAACTTGATGGGATAACTCAACAAATGACAGAGCACACCTTTAACATGCTGGCCATTGCTATACAACAGACTATTACACATGGCAACTATAAAACTAATATTCTACCAGATTTGGATCACTTGGACTTGTATTATTTCTCAGTATGACGAATTTCCCTAAAACAATTACGTAGTTCTGCTTTTTGTAACATTATTGCTTCAATGATGAGTCAGTCTAGGTAGATCATTAGATCTGATGGCAAATATTTACCAAATTCCATGGTTTTTAAGATGTGATCCACCCAATACAATGTTCCATTGTTGTTTGAAACGGTCATTTTCAATGGAAATGTTTACATTCCAACTTGTCTCAACATTCCTTTATCAGCCTGTGAGCATTCTATTGCATAGACTCCCATACAACAAGATATAGAAAAGTGTGAAAAACCAAAAAAGTGAATATTTTGGAGTGGCTATCATATTTGAATACCATCAAACATTTTTATGCTGGCCCATGGACTAATAGGTTGCTATTTGGGATGCATAGAAAGTTCTCTCTGGATTCTGAACTTGGGATTCAGTCGAGCACTGTAAACAGCATTATATTCTCTGAGTGTCAGACTAGTTGAAATATGTTACAGAGATGCATAGTTCAACTCTCCCAATGGGCCTAACTGACAGAACTGCTACTGTTCCCTTTTTGAAAACTGACCGCAAATCTCTCTTTCTCTCTCTCTCTCTCTCTCCCTCTCTCTCTCTCTCTCTCTCTCTATTACCCTATATTTCTCCCTCCCTCCTTTATCTCTCTCTCTCTCTCTCTCTCTCTCTCTCTCTCTCTCTCTCTCTCTCTCTCTCTCTCTCTCTCTCTCTCTCTCTCACTCTCACTCTCACTCTCACTCTCACTCTCACTCTCACTCTCTCACTCTCTCCCTCCCTCTCTCTCCCAAGTCATCAATGCCGGTATGAGGAAGTTCTACCTCCAGGCCAATGATCAGCAGGATCTGGTAGAGTGGGTCAACGTGCTCAACAACGCCACCAAGATCACAGTGAGTGCCCTGCCCCATCACCTGTAGCACTTTGTCACAACCCATACAGTGCCACCTCCTGTAGTACAAGACTGTTTCCATCTCAACCCCTCTGGAAAGGATCTGTTATTCAGAATGAGGATGTGTTATCCCATTTCAGCTAGCGTGAGTAGAAGTTTACAGAATAAGAAGGGTGTGATGGAGGAGGATGACAAGACAGGGCATACCTCGCATGTGTCTACTGTCAAGTCAGCAGGGGAGAGAAATACATTATGAAACGCTCATTGCACACAGTGTTATGGTCTGCTGGGTCCAGGAGCCCATGTCTGTCTCCTAGAAGGCATCCAAACCCCTCTGGACAGGGGATCATTTCCCTTAGTGCATCACCGAGGGACAGAACAGCGAGAGTGGCTTACTCTGCTCCTCTCCCTCCCCTCTGACTAGCCGCCGCATACATAATAATAAGCATACATGCATGCACACATACACACATACACACAGACGCATGCAAGCAAACACAGGCAGGCACGTACACACACACACTTGCCTTGCACAAACACACGCACATAGGCACGCATGCACACACACACACACACACACACACAGACCAGAGCAGGCAGGACAAAGGGGAATGCGAGTGTTGTGAGTCATGGACTGTCTCTACAGATTTGAGGGCTTCTGAAAATAACGCTCTCCCTTTGAAAAGGCAGTGCAGGGACAGAACAGAACTGTGTGCCTATGGATCAGCTTTCACAAAGATTCAGTGGAGAGGATGTTTCACTCCAATGCCTCTTCAACCACATCCATGTATGGGGAAGGGACTGGGCGTTGAGTATATTAACGTAATAATAAACTTTATAATAAATTCACGGTACGCATAGTTTGAAGAGACTTCAATACAGTGTTGTAGTCTTTATTGAGTTATATCCTGCTGCTGACAGACTAAAAAACAGTCTCACTGTTACACAACAAGGTCCCATACACAAACACACACACACTGTCGGGCATACAGGGGGCCCTACTACACACACACTCCATATATTGTGCCACACACTGCTATTAATAGACAGATGGCTGTCAATGTTTGACTGTGTATGTGTGCACTGGAGTGTGAGCCCTGGCCTTAGCAGGAGCACTAGTGGGGGGGGGGGATGCCTGCGGGCTACACACACACACACACACACACACATCAATCAATGACCACAGTGTAGCAGTGGCTCTCTGAAGCCCCCAGGCTAGAGTTGATGGAAAATACACTAACAAGCAGGCAGGGAGTACATCATATCACTACAGAGACTGCAGAGGGACACATCTAACAAGGTATTCGAGCATGTTGTCCACTCTGCTGGTCCTGGACTCCTGGCTCCTGATGCACTCTGGGAGTTTATGTTTATTTAAAGTGGCGCAGTGGTCTAAGGCACTGTATCACAGCAGTGCTAGCTGTGCCACTAGAGATCCTGGTTCGAATCCAGGCTCTTGTAGCCGGCCGCGACCGGGAGACCCATGGGGCGGCACCCAGCGTCGTCCAGGGTATGGGAGGGAATGGCCGGCAGGGATGTAGCTGAGTTGGTAGAGCATGGCGTTTGCAACGCCAGGGTTGTGGGTTCGATTCCCACGGGGGGCCAGTATGATTTTTTTTAAAAATAATGTATGCACTCACTAACTGTAAGTCGCTTCATGGGTATGACGCTACAAGCTTGGCACACCTGTATTTGGAGAGCTCTGGATAAGAGCGTCTGCTAAATGACTAAAATGTAAATGTAATATTCCAGGTGCCAAAGTCGGGGGATGGCCAGCCCAGTGCAGAGATGCCTCAGGAGGTGCTGGGTGCCATGAAGCAGATCTCCTATAAGACCGAGATCATAGGAGGGGTACCCATCATCACTGCCACACAGGTAAGGAAGGATCACCAGTCTGGCCCAGCAATTAACGAACCCTAACCTTGCCCACTCATATGAACATGAGTAGGGTTGCAAAAATTCAAGTAACTTTAATAAAATTATCATGTTTTCCAAAAGTCCCGGTTGGAATATTCCTGGAATCAAGAAGGAATAAGCAGGATATCCAGGATTCCTTCACCCAGGATTTCTGGAAAAAGTGGGACATTTCTGGAATTTTGGGAGAGTTACCGAAAATGTGCAATCCTAAACAGAAGGTCATCTGCTCAGTTGTGGCTTGGAACAGTTCAGTCAAATCTGTCAAGTGTGGTTTCGGACAGTTACAAGTAACTTGATTTCAGCCATGTTAACCAGGTAAATACAGTGCATTTGGAAAGTATTCAGACCCCTTGACTTTTTCCACATAGTGTTACGTTACAGCCTTATTCTAAAATGGATTACATTTTCCCCCTCATCAATCTACACACAATACCCCATAATGACAAAGCAAAAACAGGTTTTTATACATTTTTGCAAATGTATAAAAAAAACAGAAATATTACATTTACATAAGTATTCAGACCCTTTAATCAGTACTTTGTTGAAGCACCTTTGGCAGCGATTACAGCCTCGAGTCTTCTTGGGTATGACGTTACAAGCTTGGCACACCTGTATTTGGAGAGTTTCTCCCAATCTTCTCTGCAGATCCTCTCAAGTTCTATCAGGTTGGATAGGAAGCATCGCTGCACAGCTATTTTCAGGTCTCTCCAGAGATGTTCGATCGGGTTCAAGTCCGGGCTCTGGCTGGGCCACTCAACGACATTCAGAGACTTGTCCCGAAGCCACTCCTGCGTTGTCTTGGCTGTGAAGCCACTCCTGCGTTGTCTTGGCCTTGTCCTGTTGGAAGGTGAACCTTCGCCCCAGTCTGAGGTCCTGAGCGCTCTGGAGCAGGTTTTCATCAAGGATCTCTCTGTACTTTGCTCCGTTCTTCTTTCCCTCGATCCTGGGAAAAGAAGTCCCTGCCGCTGAAAAACATCCCCACAGCATGATGCTGCCACCACCATGCTTCACCGTAGGGAAGGTATTGGCCAGGTTATGAGCTGTGCCTGGTTTTCTCCAGACGTGACGCTTGGCATTCAGGCCAAAGAGTTCAATCTTGGTTTTATCAGACCACAGAATCTTGTTTCTCATGGTCTGAAGAGTCCTTTAGGTGCCTTTTGGCAAACTCCAAGCGGGCTGTCATGTGCCTTTTACTGAGGAGTTGCTTCCGTCTGGCCACTCTACCATAAAGACCTGATTGCTGGAGTGCTGCAGAGATGGTTTTCTTTCTAGAATGTTCTCCCATCTCCACAGAGGAACTCTGGAGCTCTATCAGAGTGACCATCGGGTTCTTGGTCACCTCCCTAATCAAGGCCTTTCTCCACCGATTGCTCAGTTTGGCCGTGCGGCCAGCTCTAGGAAGAGTCTTGGTGGTTCCAAACATCTTCTATTTAAGAATGATGGAGGCCACTGTGTTCTTGGGGACCTTCAATGCTGCCGAAATCTGTGCCTCGACACAATCCTGTCTCGGAGCTCTATGGACAATTCCTTCGACCTCATGGCTTGGTTTTTGCTCAGACATGCACTGTCGACTGTGGGACCTTATATAGGCAGGTGTGTGCCTTTCCAAATCATGTCCAATCAATTGAATGTACCACAGGTGGACGTAGTCAAGTTGTAGAAACATCTCAAGGATGATCAATGGAAACAGGATGCACCTGAGCACAATTTCGAGTCTCATAGCAAAGGGTCTGAATACTTATGTAAATAAGGTGTATATATTGGAAATTTGCAAACATTTCTAAAACCTTTTGTCACTTTGTCATTATGGGATATTGTGTGTAGATTGATGAGGATTTTTTAAATGTTTTAATCCATTTTAGAATAAGGCTGTAACGTAACAAAATGTGGAAAAGGTCAAGGGGTCTGAATACTTTCCGAATGCACTGTAAATAGATGGTCTGTCTGAAAGTGTCCATGGATCAGGCCATCTGCTAGCTAGACAGACAGTGACAGACATTTAATATAATGTTCCACTGACTGAGGTTTGTTTTCTGGTATGTATGAGCCATGAGCAGTTCAAGTCATATCCTGTCTTGTGCTGGTAGCTGGTGTGTAGCCAGTCAATAGTAGCTGAAAGTGAAAATTCACATCCAGATGCACAAGCTATGGTCTATGATGTCACTTCCTGTGTGGGTGGTGGCGGTGCATCGGGCCTCAAAAGTTGGCCTCAACTTCTGCTTGACACATGAAACAGGCAGTTAATTCTCTCATTATTGATTGCTGTTAACACACATCTCTAGTCACTGGAGATGTAGTGGGGGGCTTTTCCCACACACATCTGATTCTGTGTGTGTGTGTGTGTGTCTGTTTGTGTGTGTGTGTGTCTGTGCGTTGGCGTGCCTGATTGCTTGTGCATGTGCGTATTATCATTATTATTATATTAACTTTTATTTAGTCATGGGAAATGGTGAGCTCCTTGAGCTCCTTTTTTAAAAAGGATACCCCCGCGCGTATGTTCATACTTCGTACACTTATGTGTGTGTGTCCTCCCTCTTCCCCTGTGGTGCAGGAGCAGGGCAACGGGGGGCAGAACGGAGCAGACAGGGGGAACCTGCGGAAGGCCCACAGCCAGCTGCCCTACCTCCTGGGGCGGGGGGCACAGGACCAGGCTCTCATCAAGGCTGGATACTGTGTCAAGCAGGGAGCTGTGGTAGGTAGACAGTAGAGGAGGACTCTCTCTCGGGGGAGGGGCGAGAGTGCTGTTGTAGCAGCCTACACTCAGACCATGGACGTATTCATAAAGGAATGCAGTGGAAAACATTTTGCACAGAAAATGAAAATGAGTGTTTCTTATTGGACAAGTCCAGGTAGTCGCTCCCTGTTTCTGTCCATTTTCCTCTGTGTGGTACCTAATGAATACACCACAGGCTCAGAGATATTCTCTGTCAGCTACAAGCATTTAATACTACCAGCGCTGTGTGTTTGTTGTTGTGTAGGATTATGATGAGTTAGAAAGCAGCGGGATTCTGACCAGATGTTTGGGACACAAAGCCAGGGTGCTGAGGGTGAATTATATCCCTCATTGTTGTCCTGCCGTTAACCTACTGTACCTTCTCTTATCTCCTATAAATAGACCATATTAACCACAGTAATCCAGCCATTCTAAAGCAAGCAGTGGTCCTATACAATATCAGAATAGCTATCAATTAGCCACATTCTTTGCAAGTCAATGGATTTGGAGGTGCTGGAAATGTTGCTAGCCAATTGTATATGGCTTTCAAATGTTTTCCTTTCTCTTCCGCAGATGAAAAACTGGAAGAGGAGATACTTCTTACTGGAGGAGAACGCGGTCAGCTACTTTAAGTCAGACCTGGTGAGTGGGAATCTCTCTCCTCTCCATCTCTGCGACTGTGAGCGAGGTGACACACTCTCCACATAAAATGTCCTTGAGCCGCCCACCCGCCTGCCCCAACACACACACACACACACACACACACACACAATACAATACAAAGGAGCTGTGTGACCCCATTGGCCAGCAGTTCGTCTTTGTGTTGCACCTGTGTTTCACAGACCCCTAGAGCCCTGGACAGACAGACACACACACACACACACACACACACACACACACACACATCAGATAAGAGCTGACTCCAGGCCTGTGCATTGTTCACGGCTCCCAAAGCTCTTGGCACAGCTACTAATAAATAGGACTTCCAAATCGACAAGCCTGGTTTTGATTTCTCCTCTATGAGGGAAAGGTTAGATTCTTAGCATTCATATTCTGTGCTGTGGCTAAATGACTGCTAGATTGTTGATAGATCTGTTTGTCCCTCTCACGTTCTGCACCTCCTCTCTCATGATCTGAGAGGTAGAGAACAAGTTCAGACAAGAGGGACAAGTTGTCTGCCTCTTTTCCTCCGTTAGGAGTGGTTAGTGTGCTGCTGCAGTGGAATTAGCTTGTCTCCCATTGGCCCTAACACTGGGCCTGAGTGTGTACTCTCTGTCCAGACCACTTCATCTCTCCATCCTCTCCTACTAAAATGCCATTAATGCCTCTATCCCATTGCCAAAGACATGCAGAGATACGTCTCTTATAGAGATAATGATGGGGTTGAGCTATTGATTGTCCCTGGGCTTGCAACGTCAACATATCCAGACAAGCTCATTAACACACCCACACCTATTTTGATGCCCTACTGTAATCTCATAGTGTGTGTGTGGTTATAGGGGGACGGGGGTATTACCTTTGGGGATTGTTGTCTCAGCACGTTGTGAATTCCATTCCTGGTGCTCCACGTGTAGACAGAGTAGCATGTCCCAGCCTGTGTTCTTGTGTGTGTGGGTGTGTGCTTCGGCATTCGTGTTTGTGTGCTGCCTTGGCACTCTCTGCCAGAGTCTCTGGGGGCTTGCCCTGTGTAACACTACCCTCCACACTCCTGCTTAGTGGTTTAGCAAGATGGGAAAGAATTGCGTACAATTAAAGACTCGACCTGTGTCTCCGTCACAAGGCAATTATCTACCCCAGGATCAGACCCGGGCCCCCTTCTCCGCTGCCTTTTCCCCCTTTATTAGGCTTCACTCTGCAGCTTTGAGCTGTGTGTGTGTGGGTGAATGGATGGGTGGTTGGCAGCAGGTGGGCAGGGATCCTGTTATGTTCCTAATAATATAGCATAATGTCAATGAGAGCCTATTGTCAATAATCATATGCTTAATCCTAGAACCTTTAGCAGATGGGGAAAATGAGGCAAGTCCTCAGTTTAGTCCTACAGTGGATGCATTTTTGTCCCATAGCTTCATTCTAGGCCTGTGATAGCTGTTGTCCAGGGTGTTACGTGCAGCTTGCTGATGCTGAGCCTCTCTAAAAAGCAAGCGTGACGAAACGCCCTGGATCAGAGCTAGGCCTGTGAGTACTCCCCTCCTACCCTCTCAGCCTGTCCTCTCTATTCAAGGCACATCAGGAACTAGCTCTGGTGCTGTCACGTTACATTAGCCTTAGGCTTCACTTTGTGTTTTGTTTATGTCATGTTGCTTGTGTCGAATTAATTATATATTGTGATGGTGTAACATGTTCTGTGGCTATCTCCTCTTTTCTCTCACACTTTCTTTCTTTCTCTCTGTCTTTCTTTCTTTCGCTGTCTTTCTTTGTCTTTCTCTCTTTCTTTCTTTCTCTCTCTTTCTCTTAGGAGAGAGAGCCACTGCGTGTAATCCCGCTGAAAGAGGTTCACAAAGTTCAGGAGTGCAAGCAGAGGTCAGTGTCTTTTACTCTTTAGTCACTGAGCTAGACAGATTGGCTATTGACACTGGCAGACCAAGTGCCAAGGTGATAGGGCTGGGAGGGAGACGTGGGCTGTGTCCCAAATGGCACCCTATTCCCTATTTGGTGCACTGCTTTTGACCAGGGACAATATACACTATATAGGGAACAGCGTGCCATTTGGGACACAGACATGGCTGACAACTGTAGCGTCCTCACAGATAAGAAAAGTAAATGTTGGATATGGACTCACAGAATTGGCTTACTGTCATCATTCGATGGCGATGCACTCTCTTACATTCACACCCAGTGATTTACGTTACTGGATGTTTGAATATGAATGAAAGTGGTGTCATCTCTTTCTATCCAGTGACTTAATGCAGAGGGACAATCTATTTGAAGTGGTCACTAGCTCAAGGACCTTTTACATACAGGTGAGACAATTTCTTTCTCCAGATAATGTCTGAATATATTGACTGAATTCCCTTGAAGAGATACAGTAACTGTCCATTGCCATTGGCACACAGTAACCTATTCCTCTCTCTCTGTTTTCTTTGTGACCCCTCTTCCTTCCTCTGTAGTCGGACAGTCCAGAGGAGATGCACAGCTGGATCAAGGCCATCTCAGGAGCCATTGTGGCCCAGCGGGGGCCTGGACGCTCAGCTGCCTCTGTACGTATGCAGTTCCTGCATACTGGCTCTGTATGGGACCCACAGGGTGTCAAAACGTTCAACACTTTAGTTCCAGCCAAGTATTACATAACACACCTGGTTCAACTAACCAAGGGCTTGATGGTTAGTTGGATCAGGTGTGTTTGTGCTGGGCTAGAATAAAAGCCTGCACGTTCTGTGTGTGCCCAGGAAGGGTATTGGAGATCTCTGCTCTGAGGGGGAGAAACTTTACTGTCTCTGCAGGAAACCATATTTTATCGAAATATCAAATCAAAATCAAATCAAATCAAATTTTATTGGCCACATGCGCCGAATACAACAGGTGCAGACATTACAGTGAAATGCTTACTTACAGCCCTTAACCAACAGTGCATTTATTTTTAATAAAAAAGTAGAATAAAACAACAAAAAAGTGTTGAGAAAAAAAGAGCAGAAGTAAAATAAAATAACAGTAGGGAGGCAATATATACAGGGGGGTACCGGTGCAGAGTCAATGTGCGGGGGCACCGGCTAGTTGAGGTAGTTGAAGTAATATGTACATGTGGGTAGAGTGACTATGCATAAATAATTAACAGAGTAGCAGCAGCGTAAAAAGATGGGGTGGGGGGGCAGTGCAAATAGTCTGGGTAGCCATGATTAGCTGTTCAGGAGTCTTGTGGCTTGGGGGTAGAAGCTGTTGAGAAGTCTTTTGGACCTAGACTTGGCACTCCGGTACCGCTTGCCGTGCGGTAGCAGAGAGAACAGTCTATGACTAGGGTGGCTGGAGTCTTTGACAATTTTGAGGGCCTTCCTCTGACACCGCCTGGTATAGAGGTCCTGGATGGCTAGAATGTCTCTAGTTTGTAGATAATCTGTTTCTGGCTGTTTGGAATTTAAACCATTCACCCACCCACCACCCCAGTTTAGAAACTGGACATCACAGTTGGATTTCTATACCTGTGTGCCACCGTGATTTTCATTTTTTTTGTTGGTTTCCATGTTCGTATATTTGCATTGACATACTGTAGGTGTAGCTTACACTACAGTACACAAGGCAGTATTCTATCTCTACTCAACCAGGTGATGCTGCGAGATACCCCACCTCAAACCGTAACCGACGGTCACCTTGGAACACACACACACGCACAGAATAGGAAACTCCACCGCCAAATCCAGCCACTCTCCTGTTCTCTCTCCTCCCTGCCTCTCTCCCTCTCTCGGCCTCCCCCCGTTCTCTCTCTCCTAACGAAGCTGTGCATTACTGTGTTGTTGCAGATGCGTCAGGCCCGTCGGCTGTCGAACCCTTGTATACAGAGGTATACATTCCGCAATGGTGAATGCAGCACGTATGTGAGCCCCCGTGTCAGTCAAGCAGCTTCCTCTCTGTTTCGCCAAGTAGTAGTCCTAGGTTGCATCTGAAATGTCAGCATATTCCTTAAATTGTGCACTACTTTTGACCAGGGCCCATAGGGAGGCTCTGGTCAAAACCTATTTTCCCTATATAGTGTTCATTTCGACCAGGGGAGCTCTGGTCAAAAGACGTGCACTATATAGGGAATAGGGTGCCATTTCAGATGCAGCCCTAGTCTACTGTAGTGGAATGAAGCTTTGATGACTGCTTATTCCCCTCTGAAACACCCAAGCAAGCCCAGTTACTAACTAGATAATAGATAGACTTCCATCTCATGCTTGAGTGCTGATCATTAGCCCCGCCCCCCTTCTCCATCCTAACTGTTCTGGACAGACATCATCTAATCTGCCATTGATTGACCAGACTAACTCGACAAATCCACATGACCTCACTCCTCCTCCTTCCAGAGCTCAGTATTGACTGGTCTGTTCTTGACTAGGCTTCTTGGAAAACTCCCTCTGGCATCAGTGGTTTTCGATACCTTCTTCCTCAACCGATTTTAATGCATTTACAACACATTTTGTGATCTCCAGGTCCGTTTTTGGCAGTTTTTTCACAATTCTGGTTGTGAACTGAGTTCCCGTTCCTTTATACAGACAATGAAAAAATGAAAAGGGCCATCTATCTGGCCTCCATGTGCAAGCAAATATTCCACATAGAACCCACTTGCGTCACTGGGTTCCAATGTAGCGTGGGAAGCTGTAGTACAGGAACCTGTAGCTGCTATCTAGGCCTAAGGCTGGTGGTGCATGTTCCCCCACCTCTCCTAGAAACACACACAGCAATCCTCAAGGTTGACCATTACAGTATATCTTCATTCATTCTTTCATTCATTCATTGGCTTCAACATCTTACACTTACCAACTTTGAGACTTTTTAACATTTCCACATTTCTTTTAGTCTCTAGTTACCCATTTGGTTTGGGGAAAGTATGTCTAGTAGTTTGAAGCCTTTCATGCTCTCTAATGACCCAGTAATACTGTGATTCTTGTCAACATGTCCTCATGCACCCCACCCCTTCAACACACACTTACGTTCTCAGAGTTCTACCCATTTATTCTGATTTCTTTTCATTCCTTATTTTCTCGAATCTCACCCTGTGTCACTTTTTCCACTTTTTCACTCCCTTGCTGGAACTCGCCATTCCTCAACAGGTTTTTAGCTCGCTGTAACTGGTCATCTTTTCGCTAACATTTGGCCGTCTGTTTTCTTTGTTTTGTCTTTTGTCCCTGTCGTGTTTTTCAGAGAGTCAAATGTGACAGTGAGGTACTAACATTCCCCAAGTGAGCTCTACTGTACATCCACTGTCTACTGTACCACCACTGTGTGTGCTGCCATCCTCCTCCTTCAACTACATCTGCTGCCTTAGTCTGCCGCTGCTTATCTCCTGCTTCCTCCACTACTCCTCTTTGCACCAGCACCACTATAGATACTACTACTGCTTCTACTACTGCTGCTGCTGTCCTACCTCCCTTTGCCACCCTTTGTCACTGCCCCTGCTACAGCACTGTGACTGACCTGACTGACTCCCCTGCATCCAGTGCTTCTGAATCTGAATGACTTTGTCCCCCTCCTACCTCCGTTCCCTCCCGTACACTCTGCAGGAGCACAGCGACCACTCCACCACCAACACCCCCTCCGCCTTCTACTGTAGCAGCAACCAGGGGGGACCCCCTCTCCCTCGCTCGCCCATCCAGGCAGAGCTCCCCTACCCCCAGCCCCAGAGGGTCCCGGGCCCGGGCCCTGACCTGGAACAGCCAGGACTTCATGGGCCTGCTGCCCTGGCGAGGCCACCAGGGGGCACCACCACGGCACCGCTCCCGCCTCTCTCTCCAGGAGACCCCTCGTCTGTCCAAGTGAGTGCCTCGTCCCATTACCACACCAAAGCCCACCAGGAGGACCTGTCGCCATGGAGACGGCGCAGCAAGGTAGAGGGCGACCAACCGGAACTCTCCTCCCTCAGCTTCGAGGACTCAGACCTGCATGTCAGCCTGGTGTGAGCCTCTAACCCTGACCCCTCCGGTCTGGATTCACACTGACAGAAAGGGGACTGGACACAGTGGACAGTCATCAACAACGACAAGAGGAAAGCCAATCAAACGTGACCAAAATGGAGCTGAACCAATCAGAGCCAACCTGGCCCTCAGGAAGACAGGAAGTGGTCCCTGGCTGTGACCGTTGATCGTCTACTCTCCCCTGTTTCCAGACCCTCTCTTAACACAGCAAATGGCGTGACTTTTCAGGGCAAGGAGATGTCGTCAGATTCTGTTTTATTTCAGTCTTTTTCATTATTGATATTTCTGTTGGGTGTTGCTCTTTCTTTCTTGTTGTTGGTATTGTATGGTATGATTCCTGAACATCCTCCCCTGTCCATTGGCTCAAGAGGTTACAAGAGGTGGACTGGGTTGGCTACTCTGCTGAGAAACTCACTAATCATGTTTGTCATTCTGTCCCACACCACTTCCTCCTCCCCGAAGTCACTTGATTTACTGTTATCAGGGTTGTTGGGACTACTATAAAAAAGGGGCTAGATGTTATTTGTATTCATAGTTATGTAAATGAAAAAGGTTTAACTGTTGACAATGAGACAACCCCACTCATACATAAAAACATAAACGTGAGGTTTAGATTTGTATGTACTTTTAAGATGTGAAATATACTTGCTTTTAAGCTGACCGTTTAGTTTCTATCCAAAGCATGCTGTTGTTGAAGCACATAATGAAATATGGAACCAAATCCTAAAGATAACTTATCAGATGAAAATCCCTGCAGCTTTCTTATTTTCAGTTACGTTTTAGAGAGAAAGTGGGTGTTATGTGTTATATTTCTGTTTTTAGTCATCATTCAGATACATATGCTTTGAGTCCTTCTGTTCATATGAGAGTTACAACTGTTGTGTTTTAGACTCTCTCTCTCGCTCTCATCAGTCACACACACACTGTCACACCTCTGTGTTTTGCCAAATGAAGTTCTGCACTGTATTGTATGTGCCTGCCAATGTTAGCATGCATTTGTATAGAGACTTCTCCCTCAGGAGGACATATACAGTACAACACATCTATACGCCTCTGGGCAGGGCCTTTCAATTGGCACTTTGTGGACTGTGGGCAGATAAGCTGCCCACTGCCCTTGATCTGTTTTATGGGTGTTCCTTCGTGGTCCTCTTCTCTTTTCTACTGTACGACTATTTTACTACTTTTCCATATGCTGTGACAGTTTGTGTGTCTGTGGGGAGGCATACTGTGCTTCTCAGCTGTACTGTTCCTGTAACTTGTTACTGTGTTGCACACCTCTTACTGTATAGCTGGTAAAGTGCCTGCATTCTCTCTATAGAGAAAAAAAAACAAGAAGCTATTTTGACCCTTTTAATTGTGTACCTGATGTTCTGAATCATGTGCATTATTTATTAAGTGGAGTTTGAAAATACATCAATGGATTCAAGTTGGAGTGACTTTGCTTCTTATTTGTGTTGACTCAAGTCATTTAAATAATATATTTTTTGTTGGATGCAGTCAAAACAGAAAATTGACACCATCTAGTGCTGAAGGAAAGAACTACAAGTCCTTGTTTTGCTCATATGTTTTTATTCCCTACAATGTCTGCTATGTTCACTTCTTCTGTAACCCCACCTTTTCCAGCATGTTATTGTAGATTGCATTTAGAGGTGTAACCAATTTTTATAGTGTTAAAAGTTGACACATCAAGGCCTGGTAAGACCATAGGAAATGACTTGGCAAAGCAGGTCTCTACTGCCTTCTGTTGGCCTTGCTTATTGGCATCTATGGCCAACTGAGATAGTTACTGTGAATTGGAAATATTTGTATTATTAATACATCTAAATATGTAGTAAATATCTCTCATTCATCTCAATTTGGTCTTCTGAACAAAGGTGAATTCCATCAGTCTGAATGATCAGGGCCACATCATACCCCTAAGGTTGCGTCCTATTTCCTGTGTAGTGCACCAGAGCCCATAGGGATATACATCCAATAAAAACACTCAGAAATAACAAACTGCTTAAACATATTGGAACAGGTCTCAGAGTTTGGATGTTACTGGCAGGGATTGAGTGTGGCCAAAGCTTGTTGTTGTAGCAAATTGCATTGAGGACTTAACAATAGGAATCCCTCTCCATTC
Source organism: Coregonus lavaretus (assembly GCF_964263955.1). Lineage (NCBI taxonomy): Eukaryota > Metazoa > Chordata > Actinopteri > Salmoniformes > Salmonidae > Coregonus > Coregonus lavaretus. The sequence goes on along the minus strand of NC_140012.1, from coordinate 14,366,712 downwards.
CCGAGTTCAGGTTTGAGTAACTCTGACTTTGATTCAAATGGACATTCGTAGTTCTTCATTAGAAGTGTGAGTTCACATGTAATGGGCTCGTATTGAGAAGGATGTGCTTGCCAGATAGTGTAACTCTAAAGAATACAAACAGGAGACCCACTGGGCACAGACATCAATTCAACGTCTATTCCACATTGGTTCAACGTAATTTCATTGAAGTGACGTGGAAACAACGTTGATTCAACCAGTGTGTGCCCAGGGGGGAGCAATCACTGGGAAATCTCCTATCTATATTGATGACTGCAGTGAGTGAAGTTGAACACACATCTCCTCTGATGCCACTAATGTCAGTTAAAATAAACAGTGGTGGCGGCTTGCACTTCAGCATAATCATGAATCTTCAAGCTGGCCTCTGCTCTCATCATGAAGAGCCCCCTAGCTGTTATCTGTAGTTACATAACAAGCCCAGAGTTGTTCTTGGTCACGACCTAGTCATGCAGGTTGGACACCACAGTGTAATGATGCTGTGAAGGCAACAGGTCTCTAGCCACTGATCCCAGGCCTGTCCTGCTGGCCCTTGGCTGTCAGGTCTAGTTATACGCATCAGGTTCGTTCTGATCCTAGGCCTTTTCTAAATATTTAGGGCTAGTTGTACGAATCAGGTCCGTCCTGTCAAACCCAGGGCCCGTGGCGGCGAGTGATGATGTCAGCAATGATGACATGGCCCCTAACAGAGGCCTCTGAGTGAGTCAAGGACAACATAAACAGCTGGATGAGCTCTGTAACCACAACAACGGGGGTAAACAGAGCCTGACCTGCATGGTCCGCCCCAGTGCCTGTCAATGGCCGGGTCCAGCTCATTATTTTCCTGGGGTGCTGAGGATTTCTCCACACTCGTCCCTGTGTGCTTAATGGAGATCACTCACAATGAGAGAGTGGTTGGAGCCTAACATCTGCACTGCCAGAGAACACAGCAAGCCTCCCTTCCCTCCTTCCCTCCCTCCCTCCCTCGATTCATCGCAGTGTGTGTGTGTTTGTGTGTGTGCGTGTGTGTGTGTGTGATGGTGTCACTGACACACCCACTTTAGTGTTGCTTAAGAGATGCTTGATTCCAGCTGTTACAATGTGATGGAGCAAAAGTGTATCTGAATGTTAGATATACTGCTACATCTTTTGCAGAAATATACACATTTGACTGGTTCTGAGAAACTCCAAACATTACAGTACATGTGACATACTATGGCCAATACGTTTCCTGCTTAACTAATCACTGCTTTGCATGCTTCGCTTCCAGTGTCTTCTTCCATATCTCCTATGATGTTGTCAGACACAGCTGGTGAGCAAGATTACCAATCACATGATTTAAGTTAGGATAAACAAAACAGCCCAAGGCACCCACTACCAAAATAATGTACAAAACAAAACAGAGTAGTTAAATTGACCTGGAATGGTAAGCTCTCCACTCTGTCATTGCATTACTGTAATTCACTTAATTTCCCCCACGTGTATTGTTTATTTCCTGTTAAGCACTCCCAGATGAAATGAAAGTGAACAATAAATGTTACAAGAGATGATGTAAGTTTGACATCAATTTCACTTCGGCTCATGTTTTCGAACCAACCGTCTACTTTAAACTCCAACACAGACCTATAAACTTCCAACTGCACTGCTGAAGCACCGCTGCTGCACAACTAAGGTCTCCTTGTGCAACTTTACAGTCCCTTAATACATTAGAAAGAGCTACACTTGCTTCGTTAGCACTTGGTAGACGCTTCTAAGCTTCTTAATCAATTTAATGGACCATGCAGCAACACTTCAGCATCTAATAAGATAAATGGTAGTGCTCAGCTGGATCTTTTCCCCACCAGTACGGTTTAGGATAGAGGACAATGTGTTCCCACAGAAAGATGGCTCTCTACAGCCAGCTCTGGTTAACCAACAACCCCAAGCATTGCCAAAATATTTTGGGGACAGGACAATGAGGATTGGGAGTCTTGTGGTGGGATTTCTATCAAGTAAAGAACATTGTCTCTTGTGGCTAATGTGGCTTCCTTTACCTTCCAGCACCAAATAAAATAAAATAAAATAAAATGTTATTTGTCACATGCGCCGAATACAACAGGTGTAGTGTCACGCCCTGACTCAGGGGACTCTTATATGTTGAGTCAGGGTGTGTATTTTCCTTGTTGTGCTTTTTCAATGTGTGGGATCTAGTATGTATAGTTCTATGTTGGCCGGTGTGGTTCCCAATCAGAGGCAGCTGTCGCTCGTTGTCTCTGATTGGGGACCATACTTAGGCAGCCTATTGGCACTGTGTAGTTGTGGGATCTTGTTAAGGTTTGTGTCTACCTTAGGACTTCACGTTTCGTTTCGTTTATTGTTTTGTTGTGTGTTTATTTAGTTTAATAAACATGTACGTATATCACGCTGCGCCTTGGTCTGACCCGTCATTCAACGAACGTGACATGTAGACCTTATCGTGAAATGCTTACTTACAAGCCCTTAACCAACAATGCAGTTCAAGAAATAGAGTTAAGAAAATATTTAGTAAATAAACTAAAGTAAAAAATTAATAAAAACGACAAGTAACACAAGGAAATGACATAACAATAACAAGGCTATATACAGGGGGTACCAGTACCGAGTCAATGTGCGGGGGTACAGGTTAGTCGAGGTAATTTGTAAAGTGACTATGCATAGATAATAACCAGAGGGGGGGGTCAATTTAAATAGTCCGGGTGGCCATTTTATTAATTGTTCAGTCATTTTACAGCTTGGGGGTAGAAACTGTTAAGGAGCCTTTTGGACCTAGACTTGGCTCTCCGGTACCGCTTGCCATGCGGTAGCAGAGAGAACAGTCTATGACTCGGGTGACTGGAGTCTTTGACAATTTTTGGGGCCTTCCGCCTAGTATATAGGTCCTGGATGGCAGGAAGCTTGGCCCCAGTGATGTATTGGGCTGTATGCACTACCCTCTGTAGTGCCTTGCGGTCGGAGGCCGAGCAGTTGCCATACCAGGTGGTGATGCAACCAGTCAGGATGCTCTCCATGGTGCAGCTGTATAACTTTTTGAGGATCTGGGGATCCATGCCAAATCTTTTCAGTCTCCTGAGGGGGAAAAGGTGTTGTGCCCTCTTCACAACTGTCTTGGTGTGTTTGGACTATGATAGTTTGTTGGTGATGTGGACACCAAGGAACTTGAAACTCTCGACCCGCTCCACTTCAGCCCCGTCGATGTTAATGGGGGCCTGTTTGGCCCTCCCTTTCCTATAGTCCACGATCAGCTCCTTTGTCTTGCTCACATTGAGGGAAAGGTTGTTGTCCTGGCACCACACTGCCAGGTCTCTGACCTCCTCCCTATAGGCTGTCTCATCGTTGTCTGTGATTAGGCCTACCACTGCTGTGTCGTCAGCAAACTTAATGTTGGTGTTGGAGTCGTCAATGAACAGTATTCTCACATAGGTGTAATTTTTGTCCAGGAGGGAAAGGGCAGTGTGGAGTGCGATTGGGAATGCATCATCTGTGGATCAGTTGGGGCGGTATGCGAATTGGAGTGGGTCTAGGGTTTCCGGCATGATGGTGTTGATGTGAGCCATGACCAGCCTTTCAAAGCACTTCATGGCTACCGACGTGAGTGCTACAGGGCGGTAATCATTTAGTCAGGTTACCTTTGCTTTCTTGGGCACAGGGACTATGGTGGTCTGTTTGAAACATGTAGGTTTTACCGACTCGGTCAGGGAGAGGTTGAAAATGTCAGTGAAGACACTTGCCAGTTGGTCCGCGCATGCTTTGAGTAATCCGTCTGGCCCCACGGCTTTGTGAATGTTGACCTGTTTAAAGGTCTTGCTCACATCGGCTAGGGAGAGTGTGATCACACAACTGGTGCTCTCATGCATGCTTCAGTGTTGCTTGCCTCAAAGCGGGAAGAATAGACATTTTGCTCATCTGTTAGGCTCGCGTCACTGGGCAGCTCGTGGCTGGGTTTCCCTTTGTAGTCCATAATTGTTTTCAAGCCTTGCCACATCTGACGAGCGTCAGAGCTGGTGTAGTACGATTCAATCTTAGTCCTGTATTGACGCTTTGCCTGTTTGATGGTTTGTCTGCGGGCATAGCGGGATTTCTTATAAGCGTCCGGATTAGTGTCCCGCTCCTTGAAAGCGGCACCTTTAGCTCGGGGCGGATGTTGCCTGTAATCCATGGCTTCTGGTTGGGAAATGTTTGTACGGTCACTGTGGGGACGACGTCGTCGATGCACTTATTGATGAAGCCAGTGACTGAGTTGGTAAACTCCTCAATGCCATTGGATGAATCCCGGAACATATTCCAGTCTGTGCTAGCAAAACAGTCCTGTAGCGTAGCATCTGCGTCATCTGACCACTTCCATATTGAGCGAGTCACTGATACTTCCTGCTTTAGTTTTTGCTTGTAAGCAGGAATCAGGAGGATAGAATTATGGTCAGATTTGCCAAATGGAGGGCGAGGGAGAGCTTTGTACCCGTCTCTGTGTGTGGAGTAAAGGTGGTCTAGAGTTTTTTTCCCCTCTGGTTGCACATGTGACATGCTTGTAGAAATGAAGTAAAACTGATTTAAATTTGCCTGCATTAAAGTTCCCGGCCACTAGGAGCACCGCTTCTGGATGAGCATTTTCTTGCTTGCTTATGGCCTTATACAGCTCGTTGAATGCGGCCTTAGTACCAGCATCGGTTTGTGGTGGTAAATAGATGGCTACGAATTAGACATCGCGCACCAACAGTTATTGACAAATAGACACACACCCCGCCCCTCGTCTTACCGTCTTACGTACAGTACCAGTCAAAAGTTTGGACACACCTACTCATTCCTGGGTTTTTCTTTATTTTAATTATTTTATACATTGTAGAATAATAGGGAAGACATCAAAACTATGAAATATCACATATGGAATCATGTAGTAACCAAAAAATGGTTAAACAAATCAACATATATTTTATATTTGAGATTCTTCAAAGTAGCCGCCCTTTGCCTTGATGACAGCTTTGCACACTCTTGGCATTCTCTCAACCAGCTTCATGAGGTAGTCACCTGTAATGCATTTAAATTAACAGTTGTGCCTTCTTAAAATTGAATTTGTAGAATTTTTTTCCTTCTTAATGCGTTTGAGCCAATCAGTTGTGTTGTGACAAGGTAGGGTGGTATACAGAAGATAGCCCTATTTGGTAAAATACGAAGTCCATATTATGGCAAGAACAGCTCAAATAAGCAAAGAGAAACCACAGTCCATCATTACTTTAAGACATGAAGGTCAGTCAATCTGGAGAATTTCAAGAACCAAGTGCAGTCGCAAAAACCATCAAGCGCTATGATGAAACTGGCTCTCATGAGGACCGCCACAGGAAAGGAAGACCCAGAGTTACCTCTGCTGCAGAGGATAAGTTCATTAGAGTTAACTGCACCTCAGATTGCAGCCCAAATAAATGCTTCACAGAGTTCAAGTAACAGACACATCTCAACATCAACTGTTCAGAGGAGACTGCGTGAATCTCATGGTCGAACTGTTGCAACGAAACCACTACTAAAGGACACCAATAAGAAGAAGAGACTTGCTTCGGCCAAGAAACATGAGCAATGGACATTAGACCGGTGGAAATCTGTCCTTTGGTCTGATGAGTCCAAATTCGAGATTTTTGGTTCCAACTGCCGCGTCTTTGTGAGACGCAGAGAAGGTGAACGGATGATCTCTGCATGTGTGGTTCCCACCGTGAAGCATGTAGGAGGAGGTGTGATGGTGTGGGGGTGCTTTGCTGGTGACACTGTCAGTGATTTATTTAGAATTCAAGGCATACTTAACCAGCATGGCTACCACAGCATTCTGCAGCGATACGCCATCACATCTGGTTTGCCTTTAGTGGGACTATCATTAGTTTTTCAACAGGACAATGACACAAAACAGACCTCCAGGCTGTGTAAGGGCTATTTGACCAAGAAGGAGAGTGATGGAGTGCTGCATCAGATGACCTGGCTACCACAATCACCTGACCTCAACCCAATTGAGATGGTTTGGGATGAGTTGGACCACAGAGTGAAGGAAAAGCAGCCAACAAGTGCTCAGCATATGTGGGAACTCCTTCAAGACTGTTGGAAAAGCATTCCAGGTGTAGCTGGTTGAGAGAATGCCAAGAGTGCACAAAGCTGTCATCAAGGCAAAGGGTTGCTATTTTGAAGAATCTAAAATATAAAATATATTTTGATTTGTTTAACTCTTTTTTGGTTACTACGTGATTCCAGATTTTGACTGGTACTGTAGCTGCTCTGTCCTGCCGATGCACAGAGAACCCAGCCAGTGTGCTGCAGTCAACTATTACTGTACTGTAGATCTTTCTCTCTCAAACAGCTGGTGGCTCTCGTTTCTCAGCTGTAATGGGGATGTACTGTAGCACTAGCAGCAGCATTACATGCACCAGTAACATGGAAGATAAACAGGATATGTCTTGGACAAGGGTGGGGAACTAGATACAGTGGGGGAAAAAAGTATTTAGTCAGCCACCAATTGTGCAAGTTCTCCCACTTAAAAAGATGAGAGAGGCCTGTAATTTTCATCATAGGTACACGTCAACTATGACAGACAAAATGAGAAAAAATAATCCAGAAAATCACATTGTAGGATTTTTAATGAATTTATTTGCAAATTATGGTGGAAAATAAGTATTTGGTCAATAACAAAAGTTTCTCAATACTTTGTTATATACCCTTTGTTGGCAATGACACAGGTCAAACTTTTTCTGTAAGTCTTCACAAGGTTTTCACACACTGTTGCTGGTATTTTGGCCCATTCCTCCATGCAGATCTCCTCTAGAGCAGTGATGTTTTGGGGCTGTCACTGGGCAACACGGACTTTCAACTCCCTCCAAAGATTTTCTATGGGGTTGAGATCTGGAGACTGGCTAGGCCACTCCAGGACCTTGAAATGCTTCTTACGAAGCCACTCCTTCGTTGCCCGGGCGGTGTGTTTGGGATCATTGTCATGCTGAAAGACCCAGCCACGTTTCATCTTCAATGCCCTTGTTGATGGAAGGAGGTTTTCACTCAAAATCTCACGATATATGGCCCCATTCATTCTTTCCTTTACACGGATCAGTCGTCCTGGTCCCTTTGCAGAAAAACAGCCCCAAAGCATGATGTTTCCACCTCCATGCTTCACATTAGGTATGGTGTTCTTTGGATGCAACTCATCATTCTTTATCCTCCAAACACGACGAGTTGAGTTTTTACCAAAAAGTTATATTTAGGTTTCATCTGACCATATGACATTATCCCAATCCTCTTCTGGATCATCCAAATGCACTCTAGCAAACTTCAGACGGGCCTGGACATGTACTGGCTTAAGCAGGGGGACACGTCTTGCACTGCAGGATTTGAGTCCCTGGCGGCGTAGTGTGTTACTGATGGTAGGCTTTGTTACTTTGGTCCCAGCTCTCTGCAGGTCATTCACTAGGTCCCCCTGTGTGGTTCTGGGATTTTTGCTCACCGTTCTTGTGATCATTTTGACCCCACGGGGTGAGATCTTGCGTGGAGCCCCAGATCGAGGGATATTATCAGTGGTCTTGTATGTCTTCCATTTCCTAATAATTGCTCCCACAGTTGATTTCTTCAAACCAAGCTGCTTACCTATTGCAGATTCAGTCTTCCCAGCCTGGTGCAGGTCTACAATTGTGTTTCTGGTGTCCTTTGACAGCTCTTTGGTCTTGGCCATAGTGGAGTTTGGAGTGTGACTGTTTGAGGTTGTGGACAGGTGTCTTTTATACTGATAACAAGTTCAAACAGGTGCCATTAATACAGGTAACGAGTGGAGGACAGAGGAGCCTCTTAAAGAAGAAGTTACAGGTCTGTGAGAGCCAGAAATCTTGCTTGTTTGTAGGTGACCAAATACTTATTTTCCACCATAATTTGCAAATAAATTCATTAAAAATCCTACAATCTGATTTTCTGGATTTTTTTCTCTCAATTTGTCTGTCATAGTTGATGTGTACCTATGATGAAAATTACAGGCCTCTCTCATCTTTTTAAGTGGGAGAACATGCACAATTGGTGGCTGACTAAATACTTTTTTCCCCACTGTATATAATTATCATACACACCTCTATATCTCATCATTCAAACTTCAGATTGCGACTCATTTACACCATTTATACCACTCTCAGTCCATATTTATACAATGTTGTTCTCAAACGCGCTTAATTACTATTTGTATAACCTACAGGAACATTTTATTCTATCAAAAGGCCCATATTTGGAATGTTAACCCTATCCCAGTTATTTTACTGTAGTCAATTTATCATAATACTACATCACCTCTAAAGTCTAAATATAATGTCAGAAACATACCCTAAAAGATTGATCAAAATACAATGCATAGACGTCATATGATCACACCGGTACACGTGACCTGTTCCTCCAACAGGATTTATTCTACCCCTCCTGGTAACGTGAATTTTCCACACTCAGTTGGTCAATGAATATCCATGCACCATTTATCCTTCTCTTTCCTAATGTGAGATTAGGGACGCCCTTTCTCCATCAGACAGAAGCTTCAAACGACCTCAAATATATTTCCTTTCCTTACAGAAAGGCTATTTACTTGCAGGATTTCTTATTATTCTCACTCACACAGATGAGCAGCCACTTGTGCCCAAATGAATCAGACAGTTTAAGGACTCACATTAGCCCAAGCAAAGCACTCATCCACATGATCAGACCTACTCTATTTAACACTTCTCTATATTTTGAAGCCTTAGTGACTGTTTAACCCGTTCACCTACTCAGGATGACCTAACTTTTTTACCTGATCGACCCTGCCTAACTTTGGCATCACCACAACACAGGATAATGCCCCACCTACCCGAGCAGACCTCTAACAATGAATTCCTCATTAGAGCAGTAACCGTAGGTCCCAAATTTAGCTAGCCACCTGCCCGTTCAGCCCTCTGGAGCGCTAATTTTAGCTCTCCAAAGCGGTATCCACAGGATTACTATTTATTTAGCCCCCTAGGTGATACACTTCCTCGACACACCTGGACTTTTACTACGCTTTTCTAAGCTACCTGTAAATTCTTCCCTTCTTCTCTGATTCACTTCCTCGACACAGAAAAGAAGCAGTATTGCACAGGATTTCGCCTACCTAAGCAGCATATAAACGATACACTTCCTCGACACGTTTATAGCGGTATTCGTAGGACTTAACATGTTATTGTCTGATCGCTCAACCAGATGGACAACTGCCCGTGCCGAAATGACCCAGACAGAGCTATCAGCAGGATGAATCAAATGAATCAAATCAATTGAACAGACGGTTCAGACGAACAACAGAGTGACATCGACATGTATTCTTAAATTCAAAAGCTCCCAGTCTCTAATTTTCTGGTTCTTAAATTTGGAGAGACCTACTTGGTATTTCTGCAGCTGATGCCGTGCCCCGGATCGAACCACACAAACGTTTATACTATATAAGTAAGAACTTGGCTTACCTTTTAAAAGCGGCCGCTTTTGTTTGTATGGTCCGTCCAAGCCGTTTCATAACTGCTGATGTACACCATCTCTGGACCCTTTTTTTCAACTCCTGGCAAGCTCGCCAAATATGTCGTAGAAATATTTGACTAAAAAAGAGTCAACTCAAAAATATCTCTCAAGAGACTGGAGCTTGTGAATCCAGAAATTATACTTTATTATTGCGTAACAAAGCCGAGCCACTCCATGGAACGGCTGTCTCTCTTTGGCTTAGAGATCTCTTATATACACACACAAATGCACAGTCATGTATACATAGCTTACAAAGCTACTCCCCTTAAGATCACTGATTAACATCTTTAACTGCCACGCCACTATTATCTTTGAAAGTCCAATAACACATGTTGTTTACTCCAAAAGGCCATGGGCGCTTTTGCCTCTTTCCCTTATCTCATTATATTGGTGGCATGGCTCAGACACTTTTAAAAATAAAATACATACATTCATCAAAGCATGTTTACACATTGTATTGACTATGTTCCTTATTTAGACATGCATCTGGACTTATAAAATGTAAATCATGTTTACTATATTTTATCTTTGTCTTCCCCCATCTGATGGCAACACCGCCATCCTGACAGTTGTGGACCAGTTTTCCAAAGCTGCCCACTTCATTCCTCTCCCCAAGCTACCCTCCGCCAAAGACATGTCCCAGCTCATGGTGCAGCATGTTTTCCGGATCCATGGACTCCCAGTAGACATGGTCTCCGACCGGGGTCCTCAGTTCTCGTCCCGGTTCTGGAAGGCGTTCTGCACACTCTTTGGGTCGTCGGCCAGCCTGTCCTCCGGTTTCCATCAGTCCAATGGCCAGTCGGAGCGAACTAACTAAGACCTGGAGATGACTCTGCGCTGCCTGGTCTCTGCCAACCCCACCACCTGGAGCCAGCAAATAGTGTAGGTCGAATACGCCTGCAACACCCTTTCCTGCTCTGCCACGGGTCTTGCGCCCTTTGAGTGTTCCCTGGGTTATCATCCCACGCTCTTCCCGGAGCAAGAGGAAGAGGTCGGCATACCCTCGGCCCAGATGTTTGTCCGCCGCTGTCGTCATACCTGGAGGAGATCCCGGTCGGCTCTTCTCAAGACCACCTCCAGGTATCGACGACAAGCGGACCGCCACCGGACCCCGGCTCCCCTGTATCGTCTCGGGCAGAAGGTACAGTGAGGGAAAGAAGTATTTGATCCCCTGCTGATTTTGTACGTTTGCCCACTGACAAAGACATGATCAGTCTATAATTTTAATGATAGATTTATTTGAACAGTGAGAGACAGAATAACAACAAAAAAATCCAGAAAAACTTATGTCAAAAATGTTATAAATTGATTTGCATTTTAATGAGGGAAATAAGTATTTCACCCCCTCTCAATCAGAAAGATTTCTGGCTCCCAGGTGTCTTTTATACAGGTAACGAGCTGAGATTAGGAGCACACTCTTAAAGGGAGTGCTCCTAATCTCAGCTTGTTACCTGTATAAAAGACACCTGTCCACAGAAGCAATCAATCAATCAGATGATTGCTCTCCACCATGGCTAAGACCAAAGAGCTCTCCAAGGATGTCAGGGACAAGATTGTAGACCTACACAAGGCTGGAATGGGCTACAAGACCATCACCAAGCAGCTTGGTGAGAAGGTGACAACAGTTGGTGCGATTATTCGCAAATGGAAGAAACACAAAATAACTGTCAATCTCCCTCGGCCTGGGGCTCCATGCAAGATCTCACCTCGTGGAGTTGCAATGATCATGAGAACGGTGAGGAATCAGCCCAGAACTACACGGGAGGATCTTGTCAATGATCTCAAGGCAGCTGGGAGCATAGTCACCAAGAAAACAATTGGTAACACACTACGCCGTGAAGGACTGAAATCCTGCCGCGCCCACAAGGTCCCCCTGCTCAAGAAAGCACATACACATGCCCGTCTGAAGTTTGCCAAACATCTGAATGATTCAGAGGAGAACTGGGTGAAAGTGTTGTGGTCAGATGAGACCAAAATGGAGCTCTTTGGCATCAACTCAACTCGCCGTGTTTGGAGGAGGAGGAATGCTGCCTATGACCCCAAGAACACCATCCCCACCGTCAAACATGGAGGTGGAAACATTATGCTTTGGGGGTGTTTTTCTGCTAAGGGGACAGGACATCTTCACCGCATCAAAGGGGCGATGGACGGGGCCATCTAGTGTCAAATCTTCGGTGAGAACCTCCTTCCCTCAGCCAGGGCATTGAAAATGGGTCGTGGATGGGTATTCCAGCATGACAATGACCCAAAACACACGGCCAAGGCAACAAAGGAGTGGCTCAAAAAGAAGCACATTAAGGTCCTGGAGAGTTCTAGAGAGTCTCCAGACCTTAATCCCATAGGAAATCTGTGGAGGGAGCTGAAGGTTCGAGTTGCCAAACGTCAGCCTCGAAACCTTAATGACTTGGACAAGATCTGCAAAGAGGAGTAGGACAAAATCCCTCCTGAGATGTGGGCTAACCTGGTGGCCAACTACAAGAAACGTCTGACCTCTGTGATTGCCAACAAGGGTTTTGCTACCAAGTACTAAGTAATGTTTTGCAGAGGGGTCAAATACTTATTTCCCTCATTAAAATGCAAATCAATTTATAACATTTTTGACATGCGTTTTCTGGATTTTTTTTTTGTTATTCTGTCTCTCACTGTTCAAATAAACCTACCATTAAAATTATAGACTGATCATTTCTTTGTCAGTGGGCAAACGTACAAAATCAGCAGGGGATCAAATACTTTTTTCCCTCACTGTATGGCTGTCCACCCGGGATCTGCCCCCTCCAGGTGGAGTCCCGCTAACTTTCCCCCCGGTTTATCGGCCCTTTCCCCATCTCAAAGATCATTAGCCCCTCTGCTGTTCGTCTTCTGTTGCCCCGTACCCTCCGTCTCACAGCCCTTTGTCTCCTGTTTCCAGGCCCACCCCTCTCCCCCATTTCATCGACGGCCAACCAGCATACACGGTGAGGCGTCTCCTGAAGGTTCGACCTCGGGGCAGGGGATTCCAGTATTTGGTTGACTGGGAGGGTTATGGCCCGGAGCAGAGGTGCTGGGTCCACGCTAGGGACATCCTGGACCCAGGCATCATCGCTGAGTTTCAACGCCGGCAGGTATGTGCCCAGGTAGGACGCCAGGTGGCGCCCCTAGAGGGGGGGGTACTGTCACACCCTGATCTGTTTCACCTGTCTTTGTGATTGTCTCCACCCCCCTCCAGGTGTTGCCCATCGTCCCTATTATCCCCAGTGTATTTATACCTGTATTCTCTGTTTGTCTGTTGCCAGTTCGTTTTGTTTTGTCAAGCCTACCAGCATTTTCCCCCTTGCTCCTGTCTTTTCAAGTTCCTGTTTTCTAGTTTTCCCGGTTTTGACCATTCTGCCTGCCCTGAGCCTGCCTGCCATTCTGTACCTTGTCACACCACCCTGGATTATTGACCTCTGCCTGCCCTGACCCTGAGACTGCCTGCTGTTCTGTACTTTTTGGACTCTGATCTGGATTACTGACCTCTGCCTACCCTTGACCTGTCGTTTGCCTGCCCCCTGTTTTTGTAATAAACGTTTGTTACTTCGACACTGTCTGCATCTGGGTTTTCTCCTGAAACTTGATATTAGTGTTACATTCACTGTAGCTGTCGACACTTAGACAAACAGAGAGCGCTCTTTGTGTTCGTGTTGCCTTGTAGTCAGTCCTTAGGTCATACTAAAGGCCTCCCTCAAACTCTATGGGTCTCTATGGCAATGAGGGTGGTAACAGTAACACATACAAACACAGTTAGTCTCACAGCACTCGTGGAAATGATCCATTGTGATAGAGAAACTCTTCAAAGACTATTAGAAGCATCTGTCATTTAAAATGCCATATGAGTTTAGGGTATTCGATCAATCCATTCCAAACAGCACATGGAATTGATTATATTTGCTTTTGAGTTCCAGTAGGATGCCATTGAATGGTTGAGCATTCCAGAATACTGACGTAGACATTAGGGCTCTCAGAATAATGTGATACGCCTCTGTAGCGTCCAGAAACCTCTGCCTTAATCCTGACCCACTCCACTCTGAGAGGGGAGATAACACGGGCAGATGCCTGGCCCCTGCCCAGACCATCAATCCAAAAACAAAGGGCTGCAACCCTGAACATTTAAACTGAACTATGATAACCTTTGCATTCAATTAATTTAATCACTTTTCCTGCTGTAAATTCAATTTCAGAGGATTTTATACATTTTGTTTACACTGCACCAAGCATATAGTGGCTTTTGTTTTACGTGACCAGTTTGTTTAACATTGATAGTCTGGCAATGGAAAAATCAATGATCAACAGGCATGCAGTTGCTTCTGGTATATTTTACTTGCAGCACAACAATAATTAGGCCTAGTCCAGTGCAGTAATTTAATCTATAGTAGACCTACTCAATTATACACAGTGGAAATTGAAGGGTGGGCTTATGCTACTACAAGAGCAAAAGTGTATTGACATATTTTCTTTGCTCAACTGAATGAAGCAATGTATCCTATAGGAACATATACAATTATAATACGTTTTAAATGAACTCAGTAACACTCTGACATTGCGTTTGTAAGGGGCTGGGTGGAGGGGGCATACGTACTGCACCCTCTGCACATCAGCAGAGCCCACCAATCGCCTTTCTTGTTTATATTGCTACAACGTGTCAGTTGCCTTTATAAACTCTGGAACCTCACAGAGCAGCCTCACAGAGGGAGTTAGAGCATCTTTGTTGTCTGACAGCAGTAGACCAACAAAGCTCAATTTAGTGAAAAGCCTCAGACGTTTATTTGCACATTTATGTAACGTTTATTATTTATGCAGATCAAACATATTTTTGTAGAAAGTCGTAAAGTTTAAAGAGTCGTTTTTTGGCAACTTTGTACATTTTTAGATACTTTAATATTTAACCATGTTTTGGTCCGTCATCTGCGCAACTTTTCTTCTTGCTCCTTTAGTTTGCGAGGCAAGAACCAAGCAATATGTCATCGGCTGTCCAGATAAATGTGACACATTTCTATGTCCCCCGATCCCTGCGGACTGTATGGCCGGCGACATCCTTGACCAATGCGACTGCTGTCCGGTCTGTGCGTCCGGAGAAGGTGAGGTATGCGGCGGCACGGGGAGACTAGGGGACCCGGAGTGCGGAGAGGGCATGGACTGCTCGATATCGGACGGAATTGGGGTGTCCGCCACAGTAAGGCGTCGGGGCAAAAGTGGTGTGTGCGTCTGCAAAGGTTCGGACCCGGTGTGCGGCAGTGACGGGGTGTCCTACCGAAACATCTGCGAACTGAAGAGATTGAGTAACCGGGCTCTGAAGCTTCAGCAGCCACCGGTCATCTTCATACAGAGAGGAACCTGTAGCAAAGGTATGTGTCAGTGTTGGAAATCAACATAATGTATCAAAATCACTGTATGTTTTGGTAGAAGCATCAGCAAGCAAGTGCGATATTGTGCCTAAAACCATAATGTGTAAAAGGTGTAGGCCTAGACCAAATTGAAATAATATTATCCAGTGAATTGATCTTCGGTAAGATGACAATTTTTTTTGCTAAAAAAAAGTTGTCATCCTTATGTTCCCTAAATAACATGACTGTATATATGAAGGTTCAAAGGGATCTGTTTTACTATGGCCTAGAGCTGTGTTAGAAAATGATCCCTTCAGTTTGGACCCAGTGGTAGAGCCAGTTTGTCAGAATGTATCGCAATCACACCCAAGACATTTAACAGTAGCCTGCCAGTCAAACTAGACAGAGCTTTAGTGTCTTGACATGTTTTTCACAAGGAGATATGTGATGTTAATGATATCATATCAAAAAAATATCTTCATTTGTTGGTTAATAATACATTTTAATAGCAGTTTGATTGACATTTCAATGGTGTGCCTTCATGGCTGTTTTGACTAATTAAGTGACTGGCAGGGCTCCACATGCAAATGGTTTGATCTGAGTTGGCACAAAGCTGGCTACAAACATCAGCTCTCAGCACTTCAGTACTTCAGTTTAGTGCATCTTAATGCCAGAGGTCTTTCATTCCAAAGTCACATTTTATTATCTTAACACAGGGTCAAAACCTGTTGAAATCAGACCAGGCTTTCTTGAGAACTTGGTGTATGCAGTGGAAATAAATACTGGCTTTCTCGCCAATGTGTATAGTTGTGATGCTTGGCCTTGAGGTATATATCGAAAACACACACCCTCACACACACACAGCTGTGAACACACCATTCACACCTAGATACTTTTGTGGCAGTTAGTTTTCCGCTACAGTCGAGCCTCTGTTATAACTTGAGCCGTATCAGATTAGACAGATTACAGAGCACAGGAAGGTGAAATCTCAGCTCAGTTTAGTCCCTGTCTGAACATTTGAGTATCCAACTCCTGCTCCCCGCTCTTCACTCCCTCCTCCTCCTCCTCCCCCTCTTTTTCATCCTCTTCCTCCTCCTTCTCCTCCCTCTCCTAACTTTTGAACACAAAACTCCATCCCAGATTCTGGGACTCTGTTTCCCCCTTTCAGGTCAGAGGATTGGCTTACCTTGATATGAGTTTTACCTCACCACCCCAAAAATAGCTGTTTCACTCAAGAACTGAGCACAGGATTGCTCAGAGCTGAGTGAGGTTTCCAGGAGTTTCAGCCAAGCCAAAGATCTGGAAGGTCTCTCAGTCACAAACCATTACATGAGCTGCTTCCACCTATGATGTCATAGCATCTGGTCCTCATGGAGTCAGTACAGTGCCTTGCAAAAGTATTCATCCCTCTTGGCGTTTTTACTATTTTGTTGCATTACAACCTGTAATTTAAATGAATTTATATTGGGATTTCATTTAATGGACATACACAAAATAGTCCAAATTGGGGAAGTGAAATTAAAAACATAACTTGTTAAAGAAAATTCAAAAAAATGCATATGTATTCACCCCCTTTGCTCTGTCACATGATCTCAGTATATATACACCTGTTCTGAAAGGCCCCTGAGTCTGCAACACCACTAAGCAAGGGGCACCATCAAGCAAGCGGCACCATGAAGACCAAGGAGCTCTCCAAACAGGTCAGGGACAAAGTTGTGGAGAAGTACAGATCAGGGTTGGGTTATAAAAAAATATCAGAAACTTTGAACATCCCACGGAGCACCATTAAATCCATTATTAAAAAATGGAAAGAATATGGCACCACAACAAACCTGCCAAGAGAGGGCAGGCCACCAAAACTCACGGACCAGAGAGGCAACAAAGAGACCAAAGATAACCCTGAAGGAGCTGCAAAGCTTCACAGCGGAGATTGGAGTATCTGTCCATAGGACCACTTTAAGCTGTACACTCCACAGAGCTGGGCTTTACGGAAGAGTGGCCAGAAGAAAGCCATTGCTTAAAGAAAAAAATAAGCAAACATGTTTGGTGTTCGCCAAAAGGCATGTGGGAGACTCCCCAAACATATGGAAGAAGGTACTCTGTTCAGATGAGACTAAGATTGAGCTTTTTGTCCATCAAGGAAAACGCTATGTCTGGCGCAAACCCAACACCTCTCATCACCCCGAGAAGACCATCCCCACAGTGAAGCATGGTGGTTGCAGCATCATGCTGTGGGGATGTTTTTCATCGGCAGGGACTGGGAAACTGGTCACAATTGAAGGAATGATGGATGGGGCTAAATACAGGGAAATTCTTGAGGGTAACCCATTTCAGTCTTCCAGAGATTTGAGACTGGGATGGAGGTTCCCCTTCCAGCAGGACAATGACCCTAAGCATACTGCTAAAACAACACTCGAGTGGTTTAACGGGAAACATTTAAATGTCTTGGAATGGCCTAGTCAAAGCCCAGACCTCAATACAATTGCGACTCTGTGGTATGACTTAAAGATTGCTGTACACCAGCGAAACCCATCCAACTTGAAGGAGCTGGAGCAGTTTTGCCTTGAAGAATGGGCAAAAATCACAGTGGCTAGATGTGCCTGCTTATAGAGACATACCCCAAGAGACTTGCAGCTGTAATTGCTACAAAAGGTGGCTCTACAAAGTATTGACTTTGGGGGGGGTGAATAGTTATGCATGCACAAGTTTTCTGTTTTTTAGTCTTATTTCCTGTTTGTTTCACAATAAAAAATATTTTGCATCTTCAAAGTGGTAGGCATGTTGTGTAAATCAAATGATACAAACCCCCCAAAAAATACATTTTAATTCCAGGTTGTAAGGCAACAAAATAGGAAAAATGCCAAGGGGGGTGAATACTTTTGCAAGCCACTGTAGATTGTATAACTTCTACTAAACAGATCCAAATCTAGGTCAAATTCTATAGTCATAGAGCCATGTTTTGTCAACCCATTTCTTCATGAGTTGACTTGCTCCGCATATACAGTATGTGTGACTGACAGGCATGGATACAAGATCAACCAAACACTGTCAGTAGAAAGTTCACTGGACTGGTGACTTAAAACCTTTTGAATGGAAAGAAGTGTGAATGAAATCTCGTACCGTAACATGTTTTGTACACAACATATTTAGTTGGTTCAAATAAAATTGGTTTAGTTTGTTTAGTTAATTGGTAGCTAAGTTAATTCATACTTAGTTAATACCTCTATTTCTCTTGATGATGCTCAGCTCTCTGTTTGAGTGACATGATGGAGATCGCTGTGACAGACCATCTGACAGTGATAGACCATCGCCCAGACTGAAGATCTGAAGCTTGTTTTCCATACCCTTTCAAAGTGGAAGGAGTTGGCATCTCTAATCCAAGTTGAAAGAGCTCCCAGCATGGTAAACATTAGTTTAGTGGTGCAAATGGCAGCCAAGGTGCACAAACACACTCGCATAAATACACGCATCCCTTAAACACACACACACTTGAAGTCTGGAGTTGGGCACAGTCACTGACAGTGTGCTTGCTTAGGCAATGTCAGAGCGGCCATGCCCCATATTCAGGAGATATTCTAGGCAGAGAAACCCACATCTGTAAGGGTAGAGGGTCATTTCAATTCGGTGAGTGTGGGGGTGTATGTGGTAGTCAGAGGGTCCAGACTGAAATGCAGCCTGCCACCCAGTGTGTTCAGTAGAGGGAGAGGGGCAGATTCCGCATGGAAAAACTCATAAACCACTGATGTCAACAGCACCATGGGAATAACAGTGGATGCTTGACTAGAATGCCCATGGGCAAGCATGGACACACCGGTCACATGAGTGGACAGGGATGGATGGGTGATTGATTTATTGATTGACAAGTTGTTGAAATGACAAGGGCACTAAGTTAGCCACCAGAGGTTTTGAACTGTTGTGAAACGTGGTAGTGTGGTCTAAATCCTCAAGTATTTCCATAGACTAAAAGATTCTGTAAGAAATCCCTCAATCATGCAGACGGTTGCAAATGCAAAAATAACCTGTTGAGGTAGATTTATTCCATACAGTTGTCTTAGACCATATCTACAGTATTAGGTCATTACAATTACTCTTCCTTCCAGCCTCTGTATCTTTCTATGTTCTCACTTCACTCAGAGAGTGTCATATGAGATGGGCCCAGGCGGCCAGACAGCCAGTCAAGCCAAGTGTCAGTGTCATACAGTATAACTGATGGACACTTCAGGAAACCATCAGTGGGCAAGAATAGACTGGCCATGCCCTATATTCAAGAGATCTGCTAGGCAGAAAAACCCACATCTGTAAGGGTAGAGGACTATCATTTTCTCTCTCTACGTGATACAATTTCAATTCGGTGTGTGTGTATGTGAGTACGTGCGTGAGAGTGTGTTTTCGAGTGTGTGTGTCGTGAGTTTTCTGATTCCTCTCGCATATCATCCACAAAATATGTTTATCTTGGATGATAATTCAACCAAATTATTTGTAGCTAATTGGAGTCAAATTAACATGCCACATTACTACTTATATGTTGTTGTTAAATATTTCCCAACCTGCCTGTGTGTCTCTGTTCCATCCTGCTGTAGGCTTTTGGTGCACCAAAGAGATGGTGTGACTGTTAGTGATTATGAAAGAGAGAGAGTCCTCAATTTACAGCGTATCGTTTGATCTTTTATCAAAGTGGAGGTATTTTTATGTGATTTGATTAAAGGCCGTTTTACGTGGCATGCCAGAGTGCATATCTCTATCTGCAGGTCGGGTCGAGTGAACTTTTGAGGTCTTTGAAACTCCTTAGACTGAGATAATATTAATGGAGCTGTTAAGACCTGTTAGATGGACACAATGTTGCCAGAGGCTAATACACCACAATGCAGAGCAAGAAGGATCTCTTGGCATCATCCAGCACTGTGTCTGGCGCTATCTAGTGCTATTTAGAACCTAAAAGGGTTATTAGGCTGTCCTCTTAGGAGTACCCTGTGAAGAACCCTTTTTGGTTACAGGTAGAACCGTTTTGTGTTCCTTGTAGGACCCTTTCCACAGCGGGTTCTACATGGAATCCAAAAGGCTTCTACGTGGAACCAAAAATAGTTCTCCCTGGAACCAAAAAGGGTTCTCCTATGGTTACAGCCTGAAGAACCCTTTTGGAACCTTTTTTTTCTAAGAGTGTAGGTGTCAGTGTGAGTGTCCCTGTTGTTGTGGTTGGGGTGATTGTGAATTATTGTTAGGCACTAAGATTAAAGGGGGAAACACCAGTCATGTTTTAGCCTATCATAGGTTGTGTGAGACCAAACCCCACAAATAGGGGTTTTAAAAGAACTCTTTCATCCGTTTGTGAGGTGGGTTGGAAAGGTGCTATTTATTAGAAGGAGGAAGTGGAGTATAGGCCTAGAGATATTCATTAACTGGACCAACACGGACCCATGGAGATGAATAACCAAAGGAAAATGGGTTAATTGCAGATGTTTTGCACGCACTGCAGCTGTTCCCTAACCAAAGGTTGCGCAAGGTACAATAAAGTGTTATGGTTATAAAACTTCAGATTTGAGTCACTTCCTGAGTTTTATAAACTCAGTGAAGAGATCAGAAGACTGACCATGCTGTACAATATTGAGCCTCAAAGCAGATCTTCCAATTTCCAGATTCATCTGAATTCTGTCACACACACTACCCTTGTGGATGTTATCAATAGAGTTGTTTATACAGGCCGTCTGCGCTCTTTAACGGTTGTTTATAAGAGTTTATGCAATAGCATTGTTGAATACTTTTTTCTGATTGGCTTGAAAGGCATTCTAGAGTGTGCATTATTTCCCTATAATGCACGGTATATTTGCATGGTATAATTCAATGGCTATAGTTCATACTTACATATTCTATGTTTGAGCTACTTTTTAGAGCAAACTTCGAATTTAAAACATTGGCATTGTTGAATTCGATTTTCATAATGGCAAGCCAGGACTGATGGTTTGGATAGCTAAACTAGCAAGTCTGTTTGTTTGGTCACCACGGCAACTACTGTAGCTATCTAGTAAACTTGCTAGCTACTTCAGTGGATGTTGAACACATTTCAAATGTGTTAAATTATAGCCATGGTATAAAAGGGATAATTAACTCGGGGCTCTATGCATTCTCTGGAAAACAATGCAACTCTGTGGAAGGTCAGTTCCACTTCCTTCATTCTTTTCCATGGAACGCATAACACCTCGTTGAATATCCCTTACATATTGTAGAGTATACAGTATAGGATATATAGAGCACATTCGGAAAGTATTCAGACCCCTTGACTTTTTCCACATTTTGTTACGTTACGTTACTGGTTCTAAAATGGATTAAATTGTTTTTTCAATCTACACATAATACCCCATAATGACAAAGGAAATATTAGGTTTTTAGAAATCTTTGCAAATGTATTACAAAAAACGGAAATATCACATTTACATAAGTATTCAGACCCTTTACTCAGTACTTTCTTGAATCACCGTTGGCAGTGATTACAGCCCCAGTCTTCTTGGGTATGACGCTACAAGCTTGGCACACCTGTATTTGGGGAGTTTCTCCCATTCTTCTCTGCAGATCCGCGCAAGCTCTCTCAGGTTGGATGGGGAGCTATTTTCAGGTCTCTCCAGAGATGTTCCATTGAGTTCAAGTCCAGGCTCTGGCTGGGCCACTCAAGGACATTCGGATACTTAACCCAAAGCCACTCCTGCGATGTCTTGGCTGTGTGCTTAGGATTGTTGTCCTGTTGGAAGGTGAACCTTCACCCCAGTCTGAGGTCCTGAGCACTCTAGAGAAGGTCAAGGATCGCTCTGTACTTTGCTCCGTTCATCTATCCCTCGATCCTGACTAGTCTCCCAGTCCCTGCCGCTGAAAGACATCCCCACAGTTTGATGCTGCCACCACCATGCTTCACCACAGGGATGGTGCCAGGTTTCCTCCAGACATGACGCTTGGTATTCAGGCCAAATAGTTCAATCTTGGTTTCATCAGACCAGAGAATCTTGTTTCTCAAGGTCTGAGAGTCCTTTAGGTGCCTTTTGTCAAACTCCAAGCGGGGTGTCATGTGCCTTTTACTGAGGAGTGGCTTCCGTCTGGCCACTCTACAATAAAGGCCTGATTGGTGGAGTGCTGCAGAGATGGTTTTCCTTCTGGAAGGTTCTCCCATCTCCACAGAGGAACTCTGGAGCTCTTTCAGGGTGACCATCGGGTTCTTGGTCACCTCCCTGACCAAGGCCCTTCTACCTCTATAGCTCAGTTTGGCCGTGCGGCCAGCTCTAGGAAGAGTCTTGGTGGTTCCAAACTTCTTCCATTTAAGAATGATGGAGGCCACTGTGTTCTTGGGGACCTTCAATACTGCAGAATCTTTTTTGGTGCCTCGACACAATCCTGTCTCGGAGCTCTAAGGAGAATTCCTTCGTCCTCATGGCTTGGTTTTTGCTCTGACATGCACTGTCAACTGTGGGACCTTATATAGACAGGTGTGTGCCTTTCCAAATCATGTCCTATCAATTGAATTTACCACAGGTGGACTCCAATCAAGTTGCAGAAACATCTCAAGGATGATCAATGGAAACAGAATGCACCTGAGCTCAATTTTCGATTCTCATAGCAAAGGGTCTGAATAATTATGTAAATAAGGTGTTTTAGCTTTGTCATCATGGGGTATTGTGTGTAGATTGTTGAGGGGAAAAAATAATTGAATCCATTTTTGAATTAGGCTGTAACGTAACAAAATGTGCAAAAAAAGGGGTCTGAATACTTTCCGGTCAAAAGTTTGAACACACCTAGTCATTTAAGGGTTTTTCTTTATTTTTTATATTTTCTACACTGTAGAATAATAGTGAAGACATCAAAACTATGAAATAACACATATGGAATCATGTAGTAACCAAAAAGGGGTAAACAAATCAAAATATATTTTATATTTTAGATTCTTCAAATTGCCACCCTTTGCCTTGATGACAGTTTTGCACACTCTTGGCATTTTCTCAATTAACAGGTGTGCCTTCTTAAAACTTAATTTGTGGAATTTTTTTCCTTCTTAATGCGTTTGAGCCAATCAGTTGTGTTGTGACAAGGTAGGGGTGGTATACAGAAGATAGCCCTATTTGGTAAAAGACCAAGTCCATATTATGGCAAGAACACCTCAAATAAGCAAAGAGAAACAACAGTCCATCATTACTTTAAGACATGAAGGTCAGTCAATGCGGAACATTTCAAGAACTTTGAACGTTTCTTCAAGTGCAGTCGCAAAAACCATCAAGTGCTATGATGAAACTTGCTCTCATGAGGACCGCCACTGGAATGCAAGACCCAGAGTTACCTCTGTTGCAGAGAATAAGTTCATTGGAGTTACCAGCCTCAGAAATTGCAATCCAAATAAATGCTTCACAGTTCAAGTAACAGACACATCTCAACATCAACTGTTCAAAGGAGACCGTGTGAATCAGGCCTTCATGGTTGAATTGCTGCAAAGAAACCACTACTAAAGGACACCAATAAGAAAAAGACTTGCTTGGGCCAAGAAACACGAGCAATGGACATCAGACCGGTGGTCTGGAGTCCAAATTAGAGATTCATGGTTCCAACCGCCTTGTCTTTGTGAGACGCGGTGTGGGTGAATGGATGATCTCTGCATGTGTTTTTCCCACCGTGAAGCATGGAGGAGGTGTGATGGTGTAGGGGTGCTTTGCTGGTGACACTGTCTGTGATTTATTTAGAATTCAAGGCATACTTAACCAGCATGGCTACCACAGCATTCTGCAGCGATACGCCATCCCATCTGGATTGGGCTTAGTGGGACTATCATTTGTTTTTCAACAGGACAATGACCCACCACACCTCCAGGCTGTGTAAGGGCTATTTTACCAAGAAGGAGAGTGATGGAGTGCTGCATCAGATGACCTGGCCTCCACAATCCCCCGACCTCAACACATTTGAGATGGTTTGGGATGAGTCGGACCGCAGAGTGAAGGAAAAGCAGCCAACAAGTGCTCAGCATATGTGGGAACTACTTCTAGACTGTTGGAAAAGCATAATCATTTTCCTCCCAGAAATATTTTTAAGTATGAGATACGCTCTCATTTCAGGGCTTGTATGAGATACCCTCTCATTTCAGGTATAACCCTGAACTAATTTCCCTGTATGTATTTGATAATATGTTAATAGTGTGTTTCTTGAACCTTTTCCAGGCCAGGAGAATCCAGACAGTCTGCGCCACAGATATAACTTCATTGCTGATGTGGTGGAGAAGATCGCTCCCGCTGTGGTTCATATTGAACTGTACCGCAAGTAAGGACCTCCCCTCTACACACACACACACAAACACACACTGACCACAGTAGATTTACAGGTATCTGGGCCATATTCACAAAGCGTCTCCAAGTTGGAATGCTGATCTAGGATTAGGTCCTCCGTATCTTATTAATTATGATTTAAAAGTCTAAACTGATCCTAGATCAGCGCTGCTATACTCTGAGACACTTTGTGAATACGGGTTCAGGTATCTGATGCTGTTTTTCCCAGTAAAAGTTATGACAACAAAGTTACCAATTATTACCCTAAGCAGGTATATAGCGGTGGAGGGAGTGTTGGACAAATAAATACCTATATTTAGTGCTGTAGATCTCCCGCCAGATCTCCTGGCTTGCACAGCTGTGTACATAGTTGTCAGCTTGACTTGGGACCTTGTATAAATTGTTTACAAAGGGGATCCTGTTGTAGCCATAAGGACACAAACATTTTCCCCGCCCTCCTGTTGATAAACACATCATCAGGTCATTTGTTCAAGTGATCTTCAAGAAGAAGTGCTGTGAGCAAAATCACGGTATATGTTTGGCAGTAGTGGCATGTGGTCTACTCATGAACATGTGGATTGACAGATTTAGCAGAACATGTACTTTTGCAGATTTTCAGAAGTTCTTCTACTTGTACATGTTTTAGGTGCAAACAGATTAATAATGTTTCCCCGTTTCCCCGTCTCACCCTCTGTCCCCCTGTCTCACCTTGTCTCTCTGTCTCACCCTCTGTCCCCCTGTCTCACCTTCTCCCTCTGTCTCATCCTCTGTCTCCCTGTCTCACCCTCTGTCCCCCTGTCTCACACTCTGTCTCCTGTCTGTCCTCTCCCCAGGATGGTGTTCTCTAAACGTGAGGTGGCAGTGGCCAGCGGCTCTGGCTTCGTGGTGTCGGAGGACGGCTTGATTGTGACCAACGCCCATGTGGTGGCCAATAAGCACCGGGTGAAGGTGGAGCTGAAGAGTGGCGCCACCTTTGACGCCAAGATCACAGACGTGGACGAGAAGGCAGACATCGCCCTCATCAAGATCGACACCCCGGTAAGGCCTGTTACCTCGCTCGATGCCTCTCTTCTCCAGCCATTTCTGAATGCACTGGTGCTTCTTTTATTTTTAATTTTTTACAAGCGCTTCTGTTTACCTCAACCTCCCTTTTCTCTCTCTCTTTAACTCCCTCCTTCCCTATCTAGCTCTTCATCTTGATCTCGCTCGCGTACTTGCCCTCTCCCTCACCATCTCTTTCTCTGAGATGGTGTCAGAGAACAGGAATGCGATGGAGAGATTAAGAGTGGCTATGAATGGAGTAGACAAACACCATCAGTCTTTTTTAGATTGTCTTTCGTCTGCCAACACAGACGGGATTCATTTAACGGTCTTCATAACATTCTTGGAGCAGGCCAGGTTTAATATTAGCATGGTGGGATCGTTGATATAGGGCACCTCAGCAACGAACATGATTCATTGTAAAAATTGTGAAAAACGTTCAAGAGCAGGAGGGTCTTTTTGTGATATGATTTAGATGTAATTTACTGTTATTCGTCTTTGGTCCAGTTTGTTATAAGAACATGTTTCATTTGTCTGCCTCTCCCAGACTATTACCAGAACAGTAAGCACCCTGTTGAGGGTAAAGGCTGTTTTGGTGCCAATGAGGAAAATGTTCCTCTGTGTGTGTGTGTGTGTGTGTGTGTATGTGTGTATAGGACGTCATGCTGCTTGCTTAGCGAGTACCACTTCCTCCCGATTCGGCCCATACCTGATGCGAACTCTGGACCTCTGCCTTGCTAGCACACGTTACCGCCCTCCTGAAGCGTATTACCAGTCGGCACCATGCGAAAAGCTAACTATTTGCTGGTGCAAGTGGGGACAGTTCAGGCTGAGGAGTAAGTTTCCCCATGGATTACACGTGTGTGCGTGTGCATGTGTGAGGGGTGTGTCTGGAGCATGGCAGGCTTCTTTCTGTGCCACCTTGCTGTGAATCCTCTCAGGCCTCTGGCTGACTCCTGAATGCTGCTCAATAGCTTATAACGTATTATGTGGCAACTGCAAGTTTCAACATCATAAATCCACTTCTGAAAGTTTTTTAATCATTTGTCTTTGATAAAGTCTGAGCATGGACAGTGTGTATTTCTTCTCCCATAATGTCTTCAAGTCTATTTAAAATGTATCTTACAGTATTATTTCTGGATGCCTGCAAGTTCCAGATATCATCTGACCCTTAGAGACCTAAATAGTTGAAAGTCATTAAATGACAATTACACTGTAATAACTCCACCATAAACACAGAAACAACCATTAGGAGAGAGCCCAAGGACTGACTGACCCCTTCCAGACAGAGTGGCCAAACTCCCTGACCCTGTCCTGGAGCACGAGGTGGAAAGAGGTAATGGCGTTGGTGTAATGGCGGTTGCAGGTCTGTGCCTGTGCCCACTTGACCACGGTGGTAGCTAGCAGCGGATCGTCCTTAAAGCAGCGCCAGAGCGACACAGACGCATCCTGCGAGGCATGTATCTGCGTGTGCCATGGCTTGCTCGCTGCTCCTTTTTCCATCACGGCAGCGGATGAGTCTGCGCAGGCTTTGGCGGCATCAATAGACAGGCAGTAAAGAGAAATGGTCTCCTGTTGGCAACAAGAACAGGACTATGTTTCTCTGTTTCTCTCCCTACTTAGTGACTGACAGACTAAATGGCTGAGTGGATCTGGGTAATGGTGGTGCTTATCTCCAGTGTTCTCTTTAGTCTGCATAGCTGTTGAGGCCAACACCTTCTGAGCAGAAAGCTGGACCTCTCTCTTGTCTTGACTTGAATAACATTAGATGGTTGATGAAACAGTATGAACTAGGTGTTGCTATTACTGTATTATATGGATTGTCTGGAATACATCCTGTACATGTCTAGGTCTCCATGAACTTTAGAGGAAGCCTGGACATCAGTAGTAAATGACTGATCCTCTGCAGCACAAATGATAGTCCTCGATTGCATAGCCTATTGACAATGATGAACTTTTTCTGGAAATGCAAAAATATTTGCACTGACGCTATCTGCACACTGTATAATTACGGCCCTTGGGACTAGGCTGAGGAAATTCACTAATCTTAATACATGACCACAGTGGGACTGAGGTTGGGTAGGCAGGAGAGTGGAGCTAGAGCTGATAACAGAGGGAATAAATGTCTAGTACATAGACCGTTACGTGATAGATTTGATAGCTGTCGTACTGTTGAAGTTCACCATGGAGGACAGATAGGTACAGTACATAAGGTTACAGGGAACTTTGCCAAAGTTACTCATTCCTGAGGAAAAAAAAGAACATCAAACAGCCTATAATAAATACTGGTTGGGGAAATGTGTCCATGTTTAAATGTCACTAAGTGAATTCCTATGGTTGAGTCACTTCCAAATGCTGTGTACAGTTCTGTCAAACTACAGGAGTGCCATGGTTAATCATAGTCCACACAACAAGAGAAGCCTTTGTTTTTCTGGCTATGGCTCTCTGTTGTTGGGGTGGCTGGGTTTTTATGTGGTTCATGTGATCTTCTGTGCTGTGTCATAGGAAGACAGTTTACACAAAAACAGACCTGCGATGTAGTATCTCCCTTGTAATCTAGTACTTAGTCTTATGCAAGACACCTAGACCAATATTATGCCTTCTTACAATCGTAAAAGATTGTACTTTTTGAAAATCCTTCCATTCTTCATGTCTGTGCGGTGTCTTTGTTCAGCAGAAATTCAGTGGAGTCTAGATTTGGTAATCGTCCAACATGGATTCTATGGGCACAAAGGACTATTGATTCTGTTCCCTCAATACCATCAAGCTTGGATGATGGAAAATAACTGCATCCATTAGCGTATATTGTTTACATGCTCATTAATAAAACATCTACATTAACATGTCATTGAAGGGGCCCTCAGCTGACCTTTTCATTTCCCCGGATCTGTACAGTACAGAACATTTCCTGGGGCCATGCTTCCGGCATCCAGGAGGATAAGGTCCCTAACTGTGCTACATAACCACCATCTGGAGGGCATTACCCAGCATACTGAATGAACTGCCTTGAGCTCTCTGTGCAGTAGCAGTACATGGTATACCACTGCTTAAAATCTATCAAAGTACCCTTCTCCAAAGTTTGCTCTTAAGACCTTCTCCTGAAACAGCCTCAAATAAACCAGACTTGTTTTTATGAAGGCCATTGAGTAGTCAGATGTACTGTAAAGAGGAAGGTCCTGGTGCCATGTGGTTTACAGGTGGAGGCTTAATACTGTATGCATTAATGTTAGATAATGGTTATGAAGAGCTTGTTTCCGCTGGTCAGCAAAGAGATGCAGTCCAACTCTGTGGCCAGAGTTAACCCTCTGTTACACTGCTACTGTTGACAATGACAGACTGAATTCTAACTTGAGGTTTGCATGCGTTACGTAACTAGAATTTTCACATCAATCATTCATTGATGTCAATGAGAGATTTTACAGACATCAAGTTAAGATTCGTCAACTTTGTTGAATCTTCTTGACAGAGACAGAGTCGTCTCAACACCCCCACACAGATGGCGGAGGATGGTGAATCAATCAAAACATTTGGATAAAGTAAACAAGTTTTAGGTAAACTAAACAGCTGTTAAACCTCTACCATACAGCTCTCTCTCCATCCAGCAGATGTTGTCTTTTTCCTGCTACACTTTTTCGATGTTCCATGACTAATCCAAACCACAGAGCAGGGAAGGGCCCAGCCCATCTCAGCCCATAGGTAGACTCTTCATACCTGTGGTTTTATCCACCTAGTCAATTTGCGCCAATCAAACAAGAGTACAAAGAGAGAGACATAATTTCTGAGTGGAGACACTGGCATTAACAAAGTTATCACTCAGTTGGAGTGTCTCATCCTTGCATTCTTCCAGGGGTTCTGTTGTCCATCTCGTGTGGAGCCCTAGCATCCATCTCTCTCCATGGTGTGCGATAAGACTTCAAAACTAGGTCAAAGCCTGCACTCTACTTAATAGTACATTTGTAACATATGTGTCATTCAATTGGAGAAAAGTAAACTGGAGTGGAGTCTGTTAGACACAAGAGAGTCACACTCTAGTGGTGTGGAACAGAGATGAAAGACATCCCAATACATGTATCCGCCGGGTGCTGGCATTCCCAGGCTTGTGTTTCTTTCTTGGATCTGAATTAGGTCTTTGGGGCTGTCTTGCACCCTCAGGGACATGAGGATTTCAGGAAAAATATTCCCTGATTACAAATCTCTGGGATACGATGTATTTCCAATTCTTAATGGTTGGAAAGAAAGAGACAATTAGTGTAGTACTGTTAAGTCCTCAGTGGCATCTGTCTGGAGTGATTTGCTGTATCTCTTAATAACTGGAAAGAAAAAGTGACATGGTAAGTTTGTCTAGAACTGCTAAGTCCATAGCAACAAACAGTAGAGCTCTGAGAAGGAGCATCGTGACCCAGGGCTGGCTAACTGGCCCAGAGTCAGGTCCTGAAAATCCCAGAGTCTGAGTGTTTGAATATGATTTACTGACCTTGTCACCGATCTAGGAACAGCCAGTCACAGGCTTTTCCATCTGCCTGGACTGAAAATGGACATTCTAGTCAAAATCTGGGATTGATTTGCCTTAATTGGAATGGGTTATATAAGTGTGTGAGAGTGTGTGTTTGTCTTTCCCCTTTTCAGCAGTCTCAGAGAGTATTTGTCATCGGTTTAAAGTTGGTGTGCGGAAAGATCACATCAGCAGAAAGCGGGAAATGATGAATCACTTCAGATGTTCATCCTTGGTATGGTCGATGCCAGAAAGGAACCAGTCAAAGAAAACACACTATTAAGTCCAATGGTCCCATTTCTTAAAGTTACTATTTGGCTTTCCTCAAACAGGGTAACCCCTTAGGAACATGTCCAGGTCAGTCACAGACAGATCCTGTGGACTAATAGAGTTATGACAGACTTCAATCTTATGTATGAGTGTCTCAATGTGAAGAACAGCTCCTGCCTGGGAACAGGAAGGGTTTTTACACTACAGAAAGTGGAAAAGGTGTTTGCGAGACTTAAGAACCACACAAGGAGAGAGAGGGCTGTGGGAACACTGTACACTCAGCTGTGGCCTGAGCAGATAAAGAGATAGTCTCTGCCGGCCCGTATGCAAGCAGAGCCAGAATATTGTGTGTGTGTGCACGTGCGTGCGTATGTGTATGTGTGTGTGTGTGTGTGTGTGTGTGTGCATGTGTGAGGGGTGTGTCTGGAGCATGGCAGGCTTCTTTCTGTGCCACCTTGCTGTGAATCCTCTCAGGCCTCTGACTGACTCCTGAATGCTGCTCAATAGGTTGTCACTTTTTATGTGGTTTGCAACTGCAAGTTTCGACATCATAAATCCACTTCTGAAAGGTTTTTGTTATTTGTCTCTGATAAAGTCTGACAATGGACTGTGTTTGTGTGTGTAACGGACTTAAGAATGTACCGTAAGCTCACTCCACAGCTAGCTTGAAATGTTGCAGAGGGAGCCATCCAATTGGTACCCTTTGAGTGGCTCAAACCGTTGGAACATGGCCAAGGAGGGCAGTCACGTGTATTAGCAAAGCAGAGGTCCCGAGTTCGAACCAGGTATGAACCGCATTGGGGGGAAGTGGTACTCACTAAACAAGCAATCTGACGTCCATAACACGCGCGCGTACGTGTGTATGTGAGTGCGCACGGCTAGAAGTAATTATGAGAAGGGATGTTGTTCATCCCAAATGGAAACACAAGCTGCTTTTCAAATGTACTTTTTTGGATGTTTGCAAACAATTTGACATTAGGCATAATGTTTATCATGTAGTTCTGGATTTATAATATGTGTATAACACTCTTTGCTTTTAGTCCTCTAGTCTATGATTTATAGTATATTGTCTCTTTTATATTTAATTTTAGCATTAATCAGCACTGAGCAAATCAATCTACAGTAACTGTGTTGGTGGTCTGACTGTTCAGTCCCCATTGGCTCAGGTCCAGACACACAGATACAAACACAAACATGTCCAGGCCTGACAGACCAAGCTCACACACACACACACACACACACACACACACACACACACACACACACACACACACACACACACACACACACACACACACACACACACACACACACACACACACACACACACACACACACACACACACTTTGCCAACAGATGCCTCGTCAATCACCCTAGCAGCAACAGACAGCAGCATTGACTAATGGCTCTCTTGCTGCAGACGGCTCCTGTATCCGACACTCCCCCCGTAGCCCCCTGCAGCCCAGTCACTCTGCAGTCGGTAGCCATTGTCCCCTGATCCCCCTGATATTTACCCCCCTGACAGCCTGGTCATTTCCACTGGCACACACAGACCTGTCTCTCACCATTCCACACTGGCACTGTATCAGCTGGCTCAGCAGAAAATGTCATCCCCGTCACTGAGAGCTGACCGAGGTCCCCTATTACAAGGGAGCTCAAAAACTGGAAAGTCAAGGAAACATTAGAAAAAAGGGAAATGTGCATCAGTGATAAGTCTGGGGTCCTGTTACTCGATTCACACTCAAGGACAGACAAATAAGGCTATAGTTTTGCTGCCCTGCATTCCTGCATTCGCTATATAGTGCACTGCTTTTGACCAGAGCCCTATCGGCACTATATAGGGAATAGGGTGTCATTTGAGACGCAACCAAAGACAGACCATGTCAGACCTCTGTGAAGTCTGTGCAGCCTCCCCCTTACCTCCTAGCAAATATTTAATAATTGCAACTCACAACCGCAGCAATTATTTTATTTTCCAAGGTAATTACTTACAGTACATGGAGGGTATTTTACAGGATGTTTGCGAGAGGCATGCCACTGCATGTCTTCACAGTAACAGTTAGACTGGTGTGTGGGTGGATTGAGTTCATTGCGTTGGGTAACTCAGATAGGAGGTGCTTGTTGGGACTGGGGGGG
The DNA here is from genome assembly GCF_964263955.1 of Coregonus lavaretus. Taxonomy (NCBI): domain Eukaryota; kingdom Metazoa; phylum Chordata; class Actinopteri; order Salmoniformes; family Salmonidae; genus Coregonus; species Coregonus lavaretus. Next base: position 14,334,606 of record NC_140012.1, on the reverse strand, counting down.
GGGGGGGGGGGGACCAGCTGTCTCGAGCGAATGAAGGGGGATGGTGGAGGGGGGTGGAAGGGTTGGAGGGGGATGGAAGAGGAGAGACGCGTGTTCTGATAATGCATCTGTGAGTACAACATCACGGATTGCAAAACACTGCCTGTCTGTCAGTCAGTCTGTCTCTCACTGCCTGGAGAAAACAGTGACACTCAAGCCCTCATCCTCACTAGACTAGAGCAACATGCACCAGATACCTTAAGACTCTGCAGATTGAAGTATACAGTGCACAGTACTGTACTATACATGAGTTGTTTGACTCCAGAGGTAGATATAATCCTGACTTGAGATACTGTATATTTTTAAACTTGCATTCAGATGCCATTACCTTGGGTGTTCTATTGTCCTGATCTATATCTGGCTGAATTTAAAGTGTAATACAGTCATGTTGTTTCTTGTTATCTACCGTATTCACGGAATCCCTACGCTCATTTGAGGATTTACTAGGAAATGGAATCTAGATCAAGTGATGGCCAGGCCACATCCGCAGTGGATCCCACAGGAAACTCAAATTCCAGCTTTGTGTATGATAATGGCTCACTAAGATGGCCTGTGGTAGATGGTGTATGACTGTGTGTGTACAGTATATTATCTGTGTAACAACAACACAGCCAAAACCGTCCAACTACAAATATACAGTAGTATTATAGTACTATTATGGTAGTACTATAGTATTATCCCACTGTGTGTATGTAAAAAAGAAATCCTAGACTGTAACCCAGTAAGTGTCACAGTGTGACAGATAGCCTGCTGACTGCTGGGTAGCAGAAAGACACATTGACAGACATGTCACCATGAGCCAAAAGCCATTCCTCCCAGTCCCATTCTATCCACTTGACCCCCTTCCTGGAATGTGTTCATTTATCCGACTTCCAGCCCATCTGGGAGAGTGCTTAGGGTTGTCGGCCAGGGAGCGGCCTGCTATTCCTGTGTCAGGTCTGGATGTCAGGTCTGGATTCCTGGAGCACTGAGCCCAGGGTGGGGGGCAATGGTTCCTCTCCTCATATTTTTTTTTTTTTTTTTTTGCATACTGTGACTGTATCCTCATCGCAATGTTCCCTGACCCCCTGCCCTGTCCTGTCCTGTCCTATTAATACCAAGGTCTGGTGTAACCTAGCCACAACCTACCATAGATCCAAGCGTATAACTCTAATCCATTCTCCTGTTATTGTTGATGGATTTTGTCTATTGTAGATTGTGTCATTGAGATGGATGAAGTGGTAATTCATTGCCTTGATATGTTTTCAGAATCAAATCAAATCAACTTTTAATTGTCACATACACGTGTTTAGCAGATGTTATTGCGGGTGTAGCGAAATCCTTGTGCTTCTAGCTCCGACAGTGCAGTAATATCTAACAAGTAATATCAAACAATTTCACAACAAAGACCCAATACACACAAATCTAAGTAAGTAATAGAATTTAAGAATATATACATATATGGACAAGAAATGACAGAGCGGCATGGACTAAGATACAGTAGAATATTATTGAATAGAATACAGTATATACATATGAGATGAATAGTGCAAGATATGTAAACATTATTAAAGTGACTAGTGTTCCATGTCTTAAAGAGGCCAGTGATTTCAATAGGCAGCAGCAGCCTCTAATGTGCTAGTGATGGCTATTTAACAGTCTGATGGCCTTGAGATAGAAGCTGTTTTTCATTCTCTCGGTCCCAGCTTAGATGAACATGTACTGATCTCGCCTTCTGGATGATAGCAGGGTGAACAGGCAGTGGCTCAGGTGGTTGATGTCCTTGATGATCTTTTTAGCCTTCCTGTCACGCCCTGGCTCTGGGGACTCTAGTATGTTGAGCCAGGGTGTGAGTTTTCATGTGTGTTGGTTCTAGTTGTTGTATATCTATGTTGGCCAGGGTGGCTCCCAATCAGAGACGGCTGTAGCTCGTTGTCTCTGATTGGGAGTCATACTTAGGTAGCCGTTAGGCATTCATTCATTGTGGTTTCTTGTTCCGTGTTGGTTTGTGTATGTAACCAGGGACGTCACATTTTCGTTTTTGTTCGTGTGATCATTATCTAAATAAATATGTTCGCATTCAACGCTGCGCCTTGGTCCTCCTCTCTTAACGACGATCGTGACACTTCCTGTGACATGGGGTGCTGTATGTGTCTTGGAGAGCGGGTAGTTTGCCCCCGGTAACCTTCTCCACTGCGGTCCCGTCGATTTGGATAGGGGGGTGCACCCGCTGCTGTTTCCTGAAGTCCACGATCATCTCCTTTGTTTTGTTGACATTGAGTGAGAGGTTATTTTCCTGGCACCACACTCCCAGAGCCCTCACCTCCTCCCTGTAGGCTGTCTCGTCATTGTTGGTAATCAAGCCTACTACTGTTGTGTCGTCTGCAAACTTGATGATTGAGTTGGAGGCGTGCTTGGCCACGCAGTCATGGGTGAACAGGGAGTACAGGAGGAGGCTGAGCACGCACCCTTATGGCACCCCAGTGTTGAGGATCAGCGAAGTGGAGATGTCGTTTCCTACCTTCACCACCTGGGGGCGGCCCGTCAGGAAGTCCAGGACCCAGTTGCACAGGGCGGGGTTCAGACCCAGGGCCTCGAGCTTAATGATGAGCTTGGAGGGTACTATAGTGTTGAATGCTGAGCTGTAGTCAATTAACAGCATTCTTACATAGGTATTCCTCTTGTCCAGATGGGATAGGGTAGTGTGCAGTGTGATGGCGATTGCATCGTCTGTGGATCTATTGGGGCGGTAAGCAAATTGAAGTGGGTCTAGGGTGACAGGTAAGGTAGAGGAGATATGATCCTTGACTAGGGGCGGCAGGTAGCTTAGTGGTTAAGAGCGTTGTGGCAGTAACCGAAAGGTCGCTGGTTCTAATCCCTGAGCCGACTAGGTGAAAAATCTGTCGATGTGCCCTTGAGCAAGGCACTTAACCCTAATTGCTCCTGTAAGTCGCTCTGGATAAGAGTGTCTACTAAAATGTAAATGTAGTCACTCAAAGCACTTCATGATGACAGAGGTGAGTGCTACGGGGCGATAGTCATTTAGTTCAGTTACCTTTGCTTTCTTGGGTACAGGAACAATGGTGGCCATCTTGAAGCATGTGGGAACAGCAGACTGGGAAAGGGAGAGATTGAATATGTCCGTAAACACACCAGCCAGTTGGTCTGCGCATGCTCTGAGGACGCGGCCAGAAAGCATGCAGAATATGCAGACATCATGGCACATCGTAACTTCAGGCATCACAACTTCCTTTCGATAGATTTTTGTGAAAATGTATGTTGACCCCCATATGTATTTCAACTGGCGCTGAGCTATTTCTGTCATACATAAACAAACAGAATGTAACAAAGGCAATTCAGGCATGTCTCGAAAGAGGGGTTGTCTTGTTACTGTAGATAGCGTATGTATTGTATCTGCATGCCAACTGTTTCTGTTCAGAATGCAAAGTACATTTCTACCAGCAATATGTTTATTTGTCCCCTTTTTTGTAATGATCCCAGGATAAATCTATGTGAACATCTTGACTGATCTGAGTCCTGTGTCCCTTTGTTTAGATGAAGCTGCCGGTGCTGCTGCTGGGGCGTTCAGCTGACCTGAGGCCTGGTGAGTTTGTTGTGGCCATCGGCAGTCCCTTCTCCCTGCAGAACACGGTCACCACAGGTATCGTCAGCACCACCCAAAGAGGAGGCAAGGAGTTAGGCCTGAGGAACTCTGATATGGAATACATCCAGACGGACGCTATCATCAACGTGAGTGACACATACACGTCATCAGACACACACACACACAGCTGTGATCTATATCAGCACAAGGCATTTAGTTGTGGAACACAACAGTAGCTCCTCCTTATTTTCCCCATTACATGTGTACACAGGAAGATGTAGATCTACCATCTGATCATCCCTTTAACCTGAATGCTGTTCCTTTTCAGTATGGGAACTCTGGCGGACCCCTGGTCAATCTGGTAAGATATCATTTGTTATTGATAAGGATTACATCTCTTAGAATGTGTTTAATGTAAATCTATGAGACATTTGTAGAATGTATTTTAATAAAGACGTCTCCGAAGTTGGATAGATAAGGCTATATGAATTCACATGTAAAGCTTGGCAAGCAGTTACACGTTACAGCTTGTAGTGATAACACCATTGTTTTTATTCACATACAGTTGAAGTCGGAGGTTTACAGACACCTTAGCCAAATACATTTAAACTCAGTTTTTCACAATTCCTGACATTTAATCCTAGTAAAAATTCCCTGTTTTAGGTCAGTTAGGATCACCACTTTATTTTAAGAATGTGAAATGTCAGAATAATAGTAGAGATAATGATTTATTTAAGCTTTTATTTATTTAATCATATTCCCAGTGGGTCAGAAGTTTACATACACTCAATTAGTATTTGGTAGCATTGCCTTTAAATTGTTTAACTTGGGTCAAACGTTTCGGGTAGCCTTCCACAAGCTTCCCACAATAAGTTGGGTGAATTTTGGCCCATTCCTCCTGACAGAGCTGGTGTAATGAGTCAGGTTTGTAGGCCTCCTTGCTCGCACACACTTTTTCAGTTCTGCCCACAAATGTTCGATAGGATTGAGGTCAGGGCTTTGTGATGGCCACTCCAATACCTTGACTTTGTTGTCCTTAAGCCATTATGCCTCAACTTTGGAAGTATGCTTGGGGTCATTGTCCATTTGGAAGACCCATTTGCGACCAAGCTTTAACTTCCTGACTGATGTCTTGAGATGTTGCTTCAATATATCCACATCATTTTCCTTCCTCATGATGCCATCTATTTTGTGAAGTGCATCAGTCCCTCCTGCAGCAAAGCACCCCCACAGCATGATGCTGCCACCCCCGTGCTTCACGGTTGGGATGGTGTTCTTCGGCTTGCAAGCGACCCCCTTTTTCCTCCAAACATAACGATGGTCATTATGGCCAAATATTTATCAGACCAGAGCACATTTCTCCAAAAAGTATGATCTTTGTCCCCATGTGCAGTTGCAAACCGTAGTCTGGCTTTTTTATGGCAGTTTTGGAGCAGTGGCTTCTTCCTTGCTGAGCGGCCTTTCAAGTTATGTCGATATAGGACTCGTTTTACTGTGGATATAGATGCTTTTGTACCTGTTTCTTCCAGCATCTTCACAAGGTCCTTTGCTGTTGTTCTGGGATTGATTTGCACTTTTCGCACCAAAGTACGTTAATCTCTAGGAGACAGAACGCGTCTCCTTCCTGAGCAGTATGACGGCTGCATGGTCCCATGGTGTTTATACTTGCGTACTATTGTTTGTACAGATGAACATGGTACCTTCAGACATTTGGAAATTGCTCCCAAGGATGAACCAGACTTGTGGAGGTCTACACATTTTTTTCTGAGGTCTTGGCTGATTTCTTTTTATTTTCCCATGATGTCAAGCAAAGAGGCACTGAGTTTGAAGGTAGACCTTGATATACATCCACAGGTACACCACCAATTGGCTCAAATGATGTCAATTAGCCTATCAGAAGCTTCTAAAGCCATGACATCATTTTCTGGAATTTTCCAAGCTGTTTAAAGACACAGTCAACTTAGTGTATGTAAACTTCTGACCCACTGGAATTGTGATGCAGTGAATTATAAGTGAAATAATCTGTCTGTAAACAATTGTTGGAAAAATGACTTGTGTCATGCACAAAGTAGATGTCCTAACCGACTTGGCAAAACTATAGTTTGTTAACAAGAAATTTGTGGAGTGGTTGAAAAATGAGTTTTAATGACTCCAACCTAAGTGTATGTAAACTTCCGACTTCAACTGTGAGTAAAGACCTATGTTTCCTCAAAAGCAGCATTTAGTAGGTTTTATTTCAAAACGTGGTATTTAATACATATCAGTGTAGCTGAATGAGCTGTTATAGTGAGAGTGAGACCAGATTGGAGTGTGTTTGTTCAACGGGGTGTGTGTGTGTTGTTTCTGTCTTCAGGACGGAGAGGTGATTGGGATCAACACACTGAAGGTGACTGCAGGAATCTCCTTCGCCATCCCCTCAGACAAGATCCGTCAGTTCTTGGCAGAGTCCCACGACAGACAATCTAAAGGTACAGATTACCAATCTAAAGGTAGGGCTGTGACAATTATGGAATTTTGGGGATCAATTAATTGTCATTTAAATTACCAAGTTTATTGTCATAATTGTCTTCTTTTGTAAGAAAAATGTTTGAGCTTGTAATGCGTCATACATTAATGCATCTTTGAAAAGGACCTACGACATACCTAATGAATATAACTCAGCTTTGGTGACACCCCCGTTTAAAAAAACGAATGGTTTATACTGCTATTGGTTTAATTCCATCTACTTGAAAATAAAGTTGAAACCCCCCACTCCTAGAATGCATGTATTAAGACCATTATGACAATTTATTTTTACGTTTACGGTTATTGTCCATAATTGTCAGTTAGACGACTATACAAATATTGTGCTAGACCTATCTAAAGGTTCACATCCATGGCTTTGATCAGGTATTGCATATTAAATGTTCAATGTTTATCATCTTGATCATGCTAATGCAGTATTTATCCTCTTTTCTTTAGGTAAATTATTACCAAAGAAGAAGTATATCGGTGTGAGGATGATGACTCTCACTCCAACGTAAGTTTCAGCCAGCCAGGTTCATCTTGTGAATTAAATTCTTCCAAATACCTGTGGCACATTAAACACTTATCTCTCTATTTTCATTGTTCCCTTTCCCATAGGCTTGCAAAGGAGCTGAAGGAGAGACAATCAGACTTCCCTGATGTTACCTCAGGGGCATATGTCATCGAGGTCATCCCAAAAACACCAGCTGAGACGTAAGTAGTAGTTTACTGAAAATAGAACCAGAAGTCTGTGGACCGACTCAAATCAGTACAAACATGAGCCAACAGTTAAAGTCCTTGACCTTGGATTAGGATGGCAGCATTTGAAGACTCCTTTGGTAGTTGGCTAAAGGCTTCCGCATGCTTCGGTTCGGCTGGTGCTGTTTGTTTATCTTGAGACGCCGTAGTCAGAATGAAGATAACTAGGTAACTCAAGAAATCTGTCATTCATTTTAAATGTTTTACAGAGTAGATCTTAGTCGTGCAATTTTACATCTAAGATTTTTAGTGCAGTATTTCTCAAGTGAAAAAATTTGCATGAAAATGAGTCGTCTATCATTGAATGACAAAAAACACTTCATTGAAAAATTTCTGTTGACCAATGACCAACGAAGGGGCGCAGGCATCAGCTCCCTAACTTCGTCTTGCCTCGAGAAAAAAAAAATGTGTGCACGAACAGCCGAACAAACACTTGCAGAAGACCAAACGAAACATAACAAAATGTTGTCATACTATACAGTACCAGTCAAAGGTTTGGACACACCTACTCATTCAAGGGTTTTTCTTTATTTGTACTATTTTCTACATTGTAGAATAATAGTGAAGACATCAAAACTATGAAATAACACATATGGAATCATGTAGTAACTAAAAAAGTGTTAAACAAATCAAAATATATTTTATATTTGAGATTCTTCAAAGTAGCCACCCTTTGCCTTGATGACAGCTTTGCACACTCTTGGCATTCTCTCAACTAGCTTCATGAGGAATGCTTTTCCAACAGTCTAGAAGGAGTCCCCACATATGCTGAGCACTTGTTGGCTGTTTTTCCTTCACTCTGCGGTCCAACTCGTCACAAACCATCTCAATTGGGTTGAGGTCGGGTGATTGTGGAGGCCAGGTCATCTGATGCAGCACTCCATCGCTCTCCTTCTTGGTCAAATAGCCCTTACACAGCCTGGAGGTGTGTTTTGGGTCATTGTCCTGTTGAAAAACAAATGATAGTCCCACTAAGCACAAACCAGATGGGATGGAGTATCGCTGCAGAATACTGTGGTAGCCATGCTGGTTATGTGTGCCTTGAATTCTAAATAAATCACAGACGGTGTCACCAGTAAAGCAACCCCACACCATCACACCTCCTCCTCCATGCTTCACAGTGGGAACCACACATGCAGAGATCATCTACTCATTTCACCTACTCTGCATCTCACAAAGACACAGTGGTTGGAACATGAAATCTCACATTTGGACTCATCAGACCAAAGGACAGATTTCCACTGGTCTAATGTCCATTGCTTGTGTTTCTTGGCCCAAGCAAGTCTCTTCTTATTATTGGTGTCCTTTAGTAGTGGTTTCTTTGCAGCAATTCGACCATGAACAGTTAACAAACAGATCACCGACCATTTCGAATCACAACGTACCTTCTCTGCTATGCAATCCGGTTTCCAAGCTGGTCATGGGTGCACCTCAGCCACGCTCAAGGTCCTAAACGATATTATAACCACGATCGATAATAGACAGTACTGTGCAGCCATCTTCATCGACCTGGCCAAGGCTTTCGACTCTGTCAACCACCGCATTCTTATTGGCAGACTAAATAGCCTTGGTTTCTCAAATGACTGCCTCGCCTGGTTCACCAACTACTTCTCAGATAGAGTTCAATGTGTCAAATCGGAGGGCCTGTTGTCTGGACGTATGGCAGTCTCTATGGGGGTGCCACAGGGTTCAATTCTTGGGCCGACTCTTTTCTCTGTGTATATCAATGATGTCGCTCTTGCTGCTGGTGATTCTCAGATCCACCTCTACGCAGACGACACCATTTTGTATACATCTGGCCCTTCATTGGACACTGTGTTAACAAACCTCCAAACGAGCTTCAATGCCATACAACACTCCTTCCGTAGCCTCCAACTGCTCTTAAACACAAGTAAAACTAAATGCATGCTCTTCAATCGAACGCTGCTGGCACCCGCCCACCCAACTAGAATCACTACTCTCGACGGGTCTGACCTAGAGTATGTGGACAACTACAAATACCTAGGTGTCTGGTTAGTCTGTAAACTCTCCTTCCAGACTCACATTAAGCATCTCCAATCCAAAGTTAAATCCAGAATCGGCTTCCTATTTCGCAACAAATCCATTTTGTCACCAAAGCCCCATATACTACCCACCACTGTGACCTGTACGCTCTTGTTGGCTGGTCCGCACTACATATTCGTCGCCAAACCCACTGGCTCAAGGCCATCTATAAATCACTGCTAGGCAAATCCCCGCCTTATCTTAGTTCATTGGTCACCATAGCAACACCCACCCGTATTAGGCGCTCCAGCAGGTATATCTCACTGGTCATCCAACAACTCCTTTGGCCGCCATTCCTTCCAATTCTCTGCTGCCAATGACTGGAACGAACTGCAAAAATCTCTGAAGCTGGAGACTCTTATCTCCCACACTAACATTAAGCATCAGTTGTCAGAGCACCTTATCGATCACTGCACCTGTACACAGCCCATCTGAAATTAGCCCACCCAACTGCCTCATCCCCATATTGTTATTTATTTTGCTCATTTGCACCCCAGTATTTCTATTTGCACATCATCTCTTGCACATCTATCATTCCAGTGTTAATACTAATTGTAATTATTTTGCACTATGGCCTATTTATTGCCTTACCTCCATAACTTGCTACATTTGCACACACTGTATATATATTTTATATTTTCTGTTGTATTTTTGACTTTATGTTTTGTTTTACCCCATATGCAACTCTGTGTTGTTGTTTTTATCGCACTGCTTTGCTTTATCTTGGCCAGGTCGCAGTTGTAAATGAGAACTTGTTCTCAACTGGCTTACCTGGTTAAATAAAGGTGGGGGAAAAAATGAAGGGCTGATTCATGCAGTCTCCTCTGAACAGTTGATGTTGAGATGTGTCTGTTACTTGAACTCTGTGAAGCATTTATTTGTTTCTGAGGCTGGTAACTCTAATTAACTAATTAACTTATCCTCTGCAGCAGAGGTAACTATGGGTCTTGCTTTCCTGTGGCGGTCCTCATGAGAGCCAGTTTCATTGTAGCGCTTTTTGCGACTGCACTTGAAGAAACTTTCAAAGTTCTTGAAATTCTCAGTATTGACTGACCTTCATGTCTTAAAGTACTGATGGACTGTCGTTTCTCTTTGATTATTTGAGCTGTTTTTGCCATAAAATGGGCTTGGTTTTTTACCAAATAGGGCTATCTTCTGTATACCACCCCTACCTTGTCACAACACAACTGATTGGCTCAAACGCATTAAGAAGGAAAGAAATTCCACAAATTAACTTTCAACAAGGCACACCTGTTAATTGGAATGCATTCCAGGTGACTATCTCATGAAGCTGGTTGAGAGAATGCCAAGAGTGTGCAAAGCTGTCATCAAGGCAAAGGGTGGCTACTTTGAAGAATCTGAAATATAAAATATATTTTGATTTGTTTAACACTCTTTTGGTTACTACATGATTCCCTATGTATTATTTCATAGTTTTGATGTCTTCACTATTATTCTACAATGAGTAGGTGTGTCCAAACTTTTGACTGGTACTGTATGCACGAACTGTTCATAACTGTTTCGGATGGAAAGCATGCAAATGCCTTTAGTCTCTATTAGTCTCATAACGGTTGCTAGGAGTTCATTGTCCTCTGGTCTTAAAAATAGACTAGCCTCATAGCACAATGAATTAGCATTTCATGACCACATAAATAGCATGACAGGGCAGTCTATCTAGGTTACTCACTCCTACAGAATGCACTGTCTTTGTATATTTTTTGTGGCCACATAAAATAATTTGTGCTGAGGCAGCAGTCTCCCACTGAAGGAAATTAATAGCTTTATTTTTGTCTGGTGGGTATATGTAGTTACAAGGGCAGCATAATGCGCTTAGATTTTTCAGAGACTATGGTCAGATGTTGTTTCTCACAGTGTCTAAAAAGAATGTTACTGCCTCTGTAAGTTCATTTAGCTTTTTTTGGAATGGGAAAAACTCCCTCCTCGCAGACGTAAGAGGGTCTATTCTGTGGATTGAGACCTAATGGTATACATTGCTTAGAGAGTCTTACGTACTGTACTTTATATCAGTAAAGTACATTTCTTTGTTACTACATGCCCCTAACTCCTCTCTCCTCTCCACAGAGGTGGCCTGCAGGAGAGTGACGTCATAATCACCATCAACAGCCAGCGAATCACCTCGGCAAGTGACGTCAGCAGCTCCATCAAGAGGGACGACACGCTGCGGATGGTGGTCCGGCGGGGGAATGAGGACATCATGCTCACCGTCGTCCCCGAGGACATTGACCCTTGACCTCTCAGCAACCACGAGCTGGTTCTCAGTGTTTAAAACCACAGACCTAAACTGTGTGTGTGTCTGGAGCCACACCCTACCATAGAACCTGTAACTACTAGTGCCCCCCCCCCCCACCCCACTTCAAACTACCGGGGGCTGTGAGGCCCACACCTAACCCTCTGGGAACTCAAATGCGTCCAGGGCAATACCGACATATTTTAGCACCCTGCTACTCTTTTGTATTGAAATGTTTTCCTTATGTATGAGTCAAAAAGACACTTCGCTCTCAGTGAAACTGATTATTGCCATCACGTTTGTTTTATACTCTACTAACGTCCTTGCACAGAGAACCCACCTCCATCAGATACAAGAGTGGGTGTCACAGATACCGTAGTTCTGTTTTGTTGTTGTTTTTGTTGCTGTTGATATTGTTTATATGTTTTTTTAATTGTATTTTAATTGTATTTCTCTTTATATGTTTTGTTGACAATTTCACAGAGGGAATAAAAATATTTAAAAAAATAAGTGGTGTTCCTTACTGATCTGAAAATCCAAACTCTGACTACATGAATGTTGACAGTTGAACTATACACATCTAGTAAAGTCACACAATAACCCAGTGTACACATCCAGCTTGGCTGCTCTACACACAATCTTGCTGCTCTACACACAGTCTGGCTGCTCTACACACAGTCTGGCTGCTCTACACACAGTCTGGCTGTTCTACACACAGTCTGGCTGCTCTACACACAGTATGGCTGTTCTACACACAGTCTGGCTGCTCTACACACAGTCTGGCTGTTCTACACACAGTCTGGCTGCTCTACACACATGGCCAGTGCCTGGTTTGGTTTGGGTCATGTCCTGTGAGTTTAATGAGAGTTCTGATGAGTCCCTCTGTATGGTTTGGGAGCTGGACCGCCTGTTTGCCATGGCTCAGCCAATAGGGGAGAATAATACTGCTAAGGGCCAACCCTAGGGGATTGAATGTATGGACAGGGATTTCTAGACACAGGTCAGACATTACTAATCAATGATAATCAACTCCAGCTTCCACTCTTAAAGTACCATGAGCCTTGCCTTGCCAGTCTTGCCTGAATGAGAAATATAATGGAAATACATTTTAGACTCCTTGATGTGTGTACTGCCATTGCATTATTCTTGTCGCTTTAGTTTCAAGTTTATTCGCCACATGCACAGAATACAACAGGTGTAAAACAGTACAGTGAAATTCTTAGTTCAAATCAAATGAGCTCTTTGCACTGACAATGGACTGATAATAATAATAAGATAAAAAAACACAAGAAGTACGATACAGTGCCTTTCAAAAGTATTCATCCCCCTTGGCGTTTTTCCTATTTTGTTTCATTACAACCTGTAATTTAAATGGATTTTTATTTGGATTTCATGTAATGGACATACACAAAACAGTCCAAATTGGTGAAGTGAAATGAAAAAAATAACTTGTTTAAAAAAATGGAAAGAATATGGCACCACAACAAACCTGCCAAGAGAGGGCCTCCCACCAAAACTCACGGACCAGGCAAAGAGGGCATTAATCAGAGAGGCAACAGAGACCAAAGATAACCCTGAAGGAGCTGCAAAGCTCCACAGCGGAGATTGGAGTATCTGTCCATAGGACCACTTTAAGCTGTACACTCCACAGAGCTCGGCTTTACGGAAGAATGGACAGAAAAAAGACATTGCTTAAAGAAAAAAATAAGCAAACACGTTTGGTGTTCGCCAAAAGCCATGTGGGAGACTTTTTGGCCATCAAGGAAAACGCTATGTCTTGCGCAAACCCAACACCTCTCATCACCTCTCATCACCCTGAGAACACCATCCCCAGAGTGAAGCATGGTGGTGGCAGCATCATGCTGTGGGGATGTTTTTCATCGGCAGGGACTGGGAAACTGGTCAGAATTGAAGGAATGATGGATGGCGCTAAATACAGGGAAATCCTTGAGGGAAACCTGTTTCAGTCTTCCAGAGATTTGAGAGTGGGAGGGAGGTTCACCTACCAGCAGGACTATGACCCTAAGCATAATGCTAAAGCAACTCTTGAGTGATTTAAGGGGAAACATTTAAATGTATTGGAATGGCCTAGTCAAAGCCCAGACCTCAATCCAATTGAGAATCTGTGGTATGACTTAAAGATTGCTGTACATCAGCGGAACCCATCCAACTTGAAGGAGCTGGAGCAGTTTTGCCTTGAAGAATGGGCAAAAATCACAGTGGCTAGATGTGCCAAGCTTATAGAGCCAAACCCCAAGAGACTTGCAGCTGTAATTGCTGCAAAAGGTGGCTCTACAAAGTATTGACTTTGGGGGGGTGAATAGTTACGCACGCTCAAGTTTTCTGTTTTTTTTGGTCTTATTTATTGTTTGTTTCACAAAAACATTTATTTTGCATCTTCAAAGTGGTAGGCATGTTGTGTAAATCAAATGATACAAACCCCACAAAAAATCAATTTTATTTCCAGGTTGTAGGGCAACAAAATAGGAAAAATGCCAAGGGGGGTGAATACTTTTGCAAGCCACTGTATATAGTGTATTCGGAAAGTATTCAGACCACTTCACCTTTTCCTAATTCTGTTACGTTACAGCCTAATTCTAAGCCTAATTCAGCCTTTATTACCCTCATCAATCTATACACAATACCCCATAATGAAAAAGCAAAAACAGTTTTTTATAAAAAACTGAAATATGACATTTACATAATTATTCAGACCCTTTACTCAGTACTTTGTTGAAGCACCTTTGGCAGCGATTACAGCCTTGAGTCTTCTTGGGTATGACGCTACAATCTTCACACACCTGTATTTTGGGAGTTTTTCCCATTCTTCTCTGCACAGCTATTTTCATGTCTCTCAAGAGATGTTCGATCGGGTTCAAGTCCGGGCTCTGGCTGGGCCACTCAAGGACATTCAGAGACTTGTCCCGAAGCCACTCCTGCATTGTCTTGGCTGTGTGCTTAGGATCGTTGTCCTGTTGGAAGGTGAACCTTCGCCCCAGTCTGAGGTGCGCTCTGGAGCAGGTTTTCATCAAGGATCTCTCTGTACTTTGCTCCGTTGATCATTCACTCGATCCTGACTAGTCTCTCAGTCCCTGCCACTGAAAAACATCACCACAGCATGATGCTGCCACCACCATGCTTCACCGCAGGTTTCCTCCAGACGTGATGCTTGGCATTCAGGTCAAAGCATTCAATCTTGGTTTCATCAGACCAGAGAATCTTGAGTTCTTAAGGTGCCTTTTGGCAAACTCCAAGTGAGCTGGCATGTGCATTTTACTGAGGAGTGGCTTCCGTCTGGCCACTCTGCCATAAAGGCCTGATTGGTGGAGTGCTGCAGATATGGTTGTCCTTCTGGAAGGTTCTCCCATCTCCACAAAGGAACTCTGGAGCTCTGTCAGAGTGAGAATCGGGTTCATGGTCACCTCCCTGACCAAGGCCCTTCTCCCCTCGATTGCTCAGTTTGGTCGGCGGCCACACATTCGTGGGTAAACAGGGAGTATTGACTTCCGTCTCGCTTCCGCATTGTCTCCGTACTGCTGTGCTGTTTGTTGCTACTTGGCTACCTGCCAAACTATTCACGTTTTACTTTTAATAAACGTTTAATCAATCTCTGTGTTCAACAAATTTACCAACTTTTTAGTTTTGTCCTCACTCATCTTTTTTCGTTAAACTTTTTCACCCCGGACGTTTATCCCGAGACAGAAGAGTCATTTTCCTGTGCGTTTTAGCTGCCAACTTTACGTTATTTTCCTTTTTTCCATCGCAACTTTTTTCCCTTATTCAACTTTTTCACTCCGGACGCTTTATCTGGACATGGTTCATCAACATCTTCAACAGCCGAAGCTAAGTAGTAACATTAACATGATGTCTTCTAATTGCAGTCGCTGTACTCATAATATACAGGAGAATTCTCGCCTTACGGCGAGAATAGCTGTGCTACAAGCCCAGCTTCAGACGCAATCGTTAGGCAAGGGTAATATCAGTGTAGGAAAGGAAGAAACAGCGTCTGTGCCACCAGTAAGTACAGACAGTAACGTTAGTATAAATCCCCCCGCACAGTCCCCGCAGCCGGACAACTTTCTCATGGCTTCTGGAGGGAAATACTGTTGGAATGCTCAACCGGTGTCGCTCATTCAGCCGACAGAAACCTTCAACCGGTTTTCCCCATTATGTAGCGAGTCGGAGTCTGAGTCTGAGTCTTCTCTAGTCTCTACTCCTCCCGTTACGGGGTCTGAGACTCCGAAGGCTCCCACCATTAGCTCTGACAAATTGAAAACCCTAGTCATTGGCGACTCCATTACCCGCAGTATTAGACTTAAAACGAATCACCCAGCGATCATACACTGTTTACCAGGGGGCAGGGCTACCGACGTTAAGGCTAATCTAAAGATGGTGCTGGCTAAAGCTAAAACTGGCGAGTGTAGAGAGTATAGAGATATTGTTATCCACGTCGGCACCAACGATGTTAGGATGAAACAGTCAGAGGTCACCAAGTGCAACATAGCTTCAGCGTGTAAATCAGCTAGAAAGATGTGTCGGCATCGAGTAATTGTCTCTGGCCCCCTCCCAGTTAGGGGAAGTGACGAGCTCTACAGCAGAGTCTCAGCACTTAATCGCTGGTTGAAAACTGTTTTCTGCCCCTCCCAAAAGATAACATTTGTGGATAATTGGCCCTCTTTCTGGGACTCACCCACAAACAGGACCAAGCCTGACCTGCTGAGGAGTGACGGACTCCATCCTAGCTGGAGGGGTGCTCTCCTCTTATCTACCAACATAGATAGGGCTCTAACTCCTCTAGCCCCACAGTGAATTAGGGTGCAGGCCAGGCAGCAGGCTGTTAGCCAACCTGCCAGCTTAGTGGAGTCTGCCAATAGCACAGTCAGTGTAGTCAGCTCAGCCATACCCATTGAGACTGTGTCTGTGCCTCGATCTAGGTTGGGCAAAACTAAACATGGCGGTGTTCACCCTAGCAATCTTATTAGGATAAAGACCTCCTCCATTCCTGCCATTATTGAAAGAGATCGTGATACCTCACATCTCAAAATAGGGTTACTTAATGTTAGATCCCTCACTTCAAAGGCAGTCATAGTCAATGAACTAATCACTGATCATAATCTTGATGTGATTGGCCTGACTGAAACATGGCTTAAGCCTGATGAATTTGCTGTGTTAAATGAGGCCTCACCTCCTGGTTACACTAGTGACCATATTCCCCGTGCATCCCGCAAAGGCGGAGGTGTTGCTAACATTTACGATAGCAAATTTCAATTTACAAAAAAAAAAATGGCGTTTTCATCTTTTGAGCTTCTAGTCATGAAATCTATGCAGCCTACTCAATCACTTTTTATAGCTACTGTTTACAGGCCTCCTGGGCCATATACAGCGTTCCTCTCTGAGTTTCCTGAATTCCTATCAGACCTTGTAGTCATAGCAGATCATATTCTAATTTTTGGTGATTTTAATATTCACATGGAGAAGTCCACAGACCCACTCCAAAAGTCTTTCGGAGCCATTATCGACTCAGTGGGTTTTGTCCAACATGTCTCTGGACCTACTCACTGCCACAGTCATACTCTGGACCTAGTTTTGTCCCATGGAATAAATGTTGTAGATCTTAATGTTTTTCCACAAAATCCTGGACTATCGGACCATCATTTTATTACGTTTGCAATCGCAACAAATAATCTGCTCAGACCCCAACCAAGGAGCATCAAAAGTCGTGCTATAAATTCTCAGACAACACAAAAATTCATTGATGCCCTTCCAGACTCCTTCTGCCTACCCAAGGACGTCAGAGGACAAAAATCAGTTAACCACTTAACTGAGGAACTCAATTTAACCTTGCGCAATACCCTAGATGCAGTTGCACCCCTAAAAACGAAAAACATTGGTCATAAGAAACTAGCTCCCTGGTATACAGAAAATACCCGAGCTTTGAAGCAAGCTTCCAGGAAATTGGAACGGAAATGGCGCCACACCAAACTGGAAGTCTTCCGACTAGCTTGGAAAGACAGTACCGTGCAGTACCGAAGAGCCCTCACTGCTGCTCGATCATCCTACTTTTCCAACTTAATCGAGGAAAATAAGAACAATCCAAAATTTCTTTTTGATACTGTTGCAAAGCTAACTAAAAAGCAGCATTCCCCAAGAGAGGATGGCTTTCACTTCAGCAGTGATAAATTCATGAACTTCTTTGAGGAAAAGATCATGACCATTAGAAAGCAAATTACGGACTCCTCTTTGAATCTGCGTATTCCTCCAGGGCTTAGCTGTCCTGGATCTGCACAGCTCTGCGAGGGCCTGGGATCGGGAGAGACACTTAAGTGTTTTAGTACTATATCTCTTGACACAATGATGAAAATAATCATGGCCTCTAAACCTTCAAGCTGCATACTGGATCCTATTCCTACTAAACTGCTGAAGGAGCTGCTTCCTGTGCTTGGCCCTCCTATGTTGAACATAATAAACAGCTCTCTATCCACCGGATGTGTACCAAACTCACTAAAAGTGGCAGTGATAAAGCCTCTCTTGAAAAAGCCAAACCTTGACCCGGAAAATATAAAAAACTATCGGCCTATATCGAATCTTCCATTCCTCTCAAAAATTTTAGAAAAAGCTGTTGCGCAGCAACTCACTGCCTTTCTGAAGACAAACAATGTATACGAAATGCTTCAGTCTGGTTTTAGACCCCATCATAGCACTGAGACTGCACTTGTGAAGGTGGTAAATGACCTTTTAATGGCGTCAGACCGAGGCTCTGCATCTGTCCTCGTGCTACTAGACCTTAGTGCTGCCTTTGACACCATCGATCACCACATTCTTTTGGAGAGACTGGAAACCCAAATTGGTCTACACGGACAAGTTCTGGCCTGGTTTAGATCCTACCTGTCGGAAAGATATCAGTTTGTCTCTGTGAATGGTCTGTCCTCCGACAAATCAACTGTACATTTCGGTGTTCCTCAAGGTTCCGTTTTAGGACCACTATTGTTTTCACTATATATTTTACCTCTTGGGGATGTTATTCGAAAACATAATGTTAACTTTCACTGCTATGCGGATGACACACAGCTGTACATTTCAATGAAGCATGGTGAAGCCCCAAAATTGCCCTCGCTAGAAGCCTGTGTTTCAGACATAAGGAAGTGGATGGCTGAAAACTTTTTACTTTTAAACTCGGACAAAACAGAGATGCTTGTTCTAGGTCCCAAGAAACAAAGAGATCTTCTGTTAAATCTGACAATTAATCTTGATGGTTGTAAAGTCGTCTCAAATAAAACTGTGAAGGACCTAGGCGTTACTCTTGACCCTGATCTCTCTTTTGACGAACATATCAAGACTGTTTCAAGGACAGCTTTTTTCCATCTACGTAACATTGCAAAAATCAGAAATTTTCTGTCCAAAAATGATGCAGAAAAATTAATCCATGCATTTGTTACTTCTAGGTTAGACTACTGCAATGCTCTATTTTCCGGCTACCCGGATAAAGCACTAAATAAACTTCAGTTAGTGCTAAATACGGCTGCTAGAATCCTGACTAGAACCAAGAAATTTGATCATATTACTCCAGTGCTAGCTTCCCTACACTGGCTTCCTGTTAAGGCAAGGGCTGATTTCAAGGTTTTACTGTTAACCTATAAAGCGTTACATGGGCTTGCTCCTACCTATCTTTCCGAGTTGGTCCTGCCGTACATACCAATACATACGCTACGGTCACAAGACGCAGGCCTCCTAATTGTCCCTAGAATTTCTAAGCAAACAGCGGGAGGCAGGGCTTTCTCCTATAGATCTCCATTTTTATGGAACAGTCTGCCTACCCATGTGAGAGACGCAGACTCGGTCTCAACCTTTAAGTCTTTACTGAAGACTTATCTCTTCAGTAGGTCATATGATTGAGTGTAGTCTGGCCCAGGAGTGTGAAGGTGAACGGAAAGGCTGGAGCAACGAACAGCCCTTGCTGTCTCTGCCGGGCCGGTTCCCCTCTCCACTGGGGTTCTCTGCCTCTAACCCTGTTGCAGGGGCTGAGTCACTGGCTTGCTGGTGCTCTTTCATGCCGTCCCTGGGAGGGGTGCGTCACTTGAGTGGGTTGAGATACTGACGTGATCTTCCTGTCTGGGTTGGCGCCCCCCCCCCCTTGGTTTGTGCTGTGGTGGAGACCTCTGTGGGCTATACTCGGCCTTGTCTCAGGATTGTAAGTTGGTGGTTGGGGATATCCCTCTAGTGGTGCGGGGGCTGTGCTTTGGCGGAGTGGGTGGGGTTATATCCTTCCTGTTTGGCCCTGTCCGGGGGTTTCTTCGGATGGGGCCACAGTGTCTCCGGACCGCTCCTGTCTCAGCCTCCAGTATTTATGCTGCAGTAGTTTATGTGTCGGGGGGCTGGGGTTAGTTGGTTATACCTGGAGTACTTCTCCTGTCTTATCCAGTGTCCTGTGTGAATTTAAGTATGCTCTCTCTAATTCTCTCGTTCTCTCTTTCTCTCTGAGAACCTGAGCCCTAGGACCATACGTCAGGACTACCGGGCATGATGACACCTTGCTGTCCCCAGTCCGCCTGGCCTTGCTGCTATTCCAGTTTCAACTGTTCTGCCTGCGGCTACGAAACCCCTACCTGTCCCAGACCTGCTGTTTTCAACTCTTAATGATCGGCTATGAAAAGCCAACTGAGAGACCTGAGCCCTAGGACCATACGTCGGGACTACCGGCCGTGGTGACTCCTTGCTGTCCCCAGTCCGCCTGGCCTTGCTGCTATTCCAGTTTCAACTGTTCTGCCTGCGGTTATGGAACCCCTACCTGTCCCAGACCTGCTGTTTTCAACTCTTAATGATCGGCTATGAAAAGCCAACTGAGATTTATTCCTGATTATTATTTGACCATGCTTGTCACTTATGAACATTTTTGAACATCTTGGCATGGTTCTGTTATAATCTCCACCCGGCACAGCCAGAAGAGGACTGGCCACCCCTCATAGCCTGGTTCCTCTCTAGGTTTCTTCCTAGGTTTTGCCTTTCTAGGGAGTTTTTCCTAGCCACCGTGCTTCTACACCTGCATTACTAGCTGTTTGGGGTTTTAGGCTGGGTTTCTGTACAGCACTTCGAGATATTAGCTGATGTAAGAAGGGCTATATAAAATAAAATTGATTGATTGATTGATTGAGTAAAGGAGGGGGCTAAGCACACACCCCTGGGGGGCCCTGTGTTGAGGATCAGCATGGCAGAGTGTCACACCCTGGTGTTGGGACTCATTATTGTTTATCCAGGGTGTGTGCAGTCTATGTGTTTGTGTTCTATGTTGGGTGTCTAGGTTGTTGTTTTTCTAGGTTTGTTCAATGACTCCCAATCGGAGGTAACGAGTGTCAGCTGTTCGGCTCGTTATCTCTGATTGGGAGCCATATTTATTTCTGTATGTTTTCCTGTGGGGTTGTGGGTTTTTGTTTCCGTTACGGTGAGTGCACCGTGGAACTTCATGATCGTGGTTTATTGTTTTGTCGTGCTTTAACTTAATAAAGTCTACGATGTTCACTCAACACGCTGCGCGTTGGTCTGCTCCTTCACACGATCGTGACAGAAAAACCCACCAAAGAAAGACCAAGCAGCGTGTCCAGGAGCAAGGTGACTGGACATGGGAGGAGGCGCCGGGCAAGGAGATGGAGAGGCTGGCGATGGCCCAGGTGGGCACAGCGTGGTCCTGGGAGGACATGCTCGGAGGCAAGGGACCTTGGGGGAAGATCAAGGCCCTGGCAAGAGAGGAGCATCGGCGGCAGCAGGTTCAACGTCGTAAGGACGACAGGCAACCCCAAGAAATTTTTGGGGGGGGGCACATGGCTTGGGCGACGGAGCAGCAGGAGGCCGCCACAAGGCAGAGTCAGAGGGCTGCCAGGTTAAGGGGGCTGACGGAGGCAGAAAAGGGAAGGATTCAGTGGGCTACCAGGTCAAGGGGGCTACTGGGTAAAGCAGAGAGGGAAGGTGTTGAGGCACGGCGTGAGGTACTGGGGTGTGTAACCAGTTCGGTCCGGCCCGTTCCTAGTCCCAAGGTGCAGCCAGTAGTGTGTGTTCCCCGTACGGTACAGCCTGTTCCGGTCCCTCGCACTAAGTGTAAGGTGCGCGTCGCCAGCTCAGCCCGGCCTGTTCCTACTCCACGCACCAGGGATACGGTGCGCTTCACCAGCCCAGCCCGGCCTGTTCCTACTCCACGCACCAGGGATACGGTGCGCTTCGCCAGCCCAGCCCGGCCTGTTCCTACTCCACGCACCAGGGATACGGTGCGCTTCGCCAGCCCAGCCCGGCCTGTTCCTACTCCACGCACCAGGGATACGGTGCGCTTCACCAGCCCGGCCCGGCCTGTTCCGGCCACTCGCACCAGGGATACGGTGCGCGTCGCCAGCCCGACCCGGCCTGCTCCTGCCACCCGCACCAAGACTACGGTGCGCGTCGCCAGCCCGACCCGGCCTGCTCCTGCCACCCGCACCAAGACTACGGTGCGCGTCGCCAGCCCGACCCGGCCTGTTCCTGCTCTCCGCACTAGGCGTGAGGTGAGTCCCCAGGGTCCAGCATGCCCTGTTCCGGCTCCCCGCACTAGGCGTTATGGGAGTCCCCAGGGTCCAGCATGCCCTGTTCCGACTCCCCGCACTAGCCCTGAGATGCGTGTCCTCAGCCCGGGACCACCAGTTCCGGCACCACGCACTAGGACTTATGTGCGTCCCCAGGGTCCTGCATGCCCTGTTGCTGCTCCCCGCACTAGCCCTGAGATGCGTGTCCTCAGCCCGGGACCACCAGTTCCGGCACCACGCACTAGGACTTATGTGCGTCCCCAGGGTCCTGCATGCCCTGTTGCTTCTCCCCGCACTAGCCCTGAGATGCGTGTCCTCAGCCCGGTACCTCCAGTTCCGGCACCACGCATCAGGTCTACGGTGCGCCTCAGACGGCCAGAGTCTGCCGTCTGCCCAACGGGGCCTGAACTGTCCGTCTGCCCAACGGGGTCTGAACTGCCCGTCTGTCCAACGCCGTCTGAACTGCCCGTCTGCCCAACGCCGTTTGAACTGCCCGTCTGCCCAACGGCGCCTGAACTGCCTGTCGGCCCAACGCCGTCTGAACTGTCCGTCTGCCCAACGCCGTCTGAACTACCCGTCTGTACAGAGCCTACAAAGCCGCCCGTCTGCCATGAGCCTTCAGAGCCGTCCGCCAGATCGGAGCCGCTAGAGCTCTCCGCCAGACAGGATCAGCCAGAGCCTTCTGTCAGACAGGATCAGCCAGAGCCTTCCGCCAGACAGGAGCAGCCAGAGCCTTCCGTCAGACCGGATCAGCCAGAGCCTTCCGCCAGACGGGATCAGCCTGAGCCTTCCGCCTGCCATGAGCAGCCAGATCCGTCAGCCAGCCATGAGCAGCAGGATCCGCCAGAGCCGGCCAGCCAGGATCCGCCATTCAGTCCGGAGCTGCCCCTCAGTCCGGTGCTGCCACTTAGTCAGGTACTGTTCCTTAGCCTGGTGCTGGTCCTTATCCCGGTGCTGGTCGTTAGCCCGGTGCTGCCCCTTAGCCCGGTGATGCCCCTTAGCCCGGTGCTGCCCCTTATCCCGGTGCTGGTCCTTAGTCCGGTACTGCCCCTTAGTCAGGTGCTGGCCCTTAAACCGGTGGGGGTCATTTGGAGGAGGCTACATAAGCGGGAAGTGACTATGGTGGGGTGGTGGTCTAGGCCGGAGCCAGAACCACCACCGTGGACAGACGCCCACCCAGACCCTCCCCGAGACTGTATGCTGGTGCGCCCGGAGTGCGCGCCTTTAGGGGGGGGTACTGTCACACCCTGGTGTTGGGACTCATTATTGTTTATCCAGGGTGTGTGCAGTCTATGTGTTTGTGTTCTATGTTGGGTGTCTAGGTTGTTGTTTTTCTAGGTTTGTTCAATGACTCCCAATCGGAGGTAACGAGTGTCAGCTGTTCGGCTCGTTATCTCTGATTGGGAGCCATATTTATTTCTGTATGTTTTCCTGTGGGGTTGTGGGTTTTTGTTTCCGTTACGGTGAGTGCACCGTGGAACTTCATGATCGTGGTTTATTGTTTTGTCGTGCTTTAACTTAATAAAGTCTACGATGTTCACTCAACACGCTGCGCGTTGGTCTGCTCCTTCACACGATCGTGACACAGAGGTGTTGTTGCCTACCCTCACCACCTGGGGTTTTCCCGTCAAGAAGTCCAGGATCCAGTGGCAGAGGGAGGTGTTCAGTCCCAGGGGCCCCGAGCTTGGTGACGAGCTTGGAGGGCACTATGGTGTTGGATACTGAGCTGTAGTCGCTGAACAGCATTATCACATACACTACCATTCAAAAGTTTGGGGTCACTTAAAAATGTCCTTGTTTTCGAAAGAAAATCAATTTTTCTGTCCATTAAAATAATATAAAATTGAACAAAAATACAGTGTAGACATTGTTAATGTTGTAAATGGCTATTGTAGCTGGAAATGGCTGATTTTTAATGGAATATCTACGTAGGCGTACAGAGGCCACTGGCAGCTTCATTAAATAGTACCCACAAAACACCAGTCTCAACGTCAACAGTGAAGAGGTGACTCTGGGATGCTGACCTTCTAGGCAGAGTTGCAAAGAAAAAGCCATATCTCAGACTGCCCATCTTAATCTTTTCTTTTTATTGGCCAGTCTGAGATATGGCTTTTTCTTTGCAACTCTGTCTAGAAGGTCAGCATCCCGGAGTCGCCTCTTCACTGTTGACATTGAGACTGGTGTTTTGCGGGTGCTATTTAATGAAGCTGCCAGTTGAGGACCTGTGAGGTGTCTGTTTCTCAAACTAGACACTCTAATGTATTTGTCCTCTTGCTTAGTTGTGCATCGGGGCCTCCCACTTCTCTTTCTATTCTGGTTAGAGCCAGTTTGCGCTGCTCTGTGAAGGGAGTAGTACACAGCGTTGTACAAGATCTTCGGTTTCTTGGCAATTTCTCACATGGAATAGCCTTAATTTCTCAGAACAAGAATAGACTGATGAGTTTCAGAAGAAAGTTCTTTGTTTCTGGCCATTTTGAGCCTGTAATTGAACCCACAATTGCTGATGCTGCAGATACTCAACTAGTCTCAACAAGGCCAGTTTTATTGCCTCTTTAATCAGCACAACAGTTTTCAGCTGTGCTAACATAATTGCAAAAGGGGTTTTCTAATGATCAATTATCCTTTTAAAATGATAAACTTGGATTAGCAAACACAACGTGTCATTGGAACAAAGGACTGATGGTTGCTGATAATGGGCCTCTGTACGCCTATTTAGATATTCCATAAAAAATCAGCAGTTTCCAGCTACAATAGCCATTTACAACATTAACAATGTCTACACTGTATTTCTGATCAATTTTATGTTATTTTAATGTACAAAAAAAGTGAGTTTCTTCTCGAAAACAAGGACATTTCTATGTGACCCCAAACTTTTGAATGGTAGTGTAGGTATTCCTCTTGTCCAGGTGGGGGAGGGCAGTGTGAAATGAAATTGAGATTGCATTGTCTGTAGATCTGTTGGGGCGGTATGCAAATGAGGGTGTGTCCAGGGTGTCTGGGATGATGAAGTTCATGTGTGCCATGACCGACCTTGCCAAAGCACTTCATCATTACAGATGCGAGTGCTACAGGGCAGTAGTCATTGTGGCAGGTAGTCTAAGAGTTCTTGGGAACAGGAGTGATGGTGGTCAGCATGAGATGTGGGGATTACAGACTGGGACAAGGAGAGGTTGAAAATGACAGTGAAGATGCCTGCCAGTTGGTCTGCGCATGCTCTGAGAACACGCCTTGGAATAATGTCCAGCCCCACGGCCTTGCGAGTGTTGACCAGATTAAAAAGTCTTACTCACGTCGCCTCGGAGAGCGAGATCACCCAGTCCTCTGGGAAGGTGGGGGCTCTCATGCACGGCTCTGTGTTGTTTTTGTCAAATTATGCATAGATGTAATCAATCAATCATGGCCACATTGGCTTTCTTAACCAAATAAGTCACAGTTTCATCATGTGCCTGCTCCATAAAAACCTGGTTTAACTCCTTTTACATTATCATTGCCATGTGTACATGATATGGGAAAAGAGAGCCTTATGAATCTGAAAGCTCATAAACCTAACTCATAAATGGCTATAGATATTGAACACCTACTCACTGCCAAAGCCCAAGATCCTATAAGATGATTCTGTAAAGCACAGGCCAGATTTACCTCAGAAATGTCTGCCAGCTCTGACAACAGAAACATTACCCTGACATGAGGTTTCATAGGAATTAAAGTACTGTTTCTCCCTTTGGAACTGTCGCCCTCCCATGTTAACCAGTTAACATTGCACTTGAACATACAGTATCGTTTCTATTTTCACAGGTTTTGCTGCCATTCTGTATAGGGCCATGAGTTAGTCACTATGACAGACAGTGTCGTTCAATAGGTTTTAAATGAGAAGTTTAAAGGAGCAATCTGGGTTTTGAAAAAACATCAATGTGGTCACCAAAAACAAGAGCTGTCCAAAATGGATGTTCCAATCCCAGATTGCCCTTTTAAACCTCT
This sequence comes from Coregonus lavaretus, assembly GCF_964263955.1. Lineage (NCBI taxonomy): Eukaryota > Metazoa > Chordata > Actinopteri > Salmoniformes > Salmonidae > Coregonus > Coregonus lavaretus. Next base: position 14,308,910 of record NC_140012.1, on the reverse strand, counting down.
CTGAGGGCATGTCAAGGCACTTTAAAGATGACACACCGGACTTAATCAACTGGTCTCTGAGGGCGATGACCTCACCAGGTTTAAGAGCAGGAAGGAGAATATCTGACCACCATCTGGCTTTATTACATGACCCAAGGCAGGGGAGGGAAAACACACAAGGCTTGTAAATGTGTGACCACAGCTGTAGTTTCAGCTGCACTATGTGTGTGTGTGTGTGTGTGTGTGTGTGTGTGTGTGTGTGTGTGTGTGTGTGTGTGTGTGTGTGTGTGTGTGTGTGTGTGTGTGTGTGTGTGTGTGTGTGTGTGTGTGTGTGTGTGTGGGAGTGTGTGTGGGACTTGGGCTGCTGCCACGTGCAGCAAATGAAAAGACAGAATTAGGTCATCTCTTAAACCATGGTCATCTCTTACATTTTATTATGGTCACCTCCTCTCATATACCCTAACAATGACCTGCTAGGTTGCGACATTAAGTATCACATTAATATGAATTAACCACAGTATGAGGTGATTTATATACAGGGAAGGGTCCATTACATAATACTCTACAGAGTGTCAGTTCCATTGTATGTTCTTTGAGCTCAGCTGAACCAGGGAACCTAGATAGTGTGCACTGTTTTTGATCAGGGCCCATGGGGATATGGTCAAAAGTAGTGTACGATATAGGAAACAGGATGCCATTTGGGATGCAACCACAGTGTGACTTATCAGTTACAGAGACCTCACCGATGAAACGTTTGGTCAATGTACTGTAAATGATAGCTCAAGGTTTCTGGAAAAACAGTAAATGTCCCATCAGTCAAACTAAGTGATCTGCTGTTAATGTAGTTCCCATACGTTAGTGATTAAGTAGGCTAGCTCTAGTGGAGCCCCTGAGGCTACAGTTACAGTGTGGATGAATTCTAAGGATATGATGAATGTGTATTAATAATTTGAGTTTAATTTATCGGATGACTCATCCACAGGTTAAATATCAGTTGGCTGGGGCCAAATGAAAATACTGCTGTGCTAACATGCCAACATGCAGACAGTATGATATATCTGAAGGATGTCGATTTGAGACGGGTGTTATATTACCTTACTAACAATTACCTTACTAACAGGCCCTGCGGTCAGATCTTTCACTGTTGTATTTAAATAATTCAAACGTGTTGCTCTGGGCCTGTATTCATAAAGCATTTCAGAGTATGAGTGCCCCCCCCCCCCCCCCCCCCCCGTCCATGCAGCAGCATGATCACACATCTAAAAGGTAAAAATGATCGTAGATCAGCTCTCTAACTCTTGACTTCAGAATGCTTCTTGTCCAACATGTTCAACAAAACCTGTAAGCCTTGCAAAACGTTGATTTGCCCTCTTCATAAACCCAAGCTGTGTTCCTTCCTGGGCCAGGCAGAGTTGGAGCAGCAACAGTCAGACATTGTTGATACAGTTGGAACCACTTCACTTCCTTTCCTCAGTGAGCGGCCCAGGACCTGCTGTTTGCTCACAGGCAGCTGTGCCCTAGTTCTGACTGCCTGGGTCCAGTCAATCACCACTGACCTACAGCTCTGTGGTTTGAAGCTGTCTGAAGTTTGTATGTATACTCTACAGGTCCTGGAGGAAAACACTGTCCTGCTCTGTGACTTGGCCCACTGGGTGAGCACAGAAAGATCAGAAGTGTGGACACAACACAAACACACTGTACATCCACATCAACCAGAGTTGGAAATGTACGCAGTGGCAGAGACACCACAGGGTCACAGCAGTACAGGGGCTAAGCGTCTCAGAGTAGGAATGCTGATCTAGGATAAGGTCTCCCCTGTTCGTATACTCTTGTTCATTATAATCTGAAAAGGGACAACTGATCCTAAATCAGCACCCAGATTTGTGAATACAAAATTGTAACGGCTCCACCTAGTGCTCCACTATTGCCAACATAACATAAAACAAATTCATTAAAGAGGAATGTTCTTCTGCATACTATGGAGAACAGATGTGAGCTGGAGAACATGTTTTGTTAGATAATTGTTATATTTACCCTTGCCCAAAGAGTAATGCAAAGCCTTTTGTAGTTTTGTTACAGTATAAACAGGGACGGCTTGTTCAATAGGGCGATATGGGCGACGCACTGCCAAACGGGAAAAGGAAGGGATTTTTTTTCTAATCAATTATATCACGGCAACAGCAGTTATCAGTGTTCACGTCTGATCTGCCAGCCACTAAATGTCAAATCAGGCTAAGTCGTGCTTCAAATGGCCCCGCCCGTTTTTTGGGCGATTTCAGTCAGGTTGAAAATCGCCCAGAAGTCTCTCATAGCCTGTCATGTAAAATCTATTTTTTTCACATTTCAAAGCTTTCAATACATTCTCTATGGGTGTCTGTGGGCATGCACTTACGCGCTTTCGTCATACGTGACGTAACGTTGAACGTAACTAAGACAATGGCGGCTAGCAGCGTCTATGTTGCGACCTGCAGTGTGGCGTTATTTTATGTTTTTAATTTGTAGACTTAGTTTACAAACATTCTGCAAACATTCTGCTTTGGACTGATCTTCGGTTTTGGACTGATCTTGTTGATCGTGTACATACCCGCTACGAACGGACTAAATAATGAAAACGCTGCTGGCAGCGGAATCCCAATACAGCTGGGAGACTTGGCTGGATGACAGAGTCCCGGACAGAGAGGTGGAGCCGGCCGGCTTCACCCTGGTCAGAGCGGACCGCGATCCTGGTAAGAGAGCGACTCTGTACCCCGACATTGAACTGCTTTCTGTGTCATTGAACCTTACTATTGTTGATAAAACAAGTTTACTGGAGAACGGAGACCAAGTAGAGACTTTTGGACAAGGTGAATAATTGTATAATATAAGGCAGTTTATTCAGAGGTAAAGATATCTGGAATCGCGTGCACGGACCCGTTCGTCAAACTCGTAGGGAGTTTATCAGAAGAGCCCCTAAACATTGTGTGCTGACATTTTATACAATAAAATGAAGTAGGTTGAATCTAGTAGTTCTGATCGGTCCTGATGAGTTGGGCGAGGTCACCTCCAGGCTAGTGTCACTGTTGCATTGGCTCTGAGTCAGGTTCTCTGTCTTCAGATGTTCAGCCTAAGAGAAGAGGATTTGTGTGTGTGTGTGTGTGTTTGTTATCAGTGTGTGTGTGTGTGTGTGTTTGTTATCAGTGATGATGTGTGTGTGTGTGTGTGTGTGTTTATCAGTGATGATGTGTGTGTGTGTGTGTGTGTGTGTGTGGGTGTGTGTGTGTGTGTCCTCAGGGCAAGAACTCGTGAGTTGGAAGAACTGAGAGACCTATGGCGTGGGTGTTATCCTTAGCCACCTGCTGACAAGGCTGACAAGATAGGACTCTTGTTCATTGTATTGAATACAAAGGCCCAACACAAAATGGGTCATGCACAAGATTTTAGTCAGACCAAGCTATAACATTATATATTTACTACGACAGTACATTCAACCAAAAGCTAATATAACAAAGGCATCAGAGATTATTTATAATCTGTCACAGAAACTGGAATCCATCTCCCCAGATCAGTCAATAAATGCTTCTGGTATTGACTTATATGCTGCCCCTGTCTTCATGTTGTTGCTGGACATATCTTTTTTAAAATGTGTGTAGGTCACCTAAATCATCAGAAAAATTGCCCCTCCTGAGAATTTTTTCAGGAGCCGCCACTGAGTATAAATATATTTTATTTTTCACTCTTGATCATACAGTGCAGTTACTCAAAATCGTATTTTAATATACAGAATATGAAAGGGAGTCAAATTAACAACAAACAGTCAGACATTATTTTACAAACAAATACAAGTGGTAGAACTACAGTGAAGATAGCAGCTGGTCTCTGGGGAGTTGGGTTATTGGGTTCAGGTTATTGGGTTCAGTCATTGCAGGGGCTGGGACTGGTGCATGGGGCTGGAAATAAGGCAGGTGCCTGAGCTTGGGCTGGAATCAGTGCAAGGGGCTGGAGTCAATGGGTGTTGGGGTAGGGGATTAGGAAGGGTCTGGGATGGAGTTTGTGTAGGAATCAGGTCTGAAGTCAGGGCTGGGCGGAGTGGTTCTGGTCAGGTGTGGGTGCTGTGGTCTTGAGGTGGTTGAGGGGAAGGGCCAGGGGCAGGGCCTGTAGTAAGGCCTTCTCCAGGCGCTGCAGCAGGGCGTCCAGCCACTGGTCCATGTGTTCCATCAGCCTCCTCTCCATCTCCATCTGCAACTCCATAACCTGCTCCAGCTCTCTGCAGCAGGTATGCTCCTGCCTGCGAGACAGAGACAATCCATCACAGAATAGGTTTTCATAGGAATTACAGTATCTCTTTGGATCTGTTGCCCTCCCATGTTAACCCGCTAACATTACACTTGAAAATATCCTCTCCTATCCTTACAGGTTTTACAGCCATTACTGTAATAGGGCTAGGGGTTCTCTGACAAGACCTGCAGTCATACAGACACACAAACCCCAACAAAGACATTTACTCGTAACATTAACACAGACACACCACAATACAGCCAGAACCACTACAAAACCCACAGATAGACATGGTCAGCCCTGACATCCTCCATCAACTTGACTCCTAACCACAATATCTGGACTGCATTCTACTCTCACCACCCACCCTACCATGTGAACCTTTAGAGGGAGTTTTACATTGTAGTTAACCTCACTATAAAGCCACTACCAGCCTACTGTTTTTGCAGCATTCTCGATGCTGAGCTGCGTCACCTGCCCACACACACTCTGCAGCATAGGGAACATGTCTGGGCCGATGCAGGGCCTCCATCCTCCTGGCTGGCCGTTAAAGAAGGGTGACATCATGTCTGCCAGGCTGGTGTGGTTATTGGATGCTACCCGAGACTGGGGACATGGATCTGGTGAAACAGAGCCAGACATCTCGTCTGGCTGGAGGCTGGTGTTGACTGAAGGCTGGATGTCAGCTGTAGCTGCAGAGGGTCTGTTAGTTCCTTTAGCCAGAGCAGAGTCAGCCCCACTGCCCATGAGGAGGGACAGAAACCCACTCAGTGCGTCAAGCTTTGTTCTGGAAAAACACCAAAGATTAACATACAATAAATTAACATACAATCCATCGATTGTCTTTTGTGTTCACTAGTTAGAGCTTCTTGCTATCCGAGGGCTATATTGGTGGGTAGAAGACTGAACAATACAATAAAGCCACTGTCTTCTGTGTAATTCCGGCCTGTGTAATATTCCACTGAGGCTTCTATTGACTGGTATTGGTGACTGCTGATTTGACGAGAACTGGACCCACCTTCTGCTGAAACTGCACCATGTCCATGGGACTCTGGGACCCCGGTGAGAGGGTGGTGACCATCTCCTCCATCATGCACTGCACACAGAGCCCCAGGCTTGGAGAGCAGTCTGCAGGTGTCTGAGTCTGCAGGCCCATCACGACCAGAGCCACAGCCACTCTCCCTCGCCCACCAAGAGACAGCAGCTGAGAAAACACAAGAGGTTAGAGCAAGAGAGGGCACACCCATACCCTCTACCCACACTATCATAACTAGACAGGTAAAGGGGATACGTCAATGGATTTCATGTTCACAGAGACACGGCTATGCGCTAGTAGGGAAATGCTAGACATCACAATTATTTTCTACGGCAACGGGAATGTGACTGAAGTAGGTAGACAATCTGGTGTTGATTTGAAAGCTGTGATTGACATACATACCTTCACCTCACATGATGTGTTGGGGAACTCCAATATTAAGTGTTTCCTTTAAAAGGGTCATCTCTCTGCACTGGTAAGGGGGGAAAAGGATAGACAATATTACACCCAATTACCATACTGTACCAATTTAGAAGACATACCATCCACCTTTTAGTAGAATATTTGTTAACATAGAAATTGTGCTAGGCTGTCAAACATACAGATAACAAAGAAGTGCAACAGTAGTCCACAGCTGTATGGCTTAAAAATTCAAACTATCCTAGGGCGTGCATCCCAAATGGCACCATATTTCCTACTAAGTGCCCTGGTCAAAAGTACTGCCCTAATATATAGGGAATATATAGGTCCACCACCCTGCAACGCCCCAACCCAACACACCCCACTCAGCTTTAGGATCTTAGTGAAACATTCATTATTGGTTTCAGGTGTGTTAGGCCAAGGCCAGAGTGACAACCCACAGGACGGCAGACCCCCAGGGACAGGACTGAGCAGCCCAGCAGCTAGGGATTGCCTAAATACGTATCTCCCCTGACATGGGCGTGTTTTCAATACAGACTCCTTTAGACGTACTGTATTCCATATAAGGCATCCAGATCTTCTGAAAGTTGCCCAGTACACTCTTAATCTTGTAATTAATCAAATCTAGTGATACATACAGTGAGGGAAAAAAGTATTTGATCCCCTGCTGATTTTGTACGTTTGCCCACTGACAAGGAAATTATCAGTCTATAATTTTAATGGTAGGTTTATTTGAACAGAGAGACAGAATAACAACAAAAAAATCCAGAAAAACACATGTCAAAAATTGTATACATTGATTTGGATTATAATGGGGGAAATAAGTATTTGACCCCTCTGCAAAACATGACTTAGTACTTGGTGGCAAAACCCTTGTTGGCAATCACAGAGGTCAGACGTTTCTTGTAGTTGGCCACCAGGATTTTGTCCCACTCCTCTTTGCAGATATTCTCCAAGTCATTAAGGATTCGAGGCTGACGTTTGGCAACTCGAACCTTCAGCTCCCTCCACAGATTGTCTATGGGATTAAGGTCTGGAGACTGGCTAGGCCAATCCAGGACCTTAATGTGCCTCTTCTTGAGCCACTCCTTTGTTGCCTTGGCCGTGTGTTTTGGGTCATTGTCATGCTGGAATACCCATCCATGACCCATTTTCAATGCCCTGGCTGAGGGAAGGAGGTTCTCACCCAAGATTTGATGGTACTCAATAGCGTATTTTACTCATTCACCTCAGTAGAGATGGGATGAAACATTAGCTAACGTTACGTGTCAGTTACAAGCGCAGCACTGCGAATAAACACTAGTTTAGTTTTTGAAAAGTTAAACAGCAGTTACCTTGCCAGCTACATCAGTCAACTAAAGAGTAGCCAGTAGACACTTAACTATGCTCAACTCTCCCATGCTGGTCCAGCCAGCCTTCCAGCAGCTTTGCCTTCACACAGCCTGCCAGCCCGCTCTGTGGTGTCCGTGCGGTCCTAAATCCATTCGCATAAACACTCCAAACAGCCTATCCGACCACTCGGAGGCATGGTCCTAAAGCACACCGTTGCCACGTTTTGTATCACATTCCAATGATAAAACTGGGTGAAACAAAAATGCAATTTCAGAAGAAACTCCTGCTCAAGAGTCTACACATTCTGGGTGATGCGAAACAACGTCATCATCTTCTCTGGGGAGCTCTTTGGCTATTGCTGATCACTGTTCTCAAAACGTGTCGTTGCACAGCACACTACAAGAGCATTGCAGGTTTTAGCCCGATAAATTGAAACATGTTTGAAAATATCAGGGGACTGGGACTGCTCAAAGACGAGATCGGTAGCCCCAGATTGTGTCTCTGACCCGCTAAATGAGCATCGGTGACGGCCGAGCGCCCGAGTAGGCAACAACATGGGGATTTTGTTTTCGTTCTCAGAAACTTGTCTGGGACAGCTAAATCGGGGCCAAAATCGTGTAGTATACACCCGGCTTAACTTTAGCCACCACAAGCTAACAATCAATGGAAGTGATGGGGGCATGTGAGCATATTGATAACCATCTAGATGTCACCTTGACACATATATACAGTCTACTACTCAATGGGGAGGGTTTGAAAGGCAACAGTGCCCTTCGCTTGACAAACACGTCACTACTGTCCGGCAACAGCGTAGTAACTAACGTACCTAGTAGCCATGTCAGGGTGACAGTCACTGTAAGCACACGCATACAACGCATGAAGCAACAGTACACCCATTGTCAATATATATATATATATATTTTTTAAACTGTCGTCAGTTTTATAACTGAAAATGTACAATTCTTTGTGTAAAACTAAAATTGAAATACGACTCAAACTCACCCTGTCATAAAAAGTCCAAACTCTCGCGGTATGGTAGTTGCCTGGTAGGAAAAAGAAGAAAAACAACTTCTTCTTCGATGAGGTTTAACGGCGGTTGGCATCCAATAAATGTTGCATTACCGCCACCTACGAGACTGGAGTATAACTCCCTTATACTTTGCTTAAAAAAATAATAATAATACAACAAATAGCCTACAATCTAACACTACACTCAACAAAAATAAATAATAATAACTAACATACTCCACTATTAAAATCTATTTATTCCTGCTTCAGGCCAACAGTCTGAAAGGATGGGACACCACCACTTAACACACCCTGTAACTCTTCTGATGTCAAGTCTCGCACACCCAAATAACTCTCTGCAGCTGCCACCACAACCTCTATTTTCTGCAACTTACGTTCCATCCCTACAGTACAGTTGATAACCATTGTTATAAATGCCAAAAATCCAATCTTACTGAAACATATATCACTTGTTGGTTTATCCCTCTGTACTGGTACAGATCTACTACTCACACCACTCCTCTCAGGATCCCTCCCCTTTGACCCATCGTCCTCTACTTTCTTCACTGCCTCAGCATATGACAACTTCTGCACTACTCTAACCCTGGAAACCTCAACCTGCCTCTCTCGCACCGGATATTTAGGATCCCCAGCCCCATGGGCACCCCTACAATTAACGCATACCACTACTTTCCCCAATGCTACACATTCCTTTGTCTCATGCCCTTCTGCACACTTCTCACACCTAGGAACCTCCCTTCTACACACTTCTGCCACATGCCCATAAGATTGACACCTGTAACAATGTAATGTATTCGGCACAAAAGCTAGTAACGGATAACTTATATATCCTAACATCACTTTGTCGGGCAAAGACTCAACATCAAAACTCAAAAGAACAGACAATGACTCTTCTGTTTCTCCACTCACGCCACCCTGTCTGCTTCACACCAAACGACGAGCATCAAAAACACACGGGAATCTTCAGTTGGTCAGCTTTCACATTTACCGCTACCCCAGTAATCACACATTTCAATGGCGCCCTTTTCTTGAGAGCAAAACAATTCACATCTCTTGCCCCCATTCGTTTAACACGGAGCACCTGCTCCCTCTGACCAGCAGAAACACAAACAATTGTCAAATCAAATCAAATCAAATTGTATTGGTCACATGCGCCGAATACAACAGGTGCAGACATCACAGTGAAATGCTTACTTACAGCCCTTAACCAACAGTGCATTTATTTTTAACAAAAAAGTAAAATAAAACAACAACAAAAAAAGTGTTGAGAAAAAAGAGCAGAAGTAAAATAAAATAACAGTAGGGAGGCTATATATACAGGGGGGTACCGTTGCAGAGTCAATGTGCGGGGGCACCGGCTAGTTGAGGTAATATGTACATGTGGGTAGAGTTAAAGTGACTATGCATAAATAATTAACAGAGTAGCAGCAGCGTAAAAAGGATGGGGTGGGGTGGCAGTGCAAATAGTCCGGGAAGCCATGATTAGCTGTTCAGGAGTCTTATGGCTTGGGGGTAGAAGCTGTTGAGAAGTCTTTTGGACCTAGACTTGGCACTCCGGTACCGCTTGCCGTGCGGTAGCAGAGAGAACAGTCTATGACTAGGGTGGCTGGAGTCTTTTACAATTTTGAGGGCCTTCCTCTGACACCGCCTGGTATAGAGGTCCTGGATGGCAGGAAGCTTGGCCCCAGTGATGTACTGGGCCGTACGCACTACCCTCTGTAGTGCCTTGCGGTCGGAGGCCAAGCAGTTGCCATACCAGGCGGTGATGCAACCAGTCAGGATGCTCTCGATGGTGCAGCTGTAGAATTTTTTGAGGATCTGAGGACCCATGCCAAATCTTTTCAGTCTCCTGAGGGGGAATAGGCTTTGTCGTGCCCTCTTCACGACTGTCTTGGTGTGTTTGGACCATGATAGTTCGTTGGTGATGTGGACACCAAGGAACTTGAAGCTCTCAACCTGTTCCACTACAGCCCCGTCGATGAGAATGTGGGCGTGCTCAGTCCTCTTTTTTTTCCTGTAGTCCACAATCATCTCCTTTGTCTTGGTCACGTTGAGGGAGAGGTTGTTGTCCTGGCACCACACGGCCAGGTCTCTGACCTCCTCCCTATAGGCTGTCTCAACGTTGTCGGTGATCAGGCCTACCACTGTTGTGTCGTCGGCAAACTTAATGATGGTGTTGGAGTCGTGCCTGGCCATGCAGTCATGGGTGAACAGAGAGTACAGGAGGGGACTGAGCACGCACCCCTGAGGGGCCCCCGTGTTGAGGATCAGTGTGGCAGATGTGTTGTTACCTACCCTTACCACCTGGGGGCGGCCCGTCAGGAAGTCCAGGATCCAGTTGCAGAGGGAGATGTTTAGTCCCAGGATCCTTAGCTTAGTGATGAGCTTAGAGGGCACTATGGTGTTGAATGCTGAGCTGTAGTCAATGAATAGCATTCTCACGTAGGTGTTCCTCTTGTCCAGGTGGGAAAGGGCAGTGTGGAGTGCAATAGAGATTGCATCATCTGTGGATCTGTTGGGGCGGTATGCAAATTGGAGTGGGTCTAGGGTTTCTGGGATAATGCTGTTGATGTGAGCCATGACAAGCCTTTCAAAGCACTTCATGGCTACAGACGTCAGTGCTACGGGTCGGTAGTCATTTAGGCAGGTTATCTTAGAGTCCTTGGGCACGGGGACTATGGTGGTCTGCTTGAAACATGTTGGTATTACAGACTCAGTCAGGGACATGTTGAAAATGTCAGTGAAGACACTTGCCAGTTGGTCAGCACATGCTCGGAGTACACGTCCTGGTAATCCGTCTGGCCCTGCGGCCTTGTGAATGTTGACCTGCTTAAAAGTCTTACTCACATCGGCTACGGAGAGCGTGATCACATAGTCATCCGGAACAGCTGGTGCTCTCATGCATGCTTCAGTGTTGCTTGCCTCGAAGCGAGCATAGAAGTGGTTTAGCTCGTCTGGTAGGCTTGTGTCACTGGGCAGCTCACGGCTGTGCTTCCCTTTGTAGTCTGTAATAGTTTTCAAGCCCTGCCACATCCGACGAGCGTCAGAGCCAGTGTAGTACGATTCAATCTTAGTCCTGTATTGACTCTTTGCCTGTTTGATGGTTCGTCGGAGGGCATAGCGGGATTTCTTATAAGCGTCCGGGTTAGAGTCCCGTTCCTTGAAAGCGGCAGCTCTACCCTTTAGCTCAGTGCGGATGTTTCCTGTAATCCGTGGCTTCTGGTTGGGGTATGTACGTACGGTCACTGTGGGGACGACATCATCGATGCACTTATTGATGAAGCCAGTGACTGATGTGGTGTACTCCTCAATGCTGTCTGAAGAATCCCGGAACATGTTCCAGTCTGTGCTAGCAAAATAGTCCTGTAGCTTAGCATCTGCGTCATCTGACCACTTTTTTATTAACCGAGTCACTGGTGCTTCCTGCTTTAGTTTTTGCTTATAAGCAGGAATCAGGAGGATAGAGTTATGGTCAGATTTGCCAAATGGAGGGCGAGGGAGAGCTTTGTATGCATCTCTGTGTGTGGAGTAAAGGTGGTCTAGAGTTTTTTTTCCTCTGGTTGCACATTTAACATGCTGGTAGAAATTAGGTAGAACGGATTAAGTTTCCCTGCATTAAAGTCCCCGGCCACTAGGAGCGCTGCATCTGGATGAGCGTTTTCCTGTTGATTTATGGCCTTGTACAACTCATCCAGTGCAATCTTAATGCCAGCATTGGTTTGTGGTGGTAAATAGACAGCTATGAAAAATATAGATGAAAACTCTCTTGGTAAATAGTGTGGTCTACAGCTTATCATAAGATACTCTACCTCAGGCGAGCAAAACCTCGAGACTTCCTTAGTATTTGATTTTGTGCACCAGCTGTTGTTTACAAATATACACAGACCGCCACCCCTTGTCTTACCGGAGTCAGCCGTTCTACCCTGCCGATGTAGCGTATAGCCCGCTAGCTGTATGTTATCAATGTCGTCGTTCAGCCACGACTCGGTGAAACATAAGATATTACAGTTTTTAATGTCCCGTTGGTAGGATAACCGTAGTCTTAAATCATCCAATTTATTTTCAAATGATTGAACGTTGGCTAATAGGATTGATGGAAGAGGTAGTTTACTCGCTCGCCGTCGGATCCTTACAAGGCACCCCGATCTACGTCCACGATATCTCCGTCTCTTCCTCACGCGAATGACGGGGATTTGGGCCTTGTCGGGTGTCTGTATGATATCCTTCGCGGCCGCCTCGTTGAAGAAAAAATCTTCGTCCAATACGAGGTGAGTAATCGCTGTCCTGGTATCCAGAAGCTCTTTTTGGTTATAAGAGACGATGGCAGAAACATTATGTACAAAATAAATTACAAATAACGCAGAAAAACACACATAATAGTACAATTGGTTAGAGGGCTGTAAAACGGCAGCCATCTTCTCCGGTGCTGTTAGTATTATCATTAGACCACTTCTGGTTACCCTCACCGATTCCACAGCACCCAACTCTGTTTTCACCCACCCTGAAACCACAAATGGATCAGCCAAAAGGCAAGGGTCCACTTTTTCACAGACTCATCTTTATCCTGACCCTCGGTGCAAACCTCGGGCTCCAAGACCTTCACCACACCTACCACCTTGTCACGTTCGCTTAAGGAGGAGGACCAATGCGCAGCGTTGAATGCGTACATATTATTTATTAAACAGATCACCCGATCAAAACAACGAACGAAACGTGAAGTCCTTCGATACACACAAACCAAAAGGAACAAGAAACCACAACACAAAGTGAAAAGACCGATAGTTAAATATGGCTCCCAATCAGAGACAACCAGCTGACACTCGTTGCCTCTGATTGGGAGTCACTCAGGCCAACATAGATATACAAAACATAGACTTACACACCCTGGCTCAACATAACATAGTCCCCAGAGCCAGGGCGTGACAGTACCCCCCCCCAAAGGCGCGGACTCCGGCCGCGCCAAACAACCACAACAGGGGAGGGACCGGGTGGGCACTCCGCCTCGGCGGCGGATCCGGCTCCGGACATGACCCAGGCACGGGTTGTGCTGGACTGACGACGCACACCCCTGGCTTGATGCGTGGAGGAGGAACGGGCCGGACCGGGCTGACGAAGCGCACCCCTGACTTGGTGCGGGGAGCAGGAATGAGCCGGACCGGGCTGACGACGCGCATCACTGACCTGGTGCGGGGAGCTTGGATGGGCCGGACTGGGCTGGCGACGCGCACCACAGACTTGGTGCGGAGAGCAGGAACGGGCCGGACAGGGCTGACGAAACGCACCATAGACTTGGTGCGGAGAGCAGGCACGGGCCGTGCCGGACTGACGACGCACACCACTGGCTTGGTGCGGGAAGCTTGGATGGGCCGGACTGGGCTGGCGACGCGCACCACAGACTTGGTGCGGAGAGCAGGAACGGGCCGTGCCGGACTGACGACGCACACCACTGGCTTGGTGCGGGAAGCTTGGATGGGCCGGACTGGGCTGGCGACGCGCACCACAGACTTGGTGCGGAGAGCAGGAATGGGCCGGACCGGGCTGGCGACGCGCACCACCGACTTGGTACGGAGAGCAGGAACGGGCCGGACAGGGCTGACGACGCGCACCACAGGCTCGGTGCGAGAGGCAGGAACAGGCCGAACCGTACTGGGGACACACGCCACTGGCCCTATGCAGGGATCAGGAACGGGCCGGACCGGACTGGTAATACACCCCAGTACCTCTCGCCGTGCCTCCACACTTTCCCTCTCCTCTGTGACCAGTGGACCCCTTAACCTGGCGGCCTCCTCTGCACACCCGCTGGACCGCTCCATCGCGGCCTCCGGCTGCCCCGTCGTCCACGTCGTGAGCCCCCCCCTAAAAATTTTCTGGGGTTCTCTCCTCCCCGTGGACCAGGCCTCCCTAGTTCTCGCCAGACTCTCACTCCACTGCTTCAAAGTCCAACCTTTCTGCTCTTCGCTTGGCTGGGCCCAGTTGAGACTCCTACTCCACTGATCCCAGGTCCATCCACTCTCCTCTTCACGCTGCTTGGTCCTGTCTTGGTGGTTTCTTCTGTCACGTTCGCTTAAGGAGGAGGACCAATGTGCAGCGTTGAATGCGTACATATTATTTATTAAACAGATCACCCGATCAAAACAACGAACGAAACGTGAAGTCCTTCGATACACACAAACCAAAAGGAACAAGAAACCACAACACAAAGTGAAAAGACCGATAGTTAAATATGGCTCCCAATCAGAGACAACCAGCTGACACTCGTTGCCTCTGATTGGGAGTCACTCAGGCCAACATAGATATACAAAACATAGACTTACACACCCTGGCTCAACATAACATAGTCCCCAGAGCCAGGGCGTGACACACCTCCGATACTTCGCCCTCATTCACTTCCATTTCTCCTCCTGTCTTCAACTCACTCTGCTTACTCTTTCTACCATTCTTCTTTAACAAACCATCTCCCTTTTTTCTGTCATTTTTAACTGACTCAAGCTCACCCTCTTCCTCCCTCTCTCTCTTAGACCTCCTCTGTCTCTCTTTTTCCCTCCATTCCTCCTCCGTATTCCAAGTATAACTCTCCTTATGATAGTACTGCACTTCTCCTGACATACATCTTGTTCTTGCCTTGTCTAGTGATGCCATTTAACCGGGTGTCACAATCTCCTTACAATCAGCACGAACCCCTCAGGATGTAGCGCTCAACAGTGCATCAATCAGCTGCTTCGTCTTGATGTTATTCTTTATCAATAGCCACCGCAACGCTTTTCCATTTCAAACAAGCGCGCTCTCTTTCTCCCAGAATCCTCGATTTGCTTCACGACAGCACCTCCATGTGATTTCCTGAAGAAAAAACGTCTTCCTTTCCACACGCCCACTACTTTCCTTTCGACACACCCACTCCTTTCCGCATGCCCACTACTTTCCTTTCGACAAACCCACTCGCCGATACTCCGGTTGCCATATTGGGATGCAGCTACCCCCTTCTCGTTTGAGAAGTCGTGGCCATGTTCGAGAGCATCAAAACCTGCTCGTCAAACATCTCATTCCAAAATCATGGGCATTAATATGGAGTTGGTCCCCCCTTTGCCACTATAACAGCCTCCACTCTTCTGGGGCCTAGCCACAAGAGCATTAGTGAGGTTGGGTACTGATGTTGGGTGATTAGACCTGGCTCGCAGTCGGCGTTCCAATTCATCCCAAAGGTGTTTGATGGGGTTGAGGTCAGTGCTCGTTGCAGGCCAGTCAAGTTCTTCCACAACGATCTCGACAAACCATTTCTGTATGGACCTCGCTTTGTGCACGGGGGCATTGTCATGCTGAAACAGGAAAGGGCCATCCCCCAAACTGTTACCACAAAGTTGGAAGCACAGAATGGCAATGTATGCTGTAGCGTTAAGATTTTCCTTCATTGGAACTAAGGGGCCTGAACCATGAAAAACAGCCCCAGACCATTATTCCTCCTCCACCAAACTTAACAGTTGGCACTATGCATTGGGGCAGGTAACGTTCTTCGGGCATCCGCCAAACCCAGTTTTGTTCGTCGGACTGCCAGATGGTGAAGCGTGATTCATCACTCCAGAATAGGCGTTTCCACTGCTCCAGAGTCCAATGGCAGTGAGCTTTACACCACTTCAGCTGATGCTTGGCATTGCGCATGGTGATCTTAGGCATATGCGGCTGTTCGGCCATGGAAACCCATTTCATGAAGCTCCAGACGAACAGTCCTTGTGCTGACATTGCTTCCAGAGGCAGTTTGGAACTCGGTAGTGAGTGTTGCAACCGAGGACAGATTATTTTTACGAGCTACACGCTTCAGCTCTCGGCGGTCCCGTTCTGTGAGCTTGTGCGGCCTACCATTTCGTGGTTGAGCCATTGTTGCTCCTAGTCGTTTCCACTTCACAATAACAGCACTTACAGTTGACCAGGGCAACTCTAGCAGGTCAGAAATTTGACGAACTGACTTGTTGGAAAGGTGGCATCCTATGACGGTGCCACGTTGAAAGTCACTGAGCTCTTCAGTAAGGCCATTCTACTGCCAATGTTTGTCTACGGAGATTGCATGGCGGTGTGCTTAATTTTATACACCTGTCAGCAACGGGTGTGGCTGAAATAGCCAAATCCACTAATTTGAAGGGGTGTCCACATACTTTTGTATATATAGTGAATCATGGGTAAATTGTGACAGACTGACTGATCTACAAATAATATTAAGTAGTTATTTATGATGCAAGGTGTTTGTAGATTAGTCAGTCTCGCCTGGCCTTTAAAGTTGGCTGCAATGTCAAACACGCCCAATGAGAGAAGTGAACAATTCTTCCTTAGTTGTTCATTTTCTTGAAATCTAAAGGCACAACCAAGATTAGAGGCAATGTCTTAAGTAGTTGAACATGTTATTACTCCAACCTCGTGAAAGTGACAAACTGACATGTTCTCATTTTTATCAAAAACGACTTTATATCGAAGGAGTGCCTTTGATTTGACGGCTTGCACATGCGCAGTTCAGCATGAGATGACCATTAGACCATATGACGTGTTTCTGTGCATGAGCTTAGCTAGCCATTTTAGCTAGCCATCGCTGTACCAAATATTTTTATAACTAACCCAAGAGAGACCACAGCCTGTCGTTTCCAATGGGAGCAAATTAATCATAGTGGGCAGAACAAGCAAGGAGGTGGGCAGAGCCAAGCACGAGCTAGCGAGAGCCTATTGGCGCGTTCTAGCATGTATTTGCATATTTCCGTTAGGGAATGCCTACTCTGAGCGTGTATGCAATAATTCAACTCGCCCTTGCACTCCTTCTAAACAACTCCATTTTTTACAACTTTGGCAAAGGGTAAAGTCTACAAAACGTTGTCCACTCTGTTCGTAACATACTTTAGTTTTGGGAACAGAAAACTGTATTGAGATCAAATGTTTCATCGATGAGAAAATTTGCTGAAGTCGGCCAAAATCCATCTCGCTCCATCTGGCCACTGGGCTTCCTCTCTTCACCAAATCTGGTGGAGAGTGGAAATGCCAACCGGAAGCTTCAGATTTATACATCCAGTGAAACATCTGGCTCATTGATCCATCTGTGACTGTACTGTCTTTGGTTTCACTGTAGAGGATGATAGAGGCCTCTAGTGGCCAAAAGGCCATTTTAGCATGGGTAGCGCCCTTTGAGGACTTCCACCATTTTGATGTAGTCACATGGGTGGGACTTCCAACTTTACTGGCTGATCCGTCCTGATGACCCTGTTGGAGTTATATCCAACCGGGTCATCAGGAGGGATCAGCTAATCGTGAAGAAGAAAATGTACTACTTCAAAATGGAGATTGCCTCAATGGCATTACCCATGCTGTCACAGATGCTATAGTGGCCAAAAGGCTGTATTAGCATGGGCAGCAAGGTCATCAGGAGGGATCAGCCAAACGTGAAGAAGGAAATTGACTACTTCAAAATGGAGATTGTCTGAATGGCGCTGCCATGCTGTCACAGACGCTATGATGGCACAGAAACAAAGATAAGTCCTCTATCGATGTCTATGGAATGAACTGATCATCCTTTCCTTTGACGGCATCTCATAATCATATATGATCCTTGTCCAGCCCAGGGGCAGTGGGGCACCCATGTCAGCCAAATATCATCCTAGTCTGGAAGGAGTAGTACTATAAAGTTAACATTAAGAACTTTATCACAAAAAGGAGCGTGTCTGGGAGGGGAACGAATGGAAGACAGCATTCAGCACAACCTCGGGGCATTACGAATACCTGGTGATGCCGTACGGGTTGATGAATGCTCCATCCGTCTTCCAGTCCTTTGTAAACTAGGTGTTTCGGGACATGCTTGGTCGCAGTGTGGTGGTCTACATCGATGACATTCTGGTGTATTCCGCTACGCGTGCCGAGCATGTGTCTCTGGTTCGCAGAGTGCTGGGCCGACTGTTGGAACATGACCTTTAAGCCAAGGCAGAAAAGTGTCTGTTCTTCCAGCAGTCCGTCTCCTTCCTCGGATACCACATCACCACCTCAGGTGTGGAGATGGAGGGAGATCGCATTTCAGCCATGCGTAATTGGCCGACTCCAACCACGGTAAAGGAGGTGCAGTGCTTTATAGGCTTTGCAAATTACTATTGGAGATTTATCCGGGGCTTTGGCAAGGTCGCAGCTCCCATCACCTCTCTGTTGAAGGGTGGGCCATCCCGGCTCCGCTGGTCTGCTGAGGCTGACAGGGCTTTCAGTAACCTGAGGGCTGTGTTCACCTCAACCCCGGTACTGGTCCATCCCGATCCATCATTACCGTTCGTAGTGGAGGTGGATGCGTCCAAGGTAGGGATAGGTGCTATCCTAACTCAATGCTCGGGCACGCTACCCAAGCTCCGCCCCTGTGCCTTCTTCTCTAAGAAGCTCAGCCCGGCAGGGCAGAACTATCACATTGGTGATCGCGAGTTGTTGGCTGTTGTCAGAGCCTTGACCGCGTGGAGGCACTGGCTCGAGGGGTCGAAACACCCTTTCCTCGTCTGGACTGACCACCGTAACCTGGAGTACATCCGGGCAGTGAGGAGGCTGAACCATCGCCAGGCCAGGTGGGCCTTGTTCTTCACCCGGTTTGATTTCACGTTACATACATACCAGGTACTAAGAACGTGAAGGCAGACGCACTGTCACGCCTGTACGACACAGAGTAGAGGCCCATAGACAACACCCACATTCTTCCGGCCTCCTGCATTGTGGCGCCAGTAGTGTGGACGGTGGACGCGGACATAGAGCGGGCGTAACGCACAGAGCCATCTCCACCTCAGTGTCCAGCTAGGCTGCGTGCGGTATGTGCCGTCTCTTGTCCGTGATCGTCTGATCTATTGGGCACACACGTCCCCCTCCTCTGGTCACCCAGGTATCGGTCGTACAGTGCGCTGCCTGACCGGGAAGTACTGGTGGCCTACCTTGGCTAAGGACGTGAGGGTGTATGTCTCCTGCTCGGTGTGCGCCCAGAGTAAGGCACCTAGGCACCTCCCAGCAGGTAAGTTACATCCCTTACCAGTTCCACAACAGCCATGGTCCCACTTGTCAATTGACTTTCTCACTGATATTCACCTCTCTCAGGGTAACACCACCATCCTTGTCGTTGTGGACCGCTTTTCTAAAGCCTGCCGCCTCCTTCCTCTGCCCGGTCTCCCCACGGCCCTGCAAACGGCGGAAGCCCTGTTTAATCACGTCTTCCAGCACTACGGGGTGCCAGAGGACATAGTGTCTGACCGGGGTCCCCAGTTTACATCCAGGGTCTGGAAGACGTTCATGGAACATCTGGGGGTCTCGGTCAGCCTGACCTCTGGGTTTCACCCCCAGTTTAATGGGCAGGTGGAATGGGTAAACCAAGACGTGGGCAGGTTCCTGCGGTCCTACTGCCAGGACCGGCCGGGGGAGTGGTTGGTGTTCTTGCCATGGGCCGAATATGCCCAGAACTCTCTCCGCCACTCCTCCACTAACCTAACTCCCTTCCAATGTGTCTTAGGGTATCAGCCGGTTCTGGCACTGTGGCATCAGAGCCAGACCAAAGCTCCTGCGGTGGATGACTGGTTTTGGCACGCGGAGGAGACGTGGAACACTGCCCACATCCACCTCCAGCGCTCCGTGCATCGCCAGAAAGCCAACGCCACCGTAGGGAGGCCCCGGTCTTTGTACCGGGTGATCGGGTCTGGCTCTCGACCCGGAATCTGCCCCTCCACCTGCCCTGCTGGAAGCTGAGCCGCGGTTTGTGGGGCCGTTCAAAGTCCTGAGGAGAATAAACGAGGTTACATATAGGTTACTACTCCCTCCTGATTACCGTATTAACCCCTCGTTTCATGTGTCTCTCCTCAGGCCGGTGGTGGCTGGTCCGCTCCAGGAGTCTGAGGTGTGGGAGGTCCCTCCGCCCACTCTGAACATTGAGGGGGCCCCGGCGTACTCTGTCCGTTCCATCCTGGATTCGAGGCGTCGGGTGGGGGGCCTTCAGTACCTCGTAGAGTGGGAGGGGTATGGTCTGGAGGAGCGGTGCTGGGTCCCGGTGAGGGATGTCCTCGATCCCTCCCTGTTGCGGGATTTCCACCGTCGCTATCCGGTTCGCCCTTCTCTGCGTCCTCCTGGCCGTCCCTGAGGCTGGTGTCGAAGGGGTACTGTCAAGACTGTGACCCCAGTTGGACAGCACCCGAACCTCAATGATCCTGTGGATAGATAGCAAAAGACACTCAATTTAGACTCAAGAAGTAGTGGACTACTAACATCACATCTACCGTTGAAGTCAGAAGTTTACATACACTTAGGTTGGAGTCATTAAAACTTGTTTTTCAACCACTCCACAAATTTCTTGTTAACAATCTATAGTTTTGGCAAGTCGGTTAGGACATCTACTTTGTGCATGACACAATTAATTTTTCCAACAATTGTTTACAGACAGATTATTTCACTTATAATTCACTGTATCACAATTCCAGTGGGTCAGAAGTTTACATACACTAAGTTGACTGTGCCTTTTAACAGCTTGGAAAATTCCAGAAAAGGATTTCATGGCTTTAGAAGCTTCATCATTTGAGTCAATTGGAGGTGTACCTGTGGATGTATTTCAAGGCCTACCTTCAAACTCAATGCCTCTTTGCTTGACATCATTGAAAAATCAAAAGAAATCAGCCAAGACCTCAGAAAAAAATGTGTAGACCTCCACAAGTCTGGTTCATCCTTGGGAGCAATTTCCAAACGCCTGAAGGTACCACGTTCATCTGTACAAACAATAGTACGCAAGTATAAACACCATGGGACCATGCAGTCGTCATACCGCTCAGGAAGGAGATTTGTTCTGTCTCTTAGAGATGAACGTACTTTGGTGCAAAAAGTGCAAATCAATCCTACAACAACAGCAAAGGACCTTCTGAAGATGCTGGAGAAAACAGGTACAAAAGTATCTATATCCACAGTAAAACAAGTCCTATATCGACATAACCTGAAAGGCCGCTCAGCAAGGAAGAAGCCACTGCTCCAAAACGGCAGACTACGGTTTGCAATTGCACATGGGGACAAAGATCATACTTTTTGGAGAAATGTCCTCTGGTCTGATGAAACAAAAATAGAACTGTTTGGCCATAATGACCATTGTTATGTTTGGAGGAAAAAGGGGGACACTTGCAAGCTGAAGAACACCATCCCAACCATGAAGCACGGGGGTGGCAGCATCATGCTGTGGGGGTGCTTTGCTGCAGGAGGGACTGGTGCACTTCACAAAATAGATGGCGTCATGAGGAAGGAAAATGATGTGGATATATTGAAGCAACATCTCAAGACATCAGTCAGGAAGTTAAAGCTTGGTCGCAAATGGGTCTTCCAAATGGACAATGACCCAAAGCATACTTCCAAAGTTGTGGCTAAAGGACAACAAAGTCAAGGTATTGGAGTGGCCATCACAAAGCCCTGACCTCAATCCTATAGAAAATGTGTGGGCAGAACTGAAAAAGCGTGTGCGAGCAAGGAGGCCTACAAACCTGACTCAGTTACACCAGCTCTGTCAGGAGGAATGGGCCAAAATTCACCCAACTTATTGTGGGAAGCTTGTGGAAGGCTACCCGAAACGTTTGACCCAAGTTAAACAATTTAAAGGCAATGCTACCAAATACTAATTGAGTGTATGTAAACTTCTGACCCACTGGGAATGTGATGAAAGAAATAAAAGCTGAAATAAATCATTCTCTCTACAATTATTCTGACATTTCACATACTGAAAATAAAGTGGTGATCCTAACTGACCAAAGAAAGGGAATTTTTACCAAGATGAAATGTCAGGAATTGTGAAAAATTGAGTTTAAATGTATTTGGCTAAGGTGTATGTGAACTTCCGACTTCAACTGTACATCTGGCCAATGAAGCCCCTTGAGGTAGTGTTGAAGTTTACTTACGGTGACAGGATAAGTCTGTAGCGCATCCCCAGTAGCTTACCGTCCTCCTGGTACTCATCATCCAGACCCTGGAAACAAGAGTACACAGTTAGAAAACAGCAGAGACCCACAGCAATAAGTGTGTCAATCAGTAGTGCTTCACCAGAGCACACTCACAGTAAATGTGACTGACTTGAGTGTCAACTAGGTGTGCTTCTGAATGGCTTGCTTAGACAGTAATAGCCGACGTGAATGTTAATTGGGTAAGCAGTGTAATTGGAGGTTTGTATGGTACACTGGAGCGGGGCGCTGCTGATGTTGCCTGTTGGCGAAAGGGCTTTGGGGATGTGTTCCAATGAGGGCACGATCCTCATGGAGAGACGAATCACCAGGTAAGCATGGGAATCCTGAAATGCCCTCTGGTGCCTGCCAGTGGTCAGTCCATTGATACCTGCCATTGGTCAGTTCCGGTGTTATGAGACTGATGGTTTCTTGACACAGATGATTTGAATACATAGCAGGTTAGGATAACTGATGTGGCAGGTTAGGTTAATTAACGTGGAAGGTTAGGATACGGAGGTAAAGGTTAGGAAAAGGGTTAGGGTTTGGCTTAGCTACAAAGATCAACAACTGTTGTCCCCGAAGCAACAAAAAAAAACGGCCACGGACCAATGGCGAGCATCAATGGGTGTAACTTGACATCAAGAAACGCGGATATCAGAAAACGGCCCTAATTGCGGTCGCACACCAGGGTTGCCATGTCCATGGTTTTCTGGACGAATTGGTTTACTTTGAAAACGATGTCCCGGGTGGAAATGTTCTGGTCGCGGGTTGCGTGTTTTTGGGCTACTTCTAAATTACAGCGCGGCCACCATGGCATTTTTCTTAAAAATATATATTTCACTGTGACCTATCAGGCAGTGAGGCAGCCTCTTGCTGTGTAAATGAGTGGGAGGGAAGAGGAGTGTGTGTGTGTTGACTGAGCGCTGCAGGAGGCGGCTGAGTCACGTGAGTGAGAGGAGCCAGAGAAGCACACACGCACATCATGACAACTTTTTACCAGTTGTAGATAGGCTATTTAGATTGTCATTATGGAGACACCTATTTCCAACCCTTTTTCCATAAAACATATTAACACGCTAGAACTGACGCACATCAAGAAATAAGGCAAAGCACAAGAAAACGACATTAGGCGCTCTAGAGCCCATTAGATAAATTCGCTCGAAGGTTGTTGAAACTGCATTCTAATTTTAGCATGTACATTTTAGCATGTAAATCTTGGTGGGGCAAACTGTTTTTTTTTTTGTAGATGCATGCCAGCAAAGCCACTGCACAAAACAACACAACACCAAACAATACATTAATTGCACTATAACGGTGACAACCGGTGCCCACAAACTGTTAGGGCCTACATAAAGCTGTCCCAACAGCAGAGATTTATTTTCAGCACCATGGAGTGAATCCTTACCACTGCTACACCTGGCTATCAGCGGAGCCTTGTCTGGCAGCGAAACAGTTCATTCAGCCTTTTAATAAAACATAGCTGATATGGCTGACTTGCTTAAACAAATGTGGTTTCTACTGACATTTGAGATGTACAAACTATGGCAAAAGGGGCGATTAAGACATTAATGAGCGAGCTAGGACGGACGTAGTGAATATAACTATTTGCTCAGCACTTTCGAAATGTACAGCAACAGAATTCAGAACATGGGCCGTTCTTACAGTAGTCTTCCTGTACACCAAGTCAGAACCGTAGGATAAATAAAGGGGGCATATAAGCAGACAATGAAAGCTCTTACAATATTAAATGATTACATTTCTCTAAAACAGGCTATAGGCTACATGTGCACCACCAAGTCAGAACTGTAGACTAAGTTATGAGGGGGAAAGGGACCAAATGATTAGGGTGAGGCACATGGGCTATTAACAGCTTACTACACAACACCCACTTAGTATTACTTTCTTAGCTACATTATACATATCTCCCTGGCATATTACATAATTTATGCAGCAGCATACAATACATTTTTGGACTCACCTTGTTGTGCTGTGCTCACTTGAACAGGAAGGTGCCGGCGATCCTTCTTGTGGGCACATTTTGTCATCAAACTTCAAAGTCAAAGTCTGGCATTCTCTGGATTTATGCTGCTTTCAAGACAACTGGGAACTCTGAAAAAAACAAGTTTGAATCATGACGTCTGTAATCTTCAGGTCAGAGTTCTAGAAAGAGGCCAGAGTTCCCGACTTGGAATTCAGAGTTGAATGACCGTTCAAAACGTATTTTCCCAGTCGGAGCTCATTTTTTTCAGTTCCCTGTTGTCTTGAACTCACTGAAACAGATTTTCCAGTTCCAAGTTTCCAGTTTTTTTTAACACGGCAGAAGTCATGCTGGACTAACATCATGGCCAATGTATTCAACCTTTTCTGGCCCATGTTGTTGAATGTTTATCATTTTAAGCTTGGAAAAGAGACCCTTAAACCCAGACTTGGACCACACACCCACTCCATTGAATAGCAGGCGAGTGATTGCTTTGCAATGCTTGTAGTTAGCCACTTAACACTTTTTTTCTTAAAACTGCATTGTTGGTTAAGGGCTTGTAAGTAAGCATTTCACTGTTGTATTCGGCGCAGGTGGCAAATACCATTTGATTTGATTTGATTTGATTGAAAATGATCTTGCGAGTTTAATAAAGGCAAATTATATTTTTTCTTGAGACATTCAAATTCCTTTATTAGTCACGTTAGCTCACAATAATTATTATTTTGATGGAAAACCCAATTTTACTTCTTATGTTGTTACAAGTTACGTCGTTATTCCTTCTTTATTCGCTCGATAACGTTATGGAAAATGGTTTATTGGCTAAATGTGGCAACTCCTCTCTTGCTGCGTAGGGCTAGTTTTAAGGCTGTCGTAGTAAATATAAAATGTTATAACGTGAAGAGGGGGATTTGTCATGTGTCTGGTATTAACAGTGGGCTGTTGTGTTGGTTGTCGAACAAAGGACAGTAGAAGAGCAGCCATATCTTGTCACCGGATGGCCTAGTCAGAAGTGTAATAACAGGACAACACCCACGCCCAAGGCCACAATCACCAGATGCTCCTCACCAGTTCCCTGGACACACACAAATATTTCATTTGCACGCACACTCATTCTCATGCCTCACGAGTTCTTTGACACACACAGACATTTCACTGTGGACGCACACTCAAACTCCACTTCCTTCTACTGGTCGGGTGCCAAGGGCAGAGGACTCTGCCGTGCACCAATTGGGCATCTGCTCTGGACAGAGCAGACCCGCCTCCTACGCCTCGGGAACCAATCAAGGGACTAGAAGAAGGACCCCTTCCTTTATGTTACATTGTATAAGTAATGCTGTAAACTCTGTTTATTCATCCTTTCTCAACTGTCTCCTTAAGAGGCAATTGGTTGGGTCCATGCATGTAGCTTGAGCAGTACCAGCTATCTCTGTTTTAATAAACTGCCTTTTGCTTAAGCAAATTCCTCTCTGTCTAGCGTCGTTGGTTTTGTACTTCCTCTCCAATTATGTGTTCACCAACAAATTGGTAGCAGAGGATGGTTTCTTAATTCGATCTAAAGAGTTGGTGCGAGAGGAAAAGGCAAATCATCGATCTAAAAACAGACGGAAGAGTGACCTGAAATCCAGGAGACATCAACTATTCGTCTTGCCTCAGGAACCTGATCAGAGCGCTCTTCTAAAAAAGGTAAGCAGAGCCTGTTAAAACAAAATCTTGCATATTGTATTATAGACCAATACCAAATTATGATCAGAAGTACTGAGCGTGAGTATGAATACTTGTTAAATAATTTCCATCCTAATGAATTAAGGCATAAGTGAGATATCTGGTACTGTGATTTATACTGTAACATTTCCTACAAGATCTAGTTGTTCTATAAGTTTACACATTTAAAAGGTCCTATTTTTAGATAGGTTGTGTGGGGTTTACACATTTAAAAGGTCCTATTTTTAGATAGGTTGTGTGGGGTTTACACATTTAAAAGGTCCTATTTTTAGATAGGTTGTGTGGGGTTTTCACATTAAAAAGGTCCTATTTTTAGATAGGTTGTGTGGGGGATGTGTTTTGACGTATGAGTGGATAAGATTTGACCCATCATTAGGTGGGGGAGAATCACCGAAATTGACCAGAGGTACTAAATTCCCGGGGATGCCAGTTATCTCTGTGATTTCACACTTAAAACGTTCCATATAAATGGTTGTGTGAAAGGTACAATTAAGCTGAGACTAAGTCCTTCCTAGTGATCGAGTTGTCTAAAAAAAAAAAAAATCCTTTGATAGGGATCCAGTTGCTTCTGTGACTTCACATAAGTATAAGGTTGTGTGAAGGGTGGCAGTTGAACTGAGACTATGTTTTAGGACGCTCTGGTAATCTAAATTTTTTAAGGTATTGAATTCTAATTGGCAGTTTTGTTTTGCTGTGTTTATATTTTAACGTGTCTGTGTTATATCTTAAACGTGTAATGGATGATGGGAAGTTATAGTGAGACTTATGAAACTGAATACCAATTTGTGGAATTGAGTGAATTTGACCTAGGTTTTCGAGAACCGAGGATTGGGGAGACTGATATTGGATCTGTGCATATTCTTTAACAAGAGCTGAGACAATTAAAGCGTGTTGTGTGCTGTGGAGGAATAACTGCATTGGTATATGTGACTGGAATTCTGATTTTTATGATAATGATTGCATTGCAAATTATATAAATTAACCCTTTATATACGAGGGTGTCATACATGAGATAAGTCTGTATTGATACCGATAATACATCCTTGGAAATAAAACACCAGGGACGGGATAAGTGTATAAAGATAGAGAAAGCAAGATGGCAGGGCCAAACCCAACCAAACCCAAATTCAATGAATACTTAGAACAACGAATGACAGGGAGAGTAATGCCAGGTACACCAAGGGAGGGAGGTCATATGCCCGCCCTTGATGTACAACAGATAGAAATGACTGATTATGTGAAGAAATTGACGGCATTTTCTGCAGCACTCTCTTCTCAGGTGCGGAAGGCCCAAGAGGGGGAGCTGTCGGGAAACACGCCACCACTGAAGGTAAAAGTGGGAGACTGGGTGAGGGTGAAAGTCCACAAAAGAAAGTGGCTGGAACCCAGGTGGACTGGACCGTACGAAGTGAAGGAGGTTACTTCACACTCAGTCCAGGTCAGAGGTAAATCAGGAGCACCCTGGCATCATCTAACACATTGCACTCCAGCCCCCACTCCTTCCAGACCATTGTCTGAAGTAAGAGCTGATTTGAGCAGCGAGAACCAATCCTGACAACACAATGAAGAAACCCTTATGGGAACAACAATCTCACTCAGGGAGAAGGAGAACTTTTTCCCCCTGGGAGAGATTGGGAGTGTCTGAATGTTTGTATGTATGTTTTCTGATAGGAATTGGACTCCTGCTGGGCACTCCTTATGAGGTGTTGTTGTGTGAAGCTATTTTGAATTGACTTGTAATATAGAAGAGGTGGCTAAGGGATTTTTAACAGTACCAACCATGGGGGGGGCAAATCCTCACAAGAGGTCCCAGAATTTACTGGGGACGAGAAATGCTTGATGTAATTAAAATGGAATCCAGGGATAGAAGAAATCTCCATTATATAACCAGGTGGAGGGAGAGGTATGGTTTTGAGGGACGTCTGGACGCAGATAAACTCGAATCCATGCTTAAACAGATACATAAGGTGTGTAAAGGAGAAATAAGCAGTGAGAGAGAGAGAGAGTAGGAGGGGGCCAGTACCCACTGATAGCCTTACCTAATCTATTGGCGGGGAATGAAAGGGGCCCCAGCAACCTTAGATGTATACAGTAATAATAATAATATGCCATTTAGCAGACAGGCCATGAACACAGAGGACGTGGCCAGAGCGGTAGAAAGAATGACCCACCCCAAAACAGGACTAGTAAGGTATGGGCTGCCGTTAGAGGGCAGTGGGTTTCAGGGGACACCAAGAGGAGCACACAGTGAATTTTAAAGAGTTTTTTTTTTTTTTTTTTTAGGTTTTGGCTGAGTTTGGGGTATATATGATTTCTTATGAGAATGAATGTCATGAGGATTAATGAACACTTGGGATAAGTAACATGTATTAAATATTTAGAATAATGGTTAATGTTTGGTATACTATGGGATGGAATTTCAATTGCCTCTGAACTCTGTTTTAACTTTCTGGTGTCAATTAATCACCCACACTGGTAAATTCTAAAAGCATGAGAGGAGGACTTTAAGATAGTTTATTTTACTAAGTTGAGGGTAATTTATAGTACTGTGAAAATTGTGAAGAAGATTATAATTTGGTAATAATATATTTGATTTGAACCATAAAATAACAGAAGAGAGAGTGGAGGAATGGCAATTGGATAATGAATTACCAATATTAACTAAAGTGATTGTTTAGGTAGGTGGTAATATTGACACATGGCCAAATCATGTGTCAAAAAGGGGGATGGTTGGATTAAATATTAAATATATACGAAGGAGAGGACAAAATACTTTTAAAAAAACAACAACAAAAAAAACATGTATGGTCGTTTATTAACCACACCTGTATGTCAGAGGTTTTGTGCCCCCACAGGTGAATTAAAGGAGAAGGTGACCCACTCTATCTAACCAGGAGACTGAAGCAGGCCTGGCGGGAAGGGCCCTACCAAGTACTGCCTTTGCCAGCAGAATAGCTGAGAGATCCATCTGGGTGCATGTCACACACTGTAAAAAGGCAAAACCAGCTACACCTGACGAACAAACACAGAGTTAGGAGAAAGATACGATCACCACTAGGGTTCGGGGGTTGCCTCCTTAACGAAGATTCCCTTACCCTGTCTGATCATCCCTGTGTGAGTTCGATAGAAGGTAAAGCAATGGGTTGGCCTCTGGCATCTGACATGTTCTCAGGGCGAGGGTGGGGATTCACAGGTCTCCCGACGGTAGGTAGCTGTCTGATTGTGGGGGCCATATTCCTAACACACACGGACCCTCCTGTTTCAGCCAGAAGTGGTAGTTAACCTAAAACAAGTTGAAAAGGCATAGGAGACAGCTAGACGTAGGGAAAGGGGAAATTCTAGGGACTTTAGGGAAGGACATCACCATATGTATGTCACCATGTACATCCTGGGACTATGTAGTTGATTATACCAAGCGGGGGGGAATATGTCAATCTCCATACACAGTTTAAGGACAGGTGGAGTATTGTGAAAGTAGGGAATTACCAGAAAATGGCAGTGCGACCCATATGAGGGTAGGTACTGTCTGAAAGTCTGAAATACGCTAAAACAGGTTACAGACCTGACAAGTGAGATATCCTCTTCAACTGGGGCACCCTATAGAGTAAACCTCTCTGAGGGAGGTAGTGAGACCGGGGCTGTGGTAAAGATAGTGCAAAACTATAGACCTGAAGGAAGTAGTACAGGTGGAAACGGGGTATAGAAATCTTAACCTGTGGTTGGAATGGATTCAGTATACGGCAAAAACTATGTCTAAAGAGGACTGTTTTGCCTGTGGGACAGCCAAACCAGGGTTAACAACTACTCCGTTCCCCTTGACAGGCTTTAACTCTCTGTCAGGTTTATCCTCCATGCAAGCCACCCGGGAATGTGGTGAAAGAGTCTTATGGTAACTTGCACTATCTGTTTCCCCCGATAACAAAGTCATCCCGACCTGGGTTGCCTCCGTTTGAAGTCTCAGGGGATTCTTATTATTGTTTTTCTAGGACTAGTAAGGATAGGATACAGGGTAGGGCATCTTAGCTCCTGCTCCCACACAGAGAATGTCACACCTAAAGAGACCATGACTAATCTCTCCTCTTTGTTGCAGCCAGAGGATTTTAGGAGCCAAAAACCAGACCCGTGCTAACATCTGATGGATGTGTGGTGATAACTGATTGTGAACTCACCTACATACGCAAACAATCAAACGTGTCAGAGACTGGTGAGTTGTCACATAGAAAGTAGGACCTCCTCCCGGGATCCTTTGATGAAAGGATATATATTGATGGGATCCACAATCAGATCGCAGCTGGGTTTGAATCAAGTATTTTCTGGTGGTCAACAATTAATAAAAATGTAGATTTGATAAATTAGATTTAATATAACCAGCAAAATATTTATAAACCACACTCGTGATGCAATAAAGGGATTAGCTGAGCAGACAGCGGCAACTAGCTTAATGACATGGCAGAATAGAATAGTTTTAGATATGCTTTTGGCTGAGCGGGACGGGGTTTGTGTTCTGTTTGGATATATGTGCTGTACTTTCATCTCCAAACAATACTGCTGCAGATGGAAGTTTGACAATTGCTCTAGAAGATTTGAGGACTCTTAATGGTAAAATGAAAGATCATTCTGGGGTTGATACCTCTATGTGGGATTCCTGGATGGATGTTTTTGGTAAATATAAAACCCTTATTTCATCTGTATTGATTTCTATTGCTGTTTTTCTATCAATTCTTACATTGTGTGGATGTTGTTGTATTCCCTGTGCCCGCACTTTGATTAACCGTATAATAACCACTGCTATTGCACCAATTCACAATGACCAGGCCCAGATGTATCCGCTTATGGGAACTAATGATTTGGAACTGGACGATTTTGAAGGTGACTATCCTCCCTTATGTAATGTTAAAGGTGGACCTCTCGATTGTCCTTTTGGGAATCCTGAATGTCTGTATGGTGTTGTCCCTGGGGGTGGATGGGCCTGTCATTATTACAAACCTGAACAGCGACAATTGGAGGTTAGCGATTTCGAAGATTAACTCTGATTGTTGTAGTCACTCACTAGAGGGGGACTAACATTGTTTAATTAACTGGCCATATAATTAGTATGCTAGAGGGGGATGGTTGAATGTTTTTTACCATTGTATTATGCGTTATCATGTTTTGTTTTCTTTCCTGCATTATTGTTTTTCTTTTAAAGACTGATTCAACTATGCTTCATGCCACCATAATTAATGGATCACGTCTGGGAGACGTGAAGAGGGGGATTTGTCGTAGTAAATATAAAATGTTATAACGTGAAGAGGGGGATTTGTCATGTGTCTGGTATTAACAGTGGGCTGTTGTGTTGGTTGTCGAACAAAGGACAGTAGAAGAGCAGCCATATCTTTTCACCGGATGGCCTAGTCAGGAGTGTAATAACAGGACAACACCCACGCCCAAGGCCACAATCACCAGATGCTCCTCACCAGTTCCCTGGACACACACAAATATTTCATTTGCACGCACACTCATTCTCATGCCTCACGAGTTCTTTGACACACACAGACATTTCACTGTGGACGCACACTCAAACTCCACTTCCTTCTACTGGTCCGGTGCCAAGGGCAGAGGACTCTGCCGTGCACCAATGGGGCATCTGCTCTGGACAGAGCAGACCCGCCTCCTACGCCTCGGGAACCAATCAAGGGACTAGAAGAAGGACCCCTTCCTTTATGTTACATTGTATAAGTAATGCTGTAAACTCTGTTTATTCATCCTTTCTCAACTGTCTCCTTAAGAGGCAATTGGTTGGGTCCATGCATGTAGCTTGAGCAGTACCAGCTATCTCTGTTTTAATAAACTACCTTTTGCTTAAGCAAATTCCTCTCTGTCTAGCGTCGTTGGTTTTGTACTTCCTCTCCAATTATGTGTTCACCAACAAGGCCTTGAGTCAGTTTTTGAATAGTCATTTGGTTAGAATTTGTATCTAGACCTGGCAACCTCGCTACACACCCTTCTCCAGAAATTTGACGAATGTGGTGCCAGCGTTTATTCTATAGGTGCCAGCGTTTACCTCAGTCGGTGGCATCGTTTTATTCTTTATTTTCCCAACCTCAAATCTGATCAGGACATTGAACGTGGACAGCGCGTAGCCCATCACCACAAGGAGGTGAAATTATGTCGGTTTTGTGGACTTTCGGCAAATATGTATGAGCTCGATTTTAGATTCAATCTAAATATGTTGTACTCTGTACATTGTCACTCGAAGTTAGTTTCATTTTCATTTTGACATTTGCAATCAAATTCGCAGTATAGCCTATATATAGCCTATTTATATAATGCTAATTAATTGTAGAAAGGTTTGTAGAAAGGTTTTTAAATAGCCTACAATGTTTCAGTTGGTTGTGAGCAATATATAACCATTTACAAAGGTAGGCTACTTACAAATGGGCTGCATCAATGCGTCGATAAAGACACGTCTCACTCATTCGCAGTTTAAAGCAGAATTGCAGTATATAGACATAAATTAAGAGTAAGAGAAAACCATGAGTTTCAGATCATGGGGAAATGAAGAGCAATGGATGAAGGGTTGATTCATTGAAGCAGTTGGGAGTGATTGGAGGGGACTGTCAATGGTAAAAACATAATTCATAAACAGCTGTGGATAGGCTAAAAGGATTTAACAGTGTATAATAGTTGTCCCCGGTAATGAGGATCGGACTCCGCATGTCCGTCTGTTCGTTCGTAAGTTAATCACGCGATATCTCAGAAAGCACTGGCCCGATTTTGACGAAACTTGGGTGAGTGGTGCGTCTTGCCATAGAGATCTGGCATTTACTAAATTATACTGATTGCCCAAAGGCGGGAGCTATAGTAATTTGAGAAATTTGTGAGTCACACCAGAGAGGAAGAAGCGAAGCATGTGGCGTTTTTTCTTTGGCACATGACATGGAGTACAGGGAATGGATTAGCTAAAGAGATGGGACCCAGACTAACTGCCTTCCATTTTTAAAGACATTTATTGTCATGGTCAGAGCAGCCACTTGAGTATCTGGTCAATATCATTTATAATCTGTGGTCACACACCATAACTGAAATGTGTTAGTCACACACAATATCTTAGTACAGTCATATCTTGGGTTATGATAGGATAACATGCAGTTGTACGAACCTCAAGGCATTTAGAAGTTATACTATTCAAGAATCAATCATTCAAATGAACAGCAGGAAAAAATGACATTCAGTAGATTTGGGTTCAAAATCAGAAGGCAAAAACATCCTAGGCCTAAATGAAAGTGGGATAAAGGGATTAAAACAATTCTAGTAGTAGGCTAGCAGTGCACAGATGACATGGCAAGCACCGAACAGTCTGCTGTTGACTATGTCCAAAATAGCAAAATACTTCTTGTGGATAGCCTTGAGAACCCCACCCTGGTTATTGACCACTTGCATGAGCAAATGGTTCTCCATGAGGAGGAGGTCTCTTACCTGTCCTCCATGTATGAGAAGTCTGATAGATCCAGAAAAATGCTGGACCTGACTGTTTGCAAAGGGGAGCCTGCCTGCTATGAGCTTTTAAAGATATTGTACACCACCAGGAAAGTTTCACTGAAACAAGATATGCATTATTGGATCAGCTGCTTTTCTTTCGGAGATGACCCAGAGCTACAGAGTGACTTCACTCCTACTGGTATGTGATATTGACAATTAAATCTGATTTGTGGTAACTTAACACTAACTGTAAAATTGTTATAGAGCATGCATTACACATCTATAAGGACTAAGCAAAGCGTAAACATCACATCATAGCTACATAGAGCATTATTAAAGCTTAAAGGGGAACAACATCCAAAACCATTCATTTATTATTGCTCCTAGAACTCCATGGCTCAGTTATAGACAGTTGGTCAGGACCCGCTCCTCTACCCTTTAGCTAGACCAAGCAAGTGCCTAACTCTGCTAACTCTGCCTTGCCACCGGACTTCCTCAGCCACTGATTTAGTTAGAGCTTTAGTCATTTAGATAGCATAAGAACACATCATAAGCCATAGCAAAATGGGTCTAATAATTGCAGGAAATTACCTTTAAAAACAGAAACATTTTCTCTCCGCCGCCTAGAGGGTGGTCTCTGTGATATAACACATCTTGGTTGACATTATGACACCTTATCAAGCCCAACTAACTCCTCCATGCGGCTTCCTCTTCAAACATAACAATCCCAGTATCAATATGAATACAATCGTTAAGCTTTAATAATACCCCATATACAGTGGGGAGAACAAGTATTTGATACACTGCCGATTTTGCAGGTTTTCCTACTTACAAAGCATGTAGAGGTCTGTAATTTTTATCATAGGTACACTTCAACTGTGAGAGACAGAATCTAAAACAAAAATCCAGAAAATCACATTGTATGATTTTTAAGTAATTAATTTGCATTTTATTGCATGACATAAATATTTGATACATCAGAAAAGCAGAACTTAATATTTGGTACAGAAACCTTTGTTTGCAATTACAGAGATCATACGTTTCCTGTAGGTCTTGACCAGGTTTGCACACACTGCAGCAGGGATTTTGTCCCACTCCTCCATACAGACCTTCTCCAGATCCTTCAGGTTTCGGGGCTGTCGCTGGGCAATACGGACTTTCAGCTCCCTCCAAAGATTTTCTATTGGGTTCAGGTCTGGAGACTGGCTAGGTCACTCCAGGACCTTGAGATGCTTCTTACGGAGCCACTCCTTAGTTGCCCTGGCTGTGTGTTTCGGGTCGTTGTCATGCTGGAAGACCCAGCCACGACCCATCTTCAATGCTCTTACTGAGGGAAGGAGGTTGTTGGCCAAGATCTCGCGATACATGGCCCCATCCATCCTTCCCTCAATACGGTGCAGTCGTCCTGTCCCCTTTGCAGAAAAGCATCCCCAAAGAATGATGTTTCCACCTCCATGCTTCACGGTTGGGATGGTGTTCTTGGGGTTGTACTCATCCTTCTTCTTCCTCCAAACACGGCGAGTGGAGTTTAGACCAAAAAGCTCTGTTTTTGTCTCATCAGACCACATGACCTTCTCCCATTCCTCCTCTGGATCATCCAGATGGTCATTGGCAAACTTCAGACAGGCCTGGACATGCGTTGGCTTGAGCAGGGGGACCTTGCATGCGCTGCATGATTTTAATCCATGACGGCGTAGTGTGTTACTA
This sequence comes from Coregonus lavaretus, assembly GCF_964263955.1. Taxonomy (NCBI): domain Eukaryota; kingdom Metazoa; phylum Chordata; class Actinopteri; order Salmoniformes; family Salmonidae; genus Coregonus; species Coregonus lavaretus. The sequence continues at coordinate 14,274,052 of NC_140012.1, read as the reverse complement.
ATGGTTTCCTTTGAGACTGTGGTCCCAGCTCTCTTCAGGTCATTGACCAGGTCCTGCCGTGTAGTTCTGGGCTGATCCCTCATCTTCCTCATGATCATTGATGCCCCACGAGGTGAGATCTTGCATGGAGCCCCAGACCGATGGTGGTTGACCGTCATCTTAAACTTCTTCCGTTTTCTAATAATTGCGCCAACAGTTGTTGCCTTCTCACCAAGCTGCTTGCCTATTGTCCTGTAGCCCATCCCAGCCTTGTGCAGGTCTACAATTTTATCCCTGATGTCCTTACACAGCTCTCTGGTCTTGGCCATTGTGGAGAGGTTGGAGTCTGTTTGATTGAGTGTGTGGACAGGTGTCTTTTATACAGGTAACGAGTTCAAACAGGTGCAGTTAATACAGGTAATGAGTGGAGAACAGGAGGGCTTCTTAAAGAAAAACTAACAGGTCTGTGAGAGCCGGAATTCTTACTGGTTGGTAGGTGATCAAATACTTATGTCATGCAATAAAATGCAAATTAATTACTTAAAAATCATACAATGTGATTTTCTGGATTTTTGTTTTAGATTCCGTCTCTCACAGTTGAAGTGTACCTATGATAAAAATTACAGACCTCTACATGCTTTGTAAGTAGGAAAACCTGCAAAATCAGCAGTGTTTTTATTGCACTGCTTTGCTTTATCTTGGCCAGGTCGCAGTTGTAAATGAGAACCTGTTCTCAACTGGTTTACCTGGTTAAATAAAGGTGAAATAAATAAAAATAAAAGTATCAAATACTTGTTCTCCCCACTGTAGCTATAGTGCCATGTGTTTTATGTGCTTTTAGATGCTTCATAATATACAGTTAATGTAAATCATTACCAAAATATCTTAGAATCCAATGGATAACAAGTCATTTTATAATAATACTACATTTGACGCTTGAGTGGTTCAGTTATCTGCCAGACATTTTATTTAATGCTCAAATCCTGTAATTTTCCTTGTTTCCTTATTGCTTTATCTTTTTTTTCTAGATTCAAAACCTTGCTTCAAGTACATGAGACAGTTGAAATCGAAAGCGATTCGGATTTGTAAGGCAAGATGGAAAAAACGTATGTATTGGCTAGAAAATAGTTGTACATTGAAACCATTCACATACATACCTCTTGTTTTGGACGCAGACAGAAGTGTATTTAAAAAAAGCAAGATCTACAAAAGCAAGATCTACAAAACATCTCGCTCAAAAAAACTTCAAACTTACATTCCTTCATTCATTACAAAATTATCCCCTGATCATTTACTGACAGGAAATGAGAAAAACATTCTGCTGGTTGGAAAACCTGGAATAGGTAAGACTACAGTTGCCCTGGAGATTTTGAATCTTTGGGCACAGAAAGAGGACAATACGGTGAACTACATGTTTTACTTCAATGATTCCTTGATGAGGTCTATGTCACACTCTGATGACCCCACAACTCTGAAGTCACTTTTGTTTGGCAAATACGTCAAACCAGAGGAAGGGATTGATGAGATTTTGCAAGATATTGAACAGAATTCTGAAAATGTCATCATTGTGTTTGATGGAATCATGGAGACAATCAGCAATTCTGTAGTGAAGCGCATTTTAGAGAAAGACCTTCTGTGTGATGCTAAGATTGTGGCCACATGCAGACCAGAAGCAGAAGACAGTGGGTTTTTGTCTGACTGGCCATCTTACCGAGTGGAAGTGCAAGGATTCAATAGTGAGTCAATCAGTGCTTTCTTTAGGTGGATGTTAGATACGGATGAGGATACCGTTTGCAGAATTTTGAAGAACCCTGAACTCTTTAGTCTTTGTCATGTCCCAATGTACGCCTTCATAGTGATTGCCTGCATCTGTTTGAGTGTTTCTGAAGCTAAAGATCATCCCTGCACTGTAACAGAAATGTATGTACAGATCTTGAGAGAGATCTTGAAAAAATGCAATGACCAAACTACAGGACACCTGGATGAATACATGCATCGCCAAAAGGAGCCTATCAGGTCTCTTGCTGAAAGCGCTTACCAAGCAATGCTGGGTAAAACAGTCAGCGTGACAAGATTGGATTGCAAAGACCACAGTGTGCCAGATGCTTTCCTGACATCATCTGCAGCTAAGGACACATCTTCGGTCTTTCTCCACAACACAATGTAGGAGTTTTTGGCCTCTGTTTTCCTGTTGATGACACCAGACAAAATCACCCAAGTCCTTCAGCAGTACCAGACCGAAGAAGGAAAGTACTTGAAGCACATTTTCTCGTTCTTGTGTGGACTTACTAGTCAGTCCAATAACATGGTTGAATCAATTAAATTCTTGATTTCTGAGGAAGAGGTGAAAGAACTATCTGACCAGTACATTGAAAAGATCATAGACACATTCATCTGCTGTGAGACACAGCAGGACCCTGATGAATCCAATTCAGATGTTGATGTGGAAAATCTACTCTTCATTTGTCAGTGCTTGTATGAGCACCAGTCACCTGAGGCCTGCTTACTCCTCCTAGAAAAATTGGGCTACGAGTTTGATCTCAGTGGAGAACATATTGATCCTCAACAGTGCTGTGCAGTGTCATATGTGATCAACCAATCCAAAGACAGGAATGTTCGACTGGACCTGGAGAACTGCTCTTTGTCTGATCCAGGACTAAGGCTGATTCTCGGGGCTTTGGAAAATCTCACAGTGCTCAGGTATGACTCTTACAGTGGGGGAAAAAAGTATTTAGTCAGCCACCAATTGTGCAAGTTCTCCCACTTAAAAAGATGAGAGGCCTGTAATTTTCATCATAGGTACACGTCAACTATGACAGACAAAATGAGAATTTTTTTTCTCCAGAAAATCACTTTGTAGGATTTTTAATGAATTTATTTGCAAATTATGGTGGAAAATAAGTATTTGGTCAATAACAAAAGTTTCTCAATACTTTGTTATATACCCTTTGTTGGCAATGACACAGGTCAAACGTTTTCTGTAAGTCTTCACAAGGTTTTCACACATTGTTGCTGGTATTTTGGCCCATTCCTCCATGCAGATCTCCTCTAGAGCAGTGATGTTTTGGGACTGTCGCTGGGCAACACGGACTTTCAACTCCCTCCAAAGATTTTCTATGGGGTTGAGATCTGAAGACTGGCTAGGCCACTCCAGGACCTTGAAATGCTTCTTACGAAGCCACTCCTTCGTTGCTCGGGCGGTGTGTTTGGGATCATTGTCATGCTGAAAGACCCAGCCACGTTTCATCTTCAATGCCCTTGCTGATGGAAGGAGGTTTTCACTCAAAATCTCACGATACATGGCCCCATTCATTCTTTCCTTTACACGGATCAGTCGTCCTGGTCCCTTTGCAGAAAAACAGCCCCAAAGCATGATGTTTCCACCCCCATGTTTCACAGTAGGTATGGTGTTCTTTGGATGCAACTCAGCATTCTTTGTCCTCCAAACACGACGAGTTGAGTTTTTACCAAAAAGTTCTATTTTGGTTTCATCTGACCATATGACATTCTCCCAATCCTCTTCTGGATCATCCAAATGCACTCTAGCAAACTTCAGACGGGCCTGGACATGTACTGGCTTAAGCAGGGGGACACGTCTGGCACTGCAGGATTTGAGTCCCTGGCGGCGTAGTGTGTTACTGATGGTAGGCTTTGTTACTTTGGTCCCAGCTCTCTGCAGGTCATTCACTAGGTCCCCCCGTGTGGTTCTGGGATTTTTGCTCACCGTTCTTGTGATCATTTTGACCCCACGGGGTGAGATCTTGCGTGGATCCCCAGATCGAGGGAGATTATCAGTGGTCTTGTATGTCTTCCATTTCCTAATAATTGCTCCCACAGTTGATTTCTTCAAACCAAGCTGCTTACCTATTGCAGATTCAGTCTTCCCAGCCTGGTGCAGGTCTACAATTTTGTTTCTGGTGTCCTTTGACAGCTCTTTGATCTTGGCCATAGTGGAGTTTGGAGTGTGACTGTTTGAGGTTGTGGACAGGTGTCTTTTATACTGATAACAAGTTCAAACAGGTGCCATTAATACAGGTAACGAGTGGAGGACAGAGGAGCCTCTTAAAGAAGAAGTTACAGGTCTGTGAGAGCCAGAAATCTTGCTTGTTTGTAGGTGACCAAATACTTATTTTCCACCATAATTTGCAAATAAATTCATAAAAAATCCTACAATGTGTTTTTCTGGATTTTTTTTCCTCATTTTGTCTGTCATAGTTGACGTGTACCTATGATGAAAATTACAGGCCTCTCTCATCTTTTTAAGTGGGAGAACTTGCTCAATTGGTGGCTGACTAAATACTTTTTTCCCCCACTGTATATACAATTTCAGTAGCACATGCCAACCCCACAGACCTCCACAATTTATTAGTCCACTCGAATCAGTCAGGTGTCATGTACACCATGATTTTTTGCTGTTGTTTGCTACTCCTGGGCTAAATAAATCTTGGTCGACCAACAGCCTGTCGACCAAACGATCTACCAGTCGACTAAATGGGGTCAGCCCTAGTTTCCATTTCATATCATCAAGTACTCTCCCTGCTTGCTAGACAATTGTAAAATGCCATGGTGCAGTGGTCTAAGTAGCACGGCTAGCTCTGAGTTTGAGCTCAGTGCTGTGCCATCATTTATTTTATTTTTTCTGAGGGCTGAGGACAGCATGTATCGAAGTCCTCAGGACCTTTTCAAATGTCCCACCACTGGTGTGCCCGGCCAAAGAGCTCTATTTTCATGTCATCTGACCAATATCACGTTTCAGGAGAAGACCCAGATGCAGACAGTGTGGAAATAACAAAAGTTTATTACAAAAACAGGGGGCAGGCAAACGACAGGTCAAGGGCAGGCAGAGGTCAGTAATCCAGATCAGAGTCCAAAAGGTACAGAACGGCAGGCAGTCTCAGGGTCAGGGCAGGCAGAGGTCAATAATCCAGGGTGGTGTGACAAGGTACAGAACGGCAGGCAGGCTCAGGGCAGGAAGAATGGTCAAAACCGGGAAAACTAGAAAACAGGAACTTGAGAAAGACAGGAGCAAGGGGAAAACTGCTGGTAGGCTTGACGAAACAAAACGAACTGGCAACAGACAAACAGAGAACACAGGTATAAATACACTGGGGATAATGGGGAAGACGGGCGACACCTGGAGGGGGGTGGAGACAATCACAAAGACAGGTGAAACATCAGGGTGTGACAACCATAGCATTGCCTGGAGTTTGATAAATGGGATTGGCACTTAGACTGGAACGAGTGCCATGGTCAGATGACACGAAAATATAGGTATTTTGGCCTTCGAAATAACAATCCATGTGCAGAAAATACCTCATCCCTACTGTAAAATATGGTGGTGGATATTTGATGTTACGGGGCTATTTTGCTTCCACTGGTCAACGGCATCATGAACCCAGTACAAGGACATTTTAGCCAAAAACCTGGTTGCCTCTGCTAGGAGGCTGAAACTTCGCCGCAAGTGAATCTTCCAGCAAGACAATAACATCAAGCACACATCAAAATCCACAAAGGAATGGTTATTAGACCACAAAATCAACATTTTGCAATCGGCATCTCAGTCTTCGGACTTGAACCCCATTGAAAACCTGTAGTTTGAATTGAAGAGGGCAGTCCATAAGTGCAGTCCAATGACGTCAAGGATCTGGAAAGGTTCTTTATGGGGGAATGGTCTAAGATCCCTCCCAATGTGTTCTCCAATCTCATAAAACATTTTAGAAAAAGGCTCAGTGTCGTTATCCTCGCAATGGTAGGGTGCTGGAGTACTGAAAACGGGTGGCAATCATTTTGATTACTAGTTTAAATAATATAATTCCCCCCCAATCTGTATCAAGGGTGCCACTGATTATGTACCTTATTGTATAATAACAATGTCCGGTTAGATCATGAATATGCAGTTATATAATTAATATGGAGTATTACATAGAAGTGCAATATATATTTTTGTTTTTAACCATGTAATATATATTTTTGTCTTTAATCTTTATTCTGTTAGATTGGATTCCATGACACAACTGCATATGTGGAAAGTTGCACTTCGCTCTGGCCTACAGAGTGACTGTGACAATTTGCTGAGACTGTGTGAATCTGAAATTCACCTGTCAGTCCAGGAGCAAGAGGTGTGGAAGCCAGCAGAAGAGGTCCTGAAGCAGAAGAGACCAGAACATATTCATCTCTGTCTACTTATTGGTCAAGGCACCCAACATATTACCACATCATCAATGAAAATTATCTTTGACTGTTTGTCAAACATTGCAGATATCAGGTAAATGAATGCATAGCCTACATAGCTGGACTTTTATTAAGTCCAAATAGCATATTCAGAATATTTGGTGATATAAAGATACAGTGAGGGAAAAAAGTATTTGATCCCCTGCTGATTTTGTACGTTTGCCCACTGACAAAGAAATGATCAGTCTATAATTTTAATGGTAGGTTTATTTGAACAGTGAGAGAATAAAAACAAAAAAATCCAGAAAAACACATGACAAAAATGTTATCAATTGATTTGCATTTTAATGAGGGAAATAAGTATTTGACCCCTCTGCAAAACATGACTTAGTACTTGGTGGCAAAACCCTTGTTGACAATCACAGAGGTCAGACGTGTCTTGTAGTTGGCCACCAGGTTTGCACACATCTCAGGAGGGATTTTGTCCCACTCCTCTTTGCAGATCTTCTCCAAGTCATTAAGGTTTCGAGGCTGACGTTTGGCTGGCTAGGCCACTCCAGGACCTTCATGTGTTTCTTCTTGAGCCACTCCTTTGTTGCCTTGGCCGTGTGTTTTGGGCCATTGTCATGCTGGAATACCCATCCACGACCCATTTTCAATGCCCTGGCTGAGGGAAGGAGTTTCTCACCCAAGATTTGATGGTACATGGCCCCGTCCATCATCCCTTTGATGCGGTGAAGTTGTCCTGTCCCTTTAGCAGAAAAACACCCACAAAGCATAATGTTTCCA